>NC_133701.1:1965000-2635000 GCF_048934315.1 Petromyzon marinus
CAGCAACACAAATGTCAGCAGTAAGAAAATTAAGGTAGAGGTTCAGCTCTGCAATGTCTTGCTCACGCCCCTGCTAGCAGATGGGGCTTCCGTGACTAAACTAATGTTGTGGTACCGTTTCAAGCCCTTTGTCAATCCACTTCTGGATGACAAAGGGCGCTCGAGAGGCTACTTGGTCTACTCTTCCACAGTGGCTAGAAATGAGAGTACGTACGCCACCACACACGACGTTGTGGTGGAGACATTCACACTGCTGGGTGAACTTAGTCGTGGTGTTGTGGGGGGGGGGGTTAACAAACTTGCCCCATTGTTTCAACTGCCGTGCCAGGAGATAGGATCGAACCGGTGAACTCTGGATTGCTAGGGACCTCACCTCTCATGTTGAATAGGATTCAGCAGCAGGGGGAGAGGGTGGTGGGGGCGTGATCCTCGCCACCCCCCCCCCCCCCCCCCCGACACTCTAAAACTTGCTCTATTGATGTTTGGTATTCACGTGGGAATCGATTTAATGAATTTGACATTTCGGCACCGCCGAAGTTTCTAAACCCCCGCCTCCGATAGGGTCGCGGATTTGAGCGATTCTCCTGCCATATCAGGCGCCACGGTTGCGAGATGTTGACCACCTCGACTGGTATACAGAAGATCAAGGGGTTCGATCCTGACCCTGACGCCTGTATTTTTGGAGTTTGCATGCCTCTCTCCCCGTAGTCACGTGGCTTTGTCTCCGGGCCCTCCAGATTTCCCCCTCCACATTTATAATCAACATCAGGCGTTCAGAGTATTTGGCTGCTATAAATACCCAATGTGATAAGCCACACTTCGTTGAGCCATCATCTGTGGCCAGGTCGCTTCTGAAAAAGAGCCTTATAGCTCAGTGGGCTTTTTACCGGGTAAAGTAAGGAAATGTGTTTATAGTTTAATATCAACAGCTGGCGGCGCAGACGCATTCACGGCCGCTATACTCGGCCGTGTCAAGCAGCAGCAAGTTCGGGAAGGCCTCGCCTGTCTCTCTGTCGAACGTGAGGGTGGAGTCGAAGGACTCCTGGGATGGCGAGCGGCTGCGCTGTGGGAAGAAAACCACAAGCACGAGAGAGCGCATTAATAATTAACAATCAATTGGTGCGCATGTACGCACGTTGAGCTTCTTTTGCGCCGTGCGTAGCCAACCGTGATAATCGGAGGTGCGGGGGAAGGACAACACATTCGATATTTGCGCGATTCTCAGAGAGCAAGGCTACAGCGCGCATTCGTGATGGACTCGACTCACACGTTTAGGTTTACTCATTAAGACAGAGCTGTTGTTCCACAGATGGATTTAGTCTGCCAGTAGAGGGGGAATGTTGCATTGTGGTTTCACGCAATGAAGTAATTTGCCAGGTATAAATGTGCCGATGAATAGATAACGAACTATTCGTATATGTATCTATTTATGTGCCAAATTACAAACCGATCGACAAGAAAACATTTTTAAAAATCATGGGACCTCCTTTGCCAGTACCAAAATATGAGAATAAGGGGAAAAACAGGTGTTTTGTTGCCAGATAAAAGGGGAAAACTTATTCTCATTTTTAAAAAAATGTCATTGTTATCAGGCCCCCATGGTGTAAACAGGTGCAGCCTCCAACTCTTACTATCCACTCCATCTCTCTGGCCCCTCGATATTTTCCCGCACCTCCGATTAGCACTGTGGGCTACGTACGGTGCGAAAGAAGTTCGGAATCCGAATATTTATTGAGACTGGAGAAATCCGATGAGCTATGAAGCTCATTTCCCACAGATGTCCAGTCGGGGCAGGTCAGAGCGCTATATACATACATATACTATTGTGACCCACACCCACTGTGCCTCGATCTTTCCTGGCCGTAATCGTTATCGAGGACACGGGGCGGCCGTCATCAACAACTGACGAACTAAAAGTTTTGGTCGCGCTGCTGCGATGTTTTCCTTGGTTTCCGCTGCGTGATCCTCCTTTTTGTCAACTACAACCCAGGCTCGCCCTCGCTCCCAACGCCGGCCACGTGCACATCACAAATGACGTTCCGTGGGCTTGACGAGGTTCCAAACGGGCATCTGTTTATTCGTACGGCTCCCAGCACACAGGTACGCCAACAGACCTGTAATATCGATTTACCCGTATTCTTGTACGGGGAAATTGAGTTTTCAGGTCCATACGGCGTACTGCCGTTTTACTTCGAGTAAAAAATGTTTTTGTTTATTTGCTTGTGTTTCTCCCTCGTGATGGGACTTTAAAGTTAGATGAACGTTGAGATTTATAAGGGCACGGGGTGACCCAATAAGGTCTGAATTGGTCTGTAATTAGGCACTGATGACGGGTTGACAGGTATGCGATCGGCCCTCGATACAGGCTCCCTGTCTTCAAGATCCCCTTGTCCAGTGGTCACGCGACTCTGGCAATTGAGTCATTTGCCTGCCTAACGCGCGTTTAAAGAAGGGCCTGGCATCTATCCGAAGCCAACCGTGGCCCAGTGACATTCACAAAGGTTTAACACCCACCAATTTACACCCTCCCTAATACGGTAGTGAGAATATATGCACCATTTATTAGTAACACAACCACACTGGTGACACTATGAAGAAGGATCATTGCCCAAAGCGTCGCCTCACGCATGTTTTACTTGTTAAAGGTCACACGGGTTTATTTTATTTTATCGACAGAGTGCTAATGTTGCCCGTGGGGTCACGAGGGAGTGACGTCAGCGTGTGCGCGACCCTGCCCCAGCAAGTGTTTACACTGACAACGCATTCTCACTCCGGCAATCAAAAACAACAACAACAAAGCGAAGCAGACGTGTTGACATTCGTTTGTTTGCACGTTCACCGCAGGTATGTGTTGTTAATGCAGACTTGATGCTTTGGAAAAAATTTCGATGCGGTGTTTGAACACCTTTACACAACTTTGTTATTGCGAGAAAGGGTGAAACATATTCTTATTTTTTTCTACTTTGATACTGGCAAAAATGTCCCATTTTGTGTTGGCATTCGTATTATAATGTAAAGCAAGCGACGCGTCGATTCTTACGGCGTATCGGTTGTTGACATGTGCATGGTTGGCAACAGTGGAAGTTAACAAAATGATTAATGTAGTAACAGTCCGGAATGTATCCAATGCACCATATTTAATGTTTCCATTCCTCGCCACCAATTATTCAGGTATTTTTGTCTGTCGCCTAGCATGTCTGATGGGAAATGGTGTCGTTTCTTCGTTTAATTTAGATGTGTGCAGTCTGGCGGTATGACCCGTTGCTCGTATTTACACACGCCGCAAGAATCAACGCATCGCTTGCTTTACATTATAATACGAATGTCAACACGAAATGGGGGGGTACAGCTTCCGTGACAGGTGAATGGTGCATAGCGGGATAGGCGGCTCGGACAGACAACCAACGTGGACGTGTAGGACCGTAGCGTTATGTGGTGCGTGGTGTGTCACATCCCTTTTCTTCGGGAAGGAAGTGGGTAAGAGGGGGGGTGGGTCAGTCTCTGGAGTGGCATTCACGAGGGAGCCCCAGATCTGGGCGAACTCCAACTTCCCGATTCCTCAGTTTCACACTCGGGTGTTCTAAAGCTGCAAGGGCTAGTCGGGAGTTGTGCCAGAGAGGGTGAATGAGGGGCCCCATGATTCTACCAGGAGCTCAGGATGGTCTTTCTAATCGAAATGTGAAATGCTTGGAGAAGGGTGTGTTGGTGCCTGGTGATACCTTGGGGTTTAAGGTGCAGGAGGGAGGATTCAATGCTGGGCAGTATCTCGGTGTCAGCCATCACGTTGACAGATCGGTTATTTTATCATAGAATGTCCTGATGGTGGGACAGTCCCAGAAGGCGTGAATGTACGTTTACATATTCACTTTAATATCACCCCCCATACCACACGATCCTGCACATCCGATAAACACGGTTGGCTACATAGGGTGCGAAAAATAAGTTAAGCATACATACAGTAGTACGTACATAAGCCTCGCCAATGTAATTGGCGCCGTGAAGCCTGTTCATTCAAAGACATTCAATCCCAATTACATGGTCACCCAGCCTTTTTTTTATAATTCTATCGCAGTGTGAAAAAAGGTGGTGGGGGGGGGGCATGAATTGTTTTGGTTTCCAGGTCTCACTTCGTGTGTGTTGTGCGCGTGTGAGTGGACGCGCGTGGAGCTGAGTGTTGTTTTCACTGGGATTCAGAAGGAGGGTTTCCGAATCGCGTGTTTAAAGGCACGCCGAGCGAATTGTGTGACTTTGCCAATGGCTATCAAAACAGTTCCCCCCCCACCCCGTCAGTGAGCTTTGTCAGCGGGTATTGATTTTACTGAAAATTAAAAGGATAATAACAAAGTAAGATGAGCATGAAATTATTCATTAAATCGCATATTGATTCATCATTGACTCCCCCCGTCCCCCAGGGTAAATCGATTATTTTTCATGATTAAAGTTCGTTATTCCACAATCGACTTTTTAACATTTGTGGTAACTGTAGCGGCTTCTCGTGGAGGCAGGGACCAACTGAACACATCACATACAACATTCAGCATAGGAATTACTACAATTTTCTATAGATTATGACCCATACCATCATGAATCACGAGTGTAACAATCAATATTAATCAATAGATCAGTGCATCGTTACACCTCTAATGTATGAGTTCAGAACGGTCCTACAGTTAACTACCAGGGAGAACTGTCATGGTGAGTCACGTGTTTACAAGTGTCTGCTTTTAACAACGGAATGTACAATTTACTGCAGACTAAGTTAGTAAAAAGGCTGATCACTAGGCTATCCGGTACATAGTCTACCTGAATGGTAACCATAACTTTAGCCTTATCCATTGTAATCTTCACCCTAACCCTGCCTCCAACCCACAAATTAAGTCCACGTCTTAACAATAACTCTAATCCCAACTGCAACCCTTGTGTCTAACCTGCCATAAAACCTAACCTTGACTCTAACCACAACTTAACGTAGAACGCGACCTCTCTCCCACATTTAAACACCAGGCCGGACCGTAATATCCTCTAACCATAACCCTAATCCCTAATGATATCCTTAATCCCTAAAACGAGGTAGGGTTGGGCTGGACCATTGAGGATCATTCAGGATTTGTGCAGGCAGCGAGACATGGTGCTGGGCCATCACTTGGCAGTCCTGAATGTGAATGTCTCTGAGCTGGCAAGCCATTGAAGTGGCGTCAGAGATGGAGGTGGCCCCCCACTAAGAGACACACACAGGACTGTGAAAAGAGACCACAAAAGTAAATACAACATTCTTCAGCGCTGTGCAACTATAGTTGACTTGCAAGACGAGAATATTTACTCAGCCAGACAAACACCAGAACTAATACGAAGGTGAAATGATTAGCAAATATTACCCCGGAAGGAAGAATAAGAAGAGCTGAGTTCATAATAATTTAAAGTTGGAGGAAATCAAACGGAAGCTCCATCACAGTGGTGGCCAACCTTCCCGATTTTACTCGCGGCCACTCACCAACCATCTTCATTTGGTCGAGAGCCACGAGGCACGCAACATTCAACATTACATTCTGTAACAAGTCATTCTGTAACAAAGTCAATCTTTCTTTGCATTTAAGTGTACGCGTGCATTTTCAACTAAAATCCCGTAAAGTTGAAGACTTCTCTCCAAACGTATTTGCAGTTGCTGAATATGCTTTAAGAAGAGCGTTATTAGTTCCTTCCATATATATGCTCCTAACCTTATCCTAACCCATGTCGCGCCTGATGTGAACCTTAAACTCTGTACGTACGTATCTTGAACTTCTTTCGCACAGTACGTAGCCAACCGTGCTAATCGGAGGTGCGGGAGGTGCGGAATCCCCTTAATCCAGGGGTCTAAATATGTCCGGGAGGAAAGCAAATGTTCGCTGGCGGGAACCAAGATTCGGGGGAACCAAGATTCGATCCGACGAGGCCTCTGCGTTCCCTAAACCAACGAGAAGAAGCTTCTACGGGGCGGAGACGTGGCACAGCGGTGGCACGCACGCCACATTTTGCACAGATTTGCGGTTCGAGCCCAGTAGCAGCCATGGTTAATACTGCGAGTGTACCTGCCATAAACAGACGCTGTCTGCTTCACAGCGGACATTAAGGGTCGTTGGGAAATGAGGATGCAATGTGTGCAGCAACAAAAATGCCCCAAAATAATTTCTCACAACTAAGCTCAGTGGGTGAAAGCACGGAGCGACATCGCCCCCCTACCATTGGAGATTACTCGGTCTGTGACACACAGCGCCTTTGGAAGAATAACACGAATACCAAATGAATGTAATTTTCATGAATTATTTAACGATGTCTTGCGCACCCCGACTAAAAAGCTCTCGACCCCCGCCGCGTCTTCTCCACACCGCACTACGCCACCATCCACCCATCTTCTGTATCTGGTGAACTCTCGGAGCAATTACTCTGGACGCAAATTGGGACAATATATCGCGCAGGGACTTCATAGCCGTGGTCGCTTGTGTTTAAACAGAGGTGCTATTTCTTCTTTTAATTTGCTTGTCTGTGTTTAGTGGTTTGCTCGAGATGTCTGTCCCGTGTCGTGCACGGCTCGTTACGGGACTAACACCGCCGGGTGATATATCTTTAGATTCTGTTTTATGTCGCCGTCTTCGTTTCGTTACCTGGCAGGCAACAGCTGATAAACGTCACGAGTGTGGCAATAAACACGCGCGTGCGTTTCACTCGCCATCTCGAGTTCATGAAAGTTGTCAACTCTCTTTATGATTAAAATTAGACTCGGCCTAAATGATCAACGTGCTACAACAATGATCTCAAAACCGGTTGCTTGTCTCTGAATTGGTTCACATCAGCGGCACACTCTCACCGCCGGACTCCTGGCCCTTGCTGGGAGCAACACGAAGGGACAACGACAGATCTGTGCATTCTACGTTAGGCCGGCAGCACACGTAGTGCCGAATTATCCTCGTAGCACGTGCTACGGGCCCCGCACTTTCAAGGGCCACGCGCTGAATGCTTTTAAGCTATCAATTCCGATTCAGTGATTCTGCACTATACTGCCTTTTAACTTTTATGAACGACAGGGTGGTTAAGGTTAGCGATTTGTCGTATTATTTGGCTTCATAGTAAATGAAAAAAATACAATTACTCGACTACTATGCAAGTTAAAAATTGGTGTTTTAATATATTTTGTAGAAATTTAGGGCCCCTTTATAACAACATATGCTACAGACTCTGCACTAGCTTAATCTGCCACCAAGCAGAGACCTCAAGTCTTGAGGACTGCCGACACCTCGCCATTCTTATTGGTTACCCTACTACGCTTTTGCTCATTGTACGGAGAGTTATAATTGATTGATTGATAGATCCGATCCATCATCTTCAGCCATGGTGCTGTCGACCACCACACGTGGCCATGCAAAAGCAGTCGGGCACCTACTGCACCGCTTCCCCAGGTGACTCACACTCGAGATCGAAGTTACGCGCACGATAGCAGCAAGAAGTCGAGATAATGATAATAACGGTTCGGGCGATGGTCTGATCACAACTCTGGGTAACAATTTTAGACTCACATACGACGAGTGAGTATGGTGCGCTGTAGGTGATAGAAGATGAGCGTGCGATACTGGGGCTGATTCACGTGGGAGTGATTGTTCTCCCCTGGCTGGTCAAATTTTGTCGTCAAAAAAATGTCCCCATGTCTCCATCACCAACAACGGGGCAAAGGCAAAAGGGCAAATTTGCCAAGAAGCCACTCTGAGTCTGTTGGTCCCTACACCCTGAATGCACCCGATCTTGTCATATCTTGGGCTGAGCGAGGTTAGTACTTGGATTGAGACATGTTCAGTAATTGTATCAGATAATACGATGTGTCGGAGGCCTGCGCTGTGTGGTGGCAGGATAAATAATGCACAGCGGTAGATTGAATCCATCTGTGCAGAGCTGTCAGTGAAATCCCTTCGTATAGGAGAGTGTTTTTCTAGATACTATTTTTCCTCTCACGCGAAGCGACTTATTCATGCCATCAGTAAAACATGCCAATGCAGGACCCTTATTACACATAGTTGAGACTCGGTGAGGCTTTCCTGGATAAAGGGCCATTGATTGCATGACACACTCGGCACGACCTCCCAAAATCACTGTAATTATCTCGTCTGGGCACTATTCTTCTACAAGGATTCTGCTGTTTTCCAATCGCGTCCCTCCCACAGATATCTCGACTTGTTCAGCGAACGCGCACGTAAACTTTCCTTTGCTCACGGTTTTACAGAGGCCAACTTTGAGCCTTCAACATCCATAATACAGGTTTATTTGGGGGGGGGGGGGTTAGATCGCGTAAATATATAAATGTATCGTTAAACCCGCCACCACCGATACAGACAATGAGTAAGGTTTGTCACGTAAACAGAACATGCCAGTTCGTTACGAGTACAGCACGCCGGTGTGTTGGAGAGCCAAGCCATTCTTCTCCATCTCACATTTCCTGGTAACATGATATTAACGTGAATTGTGCATGATTAATAATATGTAAGGTTATGATGATGACAGTGGTGATGCTGATAGTCCTCTGTGCCACAATTCATGAACCACAATATGATGCGTAATTATGCAGGCAGACCTCGCCGAACGCGGGGGGTTACGTTCCTGGAAAATCCCGTGTTGGGCAAAACCGCATTCAACAAATAGGATACCTTATGGGGAAAATGTTTGCGTTCCTGGGTCTGAAATGATCACCCTTTCCTCCTTTGTGATGCCACGATGTTGTGTAGTTGTAAATTAATGACTACCCTTTTATTTTGCGAGCGTTTGATGCACCTCCCCGGTTTCTGTATTCACCGTAATCATGACGGCGGTGTGTATGTGTGTGTGTGGTTCCTTGAGGTTAACTTAAGAACTCACCTTGCTCCGCGAGGGATGAACTCGATTGGATTTCATCTCTCCGTGCGGTCCCCCCAAGGGCTCTACTACTACAGCAGCCGCCGCACGCTACGAATGGATCTAACCCCGATTATTTTTTTTTACCACCACTCGAGAACAGAAACCAATTTGAATTTTAAATCGCACCTCAGGATCGCCTGTTATTCATTAAACGCGAGGTGAGATGTGAGAGCCGATGTGCAAAAGAAGTGATGTCGAGCAACACCCGCCACACACAGCAATGACGCGACTGTTTGGGTTGAAGGTTACACTTGGTTTCTAAGGAACTGCAGCACAAAGGCAGACTTGCACAAGTTCCTGACACTGTTGATTTAAAGGTCTCCCCCCCCCCCACCCAATACCACCTGCAGTGCTTCCCCCACCCCACACTCCAACGTGTAAACAAACTCGACACTCTACAACAGTTGGCAGGCATACTGATAGGTTGTAGTGGTTTCACGCCGATATACAATCGTCCTGACGCGCTGTGTTTGTGTGTGTGCCTTTGCGGGTGAGTCATCGGGTGTAAAAGCTGCCCCCTATTCAAGCCTCTCTCATCTCTGTGCATCCTGCACGCGGAATTTTCCAGCAATACAATCACAGGGGGAGGAAGAGCGCACGCGTCCCATCTCGCGCGATCTTCCGTGCGCGTGATCCACATGGGCAGAGCCCGTCCCAAGGGTACACGGCGACTCGGGGGGGGGGGCTTGGTACCACCCCACCGCCTCCCGCGCTTCGACATCACGGTGTCAGATGTCATCCAGTTTGTGTTGACGGCGTCTGGAGACCCACCACACGGTGGGATTTGCTCCGAGCCCCGTTACCCCCCCCCCCATCCCGATGGTTGTCCCTGCACATGGGAGTGTGTGTGTGTGTATTATTATGGATGTCAGTTTAACACGTCGTAGGCTTTCGCGACTAATAACCTCCATAATACAGGCTTTGTGTTGGGTTATATCGCGTAAATGTTTGTCCTTAAATCCACTACCACCCAATTAGTAGGGTTTGTCACGTAAATAGAACATGCCAATTCCATAAGAGTCCAGCACACCGGTGCGTTGGAGAATAAATCCACATTTACAATTTGAGTACGACGTTTCGCCAGTAATTACAACTAGCTTCATCAGGCGACAGCCAAATCTGGATGTCGCATTTATATATTTACGCGATCTAACCCAAAAAAAGTGTACAGTCTTATGTATATAATGGATGTGTTTCCGAGTTTCAAGTTCATCTGGAAAATCCAAACATCGGGCCAACAACATACGACATTTTGGAGAATCCGGAGAGAGGAAAAATAAGACAGTTTCGAATTTATCCGAACATGTGACCTCACAGAAAGCGACCACTTTAATGTCATCACATCCGCGCTTTTGTTCGTGCGATGCCACGTTAAATAATAACGCAACGTAAAGGATCTGAAATTTCCCTCTAAAATCTTAAATATTCAAGTCTTAAACTCATCCTCGCGTATTTAAGAGCAGGAAGTGTCCCCCTTGTATCTCCTCGACCTAAAGATGCAGTAGCATCGCCCTGCACAAAATCCGTGACCTGATCCCTTCCGTGAAGGATGTCATTCCTGACTTACAGTACCCCGGGGTTTACAAATTGATCTGCACCTGTGGTGACTGCTATATCGGGGAGACGACACGACGTGTCTTTGACCGAATTCGCGAGCACAAATCAGATTTGAAACACGGCAGATCGAATTCTTCTGCCGTAGCTGATCACTGTTACAACGCTGTGGGTGATCACGATATAGTTTTCTCCGATACCAAGGTTCTCTGCAAACCCACGGGTTTTTATCAGAGATTTGTCCACGCGGCAAATCAGATTTACAAACACAGACACAATTTCAACCGAGAGGATGGTTTCAAATGAAGTAATCATTGGAAAGATGTTCTAAATCAAACCAAACATTAAACTGGTTTTCAATGGTGCAGTGTGGTTATTCGGGTGGTGGCATCCCAAACTTTCACAGCAGCCTGTTTCTCTTCACACCAGCGTTGTGTGAACTCCCCCCCCCCCGCGCCGGTCCATCATGCACTTCCCCACGCCGGTCCATCATGTATTTCCTACGTACATCATGCTCATTTTTATGCTAATTCCTTTGTCAAGGCGCTTTTGTTCCTTCCCTCCCACACAGCTTAAAGGACGCGACCTGGGCTTGGCTGTTTTGACTCCAACGCTGTCCTCTGGACAGCCCGGTCCCTTCACCTGATGAAGGCCGCTTGTGTTGTGGCCGAAACGTCGTGATTTTTTGTTGTTTTATTTTTTACCTACATAACTTTACCGAATAGAACCAAAGAGTATGGTTCCACATGCTGTTGTGTCATTAATTGGCACATCTCTAAAGCATGGATGAGGAGCCCTTTCATTACCGAGGTCTTAATAGCACTTTTAAATACAAGTGGCAATTCATCAACAACGATCGCCGTTCACCACTAAGTAGCGTTGACGTCACCACGGCGCTTTGTGCCATGCTAGGTGCACTTGGAGGCCCGCTGGCAGGAGATCAGGGAACAGACCCAGGTGCCATGGGTTGACTGAGATGACTGCCAGATGCAACACATGTGCCCCCTACTGTGCCAACTTTCTTCGTTTTAGCTGCCCAGTGCTCCGCTCGTTGTTGTGAGCATCACTCCTCCGCCCTCCGTCGTTGTTGGAGGGCGACTGCCTCCCAACTGCCCGGTCGCGTCCTTCACGAGCCTCCTCCAATCGAGGCCAATCTTGGCATCGCTGGTACCAGAAATGCTTGTAATAATAACAAACACACACTCCAGTACACAGACAACTGAAGAAAAACAATGGGAGAGATATCAAAGCATTCGGTCATTTTCTACCCGTGTATGGATAGCCAGTGCTGTCGTGTTTACAAAATATATATTTGCCCATGAGCCCAGACCAAACATTTCACCCTCCGGTACCACTTGAGGTGGCATAACTTTAGTAATTCCAATATCCTTATGTGGGCCAATCTCATTGAAATATGTGATAACCATTTGAAAGATTTGGTTCTCAAGTAATTCACTCTTATTGGCCATACAATTACATGGCTGCAACGAGAGATGTTGCTGTCTTAGGTGGTTCCAATGTATGCGGCGGCTCACAGACCAATACTCAGACAGGGATATAGACCCAAAGCCAGCGTCAGGGCCCAACACCTAAAACAGGGGGAACGAGAAGCCAATATTGACACGGGAAGAAGTAATTGGCGTCTAGGAAAGGCCCCCCCAGGTGTGTTTGTGTTTATCCTCATTCACTCATGAATGAAATTGCCCAGATGTTCAACTTTCCTATTTTACATCCTCCACTCTATCATTTGAGAGCACATCGGGGGATTGGGTTCGTATTTACATTTTTGTCAATAAATCAGTTGTGTGCCGATGCAAGACTTTCTAATTTTTTTCCACGTCACTGTAGCTTGTAACCCATCTGTGCAGACTTGTGCAAATTGATGAACGGTTCTCCCTCGTGTGTGGATTGTCCTCAAGTCCCGGAGTCTGCTTTCCTCCCTCATTGAAAATCTAATCATTAAAACGGGACGTGGCCAAATGAAGTAAATTCAGCACTCTGAGGATGAAGTCTTAAAACTCAGTTGTGGATTTCTAGTCCTGCTTTTCCTTTGTGTGTTTTTTTTCCACGAACAATGCTGTTGTGATTTTTCCAAAAAAAGACATGTCAAAAGTATGAGAATAGGTGTTGGCCAAGGAGGTCTAATGATGTCAAAAGTATTTTTCATATGGACTTATTTTGTATGTATGTTGAACTTCTTTCGCACCGTACGAAGCCAACCGCGCTCATCGGAGGTGTGGGAAGCACCGACGAGCCAGGGGTCTACAACCTGCGGTTCTTCAAGGACTGCTTCGTGACCTTTATCAAGGGCAACCGTCTCGTCGTCACCACTTGCACTGCGGCTCTTGATGTGCTGAGTTGTATTTACAGAATCCTGGGCTAGAGCCCCAGCCACCAACCCTTACCTGGTAAGATAACAAAACAAAAAAACACGAATTTTGATTTAAAGCTTTCGTGACTGCAGGGATTCATATTCTTGGTTCTTTCGGTAAAGTCACGTAGAAGGGAAACCATAAAATAATAAAAATATAAAACAATAAAATTCTCACGTTTCGACTGCAACACAAGCAATCATCACCCAATCATTAGGTGTGATGATGATTAGGTGTGATGATGATTGGGTGTGATGATGATTGCTTGTGTTGCAGTCGAAACGTCGTGAGAATTTTATTGTTTTATATTTTTATTATTTTATTGTTTCCCTTCTACGTGGTTTTGTTTAATTTGTAAATAGTAAGTAAAACTCTGTTTTATATAGAGCCGTTCACACAAGGCCTCACAGCTATTTATATATAAGATACAATCCCAGTAAAAAAACATTTCTACAGAGATATATATGTTCTTGGTTCGTTCGGTAAAGTCACGTAGAAGGGAAACAATAAAATAATAAAAATATAAAACAATACAATTCTCACGTTTCGACTGCAACACAAGCAATCCTCATCAGGTGTGAAAACCACAGCAAGAAATTTAAAAAAAAAACGTAAGAATTTTATTGTTTTATATTTTGTATTATTTTATTGTTTCCCTTCTACGTGACTTTACCAAAAGAACCAAGAATATGAATCCCTGCAGTCACGAAAGCTTTAAATAAAAAATATGTTTAAGTTATTTGTTTACCTTTCATATACTTTGCACTCCTATTGTGTTTTTTGCATTGTTCATAATACAGGTTTTAAAATTAGGTCGTGTAAATATATATTAATGTGTCGTTAAACCCGCCACCACCCGACACAGCCAACTCGTAAGGGTTGTCACGTAAACAGAACGTGGCCATAGGAATAGGTTTTACCCTTTTAACTGGCACAAAAACTGACACCTTTATTCAAGGCATCATGTTTGCAATAACCACAACACAAGCAGTCAAAATGCAAACAAAAGAGACAACTCTGATAATAATATGCACTGTCCTTGAATTTGATTGGTCCACACCCGAGACGGCTTTTCTTAGCGCCTAGTCTCCACTGGTGTTGGACCATTATCAGAGTTGTCTTTTTTGTTTGCATTTTGACTGCTTGTGTTGTGGTTATTGTAGACATGATGCCTTGAATAAAGGTGTCAGTTTTTGTGCCAGTTAAAAGGGTAAAACCTATATCTTGTTACTGGCAAAGGAGGTCTCATAATGTAAACAGAACGTGGCCAATTGGTCACTAGTACAGCTCACACCGGTGTGCTGGAGAGCCAAGCCACAACATTTACAATCTGAGTACGACGTTTCGCTAGTAATCATGCGACAGCCAGAGTTTGCATTGTTGATGTAACGTTCTGACCTGCCCCCCCGAGTGGACATCTGTGTGAAAGAGCTTTACAGCTCATCGAATACCTCTTTGCAGTATAAATATTCAGAAATGAACGATTCCGATTCCGGGACTAATTTCCTGCTAGAATCGAGGAATCGATCCATCACCATTGGCAACGTGACTCAAAGACAGTAGGTATACAGTAGCTGCGTCCCCTCGACTCGTAAAGTAACGCCGAGAGCGATGCAAAGACGAAGGGATAATTAAGAGCAAATTGACTGATAGGGTGAAGTTTTAATAGAGCAATAGACTCACGGGCCGACGAACATACCAGCTGTTTGTTCGACGAATCGAGCATAGTTGATGCGTAATAGAGCGAGATACGTCTTCGTGCTGCGTTGATACCCGAGGCGGTGACCCTCGACAGCGTGATCGCACGGGCACAGCGAGCGGTCGGCCAGGGTGGTGGAGGCTCTTGCCTGTGTCTCCGTGTGCGCGATGGAGGACGTGGCGCTGAGCTCCGCGGGAGCCCGGGTCTCGCTGGCCACGAGCAGCGACGAGCGCTACCCCGCAGAGAGCGTTACGGACGGGTGAGAGACTCCGGGAGGAAGGGTCCCGATTTCCCTTCATTCAGTTCCACTGTCGTGGTCACCGGCGGCGTGGTGAAGTATGGTCAAACAGACTACCCCACCGTGGTGAACACGACGTGAGCATGCATTCATCCAGCAGTGGATTGAATAACAGATGGCTGGGTGTACTTGGTTGGGGAGCGGTGGTGCGGTGGTTTGCGCAGTGCGTGATCGACCCCCGGGGAGACCCAGCCACGGCTAACATCAGTGGCGATTGATATCAACACTGGTGGTCTTGGGTTATCCTCCCCGCCTTCACGAGCTTGCACCGACGGCTGTTTACTTTGTTACGTGGCCATCCAGAACAGATAGTTGAAGTACTCTAATATGTCCGGGTTTTGATTTACCAAAATAGTTTTTTTTGTGTGGAAGAGATAGTCCATATATATCTGTAGACCCAAACAGTTTTGGTCGTTTTTTTCCCATGGGAGAAACCAAACCCATGTAAATTTGAAAACGGTACAATAACAATGTGTTTAATTAAAATACATTGCACGTTCTAATTAATTGCTCATTTCTCACGGAATGTATTATTATCTTGGTGTAAAGGCTCCGGGTGGAGATAGCATGATTATCACTGGAATAAAGAATCATGATTGTCGTTTGCGTGTGTTTTAAAAAAAAAGTTCTTTCCCTGCAGGAGCAGTTCCACATTCTGGACGAGTACAGGCACATTCCCGCAAGAGTTTATTATCACCTTGGCAGATGTCACCAGCGTCCAGTCCATAAGGATCGAGTGCTACAATGGTAATCCTCTTACACCGATGTGACACGTGTAGCGCGGGTGGCTGTGCTTTCCGCACAAAGATCGTGACGCCAAGGACCTTGCGCTACAAAACTCCAGAGAACTGCAAAAACGGCTTTTTTTTGCGCAGTTCGAAGCTGCGGTGGTGAAACTGAGCGAACGAGAGGCTCGCTCAAAGAACGAGTGGGGAAAACGGCCTTTGGTGTGTCGAGCAGGATCCAGTTACATTCACGATGCTGTCTCATGAAAAAGAGGGTTCAGTCATTAAGTTCTGTTTATTGCCATACAGTTCAAGTAATCACACGAGTGCATTAGATGATGCGACAGTAATTTTGACACAGATGTACCGTTTGTTCGATCCGAGTACCTTTATGAAAGATGCTGTCACATTTTATGTTGGGTATGGGAAGACGGGGCAGCGAAGGATGTAATCTGTGGCTTGATTTAAAATGTGTAAAATATTTTTTTTGCTATAATACTGACACTAATGGTTCACTCTAAAGCTCTGCACAGCTTTTGGTAATTTGAAAACGGTAATGATGCTTTAATGTAAATGTACTTGTTATTTTTCAGTGCGCAAGTTAGCTGTGGAGCACAGCATCTCATCTGAGCCAATCAATTTCGAGCCACTGTCCGAGATAGGTATGCCTGAACGCATTTGGTAGCATTGCATATCATGAAGCAAAATGTTCCGGTTATCACGCCGTGTATGTACATAGATTTACAATTGTAAGTTGTCTGTCTGCCTGCTATTTTTCTCAATGGCTGTCAGTATTTTCTTTTGTTTGCACCTTTGCCTGTGGCAACTGAAGCATCGATTCCAGTGAGCTATCCACAATCTGTATTCCATTGAAAGTAACCTGCACTTGATTGTGCGCTTTCGTGACTGCAAGAATTACTCTTGGGTTTTTTTCGGTAAAGTCACGTAGAAATAATAATAAAAAAGTTATGTAATAGCATAACGACGTTTCGATCGCAACACAAGCAATCATCATCAGGTAGAGGAAACACATAACCGCAGATATATATACAGACCTTAAGTAGGGGGAATTAACACAGATATACCAGGGGACACAGAGACGGAACATCACACTAAATCAAACAGGGTTTAGCACAATTTGGAAACTATATAACGCAACACAAACGGTCGGTTAAACCATGCGTTAACTGTGTTTTAACCGACCGTTTGTGTTGCGTTATAGTTTCCAAATTTTGCTAAACCCTGTTTGATTTAGTGTGATGTTCCGTCTCTCTGTATCCCCTGGTATATCTGCGTTAATTCCCCCTACTTAAGGTCTGTATATATATTTGCGGTTATGTGTTTCCTCTACCTGATGATGATTGCTTGTGTTGCGATCGAAACGTCGTATGCTATTATATAATTTTTTCATTATTTCTACGTGACTTTACCAAAAAAACAAAGAGTAATTCCTGCAAATCAACGTTTTATTAAGGCGAATGACCAAATCACCCTGACTGCTACGTGATCTAAGCAGAGTTGAGCCTGGATCACCATGCATGTTAACCAACAGCTCACGAAGTTAACCTCTGTGAGGTTAAGTACAGGCGGAATTGTGAGCTCTGATATGTTAACATTTATCTAAAACGACAGTCACACAGTGGACAAATACCGCACTGGTCGGATACACAATGTAACATGTCATAAAATAACGGGACCTAAGTATTTGGGTGGGAAAGTGAGCAGTGGGGGTCTTGTAATAGAAGCTGAAGGCCAAAGGGGGGGGGGTACTTTTACATTCGGGGAAGGGGGCTTACGCTGTGACATGTCACAGCACAATCTATTTGTTAAAATAAAGCGTTTTCCATTGCATGCATCATTGCAAAATTAACACATTCATACATGCACGAAGCTTAAATGCCGAAAGTACCTTTGGTAGTTGGAGGACTGAGGGTTGGTGGTAATCGACTGTTGTATTTACTCTAATAAGAATGCATGACTTGTTTTCCCCATCAGAGCTTGAACACAATGAAAGCAATCTACAGACTGAAGACATCAATGTGAGTTAATATGAATTAATATACATTGGTTTCTATGAAGCACCAGCTAATTTTCAACACTTGACATCCATTCTTGGTGGCTGACTAATCACAGCTATCCACTTCTGCATGCAGCCAATGTGTTCATGCTGCCTTGCAGTACGTTCTGCAAATTACCAAAAGCGTTGGAGAGCTTCAGAGTGGACCCATTCGTGCCAGTATTATAGCTATATAAATAAATACAAATCACAACTTTTAAAGCAATCCATAATGATTACAGAAAATAACCCTTTGGAACTTAAGATCAGGTTTTCCCGATTTCATATGGGGCAAAACTACGGATCCACAGGATGTTCTGTCCACCCAGCAGTTTTAATGGGTACGTCGCAAGCCATCTGGCAGGTCACGTACGGTGGGGTAGAAGTTAGAGTACTCCCACCTTTATAGGAACTCTGTAAATCAAGAAATTGCAGGGTTGCACCGTGACCATCCTTTAATCCATCGGTGTCAGCTCGGTGGGTTCAGAAGTGGATGGTCAACGTGTCAACACTTCCTCTTGGCACAAGCTCTCGTGTTGCTCTCCCGTGCTTAGTTGGGTGCACTCCGTAGTGATTATAAAGCTAACACTGAAGTGTGGTACTTTCAAAATAATAACGTGCATTTTAATTGACCTCATGATATTGTTTGCCACTCTGAGAAGATGAAACACGATAGCCTAACTACTTTGACCTTTTCTTCCAGGTAAAAATAGTTCAAGCTCAGCATCTGCGATTTATCATTCGCTCCGCGTACGACCACTTCACGTCCGTTCATCGTGTGTCTGTGGCAGGAAACATCCAGCACAGATAAAACATATACATTTTATCACCCTTATGTATGCCAGCTGAATTCAATTTCACACACACGCAATATCTGACTGTGACCAAATCGCCCAGAACGAGAAGGTCAAAACAGAAGCGAATCCTATCATTCAACGATCCCTATCATTCAACATATTACACATTTTAAACGCGGGTCATTTATAACAGGTGTTTATTATATAACATGTTACAATACTGAATCTAAAATATTCATTCAATCAATATACAACACCGGTGCTCTGAAGACAATTGTACAAAATATATTATAATTTGGGTCAATTTCAGCTTGATGAGCGTGTTTTAATTACCATACAAACCGCGTCATAAAAGTACTTAAGTGTTTCTATTAAAACAGACATGTATAACTAAATTAACAGTGACATACATCTAGACAACTTACACACATTTTGCATAAAAAAATATCCAGTGTAGGATGCCAGGGAAATATAGAAATGCTTTGTTGATTAGTTGTCCTTCGTTTTCACAGAGGTATAAATTAAGTCCACGTTCCGCATGCACATTCAGTCCATGTTGTACTTCGTGTCATTGACAAGATCAAAACATTAAGAGCTTAATAGAGATGGTTCCTCTGTAGGGTCACGTGTACGATATTGCAGTTTTTTTAATTAAAATTGCTGTCTATCTTAAGGCAAATAAACTTGCGTTAAAAAGGTAATTTACAAACGTATGTTGATTTTAAAATTAATTCTGCCAAACTGTAAACCATTGCATTTTTATTGTTTTTTAAGTATTTATGGAGATTTTAAAACAATAATGGATTGTCACTGAAATTAAAATCTAGCATATTCCTATATATTGCTTTTAAGGATTGTATATGCTCCATTAAAAAACCCCCTCAAATTAATATTAATATCTTTCTTATTGAAATCCTTGAAAATGTTAAGACGCTGAAGTTGAGGATGCACAATCACAACTAAAAAGTTCATCACAAGATTTACCAAGTCAAGGAATTGGAAGCTTTCCAAAATATATTTGGGAAAATAATTCCAGTGTTTTAGATAATTGCTTTCTTTAATAATGAATGAATGGTGGCAACTGATCAAACACAGTTATTTATGAAGTATATTTATAGGTTAACAACCATGATCATGTTACTTAAATTTTTCTAAAAATGTATTATTGCTAAAATTGTATTTTGGCTCCATTATAATTAATCCAACGTGGGGCTCTTCTAGAGCTTCCCTCCAGCAAAGGCCGTTTCACTCTCAGTGTTGTGAGCGAACAATATCTGAGATGCAGCTTTACCCTCTTATACTCCCAACGTGCACCAATCGGGATCCAGTTTGAGTCACACGTTCGTAAGATGTTTAGTTCACCTGACAAGAACCTTGGCATTAGAACCTGGAGGACAAGTTGCTCTCTGTTGGTGCGGTGTTGCGCAGCGACATTGCTGGGTTGCGCAGTGGGGTGGCCGGGTTGGCCAGGAAGCTCTGTGGTGTGCGACGTGACACGCTGCGCTGGCGAGACAGGAAGGAGCACTCCGTACCGCCCATGGCGGCCAGCCTCTCCTGCACAGACTGACGCTGCAGCCCCATGCCCTGTCACCAGAAAGAAAACCACATCACATCAGATCAACAATCATTACCAGCAGCTGGGCGCTGCTGCAACATGCCTGTCAACCGGACCTTTCGACGGGAGGGTTGGTGGGTCACACAAACTACGCGTGGGGCATGGAACACGCCATCACCTGGCTTACTAGGGTATTTATTTTTTATTCAGAGCAGCTGGATTCATTTCTATTTGTAAATCCAGCTGTACGGGGATTGGATGCACACACCTTCAGATTTGTGCGTTTTCTCCCACAACATCCCAATATAGGATCACAGAGCTTGGGTAATTGTTGGCGCTGGTTCTGGCTGCCTTCCTGCGCTTATGACTCATTCCCTTGCTCAGAGTAGACAAAAACTGTGTTACAAATGATAAATTACTGTTGTAATAAAATCATCACATCACCATCATTGTTTGATATCAACTTTATAGACCACAGAGCTTGGGCAATACTGTGCATATTACAAGTTGAAATGTATTATCAATACTGATCAGAGCAACATTGTGTCATCACTAAGAACCCTGCACTCGTTCTCTGCAATACCGATGTTTTTGTCTTGTTTTTGCGGTTGCTTCTACGCTCACGAAACTGCGAATATCCGTTGTAAAACAGCCAGGCAACCGGCTAAACGGGATCGTCATCTGTGGAAAAAACCAAACTCCAAAGTTACACAATTATGAGAATAGGGTTTTTCCCCTTTTTTCTGGAAACAAAACTGAAACCTTTTTTCCAAGGATTCATGTCTGCATTAACCACAATGCCTGCAGTGAAAATGCAAACAAGTGGTACCCCAAACTTTCGCAGCACAGGCGGGTGCGCTGCCGGTGCCGATCACTGTGCTACACCTTTCATCATGCTAAGTCCGCCAATCAAATGCTAATTTTTTTACGCTAATTCCTTTGTCAAGGCACCTTAATCCCTCTCACACAGCTTAAAGGTGCACTGCCGTGTGCTACACCTTTCATCATGCCAAGTCCGCCAAACAAATGCTAATTTTTACGCTAATTCCTTTGTCAAGGCACCTTAATCCCTCTCACACAGCTTAAAGGTCGTAGTCTGAGCTTGGCTCTGTTTCACTCCAGCGCAGTCTTCGAGACAGACTGGTCCCTTCACCTGATGAAGGCCGCCTGTGTTGTGGCCGAAACGTCGTGATTTTTGTTTTATTTTTTTACCTACGTGACTTTACCGAATAGAACCAAAGAGTATAAAAACATACTATGATAATATATGCATTGTCCTTGAAACTGATTGGTCCACACCAAGGGACAGCTTTATTTTGAGCCTCGACCCAATTGATCGAGCACCAATTGGGTCTAGGCGCAAATTTGGTCGAGCGCCAATTGGGTCGAGGCTCAAAAGAAAGCCGTCCCTTGGTGTGGACCAATCAGTTTCAAGGACAATGCATATATTATCATAGTATGTTTTTTGTTTGCATTTTGACTGCAGGTATTGTGGTTAATGCAGACATGAATCCTTGTAAAAATGGTTCAGTTTTGTTGCCAGAAAAAAGGGAAAAAAACCCTATTCTTATATTTTGGTACTGGCAAAGGAGGTCTAATGATGTAGAGGTTCCACAATTATTTCGCGGAGTGTATGGCGGTGTCTCGGATCAATCCGTCGCGAGTGAAGCGCTTGATTTGGGAGCGATTTTAAACACGTCCAATATACTCGTGAGGGATCAAGCTAACAACAGGGACGACGTTGGTTGCAACGAGACAGCGGGAGACTCACCATGCTGTACCAAGCAGTCGTCATCAGCTTTTCCTCCTCCTGCTTTTGAGCCAGAATCTGCTCATTTTCCTTCTGAAAAGTCAAAAGGCCAAAAGGTGATCAGAACCTGCTGACATTTAAACTAGAATTGGCATTTAAGCGATATTGTGAAAGAAGGCTCAAATGTAATTCACTTGTCTTTTATTGCAGGCCAACGAGGGCATGGCAACAACAGGAATAACTAATGATGGTGACCTTAGACAAGAAGACCATAATGCATTCTTTCAGGAAGTTATGTTTTTTTGCATAATACACAAAGGCCCAAGTGAGTTTTCTGTTGTTTGAAACAGAAGGAACAACAAATTAACATTTTTTTAATTTTATTTTAACTTATAAAATAGCTGATAAACAATTGAACGGCCGTGCTCTCACCTGCAGTTGGTTCAACTGCCGCTCGCGCTCAAGCAGCTGCCCTCGGAGCGCTGCCATTTCTGGGCTCTGCTTGGGATCCATGGTGCGGATCACCTGATGCACAAACACACACACGCACAGACACACAGGTTCTTACAGCACACACACGTGCACAGGCAGGCATTGGGAATGGCTCTGGTGCCTCTTGGATAGGGGGGGAGGAGGCCAGTAGAGGAAACTGTAATTGTCATACGATCACTCTGACACTAATCTGCCTCAGCCGACTTTATCTGCACGGAATTCATTAACATTGATTGAATTGTGTTTGTGCAATAGTTTGTCTTTCTCATGGGACAGTTGTTTTTGCTCTGATTTGTATTTGCTTCATTGCAGTACTTTAATTCGTTCTTGCTTTTGTCATTTTGGTGACGCAGGCCAGTCTTGCGAATGAGACTCTTAACCTGGTCTCTTGAGTTCTCGCCCTGGTTACGGAAAAGAAACCTTGACACGTGTACAGAGCGCAACTGTGTAAGGTGGCTTGTGGCGAAGCGTCATGCTGGAGGCACTCACGAGCTTGGCCTTCTCCAGGTATCTCTTATAGCGCTCCTCCATGGAGCGCATGTCCTCGGTCTTCTTTCGCAGCAACGACTCCAGCTCCTCTTCACGCTCAGCTGAAACGGACAACGATGCCAATCACCACCACCGTGCCAAAGAGCCACGACCCACCGCAGTTGCTTGATTACCAACGGTAAATAACAAACGCACGTGGAGGTGGTGGCCTGGCAGCCGAAAGACCAGAATAATGAAGCCGGTTTCGCTGAGATCCCAGTGACGAACCGGACTCTAGCACTGTGTTAGTACCAGACTAGTGCTCTAAGTAGCCCCAATCCAAAATAACAAGGCAAGCTCGTGAGACCAATGCCCCATTAACTTGAGACCACTAGAAGCACTGACACTTGCGGTTGCGAATTTAATGATATTATGGTGATGTCATAATCGATGTCATAATCGATGTCATAATCGTGGTTATGACATCGAGTGGACGAGGGGTTGTCACCCGTGTCGCGATCCTGTGTGACCTGCGTCACCCCAGCATTGCCACTGGCGTAACGAGAGAAGACATGCAGCGCCGTGTATGTAAGGTCAGATTGGTTCAGCGCGCCACTATTAACGTTGATTAAATTAGTGTCATATTAAAGCAAATCTGACATTTTTCATTTGGGCTGCTTGTACTGCCCTGGCAGACAACCGTCTACCCTTGCCAAGGAAGTCGAGGGATCTTGTAGGCCTCATTTGCAAGACCACTCCAAACTGCACTGGACCCAGGTCGTCCTGTGTAGAGTGCCAAAGGGAGTTTTAGTTTTTATTTCAGCCCATAATAGGGTGCCCTGGTGGGCTGAGCAGCGTACAGGTTTTAGGAACCGGCGGCTGCTGGGGTTGCTCCTCTTGCGGCTCCTTGCGCCTAGATTCCTGCAACGTCTCCCTACACAGAGCAACGGGCGGGAAGGGGCACAAGGAAGTCACAGGGTCGTTTAAAATCGTGGGCATTTGTCACGATTGCAAATATTCAGTCGTAATGTGTAATAAAAAAAAATCACATGAAGTGGATTTTACCAAATATTTTTTTACCAGTCCAGTTGTAAAAGGTTTGCAATTATTGACTTATTGTGCCCCATGGGGCCAAGATAAGATCTTTACAGTGGTGGTTTGGTATTTGTTAATATTAAAGTTAAAGTTCACCTACAATGGCCTTTGACCTATAAGACCCAAACAAGTCTTCTTTTAAAAACATTTCCGAATTCAAATCTAGATTTCCGAATTATTATCGCTTAGGCCACAACCACAATTTGTGAAGCAAATTTGAAAGAGGAATAATGATGGGTCACCATCATCAGACATCGTCCTTCTACTGCTGGATTGAGGCCTCTCCATCCCATCACCCAGTAATGCCACAATCAAACCTACTTATGCAAACGAGGTGATCTCATGACTATATGAGCAGTCATCACTGTCCAGAGCTCCCCATTGGCTCTCATTCTGTCACCCGTCTCGTCCATCATCCTTAACAGTCAAAATTATGTCTCTAATTTGTTTTGGTTAAAAAAATTGCAATTTAGGCTTAAGATTCCAGAAGAAAATCAACAGCTTCAAATTAATGCATCGGTTATAAGACCGGAGTGCTTTGGGAATGTTCTACAGAAGCTGGCTATTATTGTAGGCCTCCTTTGGGTGTCACAACCTACCGATGTGCCCAGATTGGAAGCACATTCAGAGCTCTTTTGCCAATACACTGCTCATAGCGGATGTGTGCTGTATCAATGACAAAGACTCCCACAGCTGGTACACGTGGCAGGGGCAGTCGCTGTTTTACTCACCAAGAGCCAATGCAGCTCACTTTGGCTTCACTCAAAGAGCCGTGACAATATTTAAACTGGGCTAAACAGGATGGGGCTTCTTTAATGTCAATATTAACTTGTCCACAAGCTAGAACACAAACTTACAACCAACTAGGGCATCGCACTCCATCGCGTGTATTGTGGATCTGCGCTGAGCGACTCCAGCAGCGGTGATCGCTGGCCTAGCATCCACCGTACGAGTGTGGCAAGGGTCTTTAAGTATTCAGGCAAGATGTACATGTTCATAAGCATTTTTTTGGGATTACGTCGAGAAAATGTAAATGTGTCGTAAACTCGCCTCCACCCGACAAGGCCAATTGGTGAGGTTTGTCACGAGAACAAAATGTCCCAATTAGTTCATACTTCAGCCGCATCCGGTCGTGTGTACGAGAGTAAGCGCGCAAACATACAATTTTTAGATGGATCTGAGAACATGCAATCTCAGTAAAATTATATGAAAAAGCCTAGGCCTATACTTACACAATGGATAAGGCTATGCATTCACTGTCTGTTGTAAACTGTTTTCAGCAGTATTGGTGTGTGGCCGATGGGATGTCTCAAAAAAGCTACTTTAAATGTTTGTGTAGAAAGAGGGATAAGTTGAAGGAGGCACATTGCCTCATTGCTTATTTTGTTACATTCTCTACAACGACCAAAATTATTACGTTGTGTTCTGTGTTATATAGTTTTGCGTCGAGCTAGGACCCATATCTAACAGAGAGATGTGTTCCTTGCAGACAAACACCTGGCAGTTCACCAGCATTGGTTTAAGCAAAGCCAGACTCTTGTACTGGTATAATATATATAAATGCACCGTGTAAATTCAAACTCACAGTTGATGGTTCAGTTTCTTGTTGAGAGCAGTGGCCTAAGGAAAACAATCGGGCAGGTGAGACGTGGAGATTGTATTGAACATGACTGTTCAGTTTCAACAACTTGTAAGTGCCACCATATTTGTATATAGCAAGGCAACCCCCCCCCCCCCCCCTTTATTATGGATAACATTGGTTGCGAAAGCCTACGTGTTATACTATATATAGCAAGGCATGTGTCAGCAGGTCACTTTAGTTTAGTTCACATTTGGCTGCCACTCCTTCATTAGTCTCGGCCTGATTTCACCACTACCATCTCCTCGGTGGATGGCCTCTCCTAGCGTTCCACTCCTTGGCTTCCATTCCCATCGTTGTCCTTGACCATCGGCCACCGTCATCCCTCCTAGCGACGTGTCCTGCCCAAGCCCACTTCTCAGCGGTCAAGATGACGTTTCTAACCTGCGTATATTTGTACGTTTCTCCAATCCGCGTGTTCCCCTTTCTGTCTCAAAGTGTAATTCCAAGCGCGTAACTCTCCCATGCTTCTTTGACCACTTTTCAACCTTTGTTCCATATTATGTCAACTTACAAGTTTTTAATCCACATAGCAAAAAAAAAGGACAAAGATTCTCCATATAGCCTTGAACAGACTGTTGGGGCAAGTGTTGTTAGCGAGTACCAGCACCTATGAAGGCCGGAATGGTACACGAGGGGGTGGGTGGCCAGTACCACGCTCGACTGCCTTTGTCTCCCCAGTGGCGATGTTTACATACCGCACCAGGTACTCATTTGAGGCCGAGGCGACCTAGGGGATGCCCAGGACTGGTTCAGATATTCGTCACTGGTGTTGGCCGTGAGCGGCAAATCGAACCCGGTTTGCCGGGTTCGTAGCGCTAACCACTAAACTACCGCTCCCCCGATCCACATAGCACAGCAAGTTGCACACCCACACACGGATGACGAATCTTTGATCTAATCGTTGTATATGGGTTACTGTGGCCCCCACCATTACGTAGTCAGTTTCAAAGACAATGCATATATTATAATATATAATATGATAATTATCAGAGCATGTTTGTTTGCACGTTCACCACAACTACTGTGTGTGGGTAATGCAGACTTGATGCCTTGCAAAAGTGTTTTTATTTGCTGTTTGAACATCTTAACAGCTCCTGTTTTATTGCCAGAAGAGTAAAACCTAAACTTATTTTTCACTATGTAGTCAGTGCGAGTGCTCGACAGCCCGGCCAGTCTGCCCCCTATGCTGCTTCTGTTTGCGTTTGGCTTCTCAACATTAATTTAAAGCCACGTCTGAAACTATTCCGAAGCGTCACAAATACATTGTTTACATAAATATATCTAGTTCGTATGATGTTTGAATGTTTTTGTCATTGTGCGGGCACCACACCGCGAGTGCAGCGTTAAACATCGTCAACTCCCACGTGTGGCTGGGCGATTCTACTCTCACGTACGATGGCAACGTGTCGAGGAGCTCAATGCCAATGTCTGCCAGCCGTAACGAGGGGCTTCACGAAAGTGTGCGTGGAGTTTTTCTATTCCTCCTCTGCTGAAGGAGCGCCGACCACGGTGGTATACAATCATGGCTCATAGTTTGGGTTGCATGGCCACAATCGCACTACTGTGGCTTGTCTTCAGTTTTCAATTTATGAAGGGGACGGGCGTATCGGCCTGGTGATGTTCTGGTGTGGTTGATGGTTACACCACCGGAGTCTTCGAGGAGGAATGTCAAAGCCAGGAGGTGCGATGTTCGGGTTTCGTATGATGTGTTTGTTTATTCTGGATGTTCGCATTGATAAAAGCAAGTAGATGGATGATGTAGTTAGAGGCTGAGCGAATGAGTGACTCACAGTGTGGCCGCAGAGCATGAAGAGCTCTATAGATACCCAACATCCCGATATTAGCGAGTGACCTCTGCGAGTCTGCTGTGCGGGTGAATAAGTAGCGAAGAGGGCGCAATGTTGCAAAGTCCAAGAGGCTCACGTTGTCGGCGCGTTCCACCTGCTCTGCCAGCGACGACTGGAGCTCTTCCACACGCGCCTGCAATGCGCTCACCTGCTCCCCTTGCAGCCTGTTCCACGCACGCCGCAAGCGCACGGGCCCAGGAGAACCATCCGGCCGAGCGCCGCACACGCAGCCACGCAGGACCGCACACAGTCAGGCGCACGCGCAGCCATGCGGACGCGCGTATTTAGCTATGCGTGTACAGCAGTGGTGGGGAAGCCTTTTCTTTTCGAGGGTCGAATAAACACGCACACTTCGGTTTCTCCTGTTGCTGCAAGAGGCTAAGATCAGAAAACACAGCCTTGTTGCCAGGTCGAAAAGGTCCACCCTCTTGCGCCTGTAGGTACCCCAACTCAGTGGATTGAGATGACGTCAGATGGTTGAATGATCAATGAGGCCACACGATTTCCCAACCTCTAAGCCCTCGCACGCCACCACGATTCGCATTTTGACATCTACCAAATCTCTGCCAGGTTAAAAATACCCCTCCTCCAGTACCCGATTAGTGCCGCCAAGATGCTTGCAGTGACGGATAGTTATTGTTTTGAGGGCCGTTTTGAAGCGGTGGGCCTCACGCGGCGACGGGCCGTACGAGACGACGTCAGGGGGCCGCATCGGACCCACGGGCCCCTTCTGACCCGGAGGCCGTAGGCTTTTTCCCCACCCCTGGCGCGGAGCCCCGTGGCGGACCCCCACCTGTTGTCGGCCTCCAGCTGGGCATGCCGGCACGCCGAGTCGGTGGCGAGGGCGCTCAGCGCGTCCGCCTGCTGCCTCTCCAGCTCCTCCAACCGGCGCGTCAACGCACGCTTCTCGCTCTGCAGCCCTGCCACCTGCTCCCTGGGCGTGAGGCAAGCGATTGGATGAGAGGCTGAGAGCAAGAGAGAGAACGTGCACTACTTTTCCTTTTTCATTGCTCATCATAATCATCATCAGCACCCACTGCTGGGTGAAGGCCTCCCCAAGAGATCTTATAAACACAACAATCCATCTAGCGCCCGCACATGGGCACAGCCGCCACCTCCGCGGCGGTGGCTGTGCCCTCCATTGGCTACTCATTACACTCTAACTTGTATGGGCAGCAGGGCAAAGAGCAAAGTATTTTTCCTCTGGATCTTCCTTCAGACAGCACACACGGCAGCAATGAACAAGTTAAAACTGCACCCCCATCCCGTGGAACTCCCTCCCCCCAGGCAACTCCTCCTGGTTCCCTCTGCTTATAAGCCTCTCCTCAAAACCTCTTTCTTCAACCTCGTGCCTTCAGATCCCCCATCGTTGCTTCTTTCCCCCCCCCCCCTCCTTTTGCACTGAGACTTTTGTTACACGATGGGACGCATTATAAATGTACGTTGTTGTTTTGCTTTTGTTGACTCGAGTTACGTCGCAAGCTTTCACCTATAACTCGCTAAGAGCCCAGTCTTGAACAACAATTAAAAAGGTGCTCTCGTCTGCGGTGCGATTTAATTATGTGTGCTCTGCGCTGGTCAACTGCATAGACCATCAACACCCACGCTCGTCAGCAGTGATGCGCTTTTTGTTTCCGATTTCTGCTGGCTTCGCCTTCGTCATTTTGGCGACCCAGGTCGCTCTTGCAAATCGCACTGTCGTGGACTATCTTGAGCTCTCACTTTGGTTAACCAAAATAAATTTGGAACTTTAACGGTTCCTCGAGAACCTCCCGGGCAAGTGGAGCGGAATGTCGGACACCGCGCCAAACGACACGGAACTCATCAAAGCTTGGCCGAGAAGGTCTCTCACCGACAAACTGCAGCGAGGACATTTTATTATTAAACAGCGTAGAAAGGAAAATAAAGGACGTGTGACATAAGAGAGGCAATCAGTGAAACTCACTGGACATCGAGTGGCAGGATTTCCCCAGCGAGACTGTCCCCAGGACCCATGGAACTGGCTGAGAAAGACAAAAAGTAACAGTAAACACGTTACATCTGGCAAGCTAAGCAGGGTTGCGCCTGGACAGTGCTTGGATGGGCAACCGCCATGCGTGAGAGGTGCTAGAGGCTGCGGAGCTACGTGGTTGGCAGCAGAGGGCAATGCAGCAAAATCCATTGTTGTGCCATACTACTATGCTCCCACATCTATGCTCACCTACTTCACAAACCCACACTAACAGCGCGGCAAAGTCGATTTATTTTTGGTAAGGCCCATGAAGCGATTTCAGTGGCGACCAGTACATAGTAACTCCCATGATCCACACAGTGTGGTGAATCGCTCATCCAGCAGTGGATTTACAAAGGGCTGTACATGTACTTATTCGTTAAGATGTTTAATCAGAGCACAGAGAGAGACAGTTGTTTCTCCACAGGCAAGTTGAAAAGATAATTACGATGACTGTGCAGTAAGCTTAAAAGTATTCACTCCCCACAGAGATTTTATGAATTGACGTAATTTGGGCATCATATTTATTCAAGAATGAATGCCATTTCGTTTCATTCTTACAATAATTTTTCGTCTCAATTGTATTTTAATTTGTTCCATCTCATGTAAATGTTTTGTTCTCCCCATTACCATAAATGTAACATCATCATCAGCCGCCCTGGAGTGGAGGTTTGCTAACAAAACTCTCCCGGTCCCCTGACGGCTTGCCGTTCCGAGATATTTATTTGTAGGCATTTGGGAACGAACCCGCCACTCGGGGGTTTAACCCCAGGGGACCGCGTGTTAAGCCCTTTCCGTCCAAACGCCCTGCGAGTGCCACCAAGGTTGGCGGAGCTCACAGGAGAGGCCCGGGTAAGGCTACAAAACCGGTAACTTTACACCGACGCACATAGTCTTGGTTATTTTGGCGGTTATTTCCTGGAAATGGGATGCTGGCCCGTTCTAACGAGAGTTCCACGCCACTCACCGGCCTGCGAGTGCAGCTGCGAGCAGTGCAGCTCATCGTTCTCCTCCCGTAGGGCATCCCGCTCCAGCACGAGGCGCTGCCCAGAGTGAAATAACAAAAAGCAATGAGCTGCGCGGGCTCCCCTCCCCCTCACGGCCACTCGTGATCCACGCGTGGCCTTCCGGGTGAGGCTCACATGGCTGTGCGGTTCCTTTGTATCGCTCTCGCTGCATCTCCGCAAACTTGCCTCTGAAAGGATCTCATTTTTTTGAAGACGTCAACGTCGTTAGAGCAAACGCGGCGAGACGGCGGAGGCTGCGCGGTCGCTGTCAGCGATGTGGAAGGAGACGGCTTTGAATGGGACTCGCATTCAAAATTAATAGCTGAACTATTAAATAAATGTAATATATATAGACTTATTTATCGAGGAAACCCAATAAATATTTTTCAGGAGGGTCCTGCAATTAGCTTTTTTTTAATTTGAATATGTTTTCAGCCAATTAACGAGTGTTTATTTTATAAGTGGGAGGAAACCGCATCACCCGGAGAAAACGCACACGTCCGAGAGGGCAAGACTATCCCCGTACAGATAGAAACAGATGGCGATTAGTCCACTTGCTGTACTGCCTTCTGGCAAGTCAGACGCCCACGGGAATGGAGTTTCACAACATTTGTGCGATCCGGCAACTGTCACTGCCTCCAAAGGCCAAAATAATTACGGACAAAATATAATTACATTTGGATGGCCAGTGTGAAACGGTGCTGCCACCGTTTGCCACAAACGAGTGTCGACCCTCTGAGCAGAGGTGCAATGGCATTTTCTGGTACTATGTGGATCCAACACAAAATAGAGACGTCAACAATTCACTTGGAAGATGGTCACTGTATCGCGCGCTTTCGGATGCGCTTCTGCGGCCGTCTGGAATGCTATTCATTCCGATATTAGGGAGCCAAAGGAACTATGCACTTTTAAATCTAGATTGAAAACTTATTTTTTTTTTAAACTGCTTTACGTAATAGGTTTTTTTTACCCTTTTTTCTGGCAACAAAACTGACACCTTTTTACAAGGAATCATGTTTGCATTAACCACAATACCTGCTGTTAGAATGCAAACAAAAATCAACTCTGATAATGTATGCATTGTCCTTGAAATTGATTGGTCCACACCAGGGACAGCTTTTCTTAGAGCCCAGTCTCACATGGTGTTGGACCAGATGACGCCAAAAGGCGCACAACTCAAAGACAACGCACTATCAGAGTATGAGGGCTCGGGGTAAGCATTAACATCATGAGGCCTCCTTTGCCAGTAGCAAAATATAATAGGTTTTTTACGCTTTTTTTCTGGCAACAAAACTGACGCCTTTTTACAAGGAATCATGTTTGCATTAACCAAAGGAGGCCTCATGATGTTACTGCTTTACGTGTTTAGTTTGTTGTCCTTCCCTTGTACCTCCAATTAGCGGAGTATGAGGGAGGAGGCCTTACCCCCTTCTCCTGCAGCAGGGCATCATGCTTCTCGCTCAGGCTCTTCAGCTCCAGCTCCGCTTGGTCAACGCGCCTCAACGCAATCTGCAGCTGAGACTGGAGCTCCATGGCCTAGGGGACGGGAGTCGGGGGTCAGGGGTCGTAGCGACCGCAGGCTGGCAGCACGGAGTTGTGAGCATGCCGCATAGAGACCGTGCCACGCTACAATACGAGCACGCTTGGTACAACGATGCCATGCAAAGAAAATGATTTTTTTTTTACAATGAACAAAACCAACACGTATTTATGTTCTTGCATAGGGCAATAAGTGCTAGAAATGTTGTGAAATAAGCAGATATTTACCACATATTGCAGGGAACAACCTCCCCCCACTGATGTGGTCACAAAATAATTTGGTTCTCATGGCTCTAAGTGAAAAACCAAACTTTAGGATTTTTTTGTGCAGTTATTGGTGACCAAGGATAGACCAGCGACTCGATACGCTTTCAAATTTGATGCAATCACAAACAGCTGCCCAAATTCCAACCCATAATCTCCAGGGCGTCGGTTCCATGCTACGGCAAGGGCATCGATCCCCGCGCGAGTCATTCTGCCACTTTGAAAAGACCTTCAGGTGCAATCGCCGCATTTCTGTTAAGGTCTGATTCTGCGGGGTCCTCTCGAGACGACTGAAACCATAAAACAAAACAGCGAATGATGGAGCGCTGTGCCGGCTGCATCATCAGTCACAGCGCCTCATCATCGATAATTTCGTTTCACGTTCGTAGTCTCCGAAGCGTTATGACCGATGATGCGGCTATAGAAACTGTACAACAGCAGGAGACTAAAATGTGGGGTCGATGGTGCACGTAGCCCAGAGACGATCGTCGAATGGTGCCGTTGTTTGACAATCCAGTAACCAGAGGTGACCAGGTGGCTCAGAGGTCAGAGCGCCGGGTCGCCACCGATGAGTCTCCGGGGTTTAAATCCAGGCAGCTGCCTGTGATTAAACCGGGTTTCTCAAGTGTAGCGAGTTGATGGTTTCAGCACTGGTCACCAATCAAACCACAACAATCGTAAAAAAATTAATGTTTTCACTTAATTTGGCTAAATTCCAGCCCTGATAATTGAACATATGCATTTTATTGCCATGTGACATATATTACTGTCAGTGGCAGGGCAAGGGGGTTACCTATGCTGTGTGGACCAAGGATAATATTAAGGGATCTCGGAGGTAGTGCTGTGATATCAACTTCCACAGCCCATTCTCTACCACAGGGTTGTACTTTCTGCGTGAGCGATTCCGATTCTTGGCCTCGTAATGTGACACGCTGAAAGCGCAAACGCCGGTGAACTTGAGGAAAGACAATTTACTTATTTTCCTTGTCTTCTATCAAACACTTGCATGGACATCACAAGTAGTTCTGCGATATCTGCTTCGATGGACCATTATTAAAAACAATCAGCAGTCAGAGGCATTAGCTGCATGGAGGACAGCTGAGGACTACAGAGGAGGACGTTAACGGACGACACGAGGATGAGCGAGCGACGACCCAGGGGACGGCTCACCTGCGTGCGCGAGATCTCGAGCTGGGCACGTGTCGCGTTGGCCCGACGCAGCTCGTCCTCCAGGCCGAGCGCGCGCGTCAGCGACACCTCGTTCCTCTCCTCCAGCAGTCGCACCTGGCGCCTCAGCTCCCCTAGCTCCTCCAGGCGGCGCCTGTACGACTCCACCGTGCCCTCGAGCTGCGCCACACGGCTGGATGAGTGCCTGTCACGTGCGGAGATAGATAGAGAGCGAGGGAGAGCGAGGGAGGAGAGATGGCAGAACCAGGCGTGGCGCTGTAATTTTAAGGTAGTTTCTGGTGCAAATTTGTATACGCGAGCGGTGTGAATGATTTCCGTTAGTGCTGCGCACCTCAGGATGTCCATCTCGTCCTTGAGTATCTGCGTTTCCTCCACCAGCGAGGACATCTCCACGTTCTTCTCCTGCGCGTCCAGCAGCTCCCTGTGCAGCTGCTCGTTCTGTATGCGACACTCGTCCTTGGCAGCCTCGAGCCTGAAACGCGGGAGGGTTGTCAATTAAGAGCTAGTGGAACACCTGGGTCGTTAAAGTGGGTTTCCTTTTGCATTCACCATTAAATGGCATTAACCATATCCTCAAGTCAGCCACTACACACACGTGCCGCAGACGTCACGCGTTGGACGCGTGTGATAGTCGGCGACACGCAGCTCGGGTTCTGCAGCGGGGAAAAACCCCCTGGCGCGTCCTGAACCGTGCCAAGCTTTTACTCGGCACAGCCATGGGGGGGGCTCGGTTGTAACGTGGGAAACGATGGTATGGGAGACACGCCGGGCTGCGCGTCCAAACACGCACACGAGGCACCCCGGACGGCAAACGCACCGGAAGTTCTCCTCTCGCAGCTCCTCCAGCTGGGCCTGCACGTGGAGGAGGCCCCGGCGGCTGGAGCTGCCCGGGCCCCCGTCGACGCAGTCCTCCCCGGCCTCCAGCATGTGCAGCCGTTCAACCAGCGCCTCGTTCTCGGCCAGCAGGGCGTTGCGCTCCTCCAGCAGAGCGGACGCCTGCGAAGGGGGCGGCCCGAGATTTAAAACTGGAGAGCCGTTGTCGCAGAGCGAATAAAATCGTTGGCACGTTCGTGCGGAAATTGGCGCAGTTCTCGCAGCACAAGGCTAATCCCACTAATGTGCCACCGTTTTCACAGACGAGAGTTGTCTCTCAGTAATTTCAGAGCAAAGGGCTATGCTGCTTTGCGATTTTAAAACACCCCAAGTCAATTTGTGAGTGCACTTCCAACCTGAACAAACCGTGGACAGCAAGAACGGCACACGTGGCGCACTCTTTTACGCGTTCACGTTACGGGACGTTTAATGTCCGCTCGTGGATTTCCAGGCGTGCGCTACCAGTGCCCGGATGCGGAGACGTGAGCTTGAACACTTGTTATTAAGGGCCGGCGTGCGCCCGGAGAATTTGTTATTTTTCTTCATTCAGACCTGCTGATCGAGCACGTGGCAGCGTTGCGTGATCTCCGCCTTCTCCGCTTCCGTCTCCTGCAGAGCATCCGTTGACCTCTTCAGCTGCGAGGTCACGCGCAGAAAACGGGGGAAGCGCAGCGTCTCCAGTCAACCGCTCGTATTTCGGCACCAGGCAAAAAAAAAAAAGAAATGGGGCTTGACAAATAACGTAACACGTTTAAACTGACAATTTAATTTTTCAAGGTTTGTTTGGTGGTGTTTTAAAAGGCAGTCTTGAGGTTTTGAATTATTAGATACTTAATTCAATAAATAAAACAGTGGCAGAAAAGTTAATCACAAGCGTAGGAATTAATAACACTGACAATTCCTACGATAATGAAAACAAAGCTTACGAATGCAACGTTCATGAGATTAAAATGATGCTTATCTCAGCCTGTCACGATTCAGCATTGCATGTGAAGTAGCCGGATGCTGCAGCGATGTAATGATTACCACACTGGACTTGCAATCCATACTCACAGGCCCTTTGGATTACACCCGTTGGGTCTCACATTAACATCACTAGCCCCGGCCACTTCTTTATGACCCTTGAGCTACACCCATTTAAAACCTTTAAAAACAGTCTGCCTCAGCAGCAGACCACGCTTTCCCACCTGATGATGGACGCTTGTGTTGCGCCCGAAACGTCACGATTTATTTGATTTTATACCTACGTGACTTTACCGAAAGAACCAAAGAGTATCCAGAGGTCTGTTATAATTCAATCTCTTGGCACGGCAGTTGAAATGACTGTGCGATGTTAATTTTTTTTTATTCCATTCGACGCTCTGTCCACCCAGCAGTACGAATCGGTTTGCCGCAGTGAAGCGATCACCAGATCGCGTGTGGAGGAGTTAAAGTGCAGCTACTCCTCACCTCGTTCCTAGATGTCTGACCAGCGTGGAAGAGTAGGCCAAAATACCATAACTAGGGCTCCACTAGTGCTCCCTCTACCGATGGCCCTTCTGCCAGCAGAAGCATGACCAAGAAATGTCACGACTTCACCTTTAGCCATTGTATGGTATGAATAACAGCCGCTTGGGCAATAAAGTCAAAGCAGTGGTTCACTACGCTCGCTCGCTCACTCGCGCCATACCTCGTTCTCCAGGGCTTCCAGATCCGCAGCAGACATTGAAACCGACGGCCCCATTCCTTCTCGACTCAACAGCTGTTGAAACAGCACGCTCACTTCAACACTACCACAGTCATCATAACCAACCTTCATCTTACTTCACATTACTTGAATAACGCTTGCACGGCCCACCACCATGTACAGCACAGGTGCTATGTAGACTGCTGTGACGCTACGTGGTGGGCAGCAGAGGGCGGCGGTGCTCCTCATGTTCGCAACCCGCACCGGGCGGCCTGAAGTCCGATCAAACAACTCTCATGACATGCACAGCATGTGGGGGCGGGGGGGGGGGGATGGGGCCTTCATCCAGTAGTGGATAGACAAAGGGTTGAAAATCAAATATATTTTCTAAGCGTGTGTTTTATACTGTGCCATGCAGGGCATTGCTTCTGCTGCAAGTTGCCACAAACGGGTAGCTAAATGATCGGCACACACATTCGCTATGGAGCCGACGCGCCAACGGTTATCGCGTCATCTCCCCGTTAACTAAGCGCTCACCTCCTGTATCGCAGCCATCACCACGTGCTGAACCGACTCTTCCAGCTGCATGATGTTTTCAATGTGCTCTGTAAAAAAGATAAAGATCACCTGAATAGCCTTTGACAGACGAGTGAGGCAAGTGCTGTTTGCGAGCACCGATGAAGGCTGGGACGGCACACCTATGAGGGAGTGGTGTGGCTGGCACCCACGCCTGCCTGGCTGTTTTTGTCTCCTCAGTGCTGATGTTTACATACTGCACCAGGTACTCATTTAAGATTGAGTGGACCTAGGGGAGGCCCAGGACCGGTTCAGATATTCATGACCCATGTTGGCTAACGAGCGGGAATCGAACTCGGGTCGCCATGTTCGTAGCGCAGGGCGCTAACCACTGCCCCACCACTCTCCATACAACATACACAGAACCTAGGAGGCTAAGAGTTCCCAGTAGTCCATTGTCAGTAACACTGCGGCCTTAAAAGGAAAGATACATAATAGGTGACTTTTGGGCAAGAGAAGGGCCATTGCTTCAAATGTCACCCATTGTATATTTTTCCTTTTAAGGCCGCAGTGTTATTGACGAATGTGCTCATTATTGTGTAATTACGCACCACTGCTAATTCAGCGTCACCAAATAATGCGTCACTTGAGGATTTTATTGAACAATTCAGACAGGAGCTTCTGCTTTGCGGCCTCCATATTAACTATTCCCCACTGCACTGTTGTCCCGATTCACATTTCCCTACTAAACTTTCACGAGCTCTGCGAGCCAACCCGTAATGGGGGGCGGGGGCGGGGGGGGACGAAACTCCACTGAAGATGATCCAATAAGAACGAACCAGACACTTGGAGATGTGTTACTATTAGGGCACTTGCCCTATTGACGGACCGGCCACAATGATCAACCACGGGTGCCAGGTTAACCCGACGGTCGCTCGGACCGCGCGCGAACGCAAAGCACCTTGCTTGTTCTCGCAGTTGATGGCACAGCCCAGGACCAGCTGCAGGAGCCTGCCCATCTCCACGTGGTCGGCATGCTCCCCCACCGCCGCCACGTCTGGCACGCACGCCGGAGACACCTGCACGCCGAGCACCTGCACGCACACACACACACGTGCACACACACACACGTGCACACACACACACGTGCACACACACACACACGTGCACACACACACACACAAGTGCGCGCACACACACACGTGCACACGGTCGCACAGACACAGAAACCTCCCGTTTAGACTTTGACAGACTGTTGGGGCCAGTGATGTTAGTGAGTAGCACCGATGATGGTCGGCACGGCGCACGAGACGGTGGGTGGCCAACAATTTGCCCGACCGCCTTTGTCTTACCAGTGCTCATGCCCACTACACAGGTATTAATTTAAGGCAGAGTCGACCTAAGGGAGGCCCAGTTGAAATATTCGCCACCGTTATTGGTCGTGAGCGTGAATTGAATGCGCGCACACACACGTACACACACACGTACACACACGTACACACATGCACAATTCTGCGGCAGTCCGGTTGTATGCATTCGTGAAACTAACTTGAAGTGAGGAGGGTGGCATGTCAGTAAGTATCAAGGATTCCAAGGTTGTCAGATAAATACTTTTTTCCAGTAAAGTTGCACAAACTGAGAGTTCAATCCCGTGGTTTTTTTTTACGATGGGTTTGTGCGTCTGTCTTTATTCTTCGGCCCTCATCTCCTCAAGTAACATCGTAAGAAGAGAGACTTTCACCTCGCTGTAATAGTCTTGAATGCCTTGCAGAACTTTTTTCAGGTTGCTGACCTACGGATTCAATATAAAACGCATTAGTACAGTCTAGTGTAGCAATACCACTATATATGCATATATAACACAATGTATAGGCATGAAACACCATATGTAAACTACAAATAGTGTTGCAATTTCATGCATGTCTTCTATGTTTTTACTAAAAGTTAAGTGACGTACACTTTGCCATATAAATGGGGGCAATATGCCTCATGATCGATTTGCCCATTGCAACCGAACATTGGCTAGAATAAGAATGTCTGGAGTACGCTTTCCCAATTGAGCATTACCTTGAAACTAAAACTTGTGATTTAATAACGTTTTAAACTCAAACCGCACGTTCATCTCTTTTGTGCAATGATGAACATTACATGGGCACACCCGCAGTCAGTCAGCAGATCGCATATGACGGGGTACAGTGTGGGTAACTCCAAACTCTTCCAACGACGTCTGGCCTTCGTGGAAGAGTAGGCGAAAATAGCCACTAGAAGGGCTCTCTCTAGAGTTCCATCCAGTGGAGGCCTTTCTGTTAGCAGTGGCGTGAGCAAGACAAAAAAATAATCACAAATAACTAAAATGTTCTTGTTCTTCTGCTACGCAGCCGCCTGACGTCTCCACACCTTTAGCCGCCAGCTGTCCCCAACGTCCTTCCGTACGCGGGTGACCCAGGCGGCGTCAAACCACCCTGGGTCTCTGTCGAATCACAGGCATCGCAGCTCATTAATAATGAACTCCACTCTTGCTGCACGTTCACAAACACATCATAGTGCATGCTGCTTCTGGGCCCCACAGAAGCAGCAGATGCCAGTCTCCGACTTTCTCTCTCCGACCGAGTTCCAGATTTCATCGGAAGCCAGTGGGAGGAAACGGAGGATTGGCGAGACGTGGACACGTGTACTGGAGCGGGGTGACAAGCCTGACAGCGGCATTCGAAATCCGTCCGGAGGTGTGGGGTGCAGGATGCATCAAACAGAGAAAGTAGTCTAGGTGAAGAGTCTTCAAAGCAAGGAAAATAATTTAAATTACCAGCTCTCCCTCTCTCTCTCGTTCTCAAATTGTTTCAGATAGAGTACTGTCGATTCCTTCTCTCCAATCGAGAAATTTGGCAGAGGCAATTTGAGGAAGCCTTCATGCCCGAGTGACACTGCCCATATTCTGAATCATAACGAGACACAGCGTTCGGGATTGTTGTGTTTTGGGAAAGCTGGTGAATTTAACGTCCTCACTTTACCTCAAGGTCGTTTTGGAGTGGGGGGCATGCCCATCACTGAATGGAGGATTTGTAATGACTGCGGTTACCATTTCAATTGCGTCTGTTATTTTGTGATTGACAAACATAATTTAGCAAAAAGTCATGCCAAGCTAAATATGTTGTCAGTTTGCCATTTTCCTAAAGTCAATATAGTCGCGCTGTAATTAATTATGCTTCTTTCGTGCAGGTTAGCTCGAGATGGCAGTAACTTTGGTAGGCCTTCATCCAACAGTGGATTGACCGTGGCTGACGATAATCCATGCACACATGCCACGTAAAACAAACGATCCCATTCACACAACAGAGACACTTTTTTTACTTGAAAAGTCTTACTATGTGCGGTGCAGCCCATTAAATGGTGGTTTGCAAAGCACTTAGCACACTTTAGTAATCCGAGTAGCCCAATTATTTTTTTCCATACAGATGTCAATATGTTCACGCGCTAAATGCCAATGTTGAGGTCTGCTGGCCACGGGAGGGCTTCGAGAGATAGTTAATTTAGTTTTGCTATTCCTCCTCCATTGAACGAGTAGCAGACTCCAGTGATTTACTGTACGGTCCATTGTTTGGTTTGCATGGCCAACAACGGCACTGTGGCTTGTGTAGTCTGGTGGGTCGCAGGCTGGCCACCCAGCCACTTTGAACAAATCTCACACAGTCAAGCAATTCGCAAAAGCGACACGCGGCGCAAGCAGAGACGCTTACATTTTCTGGAGAACGTCGGACAGGACCACTCCATCTGCGAGATCCTCGACAGTGAGACATTGTTGGTTCTCAGTGAATGTTGTCACCTGCGGCAAAGCAAAAATGTCTTGACTGACGATCGAGTTTGCATGCCGCACTTTGCTGTCAACTCAACGAGATGACAGATATTCACGAGTGAAATGACATTTCATCGCAGGATTCCCAACTCTAGCCCAAGCTCAATAATTCCACCAGTTGACTTACTCCAGTACATCCCGAGAAAATGTTTCGTTGTAACGTTTTAATAAACATAGTGATATTATTCTGTCTTTTTTTGTCGTAAAATAGCCAAGAAACTGGATAAACGGGACCATATTATAACAAATAAAATAAACTGATTATTTCTAGTTACGTTTGTTTATGCAGGAAAGCCCGAGTCTCAAGACTCATCTTCAGCAGGGGGAGACATTGACATGTGCAATGCCAGTCATTATTGTTTGCATCGAGCTGCTTCGCCAATACCACAAAATGTGGCTTTTTTAGCTATGGGAGGAATCTGCAGGACCCGGAGGAAACCCATGCAGAACAGAGGGAGAACATACAAACTCAACAGAGAAAGGCACCCGAAACAGGAATCAAACCCAGGTGCTCCTTGCTGTGAGGCACAAGTGTTACCACTACACCATCCTGCCTCAACAGTTGAACCTGCAAAATATGTAGCTGGTTTGGGACATCACACTACAGTTGAAATGCAGCAAGAGTATATTGTTTTGAGAATATCATACATATACCTACCTGTTACACTCATTATTTTATTGCTTGCATTTATAAACTAGATATACAATAAAATAAACCACGACGTTTCTGGTGCAACACAAGCGTACGTCATCTGGTGACTTACCGAAAGAACCAAAGAGTATGGATTCCTGCAGTCACGAAAGCTTCAAATCAAGATTTATAAACTAGCACATTAATTCCCTAAACGATTTTCCATTTAATATCTGACAAAAATGTAACAAAAAATTGCTTTGTTCAATTTCCGATCTTAGCATTAATAACCAATTTCAAAAGGGTGTCAAGATGGAGATACACCAGTAATGTTGTCTTAAGCAAAGACCCACTTGAACTTGTTAAAAAATAAAACGAACTTCAAGCAGGATGAGTTATTAGTAGTGACGTTACTCAGAAGAAAAATGAATAACAGATGGAATAAAAATGAATAGATTAAATTGGGTATGGGTTAAATCCAGAAAATCAGCATTTTATGATCCGATGACTAAACAGGATTCATGTCATTCATGAACCTGAGCCCCTACGTATAAACAGAGTTGAGGAACGAGTGGAGAAGGGTACACAATGGGATTGCAACGAAGCTGCCTCGTATGCAGAGGGGATTAATGCGTGTATGTGTGTGTACAGTACTGTATTATGCATACGTGCATACGTACATATTACTGCGTCAATATGCATTTACGTATGTTTTGGCCTCGAATGTGCCGGTGGCAATGCCTGGGTAAGGGTTATTTGACATCATGTTGACAGGCTTGCTGAGAACCGTGTGGAACCCCCAGTGTGGCTTCAAGCAGAGGTGGGGGTCCCAGATTCACTTATTCTTGCAACAGCAGCAGAGATCAGAAATCAGAATATTTATTTATACTCGAGCAGGAATCCGATTAGCTATAAAGCTCTTTTGTACAGATGTCCAGTAGGGGCTAGTCAGAACGTGACAACAGATGTAGTATGGGATTTCCTGGGATTTCCTAGGACTTACCTCTCCGGTGCACAGACCCCAGTCAGAGCCCCTATTAATTCATTGATGGGCAGATGTGTGTATAGTTGCGCAGTCAGAAGTGAAAGACAATTTCGATGCATGTGGACTTCTGTGTAAGGAAAATACTCCAGCTCCCACACTATTTTTGTTGTCGAATTCCTTGATTATGTTCTGTGCTTGTGGATTTGTTTTTAATATATGCAACCCTCATTAGAAGGTAGTCAACACCCTGAGCCAAAGTAAGTCCTCTTGAAGATGATATCCCAGAACGACTTCTGAGATTCCTTTAAACGCCTCTTATTTACGCGAGAAGCACCGCATTTTCTAATGCTCCTTTCTACAGAGAAGTTAATCTCATGTGAGTCTACGTGATATTTATCAGTCCTCAGAACTTAAAATATTCCTAATTATGTGAACCAAATCGAATACGAAACACACAATATTAATTCCCGTCGTTGTGGAGAATATAAGCAACAAAATCAACAAGCAGGCAATGCATCTCCTCCACACGTCCGTTCCTCCACGAAATGAACAAGTGCTTGTTTTTGTTTTTACCCCCGTCAACCATAAGGCCTCGTGGCAATGTAACATCAGCATCATTCGCCATCGGCAGCAGTAGCAGCAAGAGGCAGCGTCAGCAGCAAAGACGGACGGTGACACGAGGCGATGGTGGTCAAGACAGACACCATCGTAGCAATGCGAGCAACGTGCTCTACGGGTTGCGACTGTGGATGCCCCGGGGGGATAGACAACACGGAGGGCTCGGCGCCATCCCCACCCGCTCTGCCACGAAGGGCAATCATGCCCGTCTCATCACGGACAAACCCGATGTTGATGTTGTTGTTTTTACATTCCGAGAACCGGGAACAACACACGCGGGATAGTTTGTCGGCAGGTCGCGTGTGGCGGGGTAAAGTGTGGATATCCCTCCCCCCCCCTGCCCATCACTACAAGAATAATGAATTTACGTCCCCACCGACCAGCGTGGTGAAGTATGGTCGAACACCGTCTGCGTCGTTCGCGAACCCGCTGCAAGGGCCTAGGCAGGAGGGGTGTCCTCATCATCCAGCAGTGGATTGGCGAATGTCAGCGAGTTCCAATCGGTTCCCCGTCCACACGGCCGTGGCCCTAATCGCCAGCGATGGGGCCCCGTCAGATGTAGAAAGCGAAACGGCTCGGGCCTGGATCGGGTCTGGATGGGCGACCACCACCACCACCACGAGCAGCAGCAGCAGCAGAGGGGTGCAGCGCGGTGTGTCGTTGTGCTGCACTTCCTATGATCCCCGCCATCACCGAACCCACACTTGACCAGCGCGGTGAAGTATGCACAGGTCACGACCCACGCGCCGCGGGGATTGAGGCCCCCTTCATCCAGCAGTGGACAGGCCACGGGCGGCACGCGATTCATGGCGAATTACAAATGCAAGGAGGGACATGAGTTTGGGGGAGCAGAATGACGATGAATGGCAAGGGGGTGAGGAAGACTGATGAGTACCAAGTGAGGGTGAAGAGGAAGACTGATGAGTACCAAGTGAGGGTGAAGAGGAAGACTGATGAGTACCAAGTGAGGGTGAAGAGGAAGACTGATGAACACCAAGTGAGGGTGAAGAGGAAGACTGATGAGTACCAAGTGAGGGTGAAGAGGACGACTGATGAGCACCAAGTGAGGGTGAAGAGGACGACTGATGAGTACCAAGTGAGGGTGAAGAGGAAGACTGATGAGTACCAAGTGAGGATGAAGAGGAAGACTGATGAGTACCAAGTGAGGGTGAAGAGGAAGACTGATGAGTACCAAGTGAGGGTGAAGAGGAAGACTGATGAGCACCACGTGGGGATGAAGAGGAAGACTGATGAGTACCAAGTGAGGGTGAAGAGGAAGACTGATGAGTACCAAGTGAGGGTGAAGAGGAAGACTGATGAGTACCAAGTGAGGGTGAAGAGGAAGACTGATGAGCACCAAGTGGGGATGAAGAGGACGACTGATGAGCACCATGTGAGGGTGAAGAGGAAGACTGATGAGTACCATGTGAGGATGAAGAGGAAGACTGATGAGTACCAAGTGAGGGTGAAGAGGACGACTGATGAGCACCAAGTGGGGATGAAGAGGAAGACTGATGAGTACCATGTGAGGGTGATGAGGACGACTGATGAGTACCAAGTGAGGGTGAAGAGGACGACTGATGAGTACCAAGTGAGGGTGAAGAGGAAGACTGATGAGTACCATGTGGGGGTGAAGAGGAAGACTGATGAGTACCAAGTGAGGGTGAAGAGGAAGACTGATGAGTACCAAGTGAGGGTGAAGAGGAAGACTGATGAGTACCATGTGAGGGTGAAGAGGAAGACTGATGAGTACCAAGTGAGGGTGAAGAGGAAGACTGATGAGTACCAAGTGAGGGTGAAGAGGACGACTGATGAGTACCAAGTGAGGGTGAAGAGGAAGACTGATGAGTACCAAGTGGGGATGAAGAGGAAGACTGATGAGTACCATGTGAGGGTGATGAGGAAGACTGATGAGTACCAAGTGAGGGTGAAGAGGAAGACTGATGAGTACCAAGTGAGGGTGAAGAGGAAGACTGATGAGTACCAAGTGGGGATGAAGAGGAAGACTGATGAGTACCAAGTGGGGATGAAGAGGAAGACTGATGAGTACCATGTGAGGGTGATGAGGAAGACTGATGAGTACCAAGTGGGGATGAAGAGGAAGACTGATGAGTACCATGTGAGGGTGATGAGGAAGACTGATGAGTACCAAGTGAGGGTGAAGAGGAAGACTGATGAGTACCAAGGGATGAAGAGGAAGACTGATGAGTACCAAGTGAGGGTGAAGAGGAAGACTGATGAGTACCAAGTGAGGATGAAGAGGAAGACTGATGAGTACCAAGTGAGGGTGAAGAGGAAGACTGATGAGCACCAAGTGAGGGTGAAGAGGAAGACTGATGAGTACCAAGTGAGGGTGAAGAGGAAGACTGATGAGTACCACGTGGGGATGAAGAGGAAGACTGATGAGTACCAAGTGAGGGTGAAGAGGAAGACTGATGAACACCAAGTGAGGGTGAAGAGGAAGACTGATGAGTACCAAGTGGGGATGAAGAGGAAGACTGATGAGTACCAAGTGAGGGTGAAGAGGAAGACTGATGAGTACCAAGTGAGGATGAAGAGGAAGACTGATGAGTACCAAGTGAGGGTGAAGAGGAAGACTGATGAGTACCAAGTGAGGGTGAAGAGGACGACTGATGAGTACCATGTGAGGATGAAGAGGAAGACTGATGAGTACCAAGTGAGGGTGAAGAGGAAGACTGATGAGCACCAAGTGAGGGTGAAGAGGAAGACTGATGAGCACCAAGTGAGGGTGAAGAGGAAGACTGATGAGCACCAAGTGAGGGTGATGAGGACGACTGATGAGTACCATGTGAGGGTGATGAGGACGACTGATGAGCACCAAGTGAGGGTGAAGAGGAAGACTGATGAGCACCAAGTAAGGGTGAAGAGGAAGACTGATGAGTACCATGTGAGGGTGATGAGGATGAATAAATGATGAGCTGGAGGCTGTGCAAGATGAGAGAAATTCGAGGCGGGGGATGATGAAGAGGTTGGCGATGAGCGTGAGAATGAGGAGACTGTGGAGGTGACGATGAGGCCGAGCGAGCAGCAGCAGCAGGTGGCAGTGCCGCCGCCGCTGCTGCTGCGCCTCTCACCCAGACGAGGAGGCTGCAGCACAGCTCCGGGTTGACGGCCTCCATGAGTGGCGCGGTGCCTCCTCCTCCTCCTCCTCGCACTCCGCTGGGACTCGGGCTGGAGCGGGAGCCGTGGTGAGGTGAGCGAGGTGAGGTGAGCTGAGTGAGGTGAGCTGAGCGAGGTGAGCTGAGCTGAGCTGAGCGAGGTAGGCGAGGTGAGGGACACGGCGATCCAGGCGCCACCGACTCGATCACTCCGCACCTGGGCGCACACGGGTGGAGGAAGGTGATGATGAGGAGGAGGCGGGACTCACCTGCGCGTGCGTCAGTTCACCTGTGCGCAACTTCCTCAAGAGCGCAGCACTGCGCATGCGCCAAGGTGCGCGCGGCACCAGGTGGGGGCAGGTGGGGGCACGTGGGGGCGAGCGGTGGTGCAGTGGTTGGCGCACGGCACGCGTTTTATTTCTGGAACTCGCCAACTACTCGAGCATATTTTGCCCATGCGCTGTAAAAGAAGGATAGCCATTGCCCGAAACGTCGTCTATTATTATGTTTTAATTTTAAGGCCACGGTGTTATTGACGGATGTTTTGAGTTAATGTTTAAATATGGAACGTCCGCGATTAATTGGTAAGGCCAACGTGGAAACACATTGGCCTTGCCAATTAATCCCGGACGTTCCATCGTACGTCTTCCGTTGTTGTGTTTGCTTATCACAGGACAACCTTACAGGTGTCCAACCCTGATTAATCAACAGAGGAGACGCCCCGCCCCCCAACCTGTTTACAAACAACAAAGTACAGTTAGCCAAGGTGACTGCCACAGACCTTAATTTGGCCAACTCAGGAGTTGGATGTTGCCGTGATGTAATGGGTTAGAAAACTGGACCTGCCATCCAGAGGGCGGGCGTACACGTTCGATCTCCCTGCGCGGTAGTTGAAATAATGCGACAGGTTTTTCTTGAATCCCACCGCCTCTGTCCTTCCACAAGTTCACATCTTCGTGTCACGTGTGGTGGGGTCAAGTGTGGGGCGCTCCCACCTCGGGCAAGAGGTCTGGCCCCCCTGCGTGGAAGAGTAGGCGTAAATACACTCCCACAGCAGTGGCGTGAGCAAGTGATTGCAGGCGGTGCCGGATTAAGCTCGTGCGGGGCCTGTAGCACATGTTGTACTGGTAGGAACCTCCTGGTTACACCAGCTCACAGGGGATTATTGTGTCCGTCCGTCCGTCGTGCATCCAAAAATGGGAGGGGTGGGGCTGGGTGGAGAGGGGAGGGTGGAGAGGGATGGGCTGGGTGGGGAGGGTGGGGCTGGGTGGGGAGGGAGGGGCTGGGTGGGGGGTGGGGCTGGGTAGGGAGGGGCTGGTCACCCCGTGGTGCCCTTATAAACCTCAACGTTTAACCTACTCACGCCGGCTTGTGCCCGCCCTCACAGTCGGGCATATTTGCGGAATGCACCACGTCGCCGTTGACCCTGGCCATTGACCGAGCAACCCAACGTTCCTACCAACTCCCTCCGCAGGAATGTGTTTATAAAGGGGCCCTAAATTAAAAAAAAATTAAACACTAATTTTTAAGTAGCAAAATATGAGAATACGTTTTCCACTTTTTTCTGGCAACAAAACAGGTGTTAAGATGTTAAAACACCAAACTGAAACCTTTTACAAGGAATCATGTCTGCATTTACCACAATACTTGTGGTCAGAATGCAAACAAAAAAACATACTCTGATAATATATGCATCGATAGCTTGAAAGCATTTAGCGCGGGGCCTTTGAAAGTGCGGGGCCCGTAGCTACTACATGTGCAGCAGCTTCTTTAGCTCCGAGGATAATTCCGCACTGATTGCAGGGCATCGCGCCTGTACCTGTGAAACGCGCCTTTTGGGCGATGGAAAATTACTGGAGAATGTTAGGGCCTCTAGCGACCCCTCGTGGCGACAACAAGAAATACCCCGGCATCGTTCGAGAGCCAAACACGAGGAGCAACCTCCTCGTGGCTTTGACATTTCATTGTGCGAATGAGACACATCCCTGAGCGTCCTCGACGCCTCTCACCTTGGTCAAACAAAGTACAAAGCTAAACACTTGAAACGTGGCTCGCGGAGCCCAACACAACTGAACGAATGTTACTAATAAATGTTGCTCGTCTCTCAAAGCATGTGTAGCTTTTACAGGAACGTCTGTCTATAATACGATATATATAAAAATAAAAGTTTCGCTGGCTGGCTGGAGGGACGGATGGCCAGACGATCACGTCCAAAGGATATACGGTTGTTAATTGGATGAAAAATAAATAAAAAAACAGACAGAAGTTCAATCGTCTCAATGACGATGTAATCGTTGAACACCTGCACCTATAATATTTGGAGTTTGCATGTCTCTCTCCCCCCGGGGTCGCGTGGATTTATTCTCCAGGTCCTCCGGGTTTTCCCTCCACATTTGGAAACATGCGTTTCGACTATTTAGATAATTTTGCTGCTATAAATGTCCAAAGGATAGGCCACTTTGTTGAGCTATCATTTGTGGCCAGGTCGCTTTTGAACAATAAGTTCATACCTCAGTGGGCTTTGTCTGGTAGGATGGTTTAATTTTATTTTTTCGTCTTTGGGTGATTTACTTACCTTTCCTGTACTTTGCAATGCTATCGTGTTTTTTCTATTGTTTGTTGTTGTAACGTTCTTACCCACCCCGACTGGATATCTGTGAACAAAAAGCTTATATAGTTCATCGGATTCCTCCAGTATTATTACAGATTCTGATTCTGATATCGCTCATGTAAAGTGCGGTAAGGGCATGATGGGCGGACCGACTGCCCTCCTGCACGTGTGAGAGGACGAGGCGGCTGTGTGGGCTGAAGTCCACTCATCAAAGAACATCTCGTCTTGTCTTTTCTTATCCTGATGATGATGATGCTTGGAGAGCCGAATGGAGCTCACAAGAAGTAACAAACAAAGAGCCGATGATGCAGAAGAACTCTGGCTTCGATTCTTCTGGGCTGCAACAAATCTGAAACTTATCCCTGGTGTCCAGATGCCACAGCCGTAACGAGGAGGGCATCTCCATCAAGAGTTGCAGGGCCCCACTTTTTAACATTCCACTCTGATGGGATCGGCCAAACATGTCAGTGCAGGAACCTCCTGACAAAGGAGTTTGGGAGTCAGTGAGGTCTAATTCCTTGGACGAACAAAATGGCAATAATTTGAAATGCCTGCTTCAATAAGTTTTAAGCCGCATAATTTGAGTAACATCGTGCAATATCGAATCTGGCAACATAAAACTAAATATTAAAAGTGTTGTGCCAATATGTTTGTAGACGATCCCCCCTCTTTCGCCCCACCACCTCTCTCCTCCCCACCCGGTCCCCCACTCCGCACGTCCTCAACTGGAAACGGAGAATGAAACAAGTCAAGCGGGATTGAAATCGAGCCGTATACGTGGGCGTGCTGTGTGTACCTCCATTGTTGTCCAGGGATATAAATATACCCCCGTCCAATGAACACGCGGGCCGTTGAGAAGTGTCGCTTCATTCACCCGTTCTGTCTAAATTACGAGAGCACGCGTTCTGTTGGGATGTTACAACAGCACACGTTTCACATTTTATTCCATTATATTGCCTCTGGCAGCAATTGTGTTCAGGGGCTCTGTTGGCCACGACGAGAGGGCTTCAGGGGAGAGAGAGTTCGCGTGCTTTTGCTGTCTCTCCATTGAAGGAGCGCAGACTTGAGTGGTGCGCAGGGCTGCATTGTCCACGGTTTGAGTTGCGAGGCTTCGCGAGTTACTCTCTGATGCCGCAGCTCATCCGGATTGCGACACGGGCGTGAGCGTCGGGCACAATCTATGCAGAGGGTTTAAAAATGGAAAATACGATTTTTGCAGCGTTGTTTTGGTGTTAAACAAGGGCTGAGATACCGCTATCGCGAGCATAATCAGCATCGCTCTTGAACATCACGACACATGCCGTATTCTACCGGACTATAAGACGCATTACCCCCTTTTGTTTTACATCAAAAGTTGGGGGTGCGTCGTATAATCCGGTGGGTCTGTCTGTGTGATCAGGTTCGTGTTATTCTATCGACACAAGTCACAAGCTTTAAGGGATGGGTGCGTCTTACTTTCTGGAATATCTTATAATGGTGATAATTTTGTGTATAGCAAGCCAACATTTCATAAAAACGACTCTTAATCCAAACGGAGAACATTGTGAATATTTAACATTGATATACAGTAGGGTCATATTCGTTGTTATTAGACTTTTTACGAGTAACTTGTAGGAGGATTAGGATGATGGTTGCTGGGAATACTTGGTGATAGCCCAAGCCAGTATTTTCCAATGGCTCTGTGCACACTGGATCGTATTACAGAGCCGCGTCCATGCTGTTGCCGAGGCCAATGTTACGCTGCTGCTGCTTAGATGTGTCTGTGTGTTAGTGTGGGCTGGAGCAATAGTGTAGCTGTTAGGGGCGCACTGCGCTACGAACTCGGCCACCCAAGTTCGATTCCCGCTCACGGCCACCTACACAAGTAACGACTATCTGATACCGCTATTGTGGCCTCCACTATGTCGACTCGGCCTCAAATGAGTACCTGATGCGGTGCGTAAACATTGCCACTGGGGAGACAACGGCGGTCGGGCGTGGTGCTGGCCACCCACCACCTCGTGTACCGTGCTGCAAACTGCACTTGCCCCAAAAGTGTGATGAGGCTGTAAGGGGGATCTTCGTCTTGTGTGCCGCCGTCTCTGTGGATGTGAGATTGAGTGTCTCTAATTATAGCCCAATTGAATGTGTATTGTTTGCTTAAAGAATAAAGCAGAGATTTGCACCGGCACAACATTAGACGCATTAGTTTGTGGTGATGCTACTGCTGCGTGGGCAGTGGTTAACAAACACAATATTCGTAAATAACTGTGACCTTAAAGAAAATAAATAATATGCTGACATTTCGGGTAATTATCGTTTTTCTTTGCTTTATTTTTTGCGCCATGTTACAGTTTAAAAATCAGTCTTTTTAGAATTTCAGGATCCTCCTGACCTGGTGTCGTAGCGAGGATTTGACGCTGGAGTTGTGGAAATCCCTTTGCAGGGTTGACGTTAATGAGGAAAGGCGCAACCAGCAGCTCTGTCAATGCCTCAGTCAAGTGAACAATGAGCAGAGGCAGTAGACCAAAACGGGCAAACAGTTGCGAACTATTTGCTTCCTCCGGGGAGTGTAGGAAAGTGAGCTGTCACGTAGCGCTGTTGGTATTTTTGGAGTACTTTTGGAGTGCTGCTGTGGGGCACCGCGGTGGCAGGATGTGAATTACCTCGCCTGGAATGCAGGAGATCGTGGGTTTGATTCCGACGCTGAGGCCTGTTGTGTATTTGGAGTTTGCATGTCTCTCTCTCTCCGTTGTCGCGTGGATTTTTCTCCGGTTCCTCCGGTTCCCCCTCCATATTTAGAATGAACATCACGCGTTCAGAATATTTGGCTGCTGTAAATTTCCACGCGATAAGCCGCTTCATTGAGCAATCATTTGTGGCCAGTTCGCTTCTAAAATAGAGCTATATAGCTCAGTGGGCCTTACCTGGTAAAATATAAATGGGGTAGTTTTGAGTTTATTTGATGAAAAGGAACAGAACCACAGAGCTCTTGGGTTGTGCGCGCCCCCTTGCAGTGATGATGTGCGGCTCTGAAACACGGTCTGCAAGACATTTATTTTTTCTAACAAAATCTAAAAAGTGAGCAAAACAAGTCATGGGGTGATGCATGCTTCGAATTTATCGGCTATAGATTAGGATCATCACCCAAAACGTCTTTTTCAAAGCCACTATTATTGACGAATGTGTTAATTTTTGTATTATTAATTGTGCTTGTAGCATCACCGAGTCATTTTCCTGGAATTCCACTCAGAGAGGGGCACGTGAATTAGAGAACACACGCAGGCTAAAGACATCATTCACACTAAGGAGCGAGTGAGGCTTGGGCAGGACGCGTCGCGAGGAGGGTTACGATGGACGAGCGTGGTGACGGAATGGCAGCCAAGGGATGCATGGCGTCCGATAGGACATCCACCAACATTTCCGAAATAGCGCCGAAGAATCGCATGAAGAGATGCGCGCTTGCAATTACATCGAGGGACGGTAAGAGGAGGAACACGTGGATTAGAAAACACACGCAGGTTCGAGACATAATTGCAACGATTAATTAAATCTAAGCAGGCCTGGGCAGGATGCGTCACCAGAAGGGATGGATAGTGGTGGTTGATGGTCGAGAATAATTATGGAGTGGCAGCCCAGCAATGAGACGCTTGGAAAGGACATCAAACGAGGAGACAGAGCGATGAAATCAGCTCGTGTGCAAGTGCCGGGTGGATTACTACGTCGCAGAACCGTGAGAGATGATGATGGCTAGGGGAGGCCTTCATCCAGTCGTGACTTCATCGTGGCTGATGACGATGATGATGAGGGACCTGCAATTGTTGTCAAATCTGTCCTGGAGAGCCGAAATAGGCAACAACTAACTGTCTTGACGTACGGTACAGTCCGCTCATCGTTGAAATGAATGCACGCATGTGCACACACACATATATATTCGTATATGCCATTCGCAATAGACCCCAATAACGTTGAGCTCTGAAAAGTTCTAAATGTAATTAAGTTGAGCTAATTTAATCCAAAATTCCAATTGGATGAATTAAATGCAAATACCGTTCCGTGATTAAACGCCAGGAGGGGCTGCCCGCATTGTGAACGCGGTGCGCGCTGCGAGGCGGCCGCTCCGCCTGCTGTGTTGACGGTCGCTTTTTCCCAACTGCGGTGCGAGGGATTTTGCCAAGAAAAACAAGAGGCGAGTGCTGATTGTAAAAATAACAAAAACACGAGAAACACACGCACGTACGTAACTATGAATATATACACAACACACAATATAAATGTTCCGACACATCACCGCCCATGTAATTGTACCAGGGATGACTTTAGATTAAACATTTTTGGTATACACTGTACTGGATTTTTTTGACACCGAAATGTTAATTTTGACTCCCTATTGTCAGATGCAAATATATTTTCTCTGTGCCACGTCCTTTCTCTAAGACGTTGGCAATAATGGTCTTCCTTCCAGTAAACTCTGTCCGTGATATTACTCCACAACTTGGCGTTGGATATTCCCCCAACGAGCATCCAATTGTTCAAATTGTTCATCGTCGTCTTCCCTGGCTTCTTTACAAGTTGATATTATTATTGGTGTTGTTAAAATGTAAAGGTTGTGAAACTGCCTTAGCGTAGCCGTCGAGGAGTAAGGCAGCATAGCACGACGTGGACTCCACCTGCCCCGACCCGTTCACCCCTCGCACGCGTTGACTTTTCTCCGGCGTCCACACTCACGAATTGTCTGAAAACATCGTTTGCCACGTGGAGGACCGCAGATCTTGGGCAATCGTTGGCGCCGTCTCAGCACGCGGCTGCTGCCGCCTTCCCGCTCATGTGCGGGTACCATCTCGCGCCTCTTGAGTCGCTGTGTAACTACGAGGGCGCGGAGCGAATACCCTGCAGCCCGTACAAGTTCATGATAATATTAAAATATATTTAAGGGACTGGTGTGACAGTATCTTATATATATTAAAAACAAAATCACCCCCCCCCCCCTGGTGAGTCTGTATTTACATGCTTGTTTAGGAGATGATGTTGTGGCTCATAAATTGAAATATGACTCTTAACGATCGGACGCAAATGGCCGGACATGCACGAGTGACAATTGATATCCGAACCTGCACTGGATATGGCCTGGGTCAGACCTTCCAAAAATAAAGACTTCAAATAAAACCTGACGGTTTGCATCTGCGGTGACATTGCACGCACCCTCGTGGTAGAACTTCCATCGTCAATGCCTACACCACAGACTTTGGGGTTATCAATTGTCAAATTAACTCAAGAGCCAGCGATAGCTTGCGACTTGTGACCGGCAAAAGCTGACGACGAGACAGCAGAGAGACGTTAGGGGCGAGATGCATTCAGACGAGATAGAAAACACGAGAGCGAGACGCGTTCACAGATGACATACGAGGGATTATAGGAGATGGAGCCAGACACGTGGAAGAGTCGATGGGGATGGCACCAATGGGGTCTCACGATGAACAATCGCAGAGAAGCGGGCACGAGAGATCGGAGGTGGCGCAGATAACTCAGCGCGTGAAGAAACGCATCGCGCTGCCCTGCGACAACACCGAACCACGCGTTCAGACACAACGAGAGAAGGGCAACTGACAGCAGAGAGGACAAATACCTCGAAGAGAGAGGGTCCTTGCCAATGACATCGGCATTGTTTGTTTACATTGAACATTTATTTCTTCATAACTGATTTTTGTGTTTCGTTGTCTTTTCCCGGCACCTCCGAAATAAATTCAACATACATGCGATGGACACATCGCTGCTACTCCTCTCATGTGCTGACCACAGAATAGCCGCGCAGCGGCCTACAGCCGCAACTGTGTTCGGGTCGCTTTGATTCCGCCCGCAATGGACTGCATTTTCCGGTGGCAAATTGCGGTGTAGATGGTGCAAGCCAGCCGGACTCTGCTGATGGGACACTGCGTGTCGGAACCGGTCCGGAACCTGGTTGCATTGAACCAATGCTGTTGAAATGTTGCACTCCCCAGAAGGCTGTGGTTGATGGGAAGTGACTTTTTTGATTTACTCGGAAGGACGTAAATGAAAGACATTGTCTGCTCAACTGTTTTGATAGGAGAGCCACGCGTATGTATTCACGATAGAGGAGAGATGCAAAAAAGAGAGAGACGAATACAGGAACATAGATGCGGTTTCTACTCAGCGAGAGTAAAACCTCAGAGATTGACACCACACCGCACATCCTCTTCTCTGCGAGGAGGTGGCGGCATGCCACCGTGGGTAAACATCGTCACTCACGAGTGGAGCGTCATCCTGCTATCCGAAAGCACAACAGTCTCTCGTATCAAACCTGTTTTCTGGCACACAGTGGGTAATTGGATGAATTTGCCACGCGACTCGGCCACGGTGTCCCCCCCCCCCCGCTGCCCCCCTTAAAAAGTTCCGCTGCACAGCAATGCGAGAAACTGGAGCTGACAACCGCGCCCGCTCGCGGATCGCTACCCTCGTGTCGGTGCCAAACCTACCGGGGGCTCCGAGCTGAATATTATTTTTGGGCGAGTCACGTGACATCTTCTTCTCGTGTCCTGCCACCACAGTCATGGGGGCGGGGGGGGTGTTGTCTTATTTCCCCATTTCGGGGCACGTGATACGGCCAGCAGTGGATAGACCGTGGCACACGATACGGCCAGCAGTGGTCCGTAGCACTGGTGAGATTACTGCACGAAGGGAGTTCTCGTGGTTCGCAAACTGGAATTGCGATCGAGAGGTCGCCGCTTTGGGTTCGATCTCCCAGCGCAGCAGTTGAGACAACGGGGCGAGCTCAGTGGGAGCCTTACCTCGTCAAAAACATAAAATAAAAACATCGTATCTGATCTGAAGACATTTTAAAGGGCACCCCCAGTGGCAGCTGTCCCTGCAAAGCGACAAGAGGGCCTTGCACTTGGCCTGCACGTTTTTTTCCTTTGGAGCCCATGATGATGTTATTTGTTGTCGTTTCTTTCATCGCATGTGTCTATCTGTAGGATGGTCAAAACATGTAGGATGCACAACAACGGCGACATTAAACGTGTGTTGTTTGGACAAATGGAAGGAACCGGGAAGAGAAGAAGAAGAAGACCCAACGGGGAATGGTTTGACGATGACGACGACGACGATGAGAGATTGCTGCCAGAAAGATGTGGCCACTACTTGACCATATTGGCACAAGACGGAGGTGAAGTGGTCACAAATGACGAAATGTGCAGCGGACACCCACGGGGCTATCCACCCACGGGGTCGTGATGACGATAACGTTGATGTTGATACCTTGTCACCGCAAGCCGATAACAATGCACACTCGCCGCACTTCAGGCCACAACACTTCTCCTCTCGTCGCTTCAATCTTCATTTGAAGCTTTCGTGACTGCAGGAATCCATACTCTTTGGTTCTTTCGGTAAAGTCATCACGTAGTTAGAAATAATATAAAACAAATCACCGAAAAAAAATTAGTAATTTATTTTATTTCTAACAACGTGACTCTCGTCGCTTCTTCCCCGGGCACCGCTCCACCTTGGAATTCCATCCCCATCCACCCCCCATCCGTCTCTTTTCTTCGCCAAGCTCTTAAAAAAAAAATCGGCGCTTGGTACAACAAACGTGCGAGCCTAGGCACAGCTGTGAGAGCGCTCTTCGCCGGTTGGTCACTACGGGCCGCTGTGCCCCGCCAACGCGACACAAACATAAAACCACGAACCCAGCGCGTACCATAAGGGGCCGACCATAAATGACGTCACGCGATTTTGGACGATTTTTGACCCCCCCCCCTCGTCACACGGCGTCACAAAAAGTCAGACTCCCCCTCAAATATGACGTCACAAAGCTCTGCCCCCCCCCCCAAAACCATATTTCCATTTTTAAAATAAAACATGCTTCAAATCGCTTAAAACTATTGTCATTATAGTGCGTATTTAATGTGGCGCTGCACTCTGATGTAGGAAAAACATGTATTCAAAAGTCTATTTAATTCAGTAGAACGTGTTGTCTATATTTAAAGTTGCGCATTTTGACGTGACGTCACATTTCTCACCCCCCCCCCCCGTCACACATCGTCACAAATGTCTGACCCGCCCCCCCCCCAGGTGCGTGACGTCATTTATGGACGGCCCCTAATCACAAACATCTGTTATGGTTCCCACTGTAGGGCCGTGTGCGCACCACGTGATATTGAACTCCCCCTCCCCCCCCCCCCCCGTTTGTGAGTGGTGCCAAGCAGGGCCACGTTTCAATGCGTGCCGAGGGTCGGGCCCGCCTCTTCTGCGTTGGCACGGCCGGAGACATCGGTGTCGTCTGTTGACAGCTGTGCGTGCGCTAAACCAAACCAGAACCACCGACGATTTCTCGCAAGTACTAAAAACTAACAAACCCCGCTCATGCAACCGCAATTGCTCCTAAAAAGAAAAATCAATTTCAAGAGGCCCTTAACTGCTTACATGAAGGACATTTTGATACAACCGGTAAATAATAATGTTGGATGCTGCCGTGTGGGAATGGTCAGCGCACTGGGCTTGCAACCCACAGGTCGCCCGCTCAGTTCCATCTCCCGGCGCGCCAGCTGAGTAACGATGCGCGTGGCAATTAACTCCCCCCTCCCCCCACGTTGCCTGTCTCCACCGAGCAGAAGAAATGTGACCCAGTACTCGGTACCAGGTATATCACGTGGTTTTCAGCAACAGGAAAACATATCCGTTTACAGCCCCAATTTCCCATTAAAATTATCCAAATAAGGTCACAAGACTGCGGGAATGTTCTCTCCGCGATTTATAAATAAGGTATGCGTATCATGTTTGGATGAAATACATTCATTTTCATTACGTCAAACAAATGTGAATAAAAAAGCTTTAGGGAATTCCATTTCCCACGAGCGGTCAAAAACGCTGAGCCCTTCGGAATGACAAGGATGGCGATGGGAAGAGGGGCCGACCGATCTGCCCGCCGAGCACTGCGTCACATTGTTTCGGAGACTCATCCACTGCAGCCAGACGAAGACCAGATTCCGCGAAGCCAAAGTTATTCTGCTCATAAGTAAATTGCGCGCAGCGCGCTTCCAAGTGGTCGGTAGATGGCAGTGCAGCACATGGATTGATACTCTTTGGTTCTATTCGGTAAAGTCACGTAGGGTAAAAAAATAAAATAAAAATCACGACGTTTCGACTCACGGATTGAGTCCATCTGTTCTGAGAGCCGAGTGTCATCCACTCGAAATGTGCGTGGGTCCTGTCCTCTGCGTTCACTCTCGTCTCCTTCCACTTACGCGAACGCTCATTCGTGGCATCGGGCGACGCAAACACAGCTCGCGACCTGAGGTTGCACAGCCAGCGATCGTCCACCAACCCTGCCCTTGCACTCGCTGGCTCGTGTGGCCCCGTGTCCGCCACCCCACCCGCGAATCGCGTCGCGAACTCTTCCAGATACGTGCGGATCACAGCAGCGCCTCAAAGGGGGATCACCACCGTACACGTTGAACTTCTTTCGCACCCTACGTAGTCAACCGTGCTAATCGGACACCACTGCCCCATGTTTTACAGCTCCAGGCTGCCCTCGATGCGCCTCTCGATTCATCACCCGCCCTTCCCCAGGCGAGGGTGAGGATGCGGCGGTGAGCGGCAATTGCCAACACAACCCGGGATCGGCTCTGTCGGGGATTGTGGTGAGCAGGTGTGATTGATGTGAACACGGGAATCCGGTGATGCCATTCCCCACACTTTTCACTTCCTCCGAGTAGCACGTTTGGCTACGTACGGTGCCTAAGAAGTTCGACAAGCATACATACTTTTCTGGCTGAGTGGCACTAGCTTCGCCCACCAGTTAGGAAGGGCCACTTTACGAACTGGTAATGGGGCAGGTAACTCCTTGCCAATAGGCCGACTTTCGCCAACATGGACATTAGGCATTTAGGTGGAGATGTTTGGGCAATTTATTGAATAAAAGGCAATATCTCATGTACAGGGTGCTTCAAAAAATGTTAACACTTCGGAGAATTTGCAACAAACACCACAAGAAACGTGCTGCCTCCAGGCTCTGGAGACCACCTGGAGACGATTCCAGGCCACGTGTTGACGACGATGGCGAACAAGTGGAGACTCTTTGATGACTTTTTGAAGTCATTAACATGACATTTGTTATCATCTTACAGTGTATTATCCGTTCTTTTTCCATTAAAAACGATATGCCCTCTAGTAGCTGACGACACTAGAGGGCCTAATTTGGTAAGGAAAACGATACGGGATCGATTTTCCTTGGGAAGAGCAATTTTGTATATGTATTTGTACATTTACATATATTTTTAATCAGACACAGATATATCCTGTATCTACTAATTACACACATGTGTCATGTGTCATGAGCATTACAGTATTCCCTCGTTCGCGAGGGATACGTTCTGGAGATGCTCGTGAAAGCAAACTATGTGGCTAATATTTGCCGACAAAAACCTATCCTTGTAATGAATTACCTTAAATAAATACACAGATAAGGTATTACATACGTGATGCAAAAAATGGTTATAATAAACATAAAGTAAATAAAGAAAAATATGAAAGTATTAAATAATAGTTTATAAATGATTTACCTTACATTATGATGCTGCACATTATCACTTGTTCCTCACTTTATCTAATAACTTTCTCGCATCACATTCTCTCTCATGACTTTATCTCATCACTTTCTTTCTCTCGATACAGTCGTGTAAAGTTCCAGATGCGATTCGCGGATAGCCAAAACAGCGGATAGCGAGTTCGCAAATAACGAGGGAATCCATTTTTTGACAAAATGCATAACGAAGGAGGCGGCAGGAACGCGCCACCACGCGCCCTGCAGCCTGTCCCCTCGAAACCTGAACATCGGTCACGTTTAGAGGTATTGGGGTAGCCACTATACCACCAATTGGCCTAATAAACTGGATCCAAATTGCTTGATGGCTTTTTACGTTCAGCCGTATACGCCAGAATAAGATCAGAGCAAAAGCAACCGCGTCACATGACAAACCAAACCACTCGCACCCACATGGAGGCACTGCCCTTCCCCCGTACCTCCGATTAGCACGGTTGGCTCAGAATAATGTATTTATACTGGAGGAATCCGATGGGCATATGAGGCTCTTTTTCACAGATTGAAGCTGTGATTAAAGTTCTCGGGAGGGAGGGAAGGAAGATGCCGTGTGAAGGCTAGCGAGATTACGGCGGCGTGCAAGCTGCGTATCCGGGCACCTGCGTTTGACAAAGCAAATGCAAAAACTCGTTCGGCATACTCCAGGATGGCAGCGGCAGTGACAAAAATGGGAAGTGACATCATCAAACGCACAGAGCGGAGAACATGATTCAAGCCAACGGGTGAGTTCGTGTTTGACACTTTGTGTGCGTGTGTGTTGCATATTGACCATCATGCTGTGCAGGAAATGCTGTCTGAATGATAATACCCAAGGGTCAGCGCTGGGGTGGAGCGGAGGCATAGCGGTTAGCGCACAGAATTTATGAAGCTCGCGAAGTGAGTTTGATTTCCGGCCACAGCCACACGTCAGAGGCGAGTGATTATCTGAACTGGTTCTGAGCCCTCCCTCTTCAATAACACGAACTGACCAGCGTGGTGAAGTATGGTCGAAAGATCCCCACGAACGAAAGGCGAGTTGACAAAGAGGGCTGCCAAGTTTTATATGCGGGTGTGTGCGCCACGGGTTGTTGGCTCGGGATGACCCTTCTCGAGACGCGAACGGCAAAGTGCTGCATGGCATCGCCGCCTGTTTATGTTGGCATCACTCCGCTGGGGATTGCATGGAGAAGTGTCGTGGTGAAGCGTCGCTTTGTTCGGTAATGCCCAACTCCTCCTATCAACAGGATGTTGTGAACAAAACATACTTTGATACACGCATGAGTGTCATCCCTCTTTCAACCACGTGTCAAGTTTTACATACGCAACGAGCGTCTGAGAATTACATTTAAATAAACATACTTTCCAAAGATTGGGCACGCTTACTTTGATGATGTCAACAGTGAAGCCACCTGATCCGCGAGATTTCCCTTTCGGACGGGCGAGGAGTGTTCCCCTCCTTCAAGGGAGACATCTGGAACTTCAGTTCAGAAAAGCCACGTTGGACCTTGGGCGCGACGCGTCGCCACATGAAGGGATGGTACCCCGGTGGTCGAGACTAGTCAAGGAGTGGCAGCCAAAGGAGGCCAAAAACACTCCTTCTGAGATGGAACATCCACCGCAGAGACATTCGATTGAATCAGCTCACGCGCGGAAGTGAGGTGGATTATCGCATGGCAAGACCACGGCGGCGTGTGAATGGGGAGGGCATTCATCCAACAGCTGATAGATCATGACGCGACGACGATTACGATATCGAAGTTGCGCGCTTTGAATGTTGATGTTTAAATACGCTCACAGTCTTGCAAACAATCAAGAGATAACAACATGGGAGGGGTGGGGGGGGATATCGGGCAGCAATCGATGCAAAAACAAATTCACTCTCCGAAACCTCTTGCAGAGAGGGCTTCCTTCCGTCCCAGCGTGGCCCCGGCGTGAGATGCCAGCGCGTGATCCCAGCGCCGCGAGAGACGACCTTGCATGGAGAGGGGTTGTTAAGGGAGAGGGGGGGGGCATTGTGTGAGGTAAGAGACAGCTGTGAAGTACGGCTTGGGGGGGGGAAATGGGCCAGACAGCCAGGCGTGACTCAGTGCCGGTCTCGTGCCATCGCTCCTGTGTCAGGGCACCGCGGGCTGACTCACTCAGCCCGGAGCCCCACCCCCACGCCTCCCCAGCGCCATCCTGGAGTCTTCTCGGGAGTTGTAAAGAAAACACTCGCACGTCGCCAGGCACGCGCACGGTGTACAGTGGTACTGTACTGCAATGTTACAGAACTATTACACAAAGATAAAAAAAACAATTATAGTTGGTGCATGTATTTATGTTGAACTTATTTCGCGTCGTACGTAGCCAACCGCGCTGATCGGAGGTGCGGGAAAACAACTTGATACATAGATGACCGCAGAGCTTGTGGGGGGGATGTGGTGGCTGCTTTCCAGCTGGCTGATGTCTTTTTCGCTGGCGTGTGGTTCCTCCTCCTTGTCGCGCCTCTTGTGAGTCGTTCTCTGTCTTTGAGAGCGAACGAATACCGTGTGCAGGGCGTTACAAGTTGAATTTTATAATTATTTTCGAATTTAGAAAAGTGTGGATCTCGGCGCCGGCACAAAATGACCCCACTCTTGCGAATGTCATCAGGGGAGATCGTTAACGTTTACTGTGAAGCAGACGGCACGTCGCACGATTACGGTTCGTACACCTCACCGCAGCATTAACCAGGGCGGCCGCTGGACACGAACCGTGAACTCATCAAGAAGCGGCGAACGCTCTCCCGCTAGGCCGCGTCACCACCCCATAACGATGACATGTCACGTGATGAGATGTTAAGGCACTTTGCGATGCTGGGGCATTAAAGCGCCCAATATATTCGATTCCTTAAATCTTTACTGCAAAGTAAGGCAAACAAGATCGCGATTGAATCAGCACCGTACACATCTGGCCACCTTTGTGTGCTGATGCTGAATCATCAAGCGACCAAGTTCGTACGGGAACGGAGGGGTGGCATAGAAATCTAGACCACCGCGTTAAGGACCCGAGTTCGATTCCCTGCCAAGGCTAACATTACAAGTGGTATCTGAACCGGTCCTGGCCCCCTCCCTTGACCATTCACTAACCCACACTGACCAGCGTGGTGAAGTATGGCCAACACTAGGTTTACCACCTGTCTTGAATTTCTCAGGATTGCCCTCTTGATTTTTTAAAATGTATTTTGAGGTCGCTGCTGTTCTGGGAAATATTTTAAGTTTTGCCGGGACATTAAAAGTCCCGGTTGTTGTTGCCAGTTGCGTAACGATGCAACCCTCAAGACAATGCGCGAACACGCAGCACTCCTCTCTTCCCAAGATACGTCCCAGGTTGTTTGTGCGTCAGCGGTGGAAATCCTTCCAGACAACTCCCATGACCGACCCAGCGCAGGGAGGCGACTTCCAGAAGTTGATTGACAAATGACTGTACATTATTTCCATATATAAAAGGCAAAGTTGTGAATATGTGTGTCTGATCAAAATGTTTAGCGTACTTCCCGACATGCAACAAACTGCAAATTTGACATGTCGGTACTTTCCAGACTGTACACCATGCAAAAATTATAAAAATATATTTTTTGGGGGGGGGAGCTCAATAATGCATCTATTTTTTGCAAGTGAGCTGTGACGTCAAATCTGTCACGTGACCCGCGCATGTGGAAGCGTAACGCATTGTAGTGTAGTGATTAGCGCGCCGCGCTACGAACCCGGCGACCCGCGTTCGATTCCCGCTCACGGCCACCACCGGTGGCGATTATTTCAACGGCTCCTGAGCCTCCCCTAGGTCGACTCAGCCTCAAACGAGTAACTGCTGTGGTGTGTGAACATCGCCACTGGGGAGACAAAGGCGACCGGGCGTGGTGGATCCAAGTCCCGGGCGAAGCCGGGTAGTACAGCTAGTTATCAATTTAATCACCGTTATTAATCACTTGGCATATACTTTGGGCTCATTCAATATAGAACATAAGGACTCAGGACCACTACAATCAGATTCCAATTGGCCATATTTCAGATACCAACTGGTGCGCAAATCTCATCGTGGGTAAGCAGCGCACGCTGCCATTGCAGTGGGGGGTGGGGCCACCACAACACTGCTCTAGCCATGCGACCCACAGGGACACAGAGATACATAGAGACAGAGACACGTAGAGACAGAGACACGTAGAGACACACTAAAGACAAGACACAGTAGTGCGACTGTGGCCATGCAACCCGAACTATGGACCACATAGTAAGCCAAGTAAAGTCACGTAGGTAAAAAATAAAGTTAATCAAATCACGACGTTTCGGAGGCAACACAATAAAATTGTGAAAACGGAAGCTTGTGTTGCCTCCAAAACGTCGTGATTTGATTAACTTTTATTTTTACCTACGTGACTTTACCGAAAGAACCAAAGAGTATGGATCATTGCAGTCACGAAAACTTCAAATCTAGAATGAAGCCACAGTAAGTCTGCGCTAAATTAATTAACGGAGCAGGGATATCAAAGCGACACGAACTCTCTCCTTGGATCCCTCTCGTGGCCAGCAGACCTTGACGTTGGCGGCATTCCGCAACTGAACAATATCGCCATCGTACGCAAGAAGCGAAACACTGCCCTCGGTACGCACACTCGATATACGCAGCGCCGTAATGATGACTAAACTGCTGGCTCGAGAGGGCCTGACAAGAGCCTTCTGCGTCACGGGCGGGGGGGGGTCAGAGGTCGCGGGTTGGGGGGAGAGTGACACAAGTGATTACAGTGAAAGTTGCCGGACAAATTTAGGGGCCATCTGGGGAGGGAACCACAGGAAAATGCAGTCGGTCGTGGTGGTGGGGGGGGAAGGGCGGCGGTGATTGTGAGCCAAGTGGGTTTCGGGGGATGAAGGATGGGGGTGGAGTGATTCCCACCCCCACTCCACACCCACCCCCGGCGAAGCCAATGTGTACAACCAAAGGGGAGTTGTTACTCGGCCAGATTCTGTCAGCTCAGGGTATTTTGGAGAGCTCTGTCGCTTGCAACATAATTGGGGAGGAGAGGATTTTTGTTTGTTTGTTTGGAGGCTCCATCGCCGAGTTAAGGTCAATCTTGCACACCGCGTAGGGCCCTTAGTGTAAAGGTCACTAAAGGGGTCAATCCACTGCTGGATGAAGGCCTCCCCAAGCTGCCGCTACCGCTCATAATTCACCGAGCGCCTCCGCACGAGCCGATGTCATCGCCGCATCGCCGAAGTGGACGTCGTACCAAAATGTAAAAAAAAGAACATTGAAAATTGTGAAAACAACTCTCAACGAAGCTACGATTAGACACGTTTGCCATGCAACGTTTGCCATGCAACGTTTGCTATGCAACAAGGGAAACGGCATCACACACACGGGTACAGGGGCATTTGATGGGTTTGACTCGATGTATACTGTACGTAACAAAAACACGTTCTCTGGCACCGCTGTTTCGGGTGCATGTCAGAGCAGGTGATAAGCCTCAATAGATTACTGCATTCTTCTGTTCGTGAGTAGACGAGTTTTCTTTTCGGAACGACGACTAACATTTGCCCTATTGATATGGTAGAGTCCCATTGAATTAAAGTTACACTTTGAACCAACAAGGGGGTGAATTGGAACCCCAGTCAACAAAGGGCTCCCCGTGTTCGCAGGCCACCGCTGTCAAACACTGGAGCCGGCTGCTGGCCGTGTTTTTTTTTGTGGGTCCGCCCGCTATGGCGATGTCTTCTCGAGCCGCAACATAAATGAAACCTTGCAGCTGCTTTGGGCCACGTGTCAACTTGCCTGGGAGCTCTTTGCCCAAAGTATATCCACGAGACTTATACACTCTAAACGCCAGTACAGGGCTGGTCCAGATGTCTTGTGCACCCCCCCCCCCCCCATTTAATTATCTTCAACTTTCATGAAGTAAAGTTCATTAAAAAAAATTATATGCAAAGGACAATTAATTATGTTAGGGGTCAGTCAATTGAATGTGCGTCCCAAGAGATCTGGACTACCCTAGCTGCTGACCACCCTGCATGACGGCCCCTTGCTTGTAGAGAGAGGCGCATGCAGTTGGCCAGCTGCTGCGTTTAAGAACGAAAGAAAATAAGTACGAGTGATATTTAATCGAGTTGAGAGCCGAGGGATGCTACCGCGACGCGATGTTCAGCAGCACGGTGGAATTTGCAATGCAGAGGCCGCCTGTTCGATTCGATGAACCAAACGTTGCAAGTTTCTTGAATTCCCACACCCGGCAGTGTGAGCGGGTTCGCCACCGCCTACTGGCAGGCCAGGCCGGTGGGTGGTGGAGCACAGTGCGGTTACTCCCACCTCTTCCACGACCTCTTCACATCGTGGAAGATTAGGCCAAAGTAGATTCTTGAAGAGCTGCCTAGAGATAGCAGTCACAGCGGAGGCGTTTTCCCCCAGCGATGGCACGAGCAAGCTATTGCAGGGCTGCGCCTATGCCGTTTGTAACGTTGCCAAACGACTTCAAAATCCCGGGATAGACCTTCCTCGCACCCGTGACCACGCGAGTGACCCACGCAGCTAAGGCAATGTCCCATTTGATTTGACCACCTCCAGTTCTGGGGGGGGGGGGGGGGGGGGGGACACACCCCAGGACAACTGTAGGTGGCTGTCCATGCAGACGGGGATGTGGGTGTTGGAGCACTGACCACTGAGTCACCCACGTATTGATTACAGGAATGTGCCGCGTACGTTTTAAAATGTAAACAGTGCTGTATAATCATTGACGTTTACACGTCCCGTTAGGCACTCATTCGAGGCTGAGCCGACCGAAGTGGAGGCCTAGGACCGATTCAGGTAATCATCGTCACCGGTGGTGGCCGTGAGCGGAAATCGAACTCGTGTGGCTTGGATCCGCAGCGTAGCGCTAACCGCTGCACCACCGCTCCCCCGTTGGATTCTCAACACCGCCCCCACCTCCTCGCACTGCGCCTCAGTTTGTGGAGCGCCCCGTGGGAGCCAGCCCCGACTCCCACCACCCCCGACTCCCACCACCCCCGACTCCCACCACCCCCGACTCCCACCACCCCCGACTCCCACCACCCCCGACTCCCACCACCCCCTCTCGGAATGGCCCTCACCAAACCAGCGGCTCCCCTCCTCCTCCGCCTCCATCCCCTCCCTGCTGCCCGCCCTCTCTCCCACCGTCGCAACGTCTCCCCTTGGCAATCACACGCCACAGTATTCACTCTCCACAGTATTCACTCTCCACAGTATTCACTCTCCACAGTATTCGCTCTCCACAGTATTCACTCTCCACAGTATTCACTCTCCACAGTATTCACTCTCCACAGTATTCACTCTCCGCAGTATTCACTCGCCACAGTATTCACTCTCCACAGTATTCACTCTCCACAGTATTCACTCTCCACAGTATTCACTTGCCACATTATTCACTCTCCACAGTATTCACTCTCCACAGTATTCACTCTCCACAGTATTCACTCTCCACAGTATTCACTCTCTACAGTATTCACTCTCCACAGTATTCACTCTCTACAGTATTCACTCTCCACAGTATTCACTTGCCACAGTATTCACTTGCCACATTATTCACTCTCCACAGTATTCACTCTCCACAGTATTCACTCTCCACAGTATTCACTCTCCACAGTATTCACTCTCTACAGTATTCACTCTCTACAGTATTCACTCTCCACAGTATTCACTCTCTACAGTATTCACTCTCCACAGTAGTCACTTGCCACAGTATTCACTCTCCACAGTATTCACTCGCCACAGTATTCACTCTCCACATTATTCACTCTCCGCAGTATTCACTCTCCACAGTAGTCACTCTCCACAGTATTCACTTGCCACAGTATTCACTCTCCACAGTATTCACTCTCCACAGTATTCACTATCTACAGTATTCACTCTCCACAGTATTCACTTGCCACAGTATTCACTCTACACAGTATTCACTCTCCACAGTATTCACTCTCCACAGTATTCACTCTCTACAGTATTCACTCTCCACAGTATTCACTCTCCACAGTATTCACTCGCCACAGTATTCACTCTCCACAGTATTCACTCTCCACAGTATTCACTCATCACAGTATTCACTCTCCACAGTATTCACTCTCCACAGTATTCACTCTCCACAGTATTCACTCTCCACAGTATTCACTCTCCGCAGTATTCACTCGCCACAGTATTCACTCTCCACAGTATTCACTCTCCACAGTATTCACTCTCCACAGTATTCACTTGCCACATTATTCACTCTCCACAGTATTCACTCTCCACAGTATTCACTCTCCACAGTATTCACTCTCCACAGTATTCACTCTCTACAGTATTCACTCTCCACAGTATTCACTCTCTACAGTATTCACTCTCCACAGTATTCACTTGCCACAGTATTCACTTGCCACATTATTCACTCTCCACAGTATTCACTCTCCACAGTATTCACTCTCCACAGTATTCACTCTCCACAGTATTCACTCTCCACAGTATTCACTCTCTACAGTATTCACTCTCTACAGTATTCACTCTCCACAGTATTCACTCTCTACAGTATTCACTCTCCACAGTAGTCACTTGCCACAGTATTCACTCTCCACAGTATTCACTCGCCACAGTATTCACTCTCCACATTATTCACTCTCCGCAGTATTCACTCTCCACAGTATTCACTCTCCACAGTATTCACTCTCCACAGTATTCACTCGCCACAGTATTCACTCTCCACAGTATTCACTCGCCACAGTATTCACTCTCCACAGTATTCACTTGCCACAGTATTAACTCTCCACAGTATTCACTCTCCACAGTATTCGCTCTCCACAGTATTCGCACGCCACAGTATTCACTCTCCACAGTATTCACTTGCCACAGTATTCACTCGCCACAGTTTTCACTCTCCGCAGTATTCACTTGCCACAGTATTCACTCATCACAGTTTTCACTCGCCACAGTATTCACTCTCCGCAGTATTCACTCTACACAGTATTCACTTGCCACAGTATTCACTCTCCACAGTATTCACTCTCCGCAGTATTCACTCTCCACAGTATTCACTCTCCACAATATTCACTCGCCACAGTATTCACTCTCCACAGTATTCACTCGCCACAGTTTTCACTCTCCGCAGTATTCACTTGCCACAGTATTCACTCATCACAGTTTTCACTCGCCACAGTATTCACTCTCCACAGTATTCACTCTCCACAGTATTCACTCGCCACAGTTTTCACTCTCCACAGTATTCACTTGCCACAGTATTCACCCTCCACATTATTCACTCGCCACAGTATTCACTTGCCACAGTATTCACTCTCCACAGTATTCACTTGCCACAGTATTCACTCGCCACAGTTTTCACTCTCCACAGTATTCACTCGCCGCAGTATTCACTTGCCACAGTTTTCACTCTCCACAGTATTCACTTGCCACAGTATTCACTCTCCACAGTATTCACTCTCCACAGTATTAACTCTCCACAGTATTCACTCTCCACAGTATTCACTCTCCACAGTATTAACTCTCCACAGTATTCACTCTCCACAGTTTTCACTCGCCACAGTATTCACTCGCCACAGTTTTCACTCGCCACAGTGTTCATTCGCCACAGTTTTCACTCGTTCTCGTAGCGAGAGGACGACTCAAGTGGCACGAGACAGGGACCAAAGGCAATCGGGAAAGGCAGCCAGGCGGCGAGCCGGCACCACACCCCCCACCCCCTCACCGCCAAGCTCTGCGGTCCTCCACATATGAAGGTGTTATCGGCCAATGAATGAGTGTTGATACGTGAGAGGAGACTGGAGCACCCGGAGGAAACCCACGCGTGCGAGGGGGCAACACGCTATCCCACACAGACGGAAGAGGTGGGGTCCACATTTGCTGTACCGCCGCCAGGGTCCGGCTCCTCCTCCACGCCCACGGGAAGAAGGGACCGTATTTTTTTTACAACACTTGCTGCGGTGATCCACCAACCGTCGCCGCTGCCTCCACACAGTGCCGGATGACAGGCAGCCACGCGCAGCGTAGCCACCGCAGCTCTTGTGGTGAGCTTGCCTGCGAATCGCATTAAGATGATTGTGTCACGTCCATCTCTGCATTGTTGATGGGCCAGCCAGGGTTGAGGGCAATGCGTGGAAACCACTTGGGAAGGCATGGCGACACGCGCCAGTAGCATTTTGTGGTTATTACAAAACTAAATTTTGCAATAAAACCTCACTGTAGGGGAGAAATTTGAGTAATAAATTAATAACATTCAGTTCCTCGTTTCCACATAAAAATATATGTGCTTAGGCTATCGACCTTCCACGCTGACGTTAACCAGCGGCACTGTTAAAGCTGGCAAACGGCACACTCGTTTTCACCATTCTTGGGGATCGTCACCAGAAGCAGGCATGTTAATAATGTACCGCACTGATGGCTTTACCAGATGCCATTGGTGAGTGCCCCTCTCTCCCCACCCATGGGCCATCAGCGGAAAAAATGAAATAAAACATTTATTGCATGAAACCTCACTGAGCACATTGTCGTGCAGCATTCTGGGTAAAAATAATGGCAATGCAGGCAGACCTCGCCGAACGCGGGAGTTACGTTCCTGGACGATGCCTTTAGGCGTTCTTCTCGAGTCTAACACTGGCACTGGTCACCTGATGAAAGCAATCGTCACCTGATGACGATTGCTTGTGTGGCGATCGAAACGTCGTGATCTATTATTATTTTTCTACCTACGTGACTTTACCAAAAGAACCAAAGAGTACGTGACCGACTTCCCAAAAATTCACGACGTCAACGACGCTGGCCGTCCTGTTGCGTCCGCACGCCGCTCCCGTCCCGCCGCTCATGTCCGAGCTCTCTCTCTGCACTCAGCCCCGCACAATTACTGCACAATGAATATTCATAATCATCGGCCAATATCAATCCACTGCTGGATGAAAGCCTCCCCAAGCCTCCGTCGCAACCGCCACCGATAATCCTGCGTTTGTTGTCCTCCCCCCGCACCTCCGATTAGCACGGTTGGCTACGTACGGTGCGAAAGAAGTCCAACGTACTTACGTTCTCCAGATAGTAGCGTTCCGGCTCAGCCTGTCCACGATCTCTTCTCGTCTTTTGCGTTCTCTGTGTTTTTTGTTCAAGCCACAGGGGTCCAAAGGGGCCCAACACGCCAAGTGCCCAGTAACAAACAGGGCCGTCAGGATGTGGGAGATCAGCGTGAATAGCTTCCTTGAATTTGAGCAAAGCCATGAGAGCTTACAATTGCTTACCTTGCAGGCAGAGTCTCTTGTACATGTGCGTACCTTGTCGTCAGTGTCTATCGTCTATATGCTTCTGATACTTCGGCACGATTGTATGTACTCTCAATTAATTCGTATTTTTGTTTCATCAGTTCAGCAATTTTTTTTCGTATTAATTCCTGATGCACAGAGGCCATTACTCTTCACACAATTAACCAGCTGTTCAACACAACGCTCTGCCATTTGTTTTCGGCTCGTGCTGCGTATTCTTTGGCATGATGTCCGACGTTTTGCGCGAGAGCTTCTTCAGGAAATGAATGTTCCTGTGAGGAAACTCCCAGCGAAGCAATCACAGGGCTCTGAAAACATGTTATCGTGGTAATCAGTATATCGTGAAACTGATATCGTGGTAATTGTTAAATCATAAAATTGATATCATGGTAGTCGGTATATCGTGAAATTGCTATCGTGGTAATCGCTACATCGTGAAACTAATATCATGGTAGTCGGTATATCGTGAAACTGATATCGTGGTAATCACTACATCGTGAAATCTCGTATCGCACCGACAGCGACCAATTACATTTGACTCTCGTATATCCTTGTCTGTTTACATTTGAGTTCAGTCACCCGACATCTGTGTCATGTTTCTGTAAGTGAATTTGTGATTGTACTCTGATCCGTCTAAAGATAATCTGTCCGCGCCGACTTGCGCTGCTGGTAAGTTATTACTCAACATCGATTTGTATTTGTGCAGTTTTTGCGATTTTTTATGCGACACAGTCATTCTTGCTCTGATTTCTATTTGGTTAATTGCTGTACTTTATTTCATTTTGTTTAGCTTTATTGGTGACTCATTCCGGTTTCTTGAGTTATCACTTGGTTAAAGAAAATAACATTGACACTTAAAACGCACTCACTCATGCCATAATTTACCCACGCATCCATCACGTCACTCACCCACTCTCTCACTCAACCCCACACCCACTCATTCACTCACTAACCGATGTCCTGCTTTCATTCATTCATTCTCAGCAAATTAAACTTACACTTGACCTCTTGAGTTATCATCCTAGTTAAACAGAGGAAATGTACATTTTGTAACTCGAACACATGGTAGAACCCCTAAGCACACCGTTGAGCAAAGACAGAAATCCCCCGAATAGCTTTAACAATTGCAAGTGTTGTTAGCAAGCACCTATGAAGGTGAACATGGCACACTAGAGGGTGGTTGGCCAGCACCACGTCCTGCCGCTTTTGTCTCCCTCATTACGATGTTTACACACCGCACCAGGTATTAATTTGAGGCTGAGTTGACCTAGGAGAGGCCCAGGACCAGTTTATATAATCGTCACTGATATTGGCCGTGAGCGGGAATTGAACTCAGATCCCCGGGTTCATAGCGCAGTGCGCTAACCGCTGCACTACCGCTCCACACCACGAAAATTCACGCAGTGGTATGTCACAAAAAATCAACACAATACATTTGCAAACCCCTATACATTATCTGCAATTGCTGATTGTATATAACGACGTTGATGAGAAGGGACAGAATAGAATGTTACAAAGTTGTGGACACGTAACGTAAGTCAATATTTAGCGGTCTGTTCCTTCGTATGGGGGCAACCAGGAAGGTAGACAAAGCGAAGAAGCAAAATGATTAACATCAGTGGGAGAAAGATCCGAAAGAGAGACTACAATTATCCGAAGTGACGATGATTCAGGAGAGGAGACAGGGGGATGGAGGTGGCGGGGGGGGTCATTCCGTCCCTGCTGCCATCGGCGGGCAGCAGGCGAGATGGAACGGAACGTAGACCAGCATCCAGAAAGCAAAATAAAATGTTGCGTATAACCACTCTGCAGCACGAGTAATATGCAATCGTCCATTACAGTACACACACGGCTGCCGGTATAAAAAAAGAGAGGGCGCTGCGATCGGGCGATAACGTGATACGTCGTACCACGTCACACCCACGATTATCGTATCGTCTGTATTTTTTTAAAATCAATATTAACGTGCCATAATTATCATTGAGGATTTAAATATATATTTTATTGGGGGATAGGCTAAGGTTAAACGGTCGCCATACTGCAATTGGTAGTGGATTCCTGGGCCAACTAAAACATTTAACAAATGTAGACGAATAAATATGCCTGCTTGCAGTTACGTTTGAAATATTTTATCTCAGAGACTCGGTGTCTCCTATCTGGGTTTTGAAACTGGATTACTACACTTAGTTAAAAAACTGGATGTTAATCGCCGAGAAAATATCTCAATATTCTTTGGTTCTTTCGGTAAAGTCACATAGATAGAAAAAAAAAACCACGACGTTTCGATCGCAACACAAGCGGTCGTCATCAGGAAATGGGGGTTAGCCTCTAAAGGAAAACTGTTTATAAAGGTTTAAAATGGGCGTAGCCCAAGTGTCAGCAGCATGGGTGGGGCAGCTTATGTTAATGTGGGTGATGGGCAACGACGGCGCTGGTGGTGGGTTTCTACCAACCAAAGGGCTGCCAGGTAAAAATTAGCATGTTAATGTAAGATCAGAGAGTGGCCTCTACGGCGAGCGCGCTGAGGTGGCTATGTAATTGTGAGAGATTAGCATGTTAATGAAAGATCGCAGAGCCACCACCATGTCAAGGTTAGGGCGTGAGTTGGCTGTGTTGGTGTGAGAAATGTAGCTTGTTAATGTAAAATCGGAGAGCCTAAAATAACCACTAACATCGGAAGGTGGTAGGATGGGAACATCACAGCCAGTTATGACTTAAACTGGTTAATAACGTCCTTCCAATGATTGCTAAGTTTGTACCCATCTTCTCGGTTGAAATTGTGTCTGTGTCTCTATATATGGATGGCTTCATGAACGAATCTTTGTTGATAGCCAGTGGGTTTGCAAAGTACCTTCGTCTTAGAGAAATCAATTTCGTGTGAGCTCATCGCATTTAAACAATAATCAGCCACGGCCGAGGTATTGGTTCTACTGTGTTATAGATCTGCCTAATTTTCACGAACATGGTCCGAGACATGTCGCTGAAGTTTCCCCAGTGTAACTGCTGTTGCAGACACAGCTTAGTTTGTAGATGCCGGGAATTTGCATGTCAGGGATCTTGTCCTTCACAGATGGGCTCAGATCACGAATTTAATGTACTGGATCTTGTCTTTGTTCATGATTTGGGAAATATTTTGGTTTTCCCTGCTATGTATGGCAAGGTTTGTAGAATGTTCCATTCCAGGTGAAGTATATATTGGTGAGGGAGTGTCTGTACTAAACATTAACATTAGCTGCCCAGCCCATGCTGCTGACACTTGGGCTATGCCCATTTTAAACCTTTATAAACAGTTTGCCTTTAGAGGCAAACCCCCTTTTCCTGATGATGACCGGTTGTGTTGCGATCGAAACGTCGTGGTTTTTATTTTGATTATAATAATGTTTTCTATTTACGTGACTTTACCGGAAAAAAAACAAATAATATGAATTCCTGCAGCCACAAAAGTTTTAAGTCAAAAAAATATTTCAATGCCTGCCCAGCAGTGAAAGTGGCAGGGACCAATCAACCCAATTAACGTGTCCATCCAATCCATTCATTCATTTCCTATAAACGATTTTCTACCCTTATGGCTTCCCTAAAGCCATCGTAGAAAAACGAGTACACCGTAGAAATGCAGCTCTTTCTGTGTTTTCGGGGTTGTGTCGCGGAATCTTTAGGCTGGACGTCCGACGTTTCGCTCCAAGAACCGGGCAGCTTCTTCAGCAATTGAATGGAACAGCTCACGTTCTTGTGCCTCGATTATACTGTACATATATGCATGTACTGTATGTTGAGCTTCTTTCGCACCGTACGTATGCCACCGTGATATTCGGTGGTGTGTGGGGGCAAGGACAACAAACTAAACACAAAAAGCATTTCTCAAGGAATGCTTTTTCAGTCCAGATGGTTTAGACGCGCATATCTCCCCAGTGGCTTCCTAATATCGGAAGGAAGAGCATTCCAGACGGCCGCAGAAGCAACGCCATCTGAAAGCGCAGTGCGATGCAGTGGCCGGCCTTTATGCTGTGGCCAACCGAGCGGACGACAACATTTACAGCAGCAGTGCTGCAAATATTAACAAAAAAAAGACTTCGCTTTTAACCTCCTGCAAGAAGTTGAGAAGGCGATTCCCGTAAACGCGTCCTTAACAACGAGACGTCAGATACGCAGCCCGTCTGGAAGACGGTGGTGGGTGGGTGGTAGGGGGAGGAAGAGGGGTGGGGGACGCTTCCCACCACCACCGCCCCGCCGCCCCCCTAACGCAACGTGAACCACGACTGCCCGGATCCAGACCGCCGCGGGTCACACTTACGCAGGGAGAGAGGGGTTGGACTGCTGCCAGCCAGCGCGGCACTCGGTTGAACCCCCACCCCCTCTCCCCTCCTCCAGTGTACAGAGAGGGGCATGAGGAGCTGGGACTTCATTCCACATACTTAATACAACGATCGTAGTAGCGACAACAACACCACCGCCGCCACCACCACCGCCGCCACCACCACCTTGCTCGAGTGCGTGGGGGGGGGGTAGGCCGCTATTTGGTGGCGATCTCTACAGTAACGCGCACGTGATGGATGTCACTGCTGCTGCTGTTGTTGCTATTGCCACTGCGGTGGAATGCCAAGCAACACTCACTCGGCTTGCGCTCCAGAGGGGGGTTCGCCGGATGCGCTCGATCTCCCGTCGTGTGCGGGTCGCCACATATTATCCGTGTTCCTCTCCGGCCAGCAGCATACATTGAGATGTGTGCCGCGTCGTAGGCAGTCGATGCGAACGCAGGTCCGTGCGGGGTGGGGCCGAGTGTCGGTGCTCCGACGTCTCCCAAGACGTCGGGCCGGCGTGGAAGAGTAGGCCAAACACACCCTCTGGAGAGAGGGAGGTCTCAAGGGCTCCCTCCCTCTGGTAGAAGCCGGTTCCGCGAGCAGGGAAGTGAGAGGGCCATTTCAGGGCTGCCCCCTGCACCTCCGTGACAGTGTCGAGTTGCTACTCCCCCTACGCTGCCCGCTTTCGGCTAGCCCGGCGCGGATTTTTAGTTAATTTTCTGCTTGCTTAGGATTGTTATTCAACTCGGACTCCGTTGCGCGATTAGCTTCTACGGCACCGAGTGAATCATTTTCCTTTCTTTAACCACTGACATCAGAACCACTCATCACGCTGGGGATGGGGGAGCAACAGAGAGGTGACATCATCCTCTACGAACATCCTTCATCGGTGTGGTTTTGTATTTTTTTTTTAAATCGCAGTTTGCTGATCACGAACCCGTGAGGCCCAATATGCCAAGCGGCCAGCAACAAACAGCGCCATTCAAGTTGCAATCGATACTAATTGCACAGAAATACACGTCTTGAAATGAGCAAGGTTCTAAGAACTTCGAAACAACGGACGATGGGAGGGAGTTCTAAAGTGGAGCAGTGGGAGTGTGGAGGCAGTAAGAGAAGTGTTGTGACCCTGTGTGGTGTGGTTGAGTGGGTGAGCGAGTGGGTGGATGAGTGGGTGAGCGAGTGGGTGGATAAGTGGGTGAGCGAGTAGGTGGACCAGTGGGTGAGCGAGTGGGTGGATGAGTGGGTGAGCGAGTTGGTGGATGGGTGGGTGATCGAGTGGGTGGACCAGTGGGTGAGCGAGTGGGTGAGCGAGTGGGTGGATGAGTGGGTAAGCGAGTGGGTGAGTGAGTGGGTGAGCGATTGGTGGATGAGTGGGTGAGCGAGTGGGTGGATGAGGGATTTAGTGAGTGGCTGGATGAGTGGGTGAGCAAGTGGGTGAGTACTGAGTTGTTGCTGATGTCACGTGCAATGTTGTAATTGAGCACAGTAGGGATGATACGAGACTAGTCTACCGAATTATCGACGTGAGTGGAGGAATCAAGAAGTGAAATTCATGTCACAGCAAGCTTAAACTATTTACCTGTGCAAACAATAACTGTATTGTTCACCTGTTTATTTATAAAGCCGTAGTAAATTCGCACATCCGATTAGCACGGTTGACTACGCACGGTGCGAAAGAAGTTCAACATACAAATTGTTCAAACTTTAATTTCACCGGGCAATTAAAATCATTCCGTTCAGACAGTGTCATGCAGGGGCGGGGCGCAGGCTGCGGCATGGATACCGTGCAGGATAAATGATAGAATGTGCCCGGAGAACGTCAACGCTACATTGCTGGCGACAAAGCACACAAATACGCATCACGAAACAAATACCTTACTGACAAAGACACAACATTAAAGGCACTCCTCAGTAATGCATTGCCCACGAAGAGACGCGAAGCCAACCGCGCTAATGACTCCCCCGGCTCGTCAACGCGTCTGAGATGTGTGCCCCGAAATGCGACGCGCCGTAAAAAAAGGAAGTGAATTCATGCCTCCCGTAGAAGCTTCCAGCATTTCGGAGCGAAACGTCGGATTTAGCTCCGAACAACAACAAAAACCAGCAAACAAACACGGGCAGGGGCGGGGGGCACGACGAGACAATGGAGCAGCGGACAACCGCGCCTCCTGCGTCTGTCCTCTGAACTCGAACTCGCACGGCGCCACGATGATGGCTCTCATCCCCAGGTTGAACGCGGTTCAAATCGAGGGCGTTTATGTTTCCTCCACCCCCACCACCTCATCCGACATCACGTCCCGGCAGGACGAATGGGGGTCCAACTGGATAGACCGAATCAATTAGCAGATGGCGTGTTGGGGGGGGGGGGGTAGTGAGTGTACGCGCGGGGAGAGCTCTTTCAATCAGCTCGGAGGGGGAAGCGGGAGGCGACCCTCAGTCTAGCGAGTGCTGTGAGCACCGCGTGTAGGAAGGGGGCACCTTTTTGGTTAATTCCCTTAGAGAACCACCCGTTACAGATACTGAATCCCTGCGTCAAGTTTATTCGGTGTTAAACAGATTGGGAACTGAAGAGACCGGGATCTCATTTTGCAGGAGTGAATTATTTTTCTGCCAGTAGGGGGCGAGTATTTGCTGTGCGTTGTCCCGAATGATGGTCATTCGGCAGCAGCAGATGATGATAATTAATGTTGGTCATTATGTCATAAATGAGATGCATTCTCTGTCAAACGTACATTACTTCATTAAAGTCCCAGCCTGTGTGGAGCAATGGATTAAATTTACAACGTTATTCTCACCCGTACCACACCCGCGACCCCTTCACCAGCCCGCACTGGTCAGCCTGGTGAAGTATGGTCACGCAACACCGAGGTGTGGGAAGCCTTTCATCCAGCAGTGGATTACCGAAGGGTTTTAAATAATCATCATCACTATCATCAGTCATGATTAATCAACTGCTGGTTGAAGGCGTCCCGATGCCGCCCGTCGTCATTGATCGCCATCCCTAATGTATCTACATCATCACCATCATCAGCTGTAAAATTGTGCTTCTCATATTCAATATTACCTGTTCGTGTTTACACTGCGTGCGATCCACGATACAACACAGCCAGGGCAGCTGGTCCAACCGCAGCCAGGAATACATTCACCCTGCTGGTACCAACACGAAACGCATATCCATACAAGAATTACACTTTATTATATCCTCTATAAAGATTAACCACGAGTCTTGCAAGAATCACCGCCTCTCGTGGAGTATAAAAAAATCATGATAACATCACTGATGTGAACACTGGCTTGCTCGGTGCTTCTGGAAAGCTGATCATTTAATTGAAGCTACCAATGGGGCGCACGCGATGACATCATGCGCACAGAAAATAGCGCATGACTTCATGGGCGACCAATGTTTGACCGTCACGTATGCACACCATTACTCTTGCATACATTTATATATTTACTTTAGAGAGAGGTTTTTTTTCCCCCTTACCGTAAGTCGGAATGGAGGTTTGGCTCCATGCAAACTGTTTGCGAATACCTCATATATCTCGTGAAACCTGTCCCTGGTGAATCGTGGAGCGAGAGAGCGAACGCACCGTTGATTCGAACGCAGTGGCCAGATTAGTAAATTATCAATATTAAAACCAGATATACTGCGCGCGCATAGCACAATGGAAAAGAGGGCTGCTACACGCAACTGTTGTTCGGACTGTCACGATCGTAGCAATGCATTCAACTGTGGCGAGAAATGTGCAGCTCTCGAATCAATGAAAACAAATATTGTGAAGACCGATGCCGGCACAACGCGTGCGCGCGGGGTGTGGCGGGCGTTGCGAGTGATTGGTGAGATTCCTGCGCTACAACCACCGGCAGCCTAGGTTTACACCCTGTGCCGGGCGCACACAGACACGTGTAGGTTGCAGTGTAGACACAGGTTCACTGTTGGATATGCCGCTTGTTATTCTCCCCCCACCCCCCCTGCACTGCCCTTTGCTGCCCGCCACGCAGCCCCTAGCCTGTACCAACCCCTGGAATGCACGCGGTGGTCCCCAATCAATGCGAAGCGCTGTGCGGCCGCGCGCGACCCAGCTTGGCTTCCGAGATGAGACGCGGCCGGGGGCTTGGTTCGGGGCTCCTCTGGCAGGAGGAGGCGCGCGCGCGCTGGCCACGTGCGGGTTCGGCGAGACGCGGCCGACAAACGCCGCTCACTCGGAGGCCACCGTCTGTCTCTTACTCGATCACGGGTGACTTTCGCCTTGACGCTCATTGGAATTCTCATCGTTAAATTACGATTTCAATCAGATTTTCTCAATGCAAAATATAAATCCTGTTTTTTTTTCTTTGCAGGAAAGGAGGTGCGTTATCTATATGACGACGGTGGCGGTGATGATGGTGAGGATGGTGGTGATGAAGATGATTGTGACGCTGTAGCGCCTGCAAAATTATCCAACAACCAACCCCCTTTCCCATGGAGATCTTCCAACCCTTACCTCCAAAGCGCCGACACATTATGTGCAACACAGCACGCCTACAACAAGGGATTCCCTTGCCTCGTGCGGTAGATGCGTTCCAAAAAAGTGCGCACAAAGCGAAGCCGCATAACACGATGTCATACTTACATGTAAAAGGGATACGTTCTAAAACCGCTCATGCTCCCACCCAGACGCACTTTAACCACTCGGTCGTGATTCTTTTACGGGGGAAATGCAAACAATAAAGACCTAACAAAGTATGATAAAATAGTTATAAGATGGAATACAGTTGAACAAACCCCACACAACCCATAATGCCCAGCACGAGACAGCTGCCTGCCGAATAGAGCACACACATTACACACAGTACACACACAGTACACACATACAGTACACACACACAGTACACACAGTACACACATACAGTACACACACACAGTACACACACAGTACACACATTACACACAGTACACACACACAGTACACACAGTACACATACAGTACACACAGTATACACAGAGAGTAGACACAGAACACACAGTACACACACAGTACACACACACTGCACACACAGTACACACATACAGTACACACAGTATACACTATACACAGACAGTAGACACACAGAATACACAGTACACACACAGTACACATTACACACATAGCACACACTGCACACAGTGCACACGCAATACACACAGTATACACAGTACACACAGACAGTAGACATAGAACACACAGTACACACACTGTACATACAGTACACACAGTATACACACAGTACACACATACAGTATACACACAGTACACATTGTATACACAGACAGTAGACACACAGAACACACAGTACACACACAGTACACATACAGTACATACATACAGTACACACAGTATACACAGACAGTAGACACACAGAACACAGTACACACACACTGCACACGCATAGTACACACACAGCACACACACAGTGCACACAGTACACACACACAGAACACAGTACACACACAGTACACACATACAGTACACACAAACAGCACACACATACAGTACACACAGTACACACATACAGTACACACAGTACACACATACAGTACACACAGTACACACAGTATACACAGTACACAGACAGTAGACAGTACACACACAGTACATACACACACTGTACACACAGTACACACACAGTACAAATACACACGCTGCACACACAGTACACACAGAGTACACACACAGTACACAGACAGTACACACACAGAGGATACACAGTACACGCAGTACACACACACAGTACACAAACAATATCACACTACCGACCGCATAGCTGCATATGCGTAGAGCGAATTTTGGGCAGAAATATGTTATCTGCATATAGAGCACAAAATCGCACAAACCGAACCCGAATGTATGTGTGTAATGAGTTTGCAACAGGTACACACGTGGCAATGGGGAGGTTAATGACGGGGAGGTTAATGACAGGGCGGCGAGAAAAAAACCCTTAATTTGCGAAGCTATTTTTACGGAAGAAACATCGACCCCCCAAAGCCTATTTTATGTCTCCGTGAACGTCTCATGCATCACAGCACCTGCACTGCATCGATGGCATCACGTTGGATGACTCCGTGACCATGTCAATGTTATGACAATGTCATGGGACCTTTTGACCAGTATCAAAGTATTAAAAATGAGAATAGGTTTTAACCTTTCCGGAAATAAAACAGAATGTGTTCAATCACCAATTAGTTACCTTTTGCAAGGGATCAAAGTCTGAATTAACCACACGTACTCGTGGTGAACACGCAAAGAAACATGCTCTCATTATAGTTCCTTCATTGTCTTTTGAAACTGATTTTCCCTTACCAGGGACAGCCTTCTTCATGGGCGAGTCTCACTACGAGTGTCAGACCAGAGAACATCGCCAAAAGGCGGACAGTACAAAGACAATGCCACACGTAACAGAGCATGAATAGCTCGGGGTGACCAGCTCCACCGTGGGGCCCTTTGTGGCATTGTTCTCCAAGTCGCCGAGTGGTGGTGCTGCCGAATCGGCAATTATCGACTGGCGCGTTTGCTTCACGGTCCACTTTCATGAACTGGTTCTGTGTCGGGTGGAGGGAGGGGTTATGACACACATTTTATGAACACGACCTCACCCAAACGAAACCATTTACAGGATGAATAATATTGGTCGTGAAAGACCATTTTTGACTTTACTTAATTATAGTAATATAATTACATCTTGACAGCGGCTAAACATTTGGCGCGGGGAGAGAGTAACCAGTGCAAGTCAAACTCTAAAAATGTAAAGCAAAACTTTTTTGAATGTAATGTTTGCCTGCCTTTAAGTTGTTTGCTGCATTCTGTGTGTATGCATCAGTGTGTGTGTGGGGGGTAAGCAATATTGTGGTTGAAATTATGCAACAAAAAAAAGTAATCCTGGATTAAAAATAAAACGACACGTCAACACCGTATTCATCCGTGCGAGGTTTTAAGTTTTCCTTTCGTTGATTGTCGCCGCACGCGCCAGGCGCGAGGCACGTGGTGCCACAGATTTCTCCACACGGGGCACCGAACGTCATTTCGCTTAAAATTGCCATTAATGGCATCTGATTACCCCACACGTGGTTGGCAATCTGAGCCACTTATTTGGTGGCAGCGACGCTTGCCAAACCAATCAGAGCGGCACCCACCCTTTCCCTGCGTGCTCACACGTGTGTGTGCGCGCGTGGGTGTGTGTGCATGGGTGGGTTATGTGTGTGTGCTTTTTTTTCTCTGAAGGAGATTTGCAACGCCTGGCCTCGGTCCACACCCACACAGGTGGCAACACTTTTCTGGTGGCTGATAGAGCCGTGCCAAGCCAGCCAAGTGTTATTTTTTTTCGTTCCCCTCCCTTTTTATATTCAATTTGGCACCGAAGTCCTTACGCTGGGTTCGTGGTGGTTTAAAACCATCGTCATCCGAGACGGGTGACATGCCGAGTCTTTCTGTGCTCAAAACGCACGCGTAGCCTCTCTCCTTACAAATATAAAAAAATGTACAGCCCTGGTAAATAGTCGGTCACACCACGGCCGAGTCTCCTCTAGAGGGCACGTGGTCCACTCTCTTCCACGGCCAGACATCTTTGAAGAGGTGGGAGTACCCACACGACACACGACCTGCTCATTCACTGAGGCGTACCCGTTTGTACATTTGTACTGCTGGGTGCATAGAGGTCGGCGCATTTAAGAAACGTGTCCGATTAGATTTCGAAAAATCCACAGCAACCATCTGGTACTTGGCTAATACACAAATGATATCAAGGCAAGTTACAGGTCACAGGTCACAGCGAATCTACCGCTGTACTTTTCGAGCCCTATTTGCGAGGGAAACAAAATGCCTCGCAAATCGTGATGACATTTCGTATTCATGCCATTCTTAATGTACACAGCTATGCCGAAGGCGTTGAACGCTTCACAAGGTGTGAGCTTATCCTGCCGGTAGGGGGGCGACCTTGCTTCGTCCATTTACCCGAATCAGTAATTTGTTGGTAATATTAAAACAGTTACATTTGGACCGTGACGCCAGCACACGTGGCCATACAATTTTTCAGACAACATTACGCGATCTTTAACGGTTAATACATCGCAAGTTACAGTGCCGAGATGTTAACTACATCGCCTGGTATACAGGAGGTTGTGGGTTCGATCCCGACCTGACGACTATATCTGGAGCTTTCATGTTCTCCCCGTGGTCGCGTGGATTTGTCTCCCGAGTCCTCCGGTTTTTCCCCTCCAAATTTAGAATCAACGTCTCGCGTTTTGAGTTTGTGGCGGCTGCTATACATTTCCACACGATAAGCCACTTCGTTGAGCTATCATTTGTGATGGCCAGTTCGCTTCTGAAAAGTAGCTACATAGCTCAGTGGGGCCTTACCTGGTAAAATAAAAACAAAATAGTTCAGTTTAAAAAAATACTTCGCAGGGCGGCAGCTGGTTCCCAACCGTGAACGTCTTGCGTCAAGCAGCCCACGTGCTGCCGCTTCACCAAGCAAGCGTGGGCCTCGCGCGCGGGGTCAGCGAGCAGGGGGCCTCACTTGCTGCGAGGGTGGCGAGTGACGCCCTGAGGGGGGCAGGGCTCATTCTGGGGACGCCAAGGACGGGCGTTCACTGGCCCGAGGTGGCTGCCGAGAGTCTTGGCTGGTTACGCGGCTTTTACAAATCGCCAAGGTGCAGGGTGGCCCAACGAGCGCTCGAGAAGTCGCTAGGTGGATCTTCTAAACCCCTCCAAAGGCTAAATTGACGATTTGCCAAGCGTTATAAACAGTGCACCGATCCCCCCCATGTGTATCCGGAATCGCTTCTAACCCTGCATCGTGTCATCGTCCCAGAAATCCGCGAGATTTTTGGTCGCTGGTCACTTGGAAAGCGACGTTGGGAAACCCCAAGAGCTGCTACATCTTAGTGAACAAAATTGCCAAAGTGATGACCCAAAGCGGGAGATGTGGCTCGACACTGCGAGCCATCGAGAAGGCCGCGGGATTCTTAAAGGATGTTGGCAGGCGGACGACTTTGAATCGACGGACGAGGAGCAGTTTCCAATTCGAAGAGGACGCGCGGTGAAGAAATCCTGAAAGTGCAACAAAAGGCGCCGTTGTTATTTGGCTTCTTTACCCAGCGAAGCCTCGCTGAGTCTCAAGATTCTTATTGCAAGAGGTGGGTCCTGCCAAGTGGTTTTTGTTGTTGTTGTTGTTGTTTTAGCAGAGGGTGATGTTGTGATGCATAAATCCCAATCGAGGTATTTTCGCAGATAACGTTTCAGCATGGGAACGTTTCGTCCAATACCGAGTCACAGCGTGAGTCCCTCTTAAGTTTAGGGAGGAAACCGGAGAAAGCCCGCAGGACTGGGAGAGACCGCACAAACTCCCCACAGAAAGGTGACTGAGTTGGATATCGAACTTTTGTTGTGTGGCACCGAGGTTACCACCGCACCGGCCTGCCGTCCGCTATACCGAGCGACATAACTGCCGAGTTGGCAACGGCGCTTTTGGTAGTCCGGGTGGGGGGAGGGCTGCATGTCGACGGGATGCGAACCGCAGAGGGAAGCCTGGGGCAGCCAGGGAAACGCTGGGACCACAGGCCAGGTTTGCGGGGCGGAGACCACGCGTGTCGGCAGGGTCGCGGTGACCCCGTCTTCTGAGCCTCAGGAGATAGGCAGATCCGGCGCAATGGTTCTACGACACCAGAAAGCTGCCCATAAATGTGGGACTGACTCGGACGACAAAAACAACAAACCCAACACAGTCCAGGGCTTTAATTATGAAGAATTAACAATCGAGGCCCAACACTGGAGGACAATTTGACAATTCTGACAACTATCTAATGATGCTGGCTGTAACGGCCAGCGAGGCGTCCGCACTGCCCAATTGTTGCACGTTGTGAGATCGCTGTCTGACAACAACAACAACAGCGGCGGCGGTGGTGCTGCTGCGGAAGCAGAAATACACTGGCACGTTTGTTCATCACGTGAAAACTTTATTAATTGGCTGTCGAGTGGTGGAGGGTTTACGACACATTACCTACACGGCATATTTAACCCAAAAATATCAACTATGAATCGTAATTATGTTATTGTTGAAAGCTGTCTCTGGTGTGAACCAATCAGTTTCAAAGACAATGCATATACTACCAGAGTATGTTTTTTTGGTTTGCATGTTCACAAGTATATGTGGTTCATGCAGACATGAGTCCTTACAAAACGCTTCAGTTTGGTGTTTTAACATATTAACACAACTGCTATATTTCCAGAAAGGGCAAAACCTATTATTAAATGTTATTGTTGTTGGTGTTGTTATCAGCCTTTTAACTCTCACTGCTGGGCCAAGGCCTCCCGTTTCCTTATTTTCTCCGGTCGTGACCTCCGAACCCTGCCGTGTCTTCTGCTCTCCTCCTCTGCTTCGCGGTCTCCACCACGGAGCCCGTTTCGTCTTCCCGTCTCTCGTCGGTCGTTCTGACGACGCATCCGGCCCACTCCCAACTCGACTTCTTTGGCTTTAACTGCCGTGCCGGTGACCCCCGTTCTCTCCCTGGGATCGTCGATCCTTAACCCAGATTCCTCTTCCACCTACTCCTTGTTAACATTACAGATGACCCGTCTATTCTTCCAATGCGGCTTGTACGAAGACCATGAAAACCTCACCCTGCAAACGCATTGCGTATTATTTTAACCCCCCCCACCACCACCACCACCCCTATACGATGCATATTCGGACCGAATGAAAAATTCATTCAAGTCTCCTATAAATCCAAGGCGACAGTGACATGTTGCTGGGTCAGGCGAATGCGAATGTGCCTTTCCGCATATCGCTTTACATCTGCGGTTTGCATGCGGTTTTACAGTACAAAGGCACACACCTTTACCTGGCGTAAATATAACTCCGCCAAGGAGAACAAGGCATCTGCGACTATGGTTACACGCCGTTTGCATATGTAAAACGGACGATGGTGGCAGCCCTGCAATGGCTTGCTCACTCCCCTGCTACAGGAGCCCCCACAAGACGGAGCTTTAGAGATCCGCTCTAGAGCAGTGCTTCTTCCTCCTCTTCACCTGGGGTGCACGCATCCCCTGGGGGTGCGAGATGCCCTTTCTGGGAGTGCGAGACATGGCAAATAATCGAAAACACAAATTAAGCCCGGGGCACGTAAGTACAAATACTTTTCGATTTAAAGCTTTCGTGACTGCAGGGATTATTTTTTTTATTATTTCCCTTCTACGTGACTTTACCGAAAGAACCAAGGAATACAACTACTTTGTTTCACCAAACCTATATATTTATTAACATTCATTTGTTTTCCCGAACGACTGAGAACGAAAGGGGTGCAAGGCTGTAGTAAAGTTTAAGAACCACTCTGTTCTAGAGGGTAATTGGCCTACATCCAGCAGTGGACTGCCCAAGGCTCCTGCTGATGATGTTCAAAGAAAGGTGGCACAAAATGCAACAACAACAGAATACTTTGCTCTCTTAAAACAGAAAATGCTGCCATGCACGCGTAACAACCCGTAAACGCGAATGCTGAGTCGAGCAGCTTGGAAACGGCCAAAGTGGCGGATCAGGGCGTTGCTTCGTGTTCGCAGATGTGTCCGAACACGCCGGGCGTGCCGAATACTAACACACCCCGGGCGAGGCCAGCTCACCGCACCGGTTGGAGGCCAGATGTCTCGTTCAATTAAAAGCCTACGGCCTCTCCCACCGTCCATGCAACAGATCACAGCTGGGCTCGCCCCCCCCACTCTCCGATTGTTTAAGTAATCGACTCGACTGATGGATGGCACAACAGGAAAATAATTGGTGTCAAAGTAAAAAAATCACACCTCTGCTCCCACATGTGCCGCTGGACTGGAGGTGATGGGCGGCGGCTTTGTGACATCATCGGCATCATCCGCCAGCGGGTTTCCTGCCTTCGGGCAGGCAGGATGGCCGGGTGGCTACCAAGTTGCAAGGGACTCGAGCACCTGATCATCAATTAAGTAGTTGATTACAATTTTTAAATAATAATACGTAAACTTTTAAGTAAAAAAAACACTCCTGTCATATGAATGTGGAATTCCACCTCTGGCTTAGGATTATAAACAACAGATAAGCACTGCCTCAGTACTCATTGAAGCCATCATTTTTACATGTGTCATGACAGCTCGCTCATGAAACATCGTGGAGTACATTAAAAGTAAAGAACGTGATGATGGATTGTGTCGGTAAAACTGGGACGCTCCGGGCTCTTATTGAAAGCCACGGGTGTCATGAGGTGTCCAAAGCTGAAGGTGACAGCCCCCGTAACTCTCATCCTCACAGAGCTTGAGAACCAAAGGCTGCGTGTGATTCGACATGTCCGACGTTTCGCTCCATGTGCTGGAAGCTTCTTCAGGAACTTTGGATTCTGCATGCTTCATGAACTGGAGCGTCGGGACATCGCTCACACGCGGCACGACCAGAAAACCCATCGCAGCGCTGCGCAACACAACCACAAAAGACTCGCCAAGCACGAGTCCTGCGTGGTTGGCTTTCAACTTGATGTAACTTTATATATAACACGACGAAATTAAGACACGAACGCGAACGCAGAGGCTCTGGTTTGGCTAGAACTCTCCGTACCCTCGGCCGAGTTTTAAACCTGAGATCTGTCGATAGGGCAACGCGTTTCCGAGTCGGGGCGGCCGCTATATTTGGTCCACGTGAAAGGAACAGAACTTGCACGGAAATACATTTTGGAGGCCTTGGCCCATCCGATACCCCAGTGACATTTCTGGGCGAATGCCGTTCCCTCGGCCAACTCAATCAGACGCAAAGGAGACCCAGGCGCATTTGTTGTGGAGAGCCACTGCACCGAAAGGTTCCACGCTCACGCCAACTGCCGCTCCGTTCGACACAAAATTGGCGGTGACGTCACCGTGGCGCTTGTGCCAGGCTAGGTGGCACCTTGAGGCCACGTGAGGTGTCGAAGGCTCACTGGCAGGAGGTCACAGGACACACCTGGGTGCTGTGGGTCGACTGACCGAGTTGAGTGACAGATACACCACCTGTGCTCTCACAAACAAAGGCAAAAATCCCCCGTATAGCCTTTAACAGACTGTTGGGGCAAGTGCCATTAGCGAGCATCTATGAAGGCCGGCATTGCACACGAGGGGGTGGGTGACCAACATCACGCCCGGCCGCCTTTGTCTCTCTAGTGGCGATGCTTACACAAGGCACCCCTATTAATTTGAAGCAGAATCGACTTAGGGGAGGCCCAGAACCGGTCCAAATAATCGTCACCGGTGTTCGCTGTAAGCGGGGGGAATCTAACTCGAATCGGCGAGTTTTTACGCAGCGCGCTAACCGCTACACCCCCGCTCCTCACTCACAAACAAACACACAAACATAAACACACACACACACACGTTTAGGTGTTTGTCTTTGTAACCGCCAACCCAAATACCCGATGTTGTATCGGGGTTCCTCTCCGACACCCCAGCTCTGTGCCCCCTTTTATCAGCTCCAAGGGTCCTCCACATTTCTGACATCAGCAGGAGAGTTATTTTAATAGTTACCGTATTCTCTGGATTATAAGACGCATTTTTGCGTGTCTCCTGTAGTTTAAAGAAAAAGTTTGGGGATGGGTGGGGGGTGCATTTCATAACATGGTAGATGTGTGTGTGTGTCTTATCGGGGAGCGGTAGCGTAGCAGTTAGCGCTCTGCGCTACGAACCCGGTGACCCGGTGATTCGGGTTCGTAGCGCTGAGCTCATGGCCAACACTGGTAACGATTATCTGAACCGGTCCTGGGCATCTCCCAGGTCGACTCAGCCTCAAATAAATATCTGATGCGATGTGTAAAAATCGCTACAGGGGAGACAAAGGCGGCCGGGCGTGGTGTTGGCCACCCACCCCCTCGTGTGCCGTGCCGCCTTTGCTAGGTGCTCGCTAACAGCACTTGCCCCAATAGTTTGTTAGAGCTATACGGGGGAACTTTGTCTTACCTAATTTGTGCAACGTTATCGACACTGGGAATACCTTTGGGTGCGCATTCTGGAGCGTCTCGGCATGCAGAGACATTCTCTATCCTCACTGAGCAAGGGATTTTGTCATAAAGTGTTAATCTGGGCCGTCTTAATCAATTCTTTTTTTTACAAACAAACGAATAATCGCAGAGCTGTTCGACTCGGAAAGGTTTGTACGCAATTCTGTGTTTGCTGTTGGTTTGCTGAGCGGTCAGATTCATGAAGATGCTCGCCCACCGCGCAGCACTCGACTTAAAAGCACGCACAAAGGTTCCATTTATATCTTAAAATAGATGAAGGACGGCGTAGCCCTTAAACAGCGCTTGATGTGGTGAAATCAGAGATATGACATTTTCTCTAAGAGGGGAATGGACACGTGCCGTCTATCGAAACGTGGTTATCAAGATAATGAATGAATATACAACCCACAAAACAAGGCCGTTGTCTCACCATGTAAAATTAAATAACTTGCACAGCCCATCAGCCTCTTGGCCTCCTGAAACCAATAAAATAAAATGGTGTTCAGCAGCGTGCGTCCTCGCAGGCAAACTCTGGCCTGGGTGAGCACATTGGTGAGGAGGGAGATCGCATGGGAGGGTTTAATGTGTGTGCTCATGATTCACAACATCAGTTCGCAAGTGTTATCTGAGCCCGAACTGGGTTCACCTGGTGCAGTGTGTGAGTAACATCGGCACTGGGAAGACAAAGACGGCTGGCTGTAGTAAGTTCGGCCACACCACTCATGAACGCGACGTCGCTGCGTCAGCCTTAAGAGGTGCTCGCTAACAGAACTCGCGTCAAGGGAAACACACAGCGGTCTGTAACTTTCAAACGAAAGCAACTTTCTTACTCGCGAGTCATATTAGTTACGGTTTTTAACTTGTGGATAATTTTTTTTTTATCGGGCAGGTAATCTATGTTGTGTTACGTAAGCACGCACGATGTTGCTTTTAGACAAACCACTCACACCAGTCACTGACCAGGCACGTCACTGGCAAGAAGCCCACACCATATCACGTTTCTCAATTAAAGCACAAAACACCCCACTCGTTGTGTAAGAATAATTGTCCAAAGCCTGGGATTAAAAGATACGACGGTATTTTCCCAAACACCTTTTTCTTATTTTGACAGATTCTTGTTTTAAATTCTTCTCGGCTTATAAATGCCAGATTACCAAGGTAGAGGCGGCCAATAGTCTGTTTCTCTTGGCTGCAAAAATCTAGCAACCCCTCCCAAACTTAGAACTCAGAACCAACGAGAAACAAAGCCAGGACTATTTTAGGGAGAGGCACAGGAACAGATAAGTAAATCAAAACGCGCCCGTTCGTACTGCGACGGCGGTGAGTAGAAAATGTGCCGCTGGGACAGACTCTGTAGCTGGGCTCTGACACATATGAATCGTCACTTCTCCAGTCCGTACCAGCGGTGAGTGTGGCTTGAGGAAGGCAATACATTGTTTCGCATTTGACCCGTGACACAGAACTGGTTTTGTCCACAAGGACGGAGTGTATAGGCGAGTGCACAAAATACAAACAGACTCATCGCCATCACGGTGGACATTGGGTGTCACGATCACAACGCCATAGTATTGAGCACAGACACAGGTGAGATAGTTATTCACTTGGTTATGGGTGCCGTAGACGACACGAATCGATGTGCAATGCTTTATGAGTTTCGTTATCAGCAGCACGCCAGGAGGAGCTATCACTTGCCAACTTGTGCAGCTGAGCGTCCGATACGCGACCCGCAGAAAAGCGCACGTCTTGCTCAGCAGCCCAACTCGTAAGGCCCACAGTCTTGGTAACGGCTCGGTTCAAGCTTGGCTATGGCTCCAGTGAGCCGGCTCACAGCAACGCTAAATGTAAGCCGGCTCTGAGCCCACGGTTCCAGCCGTGGCTCAGGATTCCCACCAGGCTGAGCCTGAACACGAGAGCCACGGCCAAGCCGTGCGCCAGAATCAGAATCTTTATTTATACCGGAGGAATCCGATGTGCCATGAAGCTCGTTATTCCACAGATGAGAGGCCGAGCCAGAGCGGAGCCACGGGGTTGGGGGGGGGCTCAGAGCAGCCTCCCCGCTGCTGCGTGGGGACGATTTGTAGATGATTTTCTGCCAAGGGACAGCGCCCGCCAGCCATCACGTGACCCGAGTTTGTGTGGAAGAATCACGGAAACTTCGCCGATAGTGGAGCCACTGCTGTTGCCCAGCGCCGGCAGAGACTCCTCACTCACGACTGCGGCATTTTCCAAATGTGACACAAAGGCAGCGTTGTGACCCCCCCCCCACCTCTTTCATGTCCCTTCAGATGTCGCTTACTCACTCTGTTTTTTAGCAAAGACTGCTTTTTGTTTCTGATGTTTATGCGACGCTCTGCCATTTAGTTTGTTGTAAGCTTGCGGCAAATATAGATACATATATAACGTGTTCTCCAGATTATAAGACGATGCATAAGTTAAGAGGCACTCCCAAACTTTTAGGTTGGTGTCGATAAAGTTCCACAAAACAAGTTGTACAATGTGTTTATTTATCAGCGACTCTTCCTTGACACAATGTTTTACTCTGCTTACTGGGCATTGGGTTAAATTGTCTTCATTTAATAGTAGTAAAAAGTAAGTAAAACTCAGTTTTATGTACGGTATAGAGCCATTCACACAAGGCCTCACACTGCTTTACAATCCTAGTAAAAAAAACCCATAAACATTAAAAGTTAGAGGATAACAGTATGCTGCCGGTAACACAATCAGGGTTTGTGTAGTGATCATTGTTTCTACCTTAGTCCGAACGATGCAGGTTTTTGGTTTGACAATTTGGTTAACGTTGAAATGCGACGACATCCCGACACATTCTACAGGAACACCGAGGCCATATTTCGTTTCTTTAGAGAGATAGAGGCGGGAGGGACAGTAAGTGACCAGTCTGAAACGAAAGTAAAACAAAAACACACAAAGTAATTCCAAGTAGCAGTGAACTGATTACACACACTGGGTACAGCATTGCAGCACGTGGCCTTGCGTCTTGAGGCTCTGCGCGATGTGCAACTCCCTGACACTCTGCACCAGGGTGGCAGCATCCCGCAAGACGCCGTCAACTCACTATCGCTGCGAACACGTCGATTTGTTTGTGTCCAAGGGACACCCAGCCCCCCCCCCCAACACCAGACTTGTGCTGCAATGCCTTGACTGAGATCATTCACAATGACTGAGATCATTCACAATGACTGAGATCATTCACAATGACTGAGATCATTCACAATGACTGAGATCATTGACACCCCGTACGATCCCTGGGAGCATACGAGACAGACTCGGTTCGGTGCCCCTGCTTACGTGGCCCGCGCACATTCAAAATTTCGCCTGCACGGTGTCCATGCCGCAGCCTGCGACCAGCTCTTCCCCGCACCCCCTCCCCCCCTGAACGGCAGGCCCCAAGGGTTGAGGACCGCTGCCATCGTCATGTTACCTCTCCTGCAAACAAAGATTCCCCGTATAGCCTGAACAGACTGTCGTGGCAAGTGCTGTTAGCGAGCTCCTATGAAGGCCGACACTGCGCGCGAGGGGGTGTTGGGTGACCAACACCACGCCCGGCCGCCTTTGTCTCCACAGTGGTGATGTTTACACATCACACCAGTTCCTCATTTCAGGCTGAGTCGACGTAGGGGAGGCCCGTGACTGGTGTTGCCCGTGAGCGGGAATCGGAGTCGGGTCGCCGGGTTCGTAGCGCAGCGTAGCGCTAACCGCTACGCCACCGCTCGCTTGCACACACACAAGACAAAGATCCCCCGTATAGCCTTAACAGACTGTAGGGGCAAGTGCTGTTAGCGAGCACCTATGAAGGCCGAAACGGTACATGAGGGGGTTGGTGGCCAGAACCACGCTGGACCGCCTTTGTCTCCCCAGTGGCGATGTTTACACACCGCACCAGGTACTCATTTGAGGCTGAGTCGACCTAGGGGAGGCCCAGGGCCGGTTCAGATAATCGTCACTGGTGTTGGCCGTGAGCGGGAATCGAACGCCGTGTCGCCAGGTTCGTAGCGCAGCACGCTAACCGCTACACCACCGCTCCCCCCACACACACACACACGTACACACACACACGTACACACACACACACGTACACACAGACACGTACACACAGACACACGTACACACACGTACACACACACGTACACACACACGCACACACAACAACAACAACAACCGCCATTCGCCACTAAGTGGCGGTGACGTCACCACGACGCTTGTGCCAGGCTATGTGCACCCTGAGGCCACGTGAAGTGTCGAACGCCCGCTGGCAGGAGGTCACGGGGCAGACCCAGGTGCCACGGGTCGACTGACTGAGATGACTGGCCGATGCACCACCTGTGCCCCCTACTGTGCCAACCTGCTGTGCTTTAGCCACCCGGCGCTCCGCTCGCTGTTGTGAGCGTCGCTCCTCCGCCCTCCGTTGTTGTTGGAGGGCGACTGCCTCCAACTGCCCAGTAGCATCCTTCACGAGCCTCCTCCACAGAGGCCGATCTTGACACCGCTGGTACCAGTCATCGGCAAGTCCACTCAGCTCCACATCTTCCTGTACCACATCACTCCATCTCTTCTCTAGCCCGTGCCGCGCCCGCTTAGCCCCCTCAATCCGGCCAAACAAAAGCTGTTTCGGCATGCGGTGGCTGGGCATGCGGGCTACATGACCCAGCCATCGCAGCCTTGCCTGCCGGAGGAGCTCACCGATGGGACCCTGCCCAGATCTTTCAAGGATTTGTGAGCTCCTCACACAATCCAGTCTGGTTAAACCCAGGATGGATCGTAGGCAGGCCAGCCTAAATGTTTCTAACCGGCGAAGATGTTCCACTAGGGGGGTCCACGTTTCGCAAGCGTAGAGAAGGGAGGGAATGACCGTGGCCGAGAAGACCTGAAGCTTAGTGCGGAGCGACAGACCAGGTAGCTTCCACACAGCGTTACGCAACCGATGAAAAGATATTGCCGCTCGACTGATTCGGAGTGAGACCTCTGCTGTTAAACTGGAGCCAGTCATAAGCACACTGCCCAGGTATGGGAAACTCTCCACTCTCTCCACAACTGCCCCATCACCGATTGGGAGTTGTGGGGGTGGAGTGTCCGATGGTACAAAATACCCAGGCAGGTGCTTAGTTTTGGTGGGGCTGATGGTAAGGCCCCACCTCTTAGTGGCACGCTCCAGTCTCAGCAGCAGCGTCTCCAACTCCTCCTCTGACTGAGCAGCTATTACCAAGTCATCAGCATACATAACGTGGTTGAGCAATAGGGAGTCATCCCTTGACCGCACACACACACACACGTACACACACACAGACACGTCCACACAGACACACGTACACACACACGTACACACACTTACACACACACGTACCCACACACAGACACGTACACACACAGACACACGTGCACACACACGTACACACACACGTACACACACGTACACACATACACGTACACATACACACACACGTACACACACAGACTCACGTATACACACACGTACACACGCACACACGTACACACACAGACACGTACACATACACACACACACGTACACACGTACACACACACACGTACACACACACGTACACACACAGACACACGCACGGCCGTCTCGATCACCCAACGCATGTTGGCCATCTGTAAGTGATAGAGGTCCATCCGCACCTGTGGCCGCACCACACGGCATGTTCAGTTCCACCCGCGCGCTACAGGTGTCCTGAATGTTCCAGCGACGGCGCCTCGCATTGTGTCAATCAGGCAGAGACACCAAAGCAAAAATGTAAACTTCTGCTGCCCACAGAGACGCAGCAGAGAGAGGGAGGGAGGGGAGGGCTCTTGCCACACGCGTGCCAGCTCTGACTCGGCGAGTCGTGCCCTTTGTTGTTGTTGTTGCGATGGGGGTTTGTTTATTTCAGGTTAAGTTGACCCGGGGAAGAACCTTGACGAATTCCCAGTACATCGTCGTGGGGAGGGGAGGGGGCATAAAACCTAATCTTTTCCCCTCCACACATTTCGAATAAACATCACGCGTTCGGAGTTTCGTGGCGACTGCTACACATTTACACGTGACGATAAGCCGCGTTGCCCAGGTAATTTATGAAAACGAGCTGTACGGCTCAGTGGGCCTTAACTGGTCAAATTAAAAATAATTTTTAGTTTAGTTTTTCGGTTCGTGTTCAGCTGCGACGAGACTGCAAGTGGCGCTGTGATTGGCTCACGCTGCGTCCCACACAGACGCAGTGACCGTGGTTTCTGCTGCGAGGGGACGTTCGTTACTTTAAACTAAAGCTTGGCATTCAAGCAGCTATCTCTGTAATTAGAGGGTTTATGTGCGCACGTTTGCGAGTAGCCGTATATAACTATCCGTACGTCATTATAAATGTTACTGTACCACAACATCGTGCAGGTTGTGAGTGTTTTGACATACTTCACCACGCCGGTCAGCGCGAGTTGGTGAAGCCTGGAGCATAGATGAGTACTGTCCAACAATGGATTTTGCAACACTGGCCCCTGCTGACGGCGTATCCCCCGCGGGCTAGCCCACAACACTTGTGGATGCATTCGGTCATCCAGCCAGACACGACTCAGGCTCCAACCTGCTTAGCCGTTTGAGATGAGATCGGGAATTTTCCGCGTGATATGGTCCCAGACCCGCTCCGTGTGTGTGCACGTCCGCTTCTTTAGCACTGACCGCTAATTGACCAACTAGAAAATTAAAACTCAACACGTTGGTCAATAACACTGCCTTAAAAACAAAAGCATAATCTACCAGTCGGACGTTTCGACAGTGGCCTTTCTTGAGACCACGTAAACGCGTGATGAAGAGAGGGGGCAATCATTCAAGTGCTCAGAAAGTGGGCCATTGGCTGAAACGTCGCCGCGTATTTTCCCTTTTGAGGCCACGGTGTTACTGACGAAGGTGTTGAGTCTATTTGTGTTGTTGTTATTTTCGTACAAATGCCAGCGCAGCCGCAGCATCGCTCGGTAATTTGTTTAATTAGCCACTTAGGTTGACGTGGTACGAAACGCGTCCAGCCGTTGTTGAAAAAGCGCTTAAAGGGCAGAGGCCAGAATTACTGCGTTAAACAAACAAACCCCCCCTCTCACGGCACTGGAATCAAGGAGCCAATACAACGGCATGAAAATAATAATAAAAATTACGAGGATTTTTTTTTACAAACGAGCAATTAGGAAACAAAAATCTAATTAGATTTCAATAACCTTCAACGAGTTTTCAACGACAACACACGAATTATATTTCGAAAGCCAAGCCGCGTGGATTTTACTGGCGCCAGGGTGAGCGCAGCAATCCGCCGAAATGTTCACCACAGCGCGGTTCGGTGAGCGGTGCTGGCAGAGTCACCGGTGACCCATAGCCCTCCCTCGATCCGTCCTCCAAAGTAAACAGAGCTGACGAAGGAGAAGAAGGAAGGAGGAGGAACCGCACGCCGAGTAGCTTCCAAGAGGTAAAGAAATCCGTGGGGAGAGCGAAACCGTGATCCCGTGTCAGTTGGACACAATCCGCAGGACGCGAGAACTTTCATGGGAAGTGTCTCCATGGTGCTGGTAGCCTGGCCTGTGATGGTAGAGGATCGGAGCTAGAGCAAAGTGACGTTCAGGGGTCGCGCTGGAGGGAAGAGTCCAATAAAACATGCTGCAGGAAACACGCATCGCATGTAAACATGCGTTGCAAAATGCGTTGCGTGTTTACTGCCACAAAAACGAATCTGTGCACGTTATGAACTCGACATACAGCACAGCGTGTTGAGATGCAATTTGCGCGAATGAAGTAATATGAAAGAAAAAAATATATTACTGGAAGAATGTCTCACAGTACTGGACAAGGGCAGAACCGTGTGTAAAATGCCTTGTCATGAGTAGTCTGCTATTTTAAAACGTAGGATTTCGTGACCAATATTATCGTGATTTTATTATTGTGTTATTGTTGTTGTTGTCGTAGGTACGGGGGACTTGTAACGCTCCGGGTGAGCAGCCACCTTCCTCAACAAGAGGACGACCCTGGGAAACCCAGGACAGGGGGCAACCGAGCCAGCAGAGTGTGTGAAGACAAGACGGCAGACCAGGTCGGCCACACCGAGGCCCTCCCTGGCACTTTCGTCGAATGAGAAGCTATCTCGAAAAATATCAAAGGAAAAAAATAAACGAACGGACAGGGACAGAAGTTGTATTTATCAACTTGCCGTAAAATATTTTAAAACACAAGATTTAATCTGCTTGGGCCGTTACATTCTATTATTTTCTTTTGGCAGCAATAAGTTCAGGAGATAAATGGCCAACATTGAGGTCTGAACTCCAGGAAAGAGTTGGTATGATTGTGCTACTCATCCTCCATTGAAGGAGTGCGGCAGACGACGTACGTCCAGTATGCACAGTGTGTTGAACTTATGTCGCACCGTACATAGCCAACCGTTCTAATCGGAGGCGCGAAATCGGAGGTGCGACTACAGCGGTTTACTGTTGTACGGTCCATCGTTTTCAGTTGCATGGCCACGGTCGCACTACTGCGTCTCGTGTCATTAATTCACCACTTACTAAGGAGATGTGGGCATTGGCCTGCTGACGTTAGGCGAAATGGACGTCGCTAATTCGAATCCAGATATAATCGGTAGAGCTTGTTCCGTCGTTGCACGGCATTAGGTTTAATTCACCGCGACTTATTTCTGAGCGTAAAAAAGACCCCTCACCCAGACTTTGTACGTTTCACTTCCCGATTTCAGTTGAATGCGGCTCACCCCGCAGCAGAGTTCCACTTGCAGCTGTCTCTCTTTCTCTCTCTCCCCGTTGTGAAACATCAGCGGTTGGAGAAGTGATCTTCCCACGTCGTTTCACTTCCACGCAGGGATCCAGTTTCTGGCCTGAAGACGCGGTGAACGTGCACACATTCACACAGCACAAAGACAAAGATCCCCCGTATTACCTTAACAAACTGTTGGGACAAGTGCTGTTAGCGAGCAGCAGATGTTTACACACCGCACCCGGTACTAATTTGAGGCTGAGGCTGTCTACCTAGGGGGAGGTAATCGTCACCGGAACGTGCACACACAGGCGTGCACACACACACACGTGTGCACAACAACAACCGCCATTCGCCACTAAGTGGCGGTGACGTCACCACCACGCTTGTGCCAGGCCATGTGCACCTTGAGGCCACGTGAAGTGTCGAACGCCTGCTGGCAGGAGGTCACGGGGCAGACCCAAGTGCCACGGGTCGACTGACTGAGATGACTGAGATGACTGGCTGATGCACTACCTGTGCCCCCTACTGTGCCAACCTGCTGTGCTTTAGCCACCCGGCGCTCCGCTCGTTGTTGTGAGCGTCGCTCCTCCGCCCTCCGTTGTTGTTGGAGGGCGACTACCTCCAACTGCCCAGTAGCGTCCTTCACGAGCCTCCTCCACAGAGGCCGATCTTGACACCGCTGGTACCAGTCATCGGCAAGTCCACTCAGCTCCACGTCCTCCTGTACCACGTCACTCCATCTCTTCTCCAGCCCGTGCCGCGCCCGCTTAGCCCCCTCAATCCGGCCGAACAAAAGCTGTTTAGGCATGCGGTGGCTGGGCATGCGGGTTACATGACCCAGCCAACGCAGCCTTGCCTGCCGGAGGAGCTCACCGATGGGACTTTGCCCAGATTTTTCAAGGATTTGTTAGCTCCTCACACAATCCAGCCTGGTTAAATCCAGGATGGGTCGTAGGCAGGCCAGCCTATATGTTTCTAACCGGCGAAGGTGTTCCATTAGGGGGGTCCACGTTTCGCAAGCTTAGAGAAGGGAGGGAATGACCGTGGCCGAGAAGACCTGAAGCTTCGTACGGAGCGTGCACACACACACGTGCACACACACACACACACGTGCACACACACACACATGCGTGCACACACACAAGTATACAAAGACACAGATCCCCCATGTAGCCTTTAATTACAGCGCAAGAATGAGATGTGTCGCCGACGCAGTCTGCAGCAGTCACGGTAGTTGCCTACGGTTGCCGTGGATCATCCCAATTGAGCAATTTGCGGGTAATTTGATCAAATTTCGCAAATGTTGGACCGTGTACGCTGGCGCAGAGCGGCTTCCCCTCCCTTTGCGAACGGCGTCAAGGGGATCTTCTGCGGCCGCTGTGAAGAGGCACGGCGCGCGGCACTGGTCAGGGGGTGACCTCCGCAGTCGGTGCCCGCGGGGGAGTTTGTGAACCGACTGCGCCGCCAACGACGCCGAGCGATTTCGTGAAGCCCTACCGGTGCAGAGGCGCCGTTGTGCTCAGCAGCAGCAGCAGCTCCCCTTTCTCGCAGCAATCGGAAGCGCCGACGCGAGTGGCTGGGTGGACAGAGAAGGTCGGGCAGCTCCACACCGACCCCCCTCCCACTGCCCCCCACGTCTGCACGAAGTTCAGGGTTCAAGTCCCACCGCCGCAGCCAGAGCCACGTGTGTGGTGAATCACGAAGCCGCCGCAGGGCTACGGTGAAGCGGCGACTGACGGTCGAGTTCAGCCGATGGCAATTCGCTCCCCTTGCGATGTGATGGACCGTGGCGAACGTCCTGGATCACACTTGATAACCCACGCGGTCTCATTGTCCACAGCGGGATGGTGCCGTTGTTGAGAGAGGATATGAAAAAACCAAGTGGATTGTTAACTTTGTTGTGTGGCGGCTGCGTGTGTGGGGACATGATACACTCACGTGTTGCATTGTGAAGCGTCCCAATGAAGCTAGCGTGGCTCATCTGAAACTTGCGTTAAGTGGGTTAGCAACTCTTTGCAGGATATGCCTCGGTTGTTACAATCTGTGGTCACAATTCAACGCAACGGTTATTTACTTTTGGCATTGTGGAGTTTACAGAGTCTTTCTTGGCTAAGGTAATTCGGTAAAACAAATACATACAACGTACACGCAGGAACAATAAATGATTTATGGTTTACACATGGCAGGAAACCCAGAATGCTTTGGGGGGGGGGGAGGACCACCCATGCATACGAGGAAATAGAACTCGGAGATTCGCACAAACAAGTTCACAGACCCGCTTGGCGCACTGTAGGTTTACGAATCTACGTGATCCACAATGCCTCGCCTGCAGAGTGGTGGATTACTGAGCTGCACCGCCACGCTCAAAATGTAATTTTGAGCTAAAGAGGACATTCTACAACTGGCACAGCGCAAGTCACGATTGGCTCTTGGGTTTAGACCACGTAACACTCTGAATCGTTACATGGGCGGCGAAAGGCTACGTGTTAAGTGTATATCGCAACGTCGCGTATCCAACTCGCTGGGGGCACTGAATGTGCAAGCGGATATGTGATAAGATCGGATAAGGGGACATATCATGAAGAAAATTACAAGTTGCATTGCGCGTGTATCTGTGGACGTTGAACATCTTGCTCACCTGTACGGAACCAGGCGCGGGGGAAGGGTAACAAACTAAACACAAATGAGCACAAACAGGTTACTGGACATTATTGTGCATGGGGAGAATGCCTGACTGCGCTTCAGAAGTGAATGCACGCGAGATTAAGAACGCATAACTGCCAGTGACAAAAAAAATGTTATGACATTTGTAAATATCTGTAGAAAATATATATGGGACCGTTTTGCCAACATCAAAAATTATGAAAAATAAGAATAGCTTTTACACCTCTCTTGCAATAAACAGGTGTTAAAATCTTCTTTGGTTCTTTTGGTACAGTCACGTAGAATGAGAATAAAATAATAAAATAATAAAATAAACCGTCGTGAGACTTTTATTGTGTTATTTTATATTATTATTTTATTCTCATTCTACGTGACTTTACCAAAAGAACCAAAGAAGATGAATCCTTGCAGTCACGAAAGCTTTAAATCGAGGTGTTAAGATGTTCCAACACCAAGGCATCAGGTCTGCATGAATTACACATACTCGTGGCAAAACATGCAAACAAAGATGATCTGATAACAGATGCCATTGTCCTTCAAACTGATTGGCCTACACCACAGACGGCAGCCTTTTTCGTGGCCTCGTCCCACCATTGTTAGTCCAGAGAACGCCAAAAGGCGAAGAGCGCAAAGACAATGGAAGGTATCGATTTGCTGTTTCAATATCTTAACACCTGTTTCATTGCCAGAGAGGGTAACCATCGATTCTTAATTTTGATCATCTATAGAAAATGACAGCCAGCCCAAAGGGCACATACTCCATTGGACGTGTAGGCGACTCATTGGTCGGTATTGGTTGTTTAATTAACCGGTTTATTGGTCGTTTAATTAACCGCTTAATTGTTCGGGTAATTACTCGTTTAATTGGTTGGTTAATTGGTTATTTGGTCGTTTCATTAATCAGCTAATTGCTCGGATAATTGTTCGGTTAATTGGTCGTTTCATTAATCGGTTAAATTGGTCGGTTAATTGGTCGCGGCCGACGTGGGGCAGTCGGATATGTGACGCCGTGCCGATTGCAGGGCGTGCTATATTACACAAAGACATTATAATTGTAGGCAAACGAAAACAAATCAAAATAAAACTCCCTAAAAGTGAAGCAGTAGAAGAAGAAGTAAAATATAAAAAAACCCCGGAGATTCAAATTGTTTGTCCTCTGGGGTTTTAAAATAAACAGCGGGGTTTTCACACTTGGAAGCTTAAGTATCGCTGTCCGTTGTGATGTACAACGTGGAAAGCGCGGCAAAGAAAATTACTCTTCATGAGAAGGGAGTTTCTGGCCAAATAAAAGTTTGGAAAGTGAAAACACGGGATAAAGAAGTCGTGTCCAGAGCTCCGCGTATTCCCATGGAAACTCATAACAAACACACTGACTTTAACGAGTAGTAATAATAATAAAAAATAAGTTTACGGGAATAAGCAGAAATGAACATGTGCGCGCCAATGCTTGTGCTGCGCAAACGCGAAAAAAACCCCCCAAAATCGTGGCGGCGGCGGCTCGAGAGCGCAGATGTTTGGTGCGTACAGCGGTCGAGGCGTAGCCCTGCAACGGCTCGTTCAGGCCACTGCTGGCGGGAAGAGGCCTCCACTCGAGAGACACCCACGGAGGCCCTCTAAAGAGTGAGAGAGACGAGTATTTTGTATACTCTTCCACGCCCGTCAGATGTCCTGGAAGAGTTTGGCGGTGCCCACACTTTACCCCACCACACGTGGCCTTCCGATCAACGAATTGAGGTGAACCCATTTATACTTCTGGGTGGGCAGAGGCACGGAGGGTTGGGGGAGGGGGGGTTTAAGAAACTTGCCGCATTGTTTCAACTCCCGCGGCGAGAGATCGAACGCACGACCATTTGGATTGCAAGTTCAGCGTGACATTGACCATGAGACCACAGCAGCGCCATCCTTGCTTGTGCGGATGCTGCAAGCGTGGCGTTCTGTACAAGCCCACGCGTGCAACGTCCAGAACAAACACACTAAGAAAAAGCGGAGTGAAGCCCAGCCCAATAAAGTTGGGGGGGGGGGGGCTGGAGGGGGAATGAGCCCCCAGCTGACGGTTGAACCCCCCGAAATGTCCATTAGCAACTGCAATTTTGTTTAGCACTGAACGTCCTGTATAATCTCAGAACTCACAAGTAAGCTGTTGTTGCTGAGTGACAGCTGGATTTAACAGCCAATGTGTAGGTTTGTCGCGGTTGTGCTGTCTGGCTCTATGGTTCCTCCGATGTGTTTCCGGGTTGTGCCAACGTTTTGTCTGGCATGGTGTCCCGACGTTTCGCGCCACATGCCGGGAGCATCTTCAGGAACACTGTGGTCCACCATCACCCACTCACAACTTACAAAAATCCCACAGATAGCTTTTAATAGGCTGTTAGGGCAAGTGCTGAGCAACACCACACCCGGCCGCCTTTGTCTTCCCAGTGGTGATGTTTACACATCGAACCAGGTAATCATTTGAGGCTGAGCCGACCTAGGGGATTTCGAGGACCGGTTTAGATAATCGTCACTGGTGTTGACCGTGAGTGGGAATTGAACTCGGGTTACCGGGTTCGTAGCGCAGCGCGCTAACCACGACATTACCGCTCCACCATAATACACGCGTAGTGGGTCCAACACACACCATTCTTACAACGCAAGAATGATATTTCATAAGACACGAAACAAAGACCCCCAGTATAGCATCAACAGACTGTTGGGGCAAGTGCTGTTAGCGAGCACTATGAAGGCCGGCACGGCACTAGAGGGGGTAGGTGACCAGCACCACACCCGGCCGCCTTAGTCTCCCCAGTGCTGATATTTTATACATTGCACGAGGTAATCATTTGAGGCTGAGTCGCCCTAGAGGAGGCCCAGGACCCGTTCAGATAATTGTCACTGGTGTTGGTCATGAGCGGGAATGGAACCCGGGTCGCCAGGTTCGTAGCGCACTGATAAGACACAAAGACAAAAATCCCTCGTATAGCCTTAACAGACTGTTGGGGCAAGTCCTGTCAGCATAGACACACACGTACACACACTCACACACGCGCACACGTGCGTGTGTGTGAGTGTGTGTACATACGCCGTACACACGCGTTGCCCGGGAGACCGATCAACATTGACACCCCTCGCAGTATTTACACAAGAAACGGAGGGGGACTTCCCTCGACCCCGGCCCGCAGAGTGGGCGACACTCGGCGCCGGATTCTCAACCGAAGTCTCGGCGTTGGTTTTGTTGAGCCGGGCAGGTGAGGATTCCAGCGGGCCACGGACGGGTCTCGTTTGGCAAGAGTCACCCTGCTGGTTGACTCTCCAAAGACGAGAGAGGCAAACCCTCGTTTGAAGTAAAAGTCACTCAGCGACGAAGGGGGGGGGGGGGAGACATCAAAGCAAGGGGTGACTTCGTGAGAACTTGGCTGGCTGCAGTTGCATCGCCCGAGCACAACAAACAACCCCTAACGTTTGGTTTTCACTCGTTTCCTCTCGCTGCCTTGGCTGCTGTTGTATTTGTTACAACGCTTGAACATTTCTGATCATTGTTTTCTTAAGGGGCCGTCCATAAATGACGTCACGCGATTTTGGATGATTTTTGACCCACCCCCCCTCGTCACACGGCGTCACAGAAAGTCAGACCCCCCCTCAAATATGACGTCACAAAGCTCTGCCCCCCACCCCCCCCCCCCAAAAAAAACATGCTTCAAATCGCTTTAAACTATTGTCATTGTAGTGCGTATTTCATGTGACGCTGCACTCTGTTGTTGTAGGTGAAAACATTTACTAAAAAGTCTATTTAATTAAGTAGAACGTGTTGTCTATATTTATTTAAAGTTGCGCATTTTGATGTGACGTCACATTTCTCAAACCCCCCCCCCCTCGTCACACATCGTCACAAATGTCTGACCCCCCCCCCCGGTGCGTGACGTCATTTATGGACGGCCTCTAACATTGCATTCAATTCTAGATTTGAAGTTTTCGTGACTGCAAGGATTCATACTCTGTTTTTTTCCGGTAAAGTCACGTAGGTAAAAAAATAGTTGTTTTTTCATTTATTTTATATATTTTTTACCTACGTGATTTTACCGAAAAATATCAAAGAGTTTTGAATTCAATGTTTACCTTTTTTTGAACCAATGTGGCTACATCAAGATGGTGAGAACAATGATCGGTTTTACCCTTTCTGGAAAGACGAGAGGAGGTGTTCAGATATTTCCCACACCAAAGAGACACACCTATCACAAGGCATCGTCAAGTGTGCATCAACCACACATACTTGTGGTCAAACATGGAAACATGCGTTGATAATAATGCGTGCATTGTACTAAAACGGATTGTGCCCACACCAGAGACAGCCTCCTTCATGGCAATTGTCCCACGGGTGTTCGACCAGAGAATGCCAACAGGCGAACAGCACAAAGGGAATGCAAACATTAAGGCATTCATAGCTTGGCTCGAGCATTTGACAGTTGCCAGCCTAGGTCTATTATCAACAGTGTGCAGTCTACTGTCAAAAAGTCCAACGCAATGCCGGTTCCACACCTCGGTACGAAATAAATCCCTGCCACCTGAACACGGATACCAATTCCCGCAGAGTCGGGGTCAACCCCAAACGGCTACCCCGACGGGAGGGATGATGGTGATGGTGGTGATGGTGGTGCCGAGTCAAAGTCCTCCAAACCGCGAGCAGCACACTCTGCCCACTGAGCCACGTGTCTGCGTGTCCGTCCGAGGGCGATGACACGCGGAGTTGTTGGCCGTCGCTGCCGCCACGCGTAAATGCGAAGAGAGAAAGGGGGGGGGGCACTGAATGCTCGTGCGCTGAAGGGAGGAGGAGTGGTGGGTGGGACGAGGGGGGGGCTGGAGCCATTCCTCCGAGTGGCTCCCAAAGTCCTGACAAGAAAGACGAAACACCTGTTCCGACTTGTTCCGACTTGAAGCCGCTCCAAGCTCAACTTTACGTCTCGATTAAACAGTGAGCAAAAGAACATCGCGCGCGCGCGCACAGACGCCCCCCACCACCCCCCAACACACGCACGCGCACACCCACGACGCATGGGTGGGCACAGGGCGGAACCTCCCTCTGCTACGTGAGGGTACGGCGGGTAAGGGGGGTACTGGGGGGGTGGGGGTACAGGGGGGGGGTACTGGGGGGGGGGGGGTACAGGCGACTCGGCACCATTCTCAGTTGTATCTTTAAGCAGGACAAATGAATGGGGGAGTCTCAGTGCGGGCCCACACCCACCTCTACCCTCGCGAACATTTTGACTTTTTTTTCTTGCAAATTTGTCTTGAGATGCGACTACACTTACATGCAAATTGTTGTTGATAATGTTGTTGTTGCAGGCAAACGAGCCGGGGGTTAAAGGGCGTTCATATGCAAGCTCCTACGGCATTCTAACACAACTTGAAAATCAGCGCGTTTCGCTCGCGCATTGTGGTTCAACTCAACATGTTTCACAGCTTTTCATTCAAAATCATTTGCCTATACCGAATACAACAATTATTTGCTTGCATTGAACCAATGCTGCTGATAACGGTGCACACACAGAAAGCCCCGTGTGGCCGATGAGATGTGAACAAAATACATTTCCTTGAGTTTTTGTTTTTTTTCACGTGGCGAGAAAAATATGGGAAAGGGGGGCGTTAGTCACCCCCATTACCCGTAGTAATACCGTGCACTGCGTGTGAGACAAGGCAGAGGACCACTAAACGTGGGATATATACAAGCGAGACATGAATAATTAACCCGTCGGCTTCACAGTGTGCCGCATTAAATATAGACGAGATACATCACTCTTGCCACATCAGCAGAAAATGTAACTTATGATAAACCATGAGGTGCATTTCTGGAATCTAACAAAAAATGTGCATTATCAAAGTAGTTTCCTCGGATGTGTGTGTATCTATGAAGAGGCATTTCAATTATTCAGCAATACCAATTTCTCACGTACATTTAGATGAAACTTTGATGTTGCTATTTCGGTTTCTGTCAATATGCGCCAACCCATAAAAGTGCAGGCGTCAATACAGTTCAGTGACTCCCTTAAGTCTACTTACGATAAACTGGGCAATATCTACACACCAGTCTGTATACATACATGCGCGTCTGTGTGTGTTTTGTGTTTGTACGTGTGTGGGGAACGATTGGGTGGAGCGGTAGTGTAGTGGTTAGCGCTACGCTGCTCTACAAACCCAGCAAACCCGAGTTCCATTCGCGCTCACGGTCACCAACACCAGTGACGATTATCTGAACCGGTCCTGGGCCTTCCCTAGGTCGACTCAGCCTTAAATGAGTACTGGTGCGGTGTGTAAACATCGCCACTGGGGATAAAAAGGCGGTCGAGCGTGGTGCTGGCCACCCACCCCCTCGTGTACCGTTCCGGCCTTCATAGGTGCTCGCTAACGGCACTTGCTCCAACAGTCTGTTAAGGCTACACGGGGGATTGTTGTGTGTGTGCGTTTGTCCTAAAAACTCAAGGACCGCTCCGCCAGTTTCACTGAACGAGGTGTGAGTTGTAAGATTGTGGTGTGTCACTTATGACGGGGTCAAAATTAAGATAAATTTGACTCATGAGACAATAACGCGACCTACCATTTTCAGTCTACATCGAGGCCCAGTAAGAGACACGAACCCTGTAAAAAAAAACCTGAAAGTAAAATTTTTGTTTCTCATTTCTGTCGCATTCGTACTGCTTGATAATTTTGGTGAAATGTCAAACAAATTCTTGAAATTTTGTGTGAAGAATTATAACAGAGTTCTGCCCAAGGTAGCTTCTACCCGCATACGCGTTGAGTTGTTTGGGAACGCCTGAGAGGCAGCTCCATATTCGAGGTGCCATCTCCTTGCCTCGTGTCATCCTCGTCACCGAGGGCTGATGTCTTCAGCATCGGGTTTCTGACATTTCCAGTGGAGGCCAAACGCCGACAAAATCCTTCCCGGTCATCCTAGGTCGAACAACGCTGCGTTGCTGGTGCACTGTAATGCAGTTCAACACAATTTTCCCGATCTGGGTACAAATCAATTACGCCGGATTGTCCCGGGTCAATCATGGACAGGTGGCAACCCTTTTTCAAAGTCTCTCCGGAGACTCCCATCCAAGTGCTCAAAGATTCCCACCCATCGCTCCGTTTCCTTACTCTTCCCGTTCCTCCCTCCTTCCATTTTTATTTGTAGAATCATCTTCTTATTGTTCTTCATCATAATCAACATTACATCTCCAGATGTGATCCTCTTAGGCTATGTCCAACATATGCCACCTTCCTTCTCATCAGACTGCTCGGCAATTGGCAATTGTAGCCATTCTCTCTCAGGACATTGCGGGTCTTCGTCTTGTCACGCCAGCTGACACTTTCCATTTTACGTACACACGCAAAAGCCCAGACCGGTCAGATGACGTGTTTGTTGGAAAATTCATTTTTTTCCGCGAGTCTCCCATGTCGTGGTCACTCTGTCTCCTCCATGACGATGTTCCCGTGCCGGCTCCTTTTAGCAAGCAATGTGCCCTCTTACTTGAAGGGGGGTCTCAGAAGTAACCCTCTGGTGTCTACCTCGCTGGGCTGTTGTCAAACAGAGGGCTGCGCTGCGCGTGTGAGAGACCCAAATGGGTTCTTCATTTCATAGCATTGCGCCGAGGATACAAAATCGGGAGGAAATTGGACCAAAATGATTTTGTGAAATAAATATATATTTACAAAAAAAATTGCAGGCAATGCGCCTTTCAAGAGCTCCATTCACCTTAAATCGCAGAGCGAGGACTCAGTGTCTGTTCCCTTTTTTCCTCCCACTGCATTATGAAACACCTGCAGGGGACCTTGGTTTTTGAGGCAAGCGGTTTTCTCGCCGCGAGAAGAAGTCCTCGAGACAGTACCAGCGGTTCTTCTCGCGGAATGAATTCACGCTGAGCGGGGGGGGGGGGGTAAGCGGAGGCGGGAGTTGGTGTTCTCTCATCCCACGTGATCCTCGAAGCGATTTGCTGCCCAATTGAGCACCAAGACGTTTGCTCATCTCCCTTTTACATTCCTGAGCCAGTGGTGGCTATTTCACGTTTCTGTGACGGGGGCGAGTCTATCTAGAGGATAACCAATGACGACCGTCCAACAGCACGCACGCACTTGTAAAATACACACCAGCCTTGTTGCATGTGCAACAAAAAAACATTTATGGAAGACATGCACCGTGGTTCCTTTTGTCTGAGATCGCCATCCTTAGTGATCACCGTTATTGCTGGTCATCGTCATTGTTGGTTATCGTTATTCAGGGTGATCTAAGATATTGATCACCGTTATTGCTGGTCATCGTCATTGTTGGTTATCGTTATTCAGGGTGATCTAAGATAAGAGTACATCGGTTGTGTCATTTCTTTGTACAAACGTCTGCGTGTTGTTTTAAACTCATGGCTTTTCAGTCCTGCACTACTACTATCACTATTCTGCTATGGTGGGTGTTTCTCATCATCCACAAGTTCAGCCGCCGATGACTTCCCCCACAAAGTGGTACTAATATTATTTACCAAGGAGGGATGATGAGCCCAGTCAACTCCGGTTGGATATTGGCTGATAATAATTGTGGACTGGATTGAACGTTTCGTGGGAGGTGCCACGCGCAGAGTTAGGAGGTCATATCTCCGCTGAAAAGTTACAAGAATGGCACTTTCCCAAGACCACACGGCGACACACCTGTTTCAATCCCAAGTGCCAGAGTAAAGGGCCCCTCCCCCCTCCCCCCGAGATCCTCTGCCGGGTAGTAATAAAGGCGACGATTGTACTGTATTCACAAGCCTGGGAATTGATAGCGCTCGGAAAAGCCGGCCGATCGGGTTTTTCCTCCTCGCTGGACCCATTACCCACCTCGTCATAACAATGCTGCTCGCAAGGTCTCCCGCCTTGCACGCCGAAGTTGGTCGGATCGCCTTTTTCCGCAACCTCCGATAAGCACGGTTGGCTAGGTACGGTGCGAAAGAAGTTCTACATACATAGCTCCCCGGACTGACATCAGCAGCAGCAGAGGGGACCGCACGATTTATGCCCTGACGTGGCAGAAGCGCGTTGCGAGAGAGCAGGCAACTGAAGCCGGTCCTGTCAGCAAGAGATAATTCATTGGTTTAGGACATGAATGTAGCAACTTGCTAAGCACGGAAGGTGTAGGGCAGTGGTGCTTAACCTTGACTGCAGCCTTGCACCCCTTTACTTCTCAACCGTCGAACAATGTTATGACATACATAGGTTTCATTACACAAAGTAGTTGTATACTTACGTGTTTGTGTTTCGATGATTTAGCTTCTAAAAAAAACATCTGGCCATGTCTCGCACCCCCCAAAAAGGTCATCTCGCACCCCTAAGGGGTGTCAGTGCATCCCTAAGGGGTATCAGTGCACCCCAGGTTAAGAAGAAGAAGAAGGACCACTGCTGTAGCGAGTAGGGTCCATCACCAGTGGACCAAGCCGCGTCTCCAAGGCGTTGCTTTGGGAGCCCACTGATGTCGAGTGTGAATGTTTAAAGCGTGCATGGTTTGTAACGCGTAGTATCTCGAGGTTCAAAGTCGCTCTCAGAACAGAGCTATCATCATCATTTTAGTTTGTTATCATCATCAGCCACTTGTTTAGAGCTAAATAATTGCTGTATTGTGCTCACCTCTTTGTATGCTCCCACCACCCCCCCCTTCATACAAGATCACACTGCGGTTGTGTGTGATCAGTGTGATGTTTACGAATCAAGTATACATCTTTAACAAAAAATCGAACAAAGAGCGGCTCTGATCAGGCCACTCACAAATGTGGTTGACCTCACCGCTGCGCACGTAACAGGCATACAATTGTTTAAACGCCGGCGTTGGAGGATGAAGGCTTGCTGAGGTTTAATTGCCTTTACCGTTGGGCAATCAGAGCACATTACCCGCGATGACGCGTGGACTAGACACGTGGGGACAACCGACGAAGAGAGTGGAACGAGCGGTGAAAAATGCGTGGAGAGGCGCACGTGGCGGATGAGAGCAAACAAAGACAAAGATCTCCCGTATAGCCTGAGCAGTCTGTTGGGGCAAGTGCTGTTAGCGAGCACCTATGAAGGCCGGCACGGCACACGAGGGGGTGGGTGGCCACCACCGCGCCCGGCCGCCTTTCTCTACCCAGTGGTGATGTTTACACACCAGGCCAGTTACTAATTTGAGGCTGAGTCGACCTAGGGGAGGCCCATGACCGGTTCAGATAATCGCCACTGGTGTTGCTGGCCGTGACCGGTCATCCAACTCGGGTCGCCAGGTTCGTAGCGCAGCGCGCTAACCCTTGCACCACCGCTCCCCACACGTGGCGGATGAGAACGCGCACACACATACAAGTTAGAACACCCCATTTACCGCGACACAAAATTGAGCGGGCTTGAGTCGGACGGGATGAAACGCAAAAGTGGTCAGCCCAGTGGAGGCAAGAACTCTGAAGAAGGCATCCACTGAGGACATGGAGCTGAGGTCAGCCCTTGGGCAGCAGCGAGATGATGGATTGTGGCATCACGAAGCCGTGAGAGATTGGTGACAGCTTGGGGAGACCTTCAAGCAGCAGTGGGCAGATCGTGGCTGGTGGCGGTGATGAACTTTACACGCTTGTTATTTAACTCACTGTCTGTTGTTGTATCCTCAAATCTTGTAACTCAATTTTAACCCACTTCCCAATGTGGTATCGACTGCAAACTTGGTATACTTATGTCATACTGATGGCAATACTATATTCTATCATTAGAAATATTTGTAAACATTCTTTTTTATATGTAATGTTTCGGCTTGGGTCTAATTGTCCACGCTAAACTCACGTTGGCTGTAAATCACCACGGTTCCCCTTACGTTGTGTCAAGCTTCGGGGCAACTTCCTGGAGTCGTGGAGTTCTGCCATTACTCGTACGGTACATTTAATTAAAACAAAAGTAATGTTAAATATTACTTATTTCCCCCCTAAACCAGTGGTTCTTAATCTTTACTTCAGTCCTTGCACCTTCCCTGGTTCTCATTCGTGAAGACATGTGTAACGCTAATGAATACATATGGGGTTTTATAAAACAAAGTCGTTGTATACTTACGTGCCCATGTTTGATTTGTTTTTCGATGATTTACCTTCTAAAAAAACATCCGGCCGTCTCTCGCACCCGCAGATGGTGTGTGCACCGCAAGTCATAAGAACCACGGCCCTAGATTCACAACACGGCGACATGCGCAACGTATACGCTGTCAACATCAAACGGTCTTCACGACTCGCACGGTCGAGAGTTCGGCCGCACGCAACGCTTCCTTCCTTCTGCAAGAGTTCCACAACGGCCGCACGATCAACGTTCAACCCTCTTACATACGTATCTCTTGCAGTGTCCCTTGCAGTAATCCTCCACATGGCCTTTGCGTTTTCTCATATTTCGCGGTGTCTATTCAATTGACACCACGAATCGCAACGGCAATTAAATAGAGGGTGGTGAGGCTCTGGGCAATCGTAGAATGTTTAGGGGTAAGTAAGAATGTCTACTTGGTTAGTGACAAACACCAAGAGGAGTCTCCATCACTCTTAAGAATGTCCACAACATTTACAATTAAACATTTACGGGAAAGCTTATCTTATACGTGACCCTATTATGCATTACTTCCGTTATGGTGAAAAGTCGCTGTTGTCTACAGCGCTGTTCTTACAATTATCCGTGATTTGTTTACCCGGAGAAGTGGATAATATTCACGAATACTAGGATCCGCGGTATGGGTTCCCCAGATCACCGCGGATAAGAGGAATTCTGTATTTAATTATCATCGTAATCATCATCATTGATCAATCCGAGAGATATCATCAGCCATGAAGATACAGCGATGAAATCAGCTCGAGTGCAGGCGCGACATGGATTGCTTGGTATACATCACAAGGCTGTGTTGAGAGATGATCAATGTGTAAGAGATGGCGTTGTCTTCGGGAAACCTTGATCCATCAGTGGATTCATTTAATATGTTCCTTTATGAATTATACTAATTATTAGAATATTCAAATGAGACATTGTTGCAATGCAAGATATGTGAGGGGCCGTCCATAAATGACGTCACGCACCTGGGGGGGGTCAGATATTTGTGACGATGTGTGACGAGTGGGGGGGTTGAGAAATGTGACGTCACATTAAAATGCGCAACTTTAAATAACACGTTCTACTTAATTAAATACTTTTTAAATAAATGTTTTCTCCTACAACAACAGAGTGCAGCGCCACATTAAATACGCACTGCAATGACAATAGTTTAAAGCGATTTGAAGCATGTTTTAGGTTTTTTGGGGGGGGGAGGCAGAGCTTTGTGACGTCATATTTGAGAGAGGGGGGGGTCTGACTTTTTATGACGTCGTGTGACGAAGGGGGGGGGGGTCAAAAATCGTCCAAAATCGCGTGACGTCATTTATGGACGGCCTCTGAGACAGAAACTTTAAAAACTGTTCAGTGAGAAATGTCCTCAAGAAAGCTCTGCCACAACAAGGCCCAAGCCAAGCCAGCAAGGTAGGCCCGAGCGAATGATCGAATTCGGCCACCCTTGCCAACATGCCCCAGCGTGCAGGCAAGATGAACTGCGTCTACCACCACTCCACGCAGGCTGTAAAACTGTGCACATTGAGGGATTGCAGAAAGCAAAACACAGCAACGAATAACGTGCCAATTGGCAGAAATGTTGAAATCTTCCTTCCTGCTTAGTGTCGGTATATATAAAAAATAACCTGCCATTGTTAATTAGAACCTTATTTTCGCGTATACATTCACTTAAGCAGCAACTTGATAACATAGAAGTGTATCCACTGCTGGATGAAGGTTATACCTCGTGCTGTGTTGGTCGTGAGGGTTGCTCGACCATATTTAACCACGTCGGTCAATTGGTGACTTTGGGGCCGTCCATAAATGACGTCACGCGATTTTTGACCCCCCCCCCCTCGTCACACGGTGTCACAAAAAGTCAAACCCCCCCTCAAATATGACGTCACAAAGTTCTACCCCCCCCCCCGAAAAAAATAAAACATGTTTCAAATTGCTTTAAACTATTGTCATTGTAGTGCTTATTTAATGTGGCGCTGCACTCTGATTTTGTATGAAAAAACATTTATTAAAAAGTATATTTAATTAAGTAGAACGTGTTGTCTATATTTATTTAAAATTGCGCATTTTCATGTGACGTCATATTTCTCACACCCCCCCCCCTCGTAACACATCGTCACAAATGTCTGACCCCCCCCCCCAGGTGCGTGACGTCATTTATGGACGGCCCCTTTTGGGGGTCCAACGACCGCTTCAGATTTAATTCGGCCACTGATGTTAGTCGTGACTGGGAATCAAAGGTGGCCCGGTTTGTAGCGCAGTGCACTAACCACTCCTCCAAACCGCAAACGTTGATAACTTCAATAAATATAAGAACGATATCAACATGGCTGTAAATCGTGTCCCACTGTTCTGCATAAGTGCTGCCTTCACTTTTACTGCTGGGAGTTGCCCTAAAGTTGCCCTGGAAGACCCTCGCGAAGGTTCGGGGTGCCAGGGCACTGCCCCCTGCCACGCTGCCCTCTAGACAAAATCACCTGGTTGCATCGTCTTCTCTCATCAAAACACGATCCAGGCTTAAACCTGACGAGCTTCTAAGATCTGACAAGATCGTGTGCTTTTCGCGTGACTTGGGCAGTGGGTTAACACAGGAGGAGCTCTGTCACTCGTCTCAAATCATACACCTCAACCTTTCACTCTCTTAGTGCGAAATTTGATCGTGCCCATTTTTTTGTTGAGAGGCCTCAAGCAATTGATGGTTCTGCCCCATGCAGTAACCACAGACGTGTGTTTTGTCCCCAACGAACTTGTTTGAGCGTCTGAACCTATGCCAGGGAATATGTTAATAAAACATATATTTCCCTGGCATACATTCTTACCAATTATACCGCACACACAAACTCAATACGCGCCACTGTGGAGCATCATGGGTAAAATAAAACGTAAGCAAACAGGTAGAGCAACAATCGTTCTCTACACTTACACATTCATAGCATTGTTAATTGCTGCTTCAAAGATTACTGTGAAAAATATAATAAATATTACATTCGTGCATTATATTTATTGACAAGATTTCTGCTGGCAGGCTTTCAAGAACGACATTTGGCAGTCCAGGGCCCACAGACATTTTTTTCGTTTGTAAGGACTCATCAGCTCGCTCCTTTTACAGACTGCGATGGGGTCGAAGAAGCAATGGGCCCGATTAGGAGTGGCATCAGATCAAATGAACTTGAGCACACGTATGGAAATAAAAAAATATATAAAATGCTGCACCCGCCTGTTTCCTATAAAGAACCTGGTGCTTGTGAAATGCTTCACGGGATTGAAACCACAGGCTGAGCTCCACAGATGCTCAGTGCCATCGGCCACGTCTGTTCAAACCACGATGCTGAATATGATTTAGCCATTGCATTTTGGTGCCATAGATTTAATACCACATTTCTCAGACTTCCTTTCAACTCGGGCATAAACGAGCATTCTAATGATGGCCTACTCGTTGCATATCACCCTTACTCACCCGTCTTGAGTCAGCTTGGATAAGCGACTCCTGTGACTATAACAACAGATTTTCCTCTGACGTCCGCGGGCAGTAGAGAGGAGTTCCCACCATACCATATATCTCTGTAGGTGAACGGTGGATCATGTTTATATTCAGCAGGTAGTCCTGTGTTCATGTGACACATGGTAAGCAGTTTCGTAGCCCAGTCTGCTTGTGCCCTGGTGCAGAGAATTAATGAAATGTATATGTACGATGAACTTCTTTCGCACCATATATAGCCAACCGTGCTAATTGGATTTACGTGGAAAGGACAAAAAATTTAACACAAAAAGCAGTTCTAAAGAAATTACTTTTCAATCTAGGTTTCAAAGTGCATAGCTCCAGTGGCTTTCTAATATCGGAAGGAAGAGCGTTCCAGATGGCCGCCGAAGCGCATCTGAAAGTGCGCGATGTAAGTGACCGTCTTTGCTCGATGGCCAGCCAAAAGCTGCTGCTGCTGCTGCTGCAAGGATAGCCGTAGTTCGCGTGATGGTTTATGCTCGTTGACGAGATCAGCAAGGCATTGTGGTTCATTTGTGGTGAGCACTTTGTGTGCAATGATTGCGACCATATAATGCCCCCCCCCACCTTGTCCATGCCCCCCTCCCTCTCCCGTGCCTGTGCAGTTGCACCGCCTGCACACTCAATGGCTACGCCGCTTAGTGGGAGGACATGTTGTCCGATGTATTTGATGGATGAACTGTTGTTGCCTTTTGACACAACTCCGGTGCTGCAGACACAGTGGAGTTAAGTTATGCGCACGGTATGTTTCCAAAGCATACATGGACAAGCCGTGTGTAAAACTACACGACCCACTCAGCGGTAAACAGCCACCCACTCACTACAACTGTGGTGACCTCATGCCACTTGGCCACTCTCTAAGCTCCACCGCCACCCACCAGCTCGAGAAGCCTTCATCAGGCCTCATCACCCAGTAAACATGCAATGTTGGCATGCGCATGGAACTTTTGGCCCAACGTTGGCGCAATGTTCCGTGTTAACTTGTAGTCTGATGGCATGTGGCTTGCGGGTAGGCCTCGGCAAGGTAAGGTAAAAACAATGAGCCTACCTTTACCCTACCTTTTACCTTACCACAATACAATCACTCTAACCTACCTTTTACCCTTTAGCAGGTAAGGTAAAAAGCAACGAGCCTGCCTTTACCCTACCTTTTACCCTTACCCCATACAAATTACCCAATTACTGTGTAATTACTGGGGTACTACACATGAAAAAGGTTTATAACGGTAAATACTAGGTAGAGCGCTTTATTCATATAGAATACTCTCTATTCCAATTTTACACGCTAGTTGTATCCTCAAATCTTGTAACTCAATTTTAACCCACTTCCCAATGTGGTATCGACTGCAAACTTGGTATACTTATGTCATGCTGATGACAATACTATATTTTATCATAAAAAATATATTTTTAAATATTATTTTTTATATGTTATGTTTCGGGTTGGGTCTAATTGTACACGGTAAACTGACGTTGGCTGTAATTGGCCACGGTCCCCTTACGTTATGGCAAGCTTCAGGGCCACTTCCTGGAGTCGTGGAGTTCTGCCATTACGAGTACATTTCATTAAAGCGTGTTTAAAAAAAAGTTAAAAAAATATCACTTATTAAATGGAAGCCACGGACTGCGCCACGGAGCTTTTAGCGGTAAACAAGGCACCGTATTTAGCGGGTAATACTTCGCGCTACCTTTACCCTACCGGGTAATTCTTTCGAGCTACCTTTACCCTTTACCTTACCCCTTGGCATGTCGACACCTTTACCCTTTTACCCGTTAAAAAGGGTAAATTACCTTACCTTGCCGAGGCCTACGTGAATACGCCAACCTATTTCAAGACATCTAGCCAGCATGGAAGAGTAGGCCAAAATCAGTATTATTACGCTAGTTTACCCATGATATATTTACCACCTCGCCTAGTATGGAAGAGGTCCGTGGGTTCGATCCCGACCCTGACGTCTGCTGTATATTTTGAGTTTGCGTGTCTCTCTCCCCGTGGTTGCGTGGATTTTTCTCCGGGTCCTCCGGTTGTTCTCTCCACATTTAGAAACACGCGTTTAAATAATTTGGCTGCTACTATAACATTTCCCCGTGATGAGCCACTTCGTTGTGGCTATCATTTGTGGCCAGGTCGCTTCTGAAAAAGAGCTACATAGCTCAGTGGGCCTTACTTGGTAAAACATTTTTTTTTTAGTTTGATCAGCAATAGTCGGAGTCGACCAATACAATGTCCGATATAAAAAAACACTAACTCGAGTGAGACTGCTCTCCCGACAAGCACCGCGTACTTTGGTGAACGTGTGCTCCAGCTACACCACTTTGGAAAGTTCTACAGAGCACCGTAAAGCATCTGTGCCTACCGAACTAGAGGCTTGCCTGGGCAGGCAGAGATTAAACAAACGCTGCGTGGCTTCCCACGCCTGGGGATGCAGCATGCCCCCTCCCACCCTTCAACAACGCAGCACAGAGGTTGCTGGGACGGACGCGTGGTACGGGGGGGCAGGGGTTAACTTCGTTTGTTAAGGTCACAGGTTTGATCTTCTTGGTTCTTTCGGTAAAGTCACGTAGAAGGGAAACAATAAAATAATACACATATTAAACAATAAAAGGGTAAATTAGTTTTTATTATTTTATTGTTTCCCTTCTACGTGACTTTACCGAAAGAACCAAGAATATGAATCCCTGCAGTCACGAAAGCTTTAAGTCAAAATTTTAGGTCACGGGTGTTTGCCACCCAAGTAAATTACACCAGGTCGGAGCGTTTGTTATTGCGCAACCCATCACGAGTGCGCATCGATCACACGTTGAAGCGGGCTCTCTGAAACAGCAACACCGTGTTGAGTCTCTCGCAGAACTGGCTCAGACTCAGGAGGGATGGATCCCGGAACATGGAGCCGTCAGCGCGCTCCAGGTCTTTGCGCTGGCCGCGAGGTTCACGCGCGGCGGGGTGCAGCGGAAGGTCCCCGTAGCCGGAGTCGATGGCCTCGTTCCCTTTCATCTCCCCGCGTCCACCTACACGGGGCCGTTGAAGCCGTGGCGCGGATTTTATTTGACGATAATATCATGAGTGGTGGTGTAAATCTCCCAGCGCCACAGCGGCACTGCCCTGGCAAATGCCAAGGCGATAACTGACCGGAACTTTGCAGAACCGTGCCCACTGGCAACACTGAGGCGTGTCCGCAGAGAGGACACGGCAGTGAGGCATGGCCTGCTGCTGTTGTTGCTGTAGCATCTACAGCAGCTACAGCAGCTGCTGCTGTTGCTGCTGTAGATGCTGCTGTTGTTGCTGTAGCTGCTGCTGTAGCTGCTGCTGTTGTTGCTGTAGATGTTGCTTCTGTTGCAGTTGCTGCTGTAGCTGCTGCTGTTGCTGCTGTTGTAGCTGCTGCTGCTGTAGCTACTGCTGCAGCTGCTGTAGCTGCTGCTGTAGCTGCTGTAGCTGCTGCTGCTGTAACTACTGCAGCTGCTGCTGCAACGGGACGAATGAGTGGCATACTGGGCCTGCTACATTGACATTTCCCACCACTGATGGCAAGTATTATTATAGTCTAAAGCACTTTACCAATACACTGGTGGATGAACTGCTTTTGTGTTTAGTTTGTTGTCCACCCCGTGCCTCCGATGAGCACGGTTGTCTTCGTACGCTGCGAAAGAAGTTCAACGCAAAGTTTTGCGTTCAAAAACGCGTCCCGTGGTTGGGATGAATTGTGGAGCACTCAATAGGGACATCTAATAAGAATAATACTCGCGAGGGCCAGTGCTTGTGCTCGTTGTGTCCGGCGTGTTGTCAGCAGGATCTCCCCCATTGCCTAAGAACAACACGTGCGTTATGGAACGGCACGGAGACATCGACAAAATGCGGAGAGGGACCAGCTGATGATTTGTGTTCTTTTACTGTCGCGAGGAAGAACGACTCGCGAATGTGTTGAGATCCTGCGTTGTCTGTGCAGATTCTCAGAAAAAAGTTGCAAAGTTGGGGATGGTGGTGGGTGTGGGTGGTGGTGTGCAGGGGAAGGTGTGGTTACCAAACAGCGTTGGTGCTTGATCGACAAGTCGTGGCACACTCTCCGGTGGTACAACGCCCACAGCTTAGTGTGGAGTGACGGGGGGGGGGATGAGTTCAATAGGAGGAGGGCGCGGATCGTCCACCCCCCATGGACGGAGTGGCCGGGCGAGTACTGCAGCGATAACAGATCACAGCGATTATGCAATAGCAGCTCAGCGATGGGCAGAATTGTTGTGAATACGTGACATATTTGGGTGAGGTGGGGGGTCTCAGCTGTTCCTGTGTGTTTCCTTGTTTGTAACAAACTTACCTTTCTCTCCCTCTATTGCTTGCAGGATCCTCTCTTTTTTCTGTCTCGGAGTTGTTGTGTCTCAGAGTTGTTGTTGTGTCTCAGAGTTGTGTCTAAGAGTTGTTGTGTCTCAGAGTTGTTGTTGTGTCTCAGAGTTGTTGTGTCTCAGAGTTGTTGTTGTGTCTAAGAGTTGTTGTGTCTCAGAGTTGTTGTTGTGTCTCAGAGTTGTTGTGTCTCAGAGTTGTTGTTGTGTCTCAGAGTTGTTGTTGTGTCTCAGAGTTGTTGTTGTGTCTCAGAGTTGTTGTGTCTCAGAATTGTTGTTGTGTCTCAGAGTTGTTGTTGTGTCTCAGAGTTGTGTCTCAGAGTTGTTGTGTCTCAGAGTTGTTGTGTCTCGGAGTTGTTGTGTCTCAGAGTTGTTGTTGTTGTGTCTCAGAGTTGTTGTTGTGTCTCAGAGTTGTTGTGTCTCAGAGTTGTTGTGTCTCGGAGTTGTTGTTGTGTCTCAGAGTTGTTGTGTCTCAGAGTTGTTGTTGTGTCTCAGAGTTGTTGTGTCTCAGAGTTGTTGTGTCTCAGAGTTGTTGTGTCTCAGAGTTGTTGTGTCTCAGAGTTGTTGTTGTGTCTCAGAGTTGTTGTGTCTCAGAGTTGTTGTGTCTCAGAGTTGTTGTGTCTCAGAGTTGTTGTTGTTGTGTCTCAGAGTTGTTGTTGTTGTGTCTCAGAGTTGATGTGTCTCAGAGTTGATGTGTCTCGGAGTTGTTGTGTCTCAGAGTTGTTGTGTCTCAGAGTTGTTGTTGTGTCTCTCTTTCCTTAGCTCGGTTGTTTTTATGTCTCTTTTCGCATCTCCCTCCCCCTGTTTTCCATCTTGTATCTCTTATTTAGTAAAAAAAACTCCCCATCTTCCACCCCCTCCCCCACTGTTCCAATCCCTCTTCACCTCACTTTATCCGTGTCGTTAAACATGTTCATATACTGTACAGGGTTATGAGTCAAATCACCGGCTAAGATTACTGTTACAACACACCGTCAATAACGAGTACACCATTATCGGATATTGACATTTCAGTGACAAAACCTACTAAAAGCTGCAAAAGTTGGCATAAAGGAACGATCAAAACGAGTCACGTACAATAAGTTTGCAAAATTCAAGTTCAAGTTTCATGTATTAGGTGTAGCCCTGTGAGCCATACGGCTCTTGAATCGGGTGCATACCGCAACAAACAAAATATGAACAGAGAAACATCTTAAAGCGTACAATACGTCTGCGGAACCGAGCGAGATATCCGTTCAAGAGGTTCATCAACCGGACATCGAATTGACACGCGTCGATAAATCAAGTACTGTACAGAATTACAGTTTACTGGGGGGGGGGGGGGACCGAATAATAATTCAACTTGCAGTTGCTACGGATACCGATAACAAAAACATTTTCGTGCAATTTAGGGCGGTTAAGTTTTAGATTAATCGCGGTGTTCGCGTTCATCCCGCGGGGGGTCTCGACCCCCGCGTCCGTCACGGGGTGCGAGCAGAGAGCAAGAGGCAGAGACGTTCATAGCAAAATCCTGAGTTACAAAAAAAAATATGTACACTCTTTTGAATCACCCACCAATTAAAAATGCTACTGCGTAAAAATGTATCCCCTTACTTTTACGATGACTGACAAACAAACGAAACAAGATATGAAGTTCGCGAATGTTTGACCCAAATGATTTCCTCGTGTTTAGTGAAATTGATTCAGAATCTGTATTTATCCTGGAGGAATCCGATGAGCAGCGAAGCTCTTTTTCACAGACGTCCAGTAAATGAACACAACCACTCACTTCACACCCAGGTCCTTGGGCAAGAAGACCAGATCTACTTGAAGGTAATGGCAGAAAACTATTTGCATAAACATTCCAATCATGTTCCAAACAGCAGCGTTTCATACTTATCTGATTCAGCTATATTTTTCTCTCTCCATATTTTCCAGGGTAACAAAAAATAACTTTCCTAAACGTCGCTTGAGACAAAAAACCTCCCAAAAAATGGATCTGAGCAAAAAGAAGCATTCCATGACATTCCATCTTTAACTGGCAACATCACACACAAGCCACAGGTGGACATGTAGATATCATAACTACAGTACAAGAGATGACACAACTTTCCGACCCAACGAACCGCACACCACAATCATCACATGGCCCAGCGTCACAAGACTCATTCGTCACATGGGGTGGTCACATGGGGTGGTCACATGGAGTGGTCACATTGTGTGGTCACGCGGCCGGCTCGCTGGCGCTGGTTGGCTCTGGAGTTTTTGAAATCAGAAATCTTCAGGAGCGTGTCCCGTGGGAGTCCTCGTGTCTGGCTCCACTTGCGCAGATTTCTTGTTCCTCTATCAATATGAAAGTGGTTTTGAAAAGTTAGAAATTTCAGTATCGCTAAAAAGGTCATTTTCGAGCGACACTTGAATTGCACTGGGGTCACGTGTGGCTGGCGAGCCGCGGTTTGTTTGGCCATCCCTGGAATGTGTGAACTCTGTAAACGGTAACATCTACAATTTCAATACTGCACATTTTTAATGCAATTAAAATAAAAATCGGTGGTTTAACATGTGAACGTTTAAGTTGCAAACCCTTCGTGTGAAATTCAAACGGTGCTTTAGAAAACTGAGTTTATGACTATATCTGCGGTGCGGATTGTTTAACTTTAGGACGAGTGACCGTTCAGCTATGTGACCGTCTGATTTATTATAATATTTTTTTGAGCACAGAGACACCGACGTTTTGACTTGAATGTACGATTCATGGTCATTGTGAAATATCAGGAAAACTTTGTGTTCAGAGCTCATGTGTAAAAAACTAAACGAAAACCTCTTGTTTATTTTGCCAGGCAAGGCCCACTGAGCGAGACAGCTCTTTTCCAGAAGCGACCTGGCCGCAGATGAAAGCTCAGCAACGTGGCTTATCACGTGGAAATGTACAGCAGCCAAAGATTCTTTAACGGATGTTTTTAAATGTGGAGGGATAAACCGGAGGGCCCGGAGAAAAATCCACGCGACTACGGGCAGATCATGCAAACTCCAAATATTCAGGCATCAGGGTCGGGATCAAACCCACGGACCTCTTCCATACTAGGCGAGGTAATTGACATCTCGCCAACTGTGGTGCCTCAGGGCAGCACTCCGAAATACAACAACAACCAACGATTTCATTTCGGGCGTTTCGTATAGCTGTACGCTGTTTCCCACCTCGTGTGTTTTGGTGTCAGCTCGTTATTCATTGACGAAAGCGCAATTAGCCCCGCGATAGGGGACGACCCGAATCATAGTTCATTGGCACTGCTCGTCTGCCACGATGCCATCACATCGGGTCAACGTGTAGGCCCGCACGTAAAACGCACTCAAACAATCAACACGATTTACCGCGTGTGTGTGTTTTACAGAATTATTAAATAACGCTTGGATAATAAACCCACATTCATCGCGTGGTGTGTATTTTATAGCACACGTAATTACAACACGTAACAATCGTAGGCACCTCGCGGTAAGATGTGTGTTTCACACATCCTTGACACCGAACTTCATTTCCAGTCTTGCAAATTTTTGCCAGGTCCTGGTGAGGTGGCGTTAGCCGCTCGTTTCAGAGGTTCGTGGTTCGAACTCAGCAGCCACCCTGGATAATACTGCGGTTAGTTGAAGTCCAATTAAATTACTCCAGTCGACATAGCACGTTCACATTTATTCACGCAGGTGGATGTTGAACCTAATGCGACGGATCCAGAGTTAAGTTCGGAATGCGGTTCTGTGGCGAATCGTCTTCCAGGAGACGGTGACGATGATGAGAGTGCTGCTTTTGAGCGAATCAGAATCAGAATACGTATTTATACTGGAGGAATCTGATGAGCTATAAAGCTTTTTTTTCACATGTCCAGTAGGGACAGGACAGAACGTCACAACAACAAACAATACAACACCACGATAGGAGTGCAAAGTATAGGAAAGATAAAAAAGCATTTAACAATATATACACAAACAAAACTCAACTATTGTTTCATCTTAACAGGTAAGTGGGAGGGAGATGTCTTATGGAAGATGATTCTGAACGGCTGGCGGTGTCTCATGTCCTCTGGGTGGTCATGCATTGTTTTGGAAGAATCGCCTTCCAAAAGCATCACTCAACTTTTGCTTCGAATATGCGTTCGTAGTTCATGTCAGTAAATGTTTCGGATGAGCGTCGGAATTTGCCAACTCGCAGTGTGGGACCAACTGTCGAGATTGTCGTCAGTGGGATCCTGAATGCGATTCGAGTCCGCGTGCAATGAGCTCGGAGCTGAGCGCGACGCTGTAGATGCATCGTTAGTTAACAGCGCTCACCTCTGATTTTCGAGATTGAAAACGACATTTTCTTTGCAACTGATTTTTGTGTTTAGTTTGTTGTCCTTCGCCCCCGCATCTCCGATTAGCACGGTTGGCTCCGTACGTACGCTGCTAAAGAAGTTCAACGTCCGGTATATTAACAAGGGCAGGTTCTCGGATGCGATAACGCCGCTCGTCATCACCGTTGAATGGTTTCTCTCGGTTGCTGGCTTTGAAAGGGACCCAAAAGGCAAAGAGGAATCACAACTAACGTGGGGTTGACGATGCCCTTGAGTTGTGTTCATAACAGAGGGTTCATGTGTGTTGTGAATAAACCTCGTGATTTTAACACGCAGGAGGCTTTCGCGGCAGTCATATATAATAGGGGGTTTTGGGGGGTTAGAGCGTGTACATATAAATGTGTCGTTAAACCTGCCACCACCCGACACAGCTTCATCAGGCGACAGCCACAATTCTGGCTGTCGCCTGATGAAGCTAGTTGTAATTACTGGCGAAACGTCGTACTCAGATTGTAAATGTTTTGGATTTTCTCTCCAACGCACCGGTGTGCTGTACTAGTAATTAAGTGGCACGTTTTGTTTACGTGACAAACCTTACTAATTGCCTGTGTCGGGTGGTGGCGGGTTTTACGACGCATTTATATTTACGCGATCTCTAACCCCCAAAACACGATATTATGAAACCTCGTGATGTTATTTAAACGCCGTGTTTATTTGTTTTCAAAGCTCGATGTACGATAAATTATGTTATTAAATTAACGAATAAAATACACCCAACAAGTACAACACTGGAAAACGTTACTTCTACTCTGTTTTTAAACATTTACGGAGGTGGGTGCTCATGATGTTTGCGACAAGAAATCGCGAACATTTCTCATCGCAGTGATCGGGAGGGATGCACAAGGGTGTAACGTTTTAAGTAAACGCATATCCTCGCGCTTGACAGGACTTTATTGCCAAGTCACAAATTAATTTTTCTATAAAACCTGTCTTCAATGGAGAATAATGTTTCCGGGGGCGACATGCCGGCTTCAATGTGGCCGAGAGACCTGTCCCACCACGCGACACAATCACAGTGCAACTTGCATGCAGAGAGCGCAGACGCGTAACCGCATCTCTTCATCAGGTACATTCGTGGTTGATTGTCTTGCACTCTCTACCAGCCCTGTCAGCTGTCCGCGTATCCCGACCACGTGTCCACTCGCAGTCATCGGTCACGAAAAGTAAAACAAACAAACAAACAAAAAACGCTCTGTTGACGAATACTTTCAGAATCAATGTCGTTAACAGAATTAACACCGACACGCGCACACACACTCGGGAAGCCCCCCCCCCCCCGCCGTGCACAGACAACTCACTCAGCTGCTGCTGCTGCAATCAGACGCGCGTTCAGGCTTGCTTGCTTTTGTAATTGGGCGTAGCAGCATCGCGAAGTAATTTGTTTTGCCTTTGTACCTGTGCGTGTGTGCGTGCTGGGAAGCAGCGCAATGTGTCTCGCAAGAGTCCTCTTCTAAAAGGACGAGACGCCCAAGTGTCATGCCTGCCAATGATCGATCAAGAACGCGCAAACTCCAAATATACAGCAGCAGCAGGCGTCAGGGTCGGGATCGAACCCACGACCTCCTGTAGGCCAGGCGAGGGAGATGACATCTCCTAGCCACCCTAACTCCAATTAGCATGGCTGCCTACGTGCGGTGGCGAGACAAGTTACACATGCACATTTTGACGACATCGCGATGTACGTGCGCAGATTCTGTTTTGTCTTCTTCCTGGCATTATTACACCCGAGGTTTTATTACACCCCGGATTTTACGCACCCGTTTAAAAGTTTCCTCATTAAGCAGTAAAAACGACGCGAGGGAGGCCCAGCCAAGCAACCCCCCCCCTCTCTCTTCCACTGTCCCCTTCTCTGCTTGGCACGGGTCTCGTCGCGAGACGAAGTTTCGTTGTGACCAGACCCTCAAGTGTCTACTTGGAGATACCGGGGCTGCTGAACGGAGGTAACGACGCAGAAGGCGCTGTGTGGGCGGACGACAATTCCCGCCCACGCGCCAATGTTGTGAGCATCGATATTACCGAAACACACCCTCTGCTGTAAAGTTGACGTTAAAGACCACGGAATTCTGTTGAAGACTGTCAGGCACAAGGTTTACCGGTGTCATGACACTCACGCAACAAGAACAACAGCTACTCAAACTAGCTTAGTCGTTTTATGAGAAGTCGATTGAGGTGCCGTTGTGTCTGGCGGCGATGCTGCAGTCGTGTTGTGGTCAGCACGCTGGGCTCACACCCCACAAGCCGCCGGCTCGATTCGACCTCACTGCACGGCGGGTGAAGAAGCGACGTTGCAAGTCTCTTTGTTTTTATTCTCTCCCGCCCCTGTCCACCCAGCAGCACACGGCGGCTCAATGACAACCGGTCGATCGGCAGGTCACTTGTGGTGTCGTAAAGTGACCTTTGGACATGCGGGGAAGAGTAGACCAAGGTACCCTCCAGAGGGGCTCTCCTGAGCTCCCTCGAGCGGAGGACCCTCCCTGCCAGCAGTGGCGTGAGCAATTGCAGGACTGCGCCTCTGTCTATTGCGCCACGAGGCAAACATTGTTTTGCCGGTGTAGTCAACAAGAGGCAATAAACGACGCACCGACGGGGTCGTGAACGCGCTGTAGGCGCCGCGCTGTCTCGAGTCGCTTGACGCACCGCGGGCCCCGTTCCCATCTTGCCACCGACGGCGCGTCTCTCCAGAGGCCACGTTAGAATGTTGACGGGAAACGGAGAGAAGCTCTGTTATCTACTTTAAAGTGAATCTGCTTCAAAGTGAAGCGTCACATCCCACGTGTTTTTTTTTAAATTTGAATTAACTGTGACATAAATCCATGAAATAAATAACTGTCCCTAAGTAACTGCAGTAACATTAGCCACCTTCCAACTAGTAATTATTGTCCAGCGTCCATCCGCTTGCTTTGACGGATATAGAGTGGAACTTAAACATACTATTTTCGAAGACATTTATACATATATGCAATCACACTTATGATTAAGCACGATTCAGATAACAACAACAATCACCCATATCCACCAGAGTCATGAGCTTCAAATGTTTTCTTTTCCACATCGTTTAATTTTTTTTTACCAACCAGTCTATGTTGTTGTGCTTTATAACAACTTCAACCTGTCACATGTCAGCTTGAATTAAACCAAAAATAACAATTGTGAAACCGTTTTAAGGAACAGTGGTTGGTGCACGTGCCGATTGCAAAGTCTGTTCAACAGATTTCCCTAAAATCCTCTTACAACCACGCAACTGTTTACAAATCATACCGCGATATGATAGCGTACACACAGCTCGAGTCGACAATCGTAGAATATTGTCAACCCCTGTACTGGAGCACCGTACAGCCAGTGGGGGGCTTTAACCATACTTCACCATGCCTGTTCGTTCGTGCGATTTGTTGAAGGTGTGAGGGGAGCACAGAACGCCGCGTTTCGCTGCGCTGCCCTCCTCTGCCCGCAATGCCCACCCCGCCTGGGTGACACGCGTGGTGGTCGCCCATCCAGCCTCAATTCTGCTTAGCTTCCAAGCTCTGAAGAGATCTGCCACAAGGCACCTTACACATGGCTCTGACAAATACGCACCAAAGTTGCAAAGCGTGTTTTAAATTTATTAATAAACCCCATGTGATGATGATAATAATAATCGTGGGCTTCATTCAAACACAAGTGATGACCCATCGAGGTGTATATTGCCTACGACACTTCATAATAATGATCAGCAACCATAGTTATGGTGGCAGCAATCAGGTCCTGTGTTCCATGTTGAGTTTGTCTGTTATCCCTGTCGACCTGGTATGTCTCCTCCGGGCACTCCAGTTTCTTCCCAAAGCTAACACACACACACACACAAAATGTAACTGGTCTTGATCAAACATCCCAAAGATAAAAAAAAATTCGAAGATTAATGAATTGGCATGAAATATCACAATCAATGCGGAAACTTGGCAGAGTTCTCGTGATGGATGTATTTGTTTCCTTCCTGGGTCAATCAAAATAATCCAACCATGGGGCTCAAGGCAGGATTACTGTGGTGAGAGGCATATGTAAAACTACAAAACAATCCGTACAAAGACAACTGTAAAAATCGTGCAGATTGACCAGCGTGGTGAAGTATGCCCTAACAATCCCCATGGCTGGAAGGCCTTCATCCAGCAGTAGAAAAATAATTAAAGGATTCATTTATTTTTTCTTAAAATCAGGACATTGAAAATATTAACGTTGTTGCTTGTCAACACGGTGGTTAAACAGTCACAATTTCTGCACACTGAATATGTCCGTCTCTCGGTAGTGCGGCGGCTGGCGGAGGAAATTCCACGTGGCACGTGCAGGGATCGATTTCTTCACCGGAAAAACACCGCTGGCTTCCCACGGAGCGGTGCTCCCTCTCTCTCCCTCTCTCTCTCCACCGAAGTGACCCTTCCTCCTCTGAATCCGAACTCGCGGCCTCACAAACCTCGAGTCCAACGCCCACTGCTCGATTGTCGTTGGGAGTCGCCCTCCTTGCCTTCCTGGCATGAGTCCCACCCACGTGATGCACTCTGTCTTCCCGAGGCCCCGCTGCGTAGTACAACTCGAGTGATCATGGTCACTTAAACTATTTAAAACTTTATTTTATTTTACTCGATTAGGTAAGGCCCCACTGAGCTATACAGATCTTTTTTTTTCTCCAGAAGCGACCTGGCTATCACAAATGATTGTCCAACGAAGTGTGGCTTATCATGTGGAAATTTACAGCAGCCAAATACTCTGAACGCGTGGTGTTGATTCTACACGTGGGGGGAAGAAACTGGAGGACCCGGAGAAAAATCCAGGCGACCACGGGGAGAACATGCAAACTCCACATATACAGGCGTCAGGATAAGGATCGAACCCATGAGCACCTGTATACCAGGCGAGGTAGTTAACATCTCGCCACCCTGGCACCCTCAACTTAGTTTCTTCCTCTATAAGTGATGTGCTTTGAACCCGGTGACCCAGTTGTGCCTTACATCTCAATCGGTCTTGCCCCCTCCGTCGCAATACCAAACTGACCAGAGTGGTGAAATAAAGTCAAACAACCCCGACGATCGACACAGCACGAGCAAGCCTCCATGCAGCACTGGATTGGTAAAGCGCTGAAGACTCTCATGAGAATTATCGTCAGTGGTGGGAAATGTCAAGGTAGAAGTCCCCGAATGTAACACATTAGTCCCGTAGCAGCAAGCAGCAGCAGCAGCAAGCAGCAGCAGCTACAGCAGCAGCTACAGCAGCAGCATCTACAGCAGCAGCTACAGCAGCAGCATCTACAGCAGCAGCATCTACAGCAGCAGCTACAGCAGCAGCATCTACAGCAGCAGCTACAGCAGCAGCAGCTACAGCAGCTGCAGCAGCTACAGCAGCAGCAGCTACAGCAGCAGCTACAGCAGCAGCAGCAGCTACAGCAGCAGCAGCAGCTACAGCAGCAGCTACAGCAGCAGCAGCTACAGCAGCTACAGCAGCAGCAGCAGCTACAGCAGCAGCAGCTACAGCAGCAGCAGCAGCTACAGAAGCAGTCCATGCCCCGCCGTGTCGGCAATGGGAACGGTTCTCAAGGTGCCGGTATCGCTGACCGTTCAGACCGCTGGTGACACTGTGTCACAACAACAAGTTGTTCCTGGCTAGTAGTAAGTGTTATTTCCTAATTGCGTATACCTCAAAAGTACAGAAAATGGCGATTATTCCCCACAAACTTTGATTTTGTGACCAGGACATTTATATTTTGAAATGTACCTATTTTCAATGAGAAAATGTGGTGTGCATTTGTGTCATTTGTTCACATAAAGTCCTGGTCACAAAAGCAAAGTGTGTGGGGAATAATCGCCATTTTCTATACTTTTTATGCATAAGCAATAAAAAAAATAACACTTAGTACCCAGGAACAAGAATTAGGTTGACATCAGTGTCAACGTAAGCTAAGGGATTTTCACTTTCAAGATGATTTGCTTGCAGCTGACCATTGCGCATCTTTCTCCGATCATTTAATTCCTGGTCCTTTCTCCACATCCACTCCACATTCCTTATAATCCCTCCTCCTCTTCCCCGTGTCTGCTCTTACTCCTCCTCTTATTATTATTTCTGCAATCTTCTCCACTTATGTGAGTCCCCCCCCTCCTCCTCCACCCCATCCCTGTCAGGGGCCGTCACGTCCACTTCCACTCGACAGAACTTCCACGCCCTGGCTACCACGGGGTAGCAACCTCTCTGTCCAGGGCCTCTCGGTCTCCAAACCGACGATTCCTTGTTCATCACCTTTTATTCTTTTGCTACTGCTGCTGCGGTGTTTTTCTGTCTCACTTACAACACGTCCCAGCCATATGAGTCAACGTTTGTTCAGCTTGTACGAGATGTTGTAACACTCTAATCTAAATAAAATAAAAATCCCAGTCTTCAGTACTCTCAAGTAGGAACGCAGCTATAAATCTTGTTTCAGTTTCAGTTTATTTATTTTGGTATAGCCCTGTACAGTATATGCCGTAAAAAAATCAGCCTTGCGAATACATGCCCCATGTCACTGTAGTTCATAGGCCCTGCTTTGCGCCAGGGGTTTCTCTACTATTCAAAGCAGGTCAGACAAGTTCCAAAAGTTTGGGAATACCCACACTTTACCCCACCACAGATATCTATTGATGTCCTGTTAATATTTGACGAATTCTCACTGCTGATCAAGTCAACGTGTGTGTGTGTATCTATTGTGCCGAAGTAGCTACTCTATCCATTAAATGTTTACATAACGGTTTTAAGACTTTACAGTGAAATATATTGTTTGTCAGGCTGGCAAAAGCACGACGGATACAGTACAATATATAGTAGGTGCGTAGTAACCAGCTACTGTTCATTTTGTGTCGCAGGTAAGTAAGACGACCATTAAAAAAGCCTAAACTCTTATATTTGAAAAACATGTTAACCGACCTTTTGGACAAAATACCCACTGCCAAGATTCTACCTCCCAAAAGGTTACATGATTTTTATTATTTTGTAACGCAGTGGCGAAACGTGCCGCAAATGGCCAAAATACGATAGAGCTCTCGATTCGCGATACACGGAGTTTCTTTTATACACATATTTACGTTAGAACAATAAAAAGCCGATGAAACCTGTTGGGATTCATGAGATGCAGATGTACCAAACGGCATGTGATTTTTTTTCCTTCCGTGCTTAATTGAACGCGTGCCAGTACGCGCTGATCATAGAAATATGTCAGGTCTGCAGGGAGCAAGGAGACGATCAAGTATCCACGTTGCGCACATGGCATAGAATATATTTTCTCGTGTTTTCCCACATTTATCGATGTAACCAATAACGCTGTTGAAATGAGGACACGGCGTTTTTACTGAAATTTTTAGATAGGGGTTAAGTACAATACACCTTGTTATCTTTCGGAACAGCGGGCTCTCATTAATACAGTTATACGATTTAAAAGTCTCGGTCTGGGTCAATTCGGTTCATCGCCCATATGGGACGAATACAATGAGTACCACGTGGTGAGGCATGGACATCAGGTTTAATTGAAGAGCTTGAATTATTCTTCCTGGACTCTTTCCCACTTGCGCAGAGTCTGTCTTCCTGATCATCTTTCTCCACTCATTCCTGTTCAGGCTGGGCCTGGCATGCAGGAGGTTGTTGATTCGATCCCTATCCTGATGCCTGTATATTTGAAGTTTGCGTGTTCTCCACGTAGTCGTGTGGATTTTTCTCCGGGTCCTCCGGTTTTCCCCTCCACATTTAGAATTAACATCACGCGTTTTGGGCTGCTATACATTTCCAGGTGATAAGCCACTTCATTGAGCTATCATTTGTGGCCAGGTCGCTTCTGAAAAAGAGCTATACAGCTCAGTGGGCCTTACCTGGTAAAATAAAAAAAAATAGTTTCGAGGAGTTAAAAAAAAACTCCACTTCACAGTCATTCATATCTTGGCTCACCAATTTGAATAACCACCTCTTTCTATCCCTGCCTCTTGGTCTCCATCCTTGGCCCTGATTGACCCCCAGCCAAGTTGGGATGTCTTGTGAGATCAGCGGATCACAGATTGGTTCCGGATTAGGATGGCAAAATATCCACTGGGAAAAGCCACCCCATACCATGCAGACCCCGTGCTGGCTCGGCTCGGTTGTCCATGTGGAAAAGGGGTATTAGAGCCAGACTAACCTCAGAACCAGTCGTGACATCATGAGATCACTGCGGAAGTGAGCCGAGTATCTTGTGACAATGCTCACGTAGTTTAACTTCCCAACCATATTTTACTATATTTCACAAAAAATTTACTTCGTATGTACGTATGTTTAACTTCTTTCGCACCGTACGTAGCCAACTGTGCTAATCGTATGTGAGAGAAAACTATGTATTTTAACATAAATAAAGCTATCCAGTCGCTATGTTAAACTTCATATAAAAATAGCAAAATTTAAGGTTCCCTCCCAACCCCCATCCACTTAAGCCCAGGGAATGCAGAGGGAGGGGCTGGCAAACACAGAACAGGCCCCTAGCACAGAGTGGATTGAAACTGACAGCCCGGACACGAGTCCTGATCCTGGGCCAGGCCTGGGCAGGCGCTGGGCCAGTAGTGGGCTGGTGCTGGGTCCGTACTGGGCTGGTCCTAGGCCAGCAGTGGGTTGGTGCTGGGTCCGTACTGGGTTGATCCTAAGCCAGTACTGGGCTGGCACTGGGCCAGTACTGGGATGGGACTGGGCTAGTAGTGGGTTGGTGCTGGATCCGTACTGGGCTGGTCCTAGGCCAGTAGTGGGCTGGTGTTTGGTCCGTACTGGGCTTGTCCTAGGCCAGTACTGGGCTGGCACTGGGCCAGTACTCGACTGAGACTGGGCCAGTAGTGGGTTGGTGCTGGGTCCGTACTGGGCTGGTCCTAGGCCAGTAGTGGGCTGGTGCTGGGTCCGTACTGGGCTGGTCCTAGGCCAGTACTAAGCTGGCACTGGGCCAGGACTGGGCTGGCACTGGGCCAGCACAGCTCGGTTTCCCCATGGTTGTGAAAACGAGGCTGCTCGCTCCCTCCGCTCCCCCATCGCCTACTGCTGGGGGAGCGGAAGGAGCGAGCATGTTCGTGGGGAAGTCGAGAAAATATTTTCGGGGAGTCTCACGCCGAAAAATGTAACGGGCAGTTCGTAGTTGTCAGAGAAGCAAGCTGAGTTACAACAATAAAGCCAGGAAGTGAAAAATTGCCTCGTCAAATCGGACACAGTCTGAAATGTGGATTTTATTTTTTGTGACCATGTGTCACCACACACTTTAAGGTGCAATCCGCTTCAGAATGTAGATGCTGGAATTCCGTGGTTCCACGGGAAACGCAGAGAGAGATTCAACTTTTCCATCGCTCACGATATCCAGTGCTTGACATTTGAACAAGTTATTTGCAACTCCTGTATCCAACATCATTATAACTGTGCATAATTTGCACAGTTACATTTGTGGTTTACTTGAGCGTGACCTTCGCTCGTGGACTCACAGCCTTCAGGCATTCAGATCTGCTGCTGGTTGGCAATGACAGACGCTCCACCTGCATGGGTTGTCGCGGTTGAGCCGCCGCATGGCTCTCAGGACGCCGCGGTGGCGAGATGTTGACGACCTCGCCTGGTATGCAGGAGGTCATGGGTTCGATCCCGACCCTGACACCTCCTATATCGTTAGAGTGTGCGTGCCTCTCTCCGGCTCCTCCGGTTTTTCCCTTCACATTTAGAATCAGCACCGCAAGGCATGTGGATACCCTCATCCAGCAATGGATTATACAAAATGGGCTATATGTGTACACGCACAGTAACGTTGGGCGCTTCCCTCAAAATAAAAGCGCGCAAAAGTTTATCATTTTGTTTTTAAGACTCAGGGGATCCCCAACAACTTAAAAATATATAACATCGGCAAACACACAAACACACATGGCTCCGAGTGGTTGGTAATAGTTTTACATCCACCGTGATTATCGGGTTACTGTGGCAGCTGCTGTGTGGGTGGTAAAGCACACAGGAGCTCTTCACAAACATTGCCCCTTCCTGACCTTTGATCTCGCCGCCGTAAGCAGGTCATAGAGGCCCGCGGCGGCACCTTTAACTGTACTGTAATATGATTACCTTTTGATCCCCACCCCCTCCCCCACCTGCTAAATCCAAATCTATTTATCCAATGTCCATTCTGGATCTATACAACTGTAATGACCGAAATTCCAGATCACTCACCCGAAGTAATCAGACTCCCAGGAAGTGGGCCAAGGCCTCCGATTGGGAGCAGAGAGGCCTCCAGAGTGATTGGTCGGGAGGCGAGATTCAAAGGGATTGGAGGGGAGATTCCCACGGAAATGGTGGAAAGCGAAGGTAGACCGTGAGGACGATGGTTGGCAACCGTTGGGGGGAGAAGGGCGATCATTGGATGAGGGGAGTGGGGTGAGAGAAGGTTCGAGAAAGAGGGGAGAGACGTTCGAGTGAAGAGGGAGTCCAAGACAAGAACAATTCTGGGCCTTTGAGAGCGCTGCATCCGAATAAAGGCGCCAAATAGTTCCGTCTGTCGGTTTCATTACACAACCGTATGGACACCGGCATAATATTCTGGGAGTGCAATGGGTTTGACTTTGTGACTGAAAGTTGATACAACAGCAGCGTTAGGTACAGGCTGCGGAAAGATCAGACCTTGCGATAGCCGAGAAATCATCGCTGTTCGGCCACATCGGACGGATACCGGAGAAGCCCCCACCACACCTGGCCCCACCACACCTGGCCCCATCTCACCTGGCCCCATCTCACCTGGCCCCGTCACACCTGGCCCCATCACATCTGGCCCCATCTCACCTGGCCCCATCTCACCTGGCCCCGTCACACCTGGCCCCATCACACCTGGCCCCATCTCACCTGGCTCCATCTCACCTGGCCGCATCTCACCTGGTCCCATCTCACCTGGCACCATCTCAACTGGCCCCATCACACCTGGCCCCGTCTCACCTAGCCCCGACACACCTGGCCCCATCTCACCTGGTCCCATCTCACCTGGCCCCATCTCACCTGGCCCCATCTCACCTGGCCCCATCTCACCTGGCCCCATCACACCTGGCCCCATCACACCTGGCCCCGTCACACCTGGCCCCATCTCACCTGGCCCAATCACACCTGCCCCCATCACACCTGGTCCCATCACACCTGGCCCCATCACACCTGGCCCCATCTCACCTGGTCCCATCTCACCTGGCCCCGTCACACCTGGTCCCATCACACCTGGCCCCATCTCACCTGGCCCCATCTCACCTGGCCCCATCACACCTGGCCCCGTCTCACCTAGCCCCGACACACCTGGCCCCATCTCACCTGGTCCCATCTCACCTGGCCCCATCTCACCTGGCCCCATCTCACCTGGCCCCATCACACCTGGCCCCATCACACCTGGCCCCGTCACACCTGGCCCCATCTCACCTGGCCCCATCACACCTGGCCCCGTCACACCTGGTCCCATCACACCTGGCCCCATCACACCTGGCCCCATCTCACCTGGTCCCATCTCACCTGGCCCCGTCACACCTGGTCCCATCACACCTGGCCCCATCTCACCTGGCCCCATCTCACCTGGCCCCATCTCACCTGGCCCCATCTCACCTGGCCCCATCACACCTGGCCCCATCTCACCTGGCCCCATCACACCTGGTCCCACCACATCTGGTCCCACCACATCTGACCAGGTCACTTGCTGTAGTCACATTGAGATGGACACCTGCCCCTCTGCACCGGAGGCACGGACTGCCGCTGTCAGTGACCGGCTGGGATGCAACCACCGTGGATGTGCATACATTTGCATATATTATGTAAAACGGGATTGTACCGGACAGAGATAACAGTCAATTATAGCTTTGGGGGTATAAACCTTACATTGTAAATACAACTCCAGAAGTAGAATACTTTGTAATTTTGCAAAACCAAGGTTACTTTTGCAATACACACGCATAAACATTTGCGTAAATATATGTAGTCAGTAACTGTTATATCTGGGTGGTGCTGTACTTAGAATGGTTGACTCACAACCAGACGGTCGCAAGTTCAAGTCTTGGACCGGATTTGAACTCAACTGATCATCCCTCTGGGGTCAACAAAACGAGTGAAGTTAAACTTCTCTCATCCTCAATGAAGTGGGAAAACATCAATTTTATGTTCTAAGCAAGATTCAACGAAATTTTTTAACACTGCCCTTACAGGAAAAGTATATAATAGGCGGCGTTCCGGACATTGCCACTTTTTCATGGCCCTTCTGACACAACACGTGTGGCAGTGCATATCTATGAATGGTCATTGCCCGAAACGTCACCTCTTATATATTTTCCCATTTAGGACAGTGTTTCTGATGATTGTTGTCGTTTCTATTTGTGCACCATAGCCGCCATTTAGTAATTTGTAGTTTTTTTATACCCTCCAACTAAGGTTGAGAGTAGTTATGCACGAGATCCGTCTGTCTGTCTGTAACATTGGTGTCACGATACAACATCCGTAAAGATGACACAATTTAGATTTAATTTTAGTTTTAAGTTGCAGAGTCACCAGACACAAACCAGTGCTAAAATACCTACTTGCAAATCCACTATCGTGTTTTGCCCTGACGGCTACCCATCAGCTTACGTGCTGCGAATAAATAATTCCAAGGGAAAACGCACATTCGAAAGCGTTACAATACCCATGCGAGTGCATGGTTTTTCTTCCTTGTACTGAGTATGAATGGATACACACATAGCCAATATGAATGGGCTGAATAAAACAAAAATTACTTGATGACTCAAACCTACACACGTAACTTCGTAAACCAAAGTTTAATGGAAATGTGGCCAAGAAAATCACTTAAACAGTACCAAAGGTCCATGTTAGTGTTTCACACGCCCTTTCAGTGTGCCGAGTTAGCACTTAGTACCCTGCCTTCATCATGGCTTCAAATGTCTACTATGCTAAAAAAGAGAACTGGAGACTAGCTTCGCGAACCAACACCCTGTTTCCACTGGCACATCTGAGCCGAGGCAGTGCAAGGCCCTCATCGTACGGCTGGTTTTCCACTGCCTATTTTCAGAACTAAACCTTGCTAGCTAGCTTCGCAAGACATCTGAATCTGGCTCAGGGCCAAGTAGAGCCAGGGTTGGGTGATAATGAAACGTTCATTGCGTGTGAGGTCATTCCAATTGGCGTCACCCACGTCCTCACTGCATGCAACGTCAACAGCATGGCTCGGCTTATGCAGTGGAAAAAGCCACACGAGCTGCATTGTCTTGGAATGGCCCGGGTGTGGCTCAGATGTTTCCAGTGGAAATGGGGGGTTGGTTCGCGAAGCTAGTTTCCAGTTCTCTTTTTGAGCATAGTAGGGATTTGAAGCCATGATGTAGGCAGAGTACTAAGTGCTAACTCGGCACACTGAAAGGGCGTGTGAAACTTTAACATGGACCTTTGGCACTGTTTAAGTGATTTTTTGGCCACCAAAGAGACGATGACAAACCGACGTTGGTGGGCCCTCCCAGATACTGGCACCTCCACGAGCCTTGCTGACACCTCCGTGGAGACATCACTCTGTCCTTCATGATGTGACGGACCTACCAGGGCATTGATGTTGGCCCTTAAAATCATGGTTGTCGCATTTGAGGTACAGTACAACAATACCCGGTACAAATCACGGGAAGAAAAATATCTCACAATACCGGAAGAGGGGAGAACTACTTGTGAAAGGATCGCCTGGAGTGGCTTGTTACTGCACTATCTCCCCAATATCACCAAACATCGCTCCATCCCCTGTCGCCCCAACCTCCACTCACTGCGTGTGTATTCCATGGTTTAGAAAATATTTCCAAAATAGTTGTTCTGTTATTTATAATAATAAAGGTCAGCATGTCTCCTTGCTCAAAGGAGATTGCCGCGGTGTCTATCGTTATTGGCGACCGTGACCCTGCAGTGGAAATTCCTCTGGCGGGGGGGGGGTCAGTGTCCCCGTAGGACAAGCATTGTTTTGGTTTTTATCTTTTTCCAAATTACAGACGAAGAACTTTCCATAACTCAACTCCAACAGAAAGCAACGTAACATCACCTCCCCAGTCTCAAAGATTTTGGAAGGTGATATCACGAATAGAGATATCGGAAATTCGTACGGGGAGGGTGAAGCGGGAGTGTAGCGGTGAGCGAGGTGCGTCATTAACTGTCCGAGCCGAGTTCGATTCCACAGCAAGGCTAACGTCAGTGACGAGTGATATCAATCGCGCCCTCACTGCCCTACCGCTACACCTTGTAAACCCGCACTGACCAGCGTGGTAAAGTCTGGTTCAAAACCCCCATCCATGAACAGCATGGCACGGGGCGGGCGGGGGGGCTTATCCAGTGGTGGCTTTACCATGACTGGTGATGAAAATAAGGCGCAAGCAGCTTGCCAGGCATGCGAGCCAACGTAAGAAATGGGCTTTCGCGCCAATAAGGACGCTTGTGAAGCGGATTTTGGCAAGGCGCGGTGTTATTTTTGTCTGGCACAAGACATCAGCCGTGCTGGCCCTGCACTGGAAAAAAAAAGCAGAAGTTGAGCGAGACAGCCGCCCTGCCGAGTTGGCTTACACGGCAGGGAGTGCGGGAGGTGCCCCCACGCATAGTGGCCTCGCGTACGGTGGCCGTACTTTGGTAATCGTTATAATTATAAAATGCCGTTTAAAAAAATATACAACTAACATTGCTGTGATTGTGGTGGTGGTGTTAGATGCGCTATCGCAAATTTTAAATGTATTACAGCTATTCAAATAACTTGATGTTAATCGCCGTTGTTAATTAGAACCCACCAGGTGGCTGTTCAGTGTGGTAGAGTGACTCGCAATCGGGAGGTTGCGAGTTCAATCCCTGGTTGGAGAGGGGGGGGAGGTTGACAGCCCATCATCCCTCCTGGGTCATGAAATAGGTACCCACTTTTTGGAAGTCAACAGTGATTTGTCCTATGGATAAACTCGCTCCGACCACAGGAATATGGAATTTCCATCACTTGCTCAGCACCACCTCAATGTTAATTTTTAAGGAATTCAGTGACTCATTTTATGAACACACTGAAGACAATACACCGTTTAAAAAGATTAAATTTATGCAAACCGACACACCTGATGACGACCGTTTGTGTTATGGTCGAAACGTCGTGAGAATTTTTATTGTTATATATATTTTATTATTTTATTGTTTCCCTTCAACGTGACTTTACCGAAAGAGCTAAGAATACGTACATGTACTGTAAAGAATTTAAGTCAAAGTTCCCCACTAAAACACACAACTATAGGAGTGAGACGTGATTACAATATAAATTAGATCTATGTATTCTGAGGGTCATAAGACATTTGCTGCCTCCACAAGGATACATAACAAATATGAGACATGTTCATAAGATACATTATATCCAGAAGAGAAATATGAGATAGTTGTTTTCAAAAGATATGCCGGTGAGAAATACAGGCCATGCGATATGAGAGATGTATTCAGACTATAGATATGACTGGGGATGTATTCAGAATAAACTTTTGAGATGTATTTTATAAGAAAGATATGAGATAGGGGTTTGTTGAAAAGAAACATATACAAGGTAGGAGATTATTCAGAAGAGATATGAGAGGTATGAGATCATTCTGAATAAGACTATAGGAGAGAGGAGAAAGTTGCAATCGACGTAAATATGAGAACAGAAAAGACAGAGAAGTTGCAAGATATAGGATATGTTTATAGTACCCACAGTACACTGCCGTATTCACTCCCCTGGCAAAAGAAACTCCCACATGAAGCCATCACCAGAGCCGAAGTGCTGATCACGATGGTCCATGCGATTATTCCATTTGTAGTGAGTTATTTCGGAACCACTATTTAGGAGGCAACAACGTTTATTCTACATTACATAGCACCGTTACACACAGGACTACAATACGCCTGATTCTTACACTCGTTACATACGGGACTATAACATGCCTATCTCTTGCGCACATGGGATAACAATAACCGGGTCAGAGCAGCCAATGTGCTGTCTGACCCACGACATCGGAGATGGAGACGTAGCACCTGGGTTCCACTTCACCTGCAGACAGCCCCGATATGCGATCGGGGCTCCCCTTTTATCCCCCTCCACCCTCGGCCGCGCCCCCTTCTGGAACATTCTCGAAGGTTCCAGACTATCTTGCACGTGCCACCTGCCCGGCTCTGCCCTTAACCATGCCCCCTTCAGGAATTCTTCAGAAGATTCCCGGGCTACACTTCCCGTGTCCCCTCGGTCACCTTTTCCACCCAATTTTCACCCCGGCCCATCACGTGCTTCACCGATGCTGGGGTGATTCATCCTCACATGCCTCCCTCCGCCAGAACCGCTCACCATGCTCCCCCGTGACCAAGTATGTGGCAATTACTCGCTGCGTTGGCGGAGTGGCTGCTATTCCCTATTCTGTCCGTATGACTAATTTGCCTCTTTCTGCTAGCACCCGGTACCACGCCCCTAGTGACCCACTGTATGGTATTGCATGGTATGCTCGCCTATGCACCCAAATTTCCTTGTTTTACAGCACTTAGCACTGCACGCAAGATCCATTTTACATCACTACATCACCCCCCCCCCCCCCCCCTTATAAAACACAGCCATCCTGGCTGATCCCTATACCTCGCGCAGCGGGACGACCCACCGTAACAACAATCCTGTCACAACACAGCGACCAACTGTCAGATCTCTTCACAAATCAATGACAACAACTGTAAGCCCCCCTCGTGAGTCAATAACAACAACCGTACGCCTCCCTTCACGAGTCAACAGCAACAACAACAGCACAACAAAAAAAAATATTACGCGACGCACCGCAATAACCCACCCCTGAACTAGGTACAGCACCCGACGACCGCTAGCCTGCCACAGCTCACGAACCCAGGAAGGACCCAGTTCAACCGGGAAACACAGCCCGGCTCGCAACTGTGGCAGAAGATGGGGGAGGAAGAGAAGCAAATTTCGGCTGCTCCCTCCTCCTTAGCTGGCCTTCTGACGGCGTAACGATTCGTTCCGTGGATGTCAAGTGCTGGATCCCTATGGGCGGAGGAACAGAAATCCGCTGAGGCACAACCTCGGTGGTCGCACGCCCAGGCTCATCGGGCACATCAGACACCCGTTCTTGTGGTAGTAGGGATGAAACATCTTGACAAGGTGGAAAATACGGTTTCAGCTGCGACGGGTGTACATATGAGTGTCTGCGACCGACCTGGATCCGAACGCATTGGGGCCTCTTGACCTCTATCATCTCGACTGGGCCCTGCCCAAGGGCACCCAGAGGCAGTGCAACCATGCCCTCTTCCCAACGTTCCACGCCTTCCCTGACTCCCGAAGCCCCGCTAGTTTTTCGTTTGACACTTGCCGTTTGGCCGCTCCAGACCAGCATCTGAGCGTGAGACGAATGAGTCCCGGCATAGCGATCTTTTTAGCACTCGACTGAATATTCAACTGAGCTTCTACGGCGGGATCACATTCACTCCCGTACATCAAAAAGAATGGGGAGAACCTGGTAGAGGCGTGAGGGGCCATTCTATAGGCCACGAGGATGCCCGGAACGTGCAAGTCCCAGTCCGACTGTGCCTCGTTGACCTGCTGGAAAAACATGACCGTGAGAGTCCTATGCAAACACTCCACCATCCTGTCAGTTTGGGGATGGTAGGGCGAAGTCCAAATTTTCTTAGTGCCCAATAGGTTGCATACTTCCTTTAACAACTTGGAAGAAAAATTTCGGCCTTGCTCCATAAGGAGACGTTCCGGGACCCCTTGTCTAGCACATACCCATGAATGAAAGCGTCAGTAATAGATGCAGCCGATTGATCCTGCAGGGGCCATGCTACAACCCCACGTGACAGGTATTTTACTCCCACGAGGAGAAATGTATTTCCCCTCGGCGTGGTGGGAAACGACCCGAGAATGTCAAGAGCAACAAGCTCGTTTATGCGCGACACCCCAAAAGACTGCAACGGTGGTCGGGCTAGCCTTGGTGGGGGCTTTCAACGCGTGCACTCCACACATCCCTGAAGAATGTTGTGGACCCTTCCTGCTGCTCGCAGTACCGATGCAGCGACGCATTTTTAAAAGGGAGGCGTCCTCACTCGTCGAGCGCAAGACCGATGGTGTTGTCGCACGCGGCCGCCGCTACGGGTGATGAAGCGTACACAGACGCTACCATAGCGCAAGGCACTCCGTCACCTACCGGTTTACAATGCCCGGCCCCAGTATTCCGTAAAACAATAAATGTTGACACGCACTGGGTGGCTCGAGTTACAGGTGACAAATCAACTAGGAAAGTGCTGATTACAGCCTGTTGCTGGCAAGCTGTAGGCAAGGTACCGTGACATGTGGGCTCATCGAGGAATGTCACAGACCCATTGAGATAACCTCGGTCGGTTGGTTATCTCAGAGTTCGGTGAGATGGAGAGAGACCAGTCCTACCAAAGACCCCGAAGATCAGTCATAGAGAGCAAACAGTGTGTGGTTCCTTTCTAACGCGTTAACGCCCCATTGCCACTGATACAGCGAAATGTTGCAGTCTCAAAATATAACATCATTAAAATACGTTGATTACATGTTTTACAAGTAGATACCCTCATTATTTCTGTTGAATTCAACTATGTACTGTATTGCAGTCTTGGCAATGATTCACATATATTTGACTTCATCACGCTGGTCGTGCGGGTTGGTTGATGATATTGCTCTGAAATAAATAGTTTCTGAATTACGTAACAGGCTGCCAAATATATTCAATGCTAATATAGACACATGTGTAAGCCTTACTGTCTACCTCATAAAATGCAAACCATAAGTATTCAGCAATGCAATTCAGTAAGACAAAAACGATGGCAAACCATGCTTGAGTCGTAACCATTATCTAACAGAAAAGCCCGGTGTTCCGTTTGTCCGTCAACTAAATTATAAGAGCCTTTCCGAAGGCCTGAATCTAAAACTTATAGAAAGTGGACCCCCCCCCTAAATGTGGGGGTAAAAAGTTGATCCAACAGGTTTACAAGAATTATCGACCCCCCCCCCCCCCAAAAAGTTATTTTGTCGGCATACAGTATATGCCTACACACCCTACATACAATGGTCAGTAGTATCTACTACACACCCTACATACAATAGTCAGTAGTATCTACTACACACCCTACATACAATAGTCATTAGTACCTACTACACACCCTAAACACAATATTCAGTAGTATCTACTACACACCCTACATACAATAGTTAGTAGTATCTACTACACACCCTACATACAATAGTCAGTAGTATTGTCGGGGAGGCTGGCCTCCGTCTCCCCGCTCCCTTGCGAACTGTCGCTCTCCTCTTTCGTGCTCGGGGGAGGGTCACTGCCCTCCGACCCCCCCCCCCCCCCGGCCGCCGTCCCTCGGGGCATAATCCGCGGCTGGCGCGTAGCCACCTGGGATCGCTTCGCACACACTCCCCCTCGCGTGCTCCTCCAAACGTTATACGTGCCGTACGCAGTCGCGCACACTCGTGCGCCCGCAGACACCAAAATTCGATGTGGCTACCTGCCCGGCGCCGCGCACCAATCGCACGCACGGGGTCCGGGGTCGGGGTCAGAGGGCAGGGGCATCACTCGTACACCCGCAGCTGATTGGAGGAGGTGCCCCGGAGCAGATTTAAAGGGTTGTATGAACAACCTCGCGGGTACATCGCCGTGCACCTCTCACACACGCTAACCACGAGCTACACAGTGGCAAGCGCACACCCGCGGGTAAAATACACACTCGTGCGCAAACACAGGATACCACAACGAGTAGGCTCACAGTACCACGCACCCCTCTCCGCGCTCGCAGGGACGACACGACAAGGTTTATTGACTACTGGTTATTTATTCTCCGCGAATAATGAAGCTAAACTACCCGTGTGAGTGTGGGCCAGCAGGGCAGGTCTAACCTATCTCCCGGCGGTCTAGGACTCAATCTGTCCCCGTCTCTCCCTAATCACTCTCCTAAGGGATATTCCCCTTTATCTCACCCCTCTCCTCCGTAATCACGGCTCGTCTCCGAGGTGTAGGAAGCCGCGGAAAGGCGAGGCTGCATGTAGTCCTCGCTGGGAACGGGGCCTGGCTGCGCTGTGACTCGTCTCATGGACGATCCAGTCACAGGCACGATGACCCCTCCGCTCCTTGCCTCCGGAAGAACCCGACTGCCTTGCCCCTACCGTCCATCTCTGTTTATCGTCCCTACATCAAAGATAACGTGCCGCTAATCCGCTGGCCTCTCGTCCAATCAGGAGCCTCGGATTTCCCGCTCCTTTCTAAACCGATCGGTGCTCTCTCCGACGTCCGCTTTCTACTCTTTAAACAAGTGAACCTAAACTGCCAAGAGAGCCTCCTGCTTTCCCGCCGCTCACTACTCCGCCCCACCCCCTACCTGCCTGCTGACCCGTGTCGAGTGTGGATGTTTTCTACCCGCGGTGGCTCAGCAGCCCCCGTCATGACCATATAATTACAGCCTAGGTCATGGCGCCACGGTGCACGTTAGCCTCGGGGGAGGTCGCTCAATTCCCTGGTCGCAGGAAACTGTGACGTTCCGTCCCATGAGAGGGCTTCTGGGTGAAAACCTGTCGGCCAGGTGACCTCCCCTCGGGGCTCTATGTGGGGGTGTGTGTGTGTTTGTGTTGGTGTGGGGGGTGGTGGGGGAAGCGCTGTGACGGAAGCCGGGTGGCTTCATTGCTGCAGCACCCCCACCGCAGGCACGGCTCCCACGGAGCGGCTTCGCTGTTGTGGCACCACAGTATCTACTACACACCCTAAATACAATAGTCAGTAGTGTCTAGCACACACCCTACATACAATAGTCAGTAGTGTCTACTACACACCCTACATACAATAGTCAGTAGTGTCTACTACACACCCTACATACAATAGTCAGTAGTATCTACTACACACCCTACATACAATAGTCAGTAGTATCTACTACACACCCTACATACAATAGTCAGTATCTACTACACACCCTACATACAATAGTCAGTAGTGTCTACTACACACCCTACATACAATAGTCAGTAGTATCTACTACACATCCTACATACAATAGTCAGTAGTGTCTACTACACACTCTACATACAATAGTCAGTAGTGTCTACTACACACCCTAAATACAATAGTCAGTAGTATCTACTACACACCCTACATACAATAGTCAGTAGTGTCTACTACACACCCTAAATACAATAGTCAGTAGTATCTACTACACACCCTACATACAATAGTCAGTAGTGTCTACTACACACCCTAAATACAATAGTCAGTAGTATCTACTACACACCCTACATACAATAGTCAGTAGTGTCTACTACACACCCTACATACAATAGTCAGTAGTGTCTACTACACACCTTACATACAATAGTCAGTAGTGTCTACTACACACCCTACATACAATAGTCAGTAGTATCTACTACACACCCTACATACAATAGTTAGTAGTATCTACTACACACCTTACATACAATAGTCAGTAGTGTCTACTACACACCCTACATACAATAGTCAGTAGTATCTACTACACACACTACAAACAATAGTCAGTAGTATCTACTACACACTCTACATACAAGTCAGTAGTGTCTACTACACACCCTACATACAAGTCAGTAGTGTCTACTACACATCCTACATACAATAGTCAGCATCTACTACACACTCTACATACAATAGTCAGTAGTATCTACTACACACCCTACATACAATAGTCAGTCGTGTCTACTACACATCCTAAATACAATAGTCAGTAGTGTCTACTACACACCCTACATACAATAGTCAGCAGTGTCTACCACACATCCTAAATACAATAGTCAGCATCTACTAGACACCCTACATACAATAGTCAGTAGTGTCTACTACACACCCTACATACAATAGTCAGTAGTATCTACTACACACCCTACATACAATAGTCAGTAGTGTCTACTACACACTCTACATACAATAGTCAGTAGTATCTACTACACACCTTACATACAATAGTCAGTAGTGTCTACTACACACCCTACATACAATAGTCAGTAGTATCTACTACACACCCTACATACAATACTCAGTAGTGTCTACTACACACCCTACATACAATAGTCAGTAGTATCTACTACACACCCTACATACAATAGTCAGTAGTGTCTACTACACACCCTACATACAATAGTCAGTAGTGTCTACTACACATACTACATACAATAGTCAGTAGTGTCTACTACACACCCTACATACAATAGTCAGTCGTGTCTACTACACACCCTACATACAATAGTCAGTAGTGTCTACTACACACCCTACATACAATAGTCAGTAGTATCTACTACACACACACACTACATACAATAGTCAGTCGTGTCTACTACATACCCTACATACAATAGTCAGTAGTATATACGACAGAATTTAATTTAAAAAGCTATCCATTCGCAATCCACTGCTGGATGATGGCCTTCCCACGCCATATCGGTCATGACGGAGCGGGGTGGGGGGTGAACAAACTTCACCACGCTGGTCAGTGCGGGTCGAAGGTTCACATCTCACGAGCCACTGATGCAAGTGAAAGCGTGCGTAATCAATGTGTATGCGTGCACGACGCTGCCTTTGAAACACGATACGTGTATAAAACACACACACACACACGTGTCGTGCATATATCGTAGATCACCAAAGTTATTGATTATTATCCTCATTACATCGGAAACCTCTCTCCGACATGATCCGGGATCACAGACCCCCATCGCGGCTGGCCTATCACCCAGTACTACACACGCAGTCATCTGGGCGGTCAAGGATGACGACGCATTGGCATCCAAGGAATGGAACGCGTTGGTGAGGGTCTCGCTCAACCGGGGAGATGGAGCAGTGGATGAACATAGGTGCAGCAGCTGTAGCTGCTGCTGCTGTTACTACTGATGCTGCTGCTGATGATGTAACCGATCGCGAGCCCGCCGCACCCACCCAGTCCCCTGGGGCGGCGTTACCCAACCCGGTGTGACGTGGCGAGGCGAAGCGGGCCGAGCGAGGAGCACCCCGAACCCCCTCGTGAGGATCGCGTCACCGCTGCTGCCCAATGCGCAGTCGACTCGCGTCGTGCAGCGCACTGCGTCATAATTGATGGCGTGCTCAGTCGCGTTGACGTACCGCGTGGGACTGAGCTTCATCCAGCAGTGGATTGACGACTAATGGGCTTGCGGATGATGGTTGCGAGAAGGTACAGCACTTCGTCCTTCCTCCGCACCTCCGGTTGGCTACGTGCGGTACGAAAGAAATCCAACATGCCTACATACAACCTCAATTGTGCAACAAAGGTCTTCCCCACCACACCGTGTCTGTCGAGGGGTGGGGGGGGGTTGTTTCACCATACTTCATCACGGTGGTCAAGCGGGTTGGGGAAGTCCCTCACCAGGGTATCGATCGCCGGGTTCATCACGCGGTGCGCTAATCACTGCGCCACCGCTCCGCCCCTTTTAAATAGTAACGCCGACGTTAAAGACTTCGTGACATCACAAACTGTAGAGCTACTTGGTTAATTTCCACTAAGATTATGCTCGGGGAAGACAGCCACCAGATAATATTGTCACCTGAACTTTTGCTAACCCTCAACTTAGGGGCCGTCCATAAATGACGTCACGCGATTTTGGACGATTTTTGACCCCCCCCCTCGTCACACGGCGTCACAAAACGTCTCTCAAATATGACGTCACAAAGCTCTGCCCCCACCCCCCAAAACCATATTTCCATTTTGAAAATAAAACATGCTTCAAATCGCTTTAAACTATTGTCATTATAGTGCGTATTTAATGTGGCGCTGCACTCTGATGTTGTAGGAGTGTTGTTATAACAATTAGTGTTGTTATAACAATTCTATATGTATTTAAAATTGCGCATTTTGATGTGACGTCACATTTCTCAAACCCCCCTCCCCTCGTCACACATCGTCACAAATATCTGACCCCCCCCCCCCTAGGTGCGTGACGTCATTTATGGACGGCTCCTTATTATATATACCGAGCCGAGACAGAGAGAGGAGCACTCGCGAGTTTGAGAGCAATAACATACAAAACTGTCAAGAAAAGTGGCCTTGGGCAGGCAGGACACCGTCCCTGGCAGGGGTTACGATGTCCGACGGTGGGGAGTGCCAGCCAAAGGCAGGCGCGCGTCTCGGAGAGAGTACGCACGAGCAGGAGAGACGGAGCGACGAAATCAGCTCGTGTGCAATTTTAACATCGCCGGAGCGAGCGAGGGAAGACCATGATCCAGGCGTGGACTGAGCACGGCTGGATGATGACACCAGCTGGGGTGGGCGGGGGTGGTGTGGGATGACCATAAATAGGCGTCGCTTTCCGATCATATATAAAAAGACACGTAAGTCGTCCCACGCACGTAACTGGGATGAACGGTGACGCGGGGTCCGGCCCAATGTGACATCCTTGCTTTGTGGTAGCGCCGAGTGAACAGGGAATCCGTTACCGGCGTTCGAGCAGGGAAAAAAAGTCCACATTTAAACAACGTCCCCCAGCGGGGAACGCTCGACTTGACTCTCGCCGCGGACTGCGTGGAGTGAGGAGGCGTGCGTACTCTCTAGAAAGCGAATGAACGAGAACCAAGTAAATTACGACGATGTAACTGTTAGCACGTGCGGTGGTGGGTTGTGCAAGCTGCGTTCGACCGATACCGTATTCTCCGGATAATAAGACGCAGTGGCCCCCCTCCCCACGCCGCCAGCCCTCCAGGACTGTTTTTAAGTGAATGTTGGGGGTGCGTCTTATAATCCGGTAGGTGTGGCGTGTGTGGGGGACCTTCGTTGTGTTACTTTATTAACACCGAGCGCACATTTTGTGTGCGTTTTAGTTTACGGAGAGTCTTATAGGTCGGGAGAGTACGGTAATCAAGTCATCCAGTATTTATAGAATATAATAAATTAACTAGGTAAAATACATTAAACTAATATACGACGTTTTGTGCATTCGAGTTTCTTTGAACATTCATCTGATTACTTTTTTTTAGAGTAATGAGTATACCGAGGTGATCATTGTAATCAGTAAACGTATTTATTTTGTTCAAGTCTGAGTCATCTTTCCAGGAATGGGCCAAGGCATAACGCCACCACTTTCTACCGAGACAACCTCAGAACACAGACTTAAGATGTTTCTTGACTTAACCTTAGAACAACAATTACTCAGTACTGTATACTGATTGCTTGACGTTTTATAAGTAACCTAGCACACAATTTCCGATGTCGTGTTCTCAAAGTAATGTACTGTATTGCGTTCTTGTACTGTAGTTTGATTAGTTTTTCATCACTTTGTGCAAATAAACGTGCATTCAAACTCGGAAGTTAACACAAGCATACGCGAAAGCTCGTATGCCAAGTTACATGCCTGAATACTGCACAGTAAAGAGTAAACGAAGTCACATACATAACACATGTACATGTCATCATTACACACACATATCACATCTACACATCACGTATACTGTGATACACACCGCCATTTGTTTCCACCTGTACGGGGATAGAGTGTTTCTCCCTCGCGCGCCTGGGTTTTCTCCAGGTGCTCCAGTTTCCTCCCACGTGTGTACCAACACTCGTTAAGTGGCTGAAAACCAAATACATGACCCCATGCAAAAGTCCTACGACTATAGTGTGGCGTTCCTGGATATGTATATTATTATCATTAAAGTGCAAAACATGTACATCACCTGTGTGTATGTAATACACAATACACGCACGAATACTTTGCACACATGTATGACCCAAACATAATACACACGCGTAACAAACACTCACACTTAAGACACCACACATGCTAGACACACACACCACTGATACTCGAGCGCATGCATTATACACACAGTGAGCAATAACTTAGGTGACGACTCGACTGAAACACTACCCATACACCACAGCGTGCCGCCGCTGCTGCTGTACCATCACCAACACTACACCCATCATTGTGCACAGGCGCTTGATTCCCCTTCTTCCCTTCTCAATCAGCGCCCTCCTCTCCTCCTTCACCCTCCATCACACTCCAACCCAATAATTGTGCAGCTCAGAAGTGCAGAACCAGTTCCATGAGTCTACTGTATAGAAGAAAAGAAAGTATGAGCAGACACTCTCTAAAATAATACAACGTAAAACGTCTTTTTAGTTCACCCACCTTTATTCTCTTTCCACGTCAATATTATCGAGCAGAATTTGTTTAAAGAAGATTCTGGAACGGGTTTGACATTCTACGTCTCACCAGCAATGTTAAACAAACGCTGCTCTGGGTTAGCAGATGTTACTGGCAAAATACATCCATCTAGAGACTATGGGGTCCTGTTCAATCCAAAAAGCAATATTGAATACAAACTATTCATGATGTGGAACATATGTTAAATATAATCAGATCCCTTTACATATAATCACAATTTTAGTCCAATGGCCAATTCGCTTTTCACACAAATATTATCCAGCGGCATTCGTTTAGGCAAGCGTGCACGGTGGTAGTACACGTGTAGTAGCCCTTTTGTCAATCAAATCCACTGCTGGATGAGGGCCTCCCCACACCGGGCAGGTCGTGGAGGCTTATTTGTCTTTGCTTCACCAGCTTGGTTTGTTTCGGGTGAAGGTGCGCAGTGAAAGACGTGGGTGCATACAGAGCTGTAAAGGGTGGTCCAGATGTCTTGTGACACCCCCCCCCCCCGCCCAATTAATTTAACTCCCTCACATTGTTTTTACTTTGTCCGTTAATTTCCGCTTGAAATACACTTTCATAAAAATCTAAAGTTTTACAGGAATTAAATGGGGGGAGGGCGGGTCACCAGACATCTGGACTACCCTGAAAAGCAATTTATGTTTCTGCCTTTGCCCTCTACTTACAAAAACAAAGTAAAATAAGTCATCAGAAGTAATCTGATTAATACGCGTAACCTATTAAGACCAGATTACCATTACTAATCTTTTATAATCTGGTTATAAGTCGTATCAGAATAATTTGTAACGTGTTATTCGCCAGCGTTTATATTCAGACTAGCTTGTTGCCCCTCCGAGGACGGAAGCTGTAATATTTACGAAAAAAATTGGGCAGTGTTTAATTGTATCTCGTGTAAATTTAATGGCAGTGAATCTTGCACAAAAGTAAGTCATCAAACACCTCACTGCATTTCGCTGTAGCACCGTATACAGGGGCGGAGCCAGGATTTCAGGCCGGGGTGACATTCAACAAATGTTAATTTCAAGAATGATTTAGAGAGAGTCAGGCTGTTGAACTAGACGCCATCGGTTGGGGACACGCTCTGACAATGCAGTTGCACGGAGTCCGCCAGACCGAGTGTCGTACACTTACACGCAGAATGTCACCCCTGTCACCCCCCCTGGCTCCGCCCCTGACTGTATATATATAACTGACCTTTAATTTGTTCAAATTCACTGCTGTGATACTTTATTTTCTTCTGCTTTCGATCGCTGTGGTTGAAATAAATTGGAAATCGATACAATATCTGGGAAATCACCAACAAATGTCTATTTTACCATAATGTAGAAGCATATATTACATTTACCTTTTGTCTCAAGTGCTGAAGAAATACATAAAGACACCAAATGCACTTTGTTGCTGCGTATAATTATTTATTAGATTCAGTTTCAATAAAGAAACGTCAAACTTAAAGCGAATTTTCATTTTTTTAAAATTTCCATTCGACCTGCGTGAGTGTAAAAATCAACCCGCTCGTGAATTTTAATGACGGGGGGTGCGGCATGTGTAGTGACGTCACGCGCGTTACACACAGACATTCTTGACTCATTATAGTAGTAATATTAATTCGGTACAGTGTATAGAATGACACAATATGGACGATCTCTATTATGGACTATCTAAATAATTTTCCCACGTCCATGGCTACAAATGTATGGTTTATGAGTAGCATTGAACAGATTATTGCAAAATTCAGAATCAAAATCAGAAGTGTATTTCCCCGAGTAAAGCCCACTGAGCTAAGAAGCTATTTTTCAGAATAAAGAATATTTAAATACTAGAGGAATCCGATGAGCTATAAAGTTTTTTTTTCAGAATCAAGAATATTTATTGAAATACTAAAGGAATCCGATGAGTTAAGACGCTCTTTCTCAGAATAAAGAATATTTATTTGAATACTAGATGAATCCGATGAGCTACAAAGCTCTTTTTCATAATCAAGAATACGTATCTTCTTTGGTTCTTTCGGTAAAATCATGTAGAATGAGAATAAAATAATAAAATAAAACAATAAAATTCTCACGACGTTTCGTTCTACGTGACGTTACCGAAAGAACCAAAAAAGATTAATCCTTGCAGTCACGAAAGCTTCAAATCTAGAATTACATACTGTACATTATTCAGTAGTAGTATATAACAATATATTAAATTTCGATTTAAAGCTTTCGTGACTGCAAGGATGCATCTTCTTTGGTTCTTTCGGTAAAGTCACGTAGAATGAGAATAAAACAATAAAATAAAACAATAAAATTCTCACGACGTTTCGTTCTACGTGACTTTACCGAAAGAACTAAAGAAGATGAATCCTTGCAGTCACGAAAGCTTTAAATCGAAATTTAATATATTGATATATACTACTACTGAATAATATACAGTATGTAATTCTAGATTTGAAGCTTTCGTGACTGCAAGGATTCATACTTTTTTTCTAAAGTCACGGAGGCACGCACTTGACACAGAAATTCTGCTGTGACTGTTCCACCTGAAGACGGAAGCTTGTGTTGCCTCAGAAACGTCGTGAGAATGTTATTGTTTTATTTTATTATTTTATTCTCATTCTACGTGACTTTACCGAAAGAACCAAAGAAGATGAATCCTTGCAGTCACGAAAGCTTTAAATCGAAATTCAAGAATATTTATTTAAATACTAGAGGAATCCAATGAGCTATAAAGCTTTTTTCAGAATCAAGAATATTTATTGAAATACTAAAGGAATCCGATGAGTTAAGACGCTCTTTCTCAGAATAAAGAATATTTATTTGAATACTAGATGAATCCGATGAGCTAAAAAGCTATTTTTCAGAATCAAGAATATTTATTAAATACTGGAAGAATCCGATGAGCTATAAAGCTCTTTTTCAGAATCAAGAATATTTGAATACTGGAGGAATCCGATGAGCTACAAAGCTCTTTTTCAGAATCAAGAATATTTATTTGAATACTGGAGGAATCCGATGAGCTACAAAGCTCTTTTTCAGAATTAAGAATATTTATTTGAATACTGGAGGAATCCGATGAGCTATAAAGCTCTTTTTCAGAATCAAGAATATTTGAATACTGGAGGAATCCGATGAGCTATACAGCTCTTTTTCAGAATCAAGAATATTTATTTGAATACTGGAGGAATCCGATGAGCTACAAAGCTCTTTTGCAGAATCAAGAATATTTATTTGAATACTGGAGGAATCCGATGAGCTATAAAGCTCTTTTTCAGAATCAAGAATATTTGAATACTGGAGGAATCCGATGAGCTATAAAGCTCTTTTTCAGAATCAAAAATATTTGTTTGAATACTGGAGGAATCCGATGAGCTACAAAGCTCTTTTTCAGAATCAATATTTATTAAATACTGTAGGAATCCGATGAGCTATAAAGCTCCAGTCGGGGCAGGTCTGGAATAATTAATCCGTAAAGAGGTCTCATCAGAGTCCAGCGAACTCTCCACTGCACCACCCCTCTCTGCTGTAGGGGTCACCACGTGAACACTTCGTTGGGTCTCCCCAAGGCTACGGCGATTCATCGTTGCACACCTCTGATTATAAGACTCACACTTCTTCCCTCCACAAATCAGGCTGTCGCCTGATGAAGCTAGTTGAAATTCACGACGAAACGTCGTACTCGGATTGTAATGTGGATTTACTCTCCAACACAGCGGTGTGCTGTACGCGTAACGAATTGCCATGTTCTGTTTACGTGACAAACCTTACTAATTGGCCGTGTCGGGTGGTGGCGGGTTTAACGACACATTTATATTGACGCGATCTAACCCCAAAAACCCCCCAGTATTTTATGGACTTATTCCCTATATTGAAACGTGATGGGAGGGGGGGGGCTTCTACTCGGCTAGAATCGTATAACTTCGACACGAGTTCGGGGTGCCGTCTTACTTTCCGTCGCGCGTCTCATAACCCGGCAATAGATTTAAAAAATAACAACAGAAAGAGGTTCTGGCCGCGTTAATTAACGCTAAGAAATCAGCGCGCTGAGAGAGAGCCCGCAGGAGCCTCCACGCCTTTAACCGGAAACTGACGTCAGCGCGGGGGGGGGGGCGAGTGTGGGGGGGGTGCAGAGGGGCGGGGTTAGCGAGGGGCGGGGTGAGTGTGGGGTGGAGAGGGGCGGGGTGAGTGTGGGGGGCGGTGGTGGGGAGTAAAAACAACAACCCGCCAACGCGGTTACGTCATCCCAGCGTGCACCGCGCTGTTTGGGGCGTGACGGGCCCGCGCACGGGATGCCATGGCGACCGCGAGGCGGACCAATGGGGATGCTCGCTCATTACGTCATGGGCGACCAATGGGGGATCCTCGGCATTACGTCATGGCTATTCGGGGGCCGCGCGAGCGCGCTTATAAAAGGGGGTGGCGGGGCCCCCCCGCGCCACTCACTCGGCGGGAGACGCCCGTGGTGCTTATGCGTACGGGACGTGAAAGCCTTTTGAGACTAACTGCTCACGCGTTAACTGGTTAACTTGTTTGGTGTAGTTGACTTTTGGTGTAGGGAGGGGAAGGAAGGAGTTTGTGTGACGGAGTAAAAAAAAAGTTAACTTTTGTCAGTTTCGTTAAGTGTAAGTCGAAGAGACAGGCCCGAGTTTCGTTTTTTTGTTATAATTCCAACTTTTGGCTGACGTCAGTGTCGGAGTGCGTGAGGAGAGGACACGTACTCGAGTTGCGTGTTCCTCGCAAACCACCAGCGACTTCGGTTTAGGTTCGACACACTCCTCGTCGCGCTCTTACTACTTAGAGCCAGTCGCAGTCTATCGAGCAACCCTAACCCCCCCCCTGCCCCAAACTTGAACGTGTCGTCTTCAACACCGGGGACTTGACTTCAACTTATACCCGAGAAGCCGAGGAGGGAACGGAGCAGAGGAGTTTCCCGCGACCGGCGTCTTCCACCACCTGTGTCGTCCAGAACCGCGCGGGGAGCAGCGGGTGGCGGTGTCACCACCCCACCTCCCCCAGTGCATGAACTCCAGGATGGAAGCGACCTTCTACCACGACGACGCTCTGAACGTGGTGGCCCCTCACGCCGACTCCACCCGCTCCCTGCACTCCTCCTTCTCGTCCTCCTCATCATCATCCTCCTCCTCGTCGTCGTCGACGTCACCGTCGACCTTCTCCTATGGCTACCGCTCGGCGAACGCAATGAAAAAGAGCCTCTCCCTTAACCTCTCGGACCCGGCCAGGGCCCTCAAGCCTCACCTGCGAGCCCCGGGCAGCGGCGGGGAGACTGCGGCGGCCGCTGCTGCGGCGGCTGCGGCGGCGGCGTCATCCAGCAGCGGAGGAGCCGGAGGCCTCTTGAAACTCGCCTCGCCCGAGTTGGAGAGGCTCATCATCCACTCGAGCAACGGCCTGGTGACCACCACGCCGACGCCCACGCAGTTCCTGTGTCCGCGCAACGTGACGGACGAGCAGGAGGGCTTCGCCGACGGCTTCGTGAAGGCTCTGGAGGAGCTGCACAAGCAGAACCAGCTGCAGGGCATCCCCTCGAGCGGAGCTGGGACGGGAGCGACCGCCGCCTCCGTCACGGTCGCGGCCGCCGCTGCCGCCGCCGCCGCGGCCGCCGTGGCCGGTGCCGGCACCCCGCTGAGCCCCGCCACGGCGCTCCAAATCGGGGCCATGGCCGCAAACTTTGGCATGGAGGCGCCCGTCTACACGAACCTGACCAGCTACCACCAGCACCACCATCATCACCACCACCACCAGCATCAGCAGGGAGGTGGTGGCGGTGGAGGAGGAGGGGGAGGCCCGGCCATCGGTGGTGGCGTGCAGCCGCCGGCCACGTACCCCGGTGGTCCACCCTCAGGCTACCAACCTCGGCTGTCTCTGCAGCAGCAGCAACAGCAGCAGCAACAGCACCCACGCCTGCAGGCTCTCAAAGAAGAGCCGCAGACGGTGCCTGAACTTGGCAGCAGCAGCTGCTTGGCCATCGGCGGCGGTGGCGGCGGCGGCAGCTCCGTGGGCACGGCGAGCGCGTCGCCTCCGCTGTCGCCCATCGACATGGAGTCGCAGGAGCGCATCAAGGCGGAGCGCAAGCGGCTGCGCAACCGCATCGCAGCCTCCAAGTGCCGCAAGCGCAAGCTGGAGCGCATCGCGCGCCTCGAGGATCGCGTCAAGGGCCTCAAGACGCAGAACGCCGAGCTGGCGGCGTCGGCGGGCGCCCTGAGGGAGCAGGTGGCGCGGCTCAAGCAGAAGGTGATGAAGCACGTGCACGGCGGCTGCCAGCTCATGCTCACGCAGCAGATGCAGCACGGATTCTGAGCTCGTTTGTGACTTGGCTGCCGACGATCTTTGCGTGCCCCACCACGCAACGGGACGGGCTCTTGACGGACGGACCAGCAAGAGATGGGAGGGGTGGGGGGTCCTCACGTTGGTGAGGACACGCGCACACACGCGCGCACACACACGTGCGTGTGTGCGCGCGTGTCAGAGTTGCTGACACAGCAGCAGCAGCTGAATCATCACGGGAGCCGTGGTGGACTACTTGAAGCCATCTCAGAGTGCCGTGTGTCCGCTAAACCGCGCGCCAAGTATTGGCGTGGCGAGCTGCTGCGCCTCGCCAGTCGTGACGGACACGCCGGTGGACTGACTGTGTGTGTCCCGCACGCCTGCAGAAGACGCGTCGAGCACGATGCTGTTACTGCCCACTGATGCACTGTTTGTGGTGTACGTACTCAGCCCGGCTCATCTCCGGTGTTAACAACCGAGTGAGTTTGTGCGAAGTCGGCAGTGCTTCTTGAACTATGGAGAGACTCGCCCCTGCCATAGGACCGTGGACTTTCCACCACTGCCTCGGCGCTACGAGTGGAGAATGGAACGCCTTGCGATGTTTTTTGTTAGGAGGGAGAAGCGTTTGCCTTTTTAACTTTTACGCACTGCTTTCGGCGAGGTCGAAATGGGATGTCTTAAAGCAATGGGCCTGATCGTGGGTTTTACTGTGTTGTGTAGCACTGCGAACGTGTAACATAACTTTATACATGCTCGTTACGTGTACTACATTGATAGTCCTATGTACTATATATGTACTATATAGTATATACAGTACTGTATCTGAGTTAAACCTCAGTAGGGAAGTTCAGTTGAAATTTCTATCGGGGCTCTCTCCAAACTTTTGTCATCCATTAAAATGAACTGGCCCTCGCCATAGGAATGTGGAAGTTCCAACAGCTGGCTTGGCGAGAGCATAGGCACTCACCGTCACCTTTGTGCCGTGTACAGTATATGGCGTGTCTTTAAACAGCACCTTGGCTAATAAAGCGCTGCGAGTATTCACGTCATCAGTTAAACGACTTACCATGTACTGCATAACTGATCCCTCTGGCCCAGACTGCAGTGATAATACAGTACTGTATACAGTATATACTGTATCTAATACCATACAAAGTGCGTAAAGTGTCGAATGTGTCTGTGTTCAAAAGTGCGGTCGTGGATTGATGTGGCCGCTCTTGGACATCACTCGGCCACGGTAAACCTTTGTAAATGTTACCATTTTTTCTCCCCTCTAACGTGTAACAGAATGTATGAGTGTGTGTGTTTTTTGTTTGCGTTTGTCATGGCTACTATTTTGTTTGTACTTGCGTCAGTTTTCGTGACGCCCAAAACAGCCTGCCCGGCACTCGCATCTCGTCCATGACATCTTTCGCGTGCGTCGTTTCACTTTATATTTTACAAAAAGAGGGGGCAAACGAGAAGAAAATAAACTTCACGTCGTGGTCGTACTGGTAAAAAAAAAATACACCATTCGCCCATATTTCCCGATGCCTTCGTCAAGACGTTCTCTCTACAAACTTCGACCAGAGTTTGAAGCGAAGTGGGCGACTCTAACCCTTCTTCCTATTTTAAGTTAAAACTAGCGCGCACACCTTTCGCCCAAACAGATTTGGTGTCGACGGAATATCGCTTTTGTAGGCATAAATCATGCTGGACTGTTAACAAAAAGACCAAATATGTTTTTTGCTTGTCCAATCTTGAGTTTGTGACGTCTATCTGAAAGTGGAATTTAGTCAGAAAAAAAAGTCACAGAAGTGATTTTTTTTAAGTTTGAAACTTGAAATCTTTTGAGCTTGGGGAAAGTCTTTTTGTACACTGATAAAGCCTTATTTTGTAAATTAAACTAAATAGCTCTTGACTAAAACAAGTCAGTATTACCATAGCTTTTAGACTTCTTTTGAAAAAAACTAGTATTGCGTGTTAGAACTGGTGTACAAAGTGTTAAAATGTCTTAAACGTATCCTGAAACCAAAGCCTATAGTATAAATATGCAAATGTAATTTGGTGAGGCTTTTATGTAAGTTATTTTTTTCCATTTTATTTGGCACGTGTAACACATTGATTGGGTTTGACCCAGCTCCTAGCGCTTGTGTTTAACATGGTTTTATTCATTCCGAACGTGACTGTGTGACGATTAGTTCTACACGCTTTCAAAGCGCTTCAACACTTTGTAAGGATATTTATTAAAACGCAATAAAGTAAACGAGAGACTTGCAGAACTGGATATTGTGCTTTTGTTGCAAGTACCAAGTATATTGTCTGGGCGGGGTGATGCTGTGGCCTGTTTACAGGGGTCAACTTAACTCATCATTCCTGTGGACAATAAAATGAGAGTCGCCGTGAAAAGACAGTGGTGGTTATCCTTTGGAAAAACTGATTCCTGCTATAGAAATTAGACGTTCCCATCACTGGCTGGCTCACCATTTGGAAATGAGCATTTACCCAATACTACGTACGGTGCGAAATAAGTTCATTATCAATTCAAGCGTAGGAAAAGCGACCTTTGACTAGTTTTCCATCATTTTAAAGCCGACTAATGGTCACGAACACTTTCCATTGAGCCACTCTGTATGGAGTTGGCAGTTCGTTTCTACGTCCTGCTATGCACTCTAACTTTGAGGTTAAACGTTCTTGGGTCATCCACAAAGAGTGTACCATTGTGTCCCGGTGTCAATGCACTTTGGATGTAAATTAACTTCCGGAAGACAATTCTCCCTCGAATAGTCGCACGTGCTGAAGGTTTTCTTAAACCTCCATTGTGGCCCGCCAAATTCCTATATTCGCCAACGCGATTTTTTTGCCTACTCATTCTCTTACACGGAAGAGCGCCGGGAAATCGCTGGCACGAGGGTGGAACTTTCCTATATTTAGACGGGCAAATAACCCCCCACCCGCTCCCCATGCAGATGCCATGCAAGGAGTGAGATGGAGGCCGCTATTGCCATAGCACAACCACGTAACTCACAATTGTTGATGTGCACCAATGTTTTTGTTACGACAAAGCGAGCAGGGCATCCAGATGAGACATTCTGCAACCGTTGAACAATCTCACACGAATAACAATTTTATATACAGTACGTAGGTTTGTTTTCAGCCCTTTGTCAATCCATACTTCAGGGTGGTCCTTGCCAGATGTACATTCATGTCCTGTCTAGAAATAGTCGCATTGACATGGTATGCGCTTTTTAGTTAGTAAATGAGATAGTGGACGACTGGTTGAAGTTTTCAGTCGGCTGGTGAGGAATGGAGACGAATAGCAAACCGGTGAAAATCGTATTCCACAAGTATATAATATGAAAACAAATTGCATAGTCATACAGCATTGGACAAACTTTACATGTTCACACAGACCAGGGATCGGCAACCGAATTAACAAGAAGAGCCATTTTTTTCGAATTAGGTCCAAAATACTAAATTTCAAGAGCAGCAATGAATACATAGACATTACGTCACGAAGCAGCTTGCAAAGAGCCGCACGCGGCTCCGGAGTTGGTAGGTTGCCGACAACTGCGATACAACAAACATCAAAATGTGTCCCTGCGTGGCTTTAGACTGGAGGAGCACGTGCTGCTGTGAGCGAGCACCTACGAAGGCCGGCACGGCACACGAGGGGGTGGGTAGCCACCATCACGCCCGGCCGTCTTCGTCTCCCCAATTGTGATGTTTACATACTGCACCAGGTACTCATTTGAGGCTGAGTCGACCTAGAATAGGTACAGGACCGGTTCGGATAATCGTCACTAGTGTTGGCCGTGAGTGGGAATCGAACCCGGCGCGCGAGGGGCGCAGCGCAACGCGCTAACCGCGACACTACCACTCCCCATACACACACACGGGCCACACACACACCCCACACACACATCCCACATGCACACCCCACACGCCCACCCCACACGCACACCCACACACACACCCCCACACACACCCCACACCCACACACCCACAAACACCCCCCACACGGGCCACACACACACCCCACACGCACACCCCACACGCACACCCCACACGCGCACACACACACCCCCACACCCCCCACACACACCCCACACCCCCCCCCCCACACACACACCCCACACCCCCACACACACCCCCACACACACCCCCACACACAGACACACAGGCCACACACGCACGGCACAACACACACTTGGCATACACGCACCCCCTGTAGTTGTGACAAGTGCAATGGCCCATCCTCCAATCCAGCACCTTCCCCACAGCCCTCATCCCCTCTCCCCTTCAGCCCCACCCCCCCTCCGGCACTCTTCCCCCGCCACCCTCTTCAACCACCCCTACCCCCTCCGTGCCGCTCAGCGCTCAGAAGTGTCGGTGGTCGTCTTCGTAAGTTTCCATCGACTCTAAACGCCGTTCGGCTGAGACTGTGCGTCCGTGACAAGTGCGGCACTGACGCTCCGTGAAGATGAGCCAGTGTAAAAGAGACTTTAGTGAAGACGTTTTATATTCTTGGTTCTTTCGGTAAAGTCACGTAGAAGGGAAACAATAAAATAATAAAACATATTTTTTATTGTTTTATATTTTTATTATTTTATTGTTTCCCTTCTACGTGACTTTACCGAAAGAACCAAGAATATGAATCCCTGCAGTCACGAAAGTTTTAAATCAAAATTGAAGACGTTTTGTTGCGATTGGACAACTTGACAAAGGGATCAACAGGTTGTCCAAAAGTTGGGAGTCGTACAAACAAAACAAAAACTCCCAGCGCTAAAAGGACCCCGGTCGGTAGACCAAGATCCCCGTGTAGCCTTTAACAGACTGTTGGGGCAAGTGCTGTTAGCGAGAACCTATGAAAGCCGGAAAGGCTTACGGGATGGATGGATGGTTGGCCAGTAGCACGCCCGGCCGCCTTTGTATCTCTAGTGGCGATGTTTACACACCGCACCAGGTACTCATTTACGGCTGAGTCGACCTAGGGGAGGCCCGGGACCGGTTCAGATAATCGTCACTGGTGTTGGCCGTGAGCGGGAATCGAACCCGGGTCGCCAGGTTCATAGCGCAGCGCGCTAACCGCTACACCACCGCTCCCCACGACACAAACAACAACAACCGCCATTCGCCACTAAGTGGCGGTGACGTCACCACGACGCTTGTGCCAGGCCATGTGCACCTTGAGGCCACGTGAAGTGTCGAACGCCTGCTGGCAGGAGGTCACGGGGCAGACCCAAGTGCCACGGGTCGACTGACTGAGATGACTGAGATGACTGGCTGATGCACCACCTGTGCTCCCTACTGTGTGAACCTGCTGTGCTTTAGCCACCCGGCGCTCCGCTCGTTGTTGTGAGCGTCGCTCCTCCACCCTGCGTTGTTGTTGGAGGGCGACTGCCTCCAACTGCCCAGTAGGATCCTTCACGAGCCTCCTCCACAGAGGTCGATCTTGACACCGCTGGTACCAGTCATCGGCAAGTCCACTCAGCTCCACGTCCTCCTGTACCACATCACTCCATCTCTTCTCTAGCCCGTGCCGCGCTCGTTTAGCCCCCCTCGATCCGGCCGAACAAAAGCTGTTTCGGCATGCGGTGGCTGGGCACGCGGGCTACATGACCCAGCCAACGCAGCCTTGCCTGCCGGAGCAGCTCACCGATGGGACCTTGCCCAGATCTTTCAATGATTTGTGAGCTTCTCACACAATCCAGCCGGTTAAACCCAGAATGGATCGTAGGCAGGCTATCCTAAATCTTTCTAACTGGCGAAGATGTTCCATTAGGGGGGTTGACGTTTCACAAGCGTAGAGAAGGGAGGGAATGACTGTGGCCGAGAAGACCGGAAGCTTAGTGCGGAGCGACAGACCAGGTAGCTTCCACACAGCGTTACGCAACCGATGAAAATATATTGCCGCTCGACTGATTCGGAGTGAGACCTCTGCTGTTAAACTGGAGCCGGTCATAAGCACACTGCCCAGGTATGGGAAACTCTCCACTCTCTCCACGACTTCCCTATCACCGATTGGGAGTTGTGGGGGTGGAGTGTCCGATGGTACAAAATACCCAGGCAGGTGCTTAGTTTTGGTGGGGCTGATGGTAAGGCCCCACCTCTTAGTGGCACACTCCAGTCTCAGCAGCAGCGTCTCCAACTCCTCCTCTGAATGAGCAGCTATTACCAAATCATCAGCATACATAACGTGGTGGAGCAATAGGGAGCCATCCCTTGACTGCACCCGGGCATCGATCAGCTACCCATTATATCTGTACCAAATGGCGATTCCCCCGGTACAGCTATTGAAGGCTTCACGAACTACGTGGTCAAAATAGATGTTAAATAATGTGGGAGCCAGAGTACATCCCTGTCGCACCCCAATGTGTACAGGGAATGGCTCTGACTCCCGGCCACGTAGCTTTACCCGGATCCACTCACCATCATGAAGGTACTTAATGATCGTAAGTAGAGGGTCAGGGACTCCAAAAGCACGAAGAACAACCCAGAGCCCAGGCTTACTGATGGTATTATAGGCCTTGACCAGGTAAATAAAGCAGAGATGTAGGTCTTGCTGGAATTCCCTACACCTCTGCTGTAGCAGACGGACAGAAAATATAGAATCCGTGCAGGACTGCCATTTCCTGAAACCGCATTGGGGCTTCGCAAGCCTCTCCTCAGCGTGCCTGGCAAGGCGATGTTGAATAATCCTTGCCAGGATCTTTCCCAGCACACTGAGGAGTGAGATGCCCCTGTAGTTGTTACAGTCTGTGCGGTCGCCCTTCTTAAAGAGGGGGACCACCAGGGCATCCTTTCAATCCTGCGGAACCCGTCCAGTGGTCCAGACTGTTGTTATGATGTCATATAAGGCAGTCTGTGCACAAACGCCACCCTCCCTCAGCATTTCGCTTGGGAGATCATCTCTGCCCGGTGCCTTTCCTGGTCTCAAACTCCGGATCGCCTTCAGTACTTCCTCAACAGATGGCACCTCACCTAGCCACTCACAGGGGGTGACTTCTTCCAATATTTGAGGCACCGCAGCCTCAGTAGGGTCATCCCCACTTTGTGCCACGATGTTTTCCTGGCTAAGGGATTTTCCCTCCACCAGGACCTCACAGAAATGCTCAGCAAATCTGCAAACCTGTTCGTGGGGGTCGGATATTGGATCACCGTTTTTTCCCCTAATGATGGTAATAGGTGTGGCACTGCAGGTTACTTTTTTGATGGACACACACACAGTGGCACACACAGTGACACACACACACACAGACACCATCCTCCCCGAGAGAGCCACAATCCGAGCCCAGATGTCTCATCGCATCTTACGTAAAACTAATTATCGTATATAAGATTCAAGTTGAACTAAACTTCACGACAATATGATGTTGATATTCTGGACTTTGTCCAGTGAATAACCGGGCAATACTGATCAAATTTCTTAATCGGAATGTTTTTTAATCAATTAAATATAATCAGTATGGTACATCATATGACCTACCAAATAGGCTTAACGTTATTCCACACACACACATCCCCGGCATAACACGGTATGGCATACTTGATGTCAGGGGTGGTCGGGACCATTTTCCTTAGGGCCAAATATGACTTTCAAAATCTTTATGGGGCCACACACGCGTTGACTGCGCTCAGCATTGGTCTTGCAATATGCACGCCGTACAGTATGCATTGACTGTGTTGCTCAGCTCTGAGCGTACCAACATGAGACACACAATGCTGCCAGGTCAGTTGATCACGTAGTAGTAGGAGGCGTTCGCGATCAATATCATCCATAATACAGGTTTGTTGTGGGTTAGACCGCGTAAATATGAATGCGTCGTTAAACCTAAACTAAATGTGCCAATTGGTTACTACTTCAGCACGCCGGTGTGTTGGAGAGTAAACACAACATTTACAATTCGAGCATCGTGACGTTTCGCTGGTGATTACAACCAGTCTCATCATGCGATTATCCAGAATTGTTAACATACATTCCCCTCTGTACAATTCATTTGGTGATGCTGCTGTAATGGCGCACAAAGCAACAACAAACTCAACACCTTCGTCACCAACACTGTGGCCTTCAAAGTAAATATAGAATTGGCGACGTTTTCGGCAATGACCCTCTTCTTCATAGTAAATAAAAAAAGAACAAGGGTTAATTGCCTGAAACGTCGCCTATTTTAAAAAAAATTCCCACCTCTTGCAGCACGTCTGTTCCAGTGCTGGAAGAGTATGCCAAAGTATCCTCAAGATGGGGCTCTCTGGAGCCCTCTCTCTCTAGAGGAGGACCTTTCACCAGCTGTGATGTGAGTAATACATTGAAGGGGTGCACCTCTAAGTTGACATTTTAGCATTCAAATGAATTATGAGCCATGGTAAACACGTGTGACAGAGACATGTGTCCATTACATGAGTGCAGAGTGCACGAGAGTTGTATCATATCGCTCTCATGTTTACAAAAAGCTCTATCGTTTGTGCCAAAACCTAGAGTCCATAATTGGAAGCAGCTGCACGAGAAGCAAACATGATACAGCATAGAACCAACACGCCGATAATCGTGCGGAGAAAATTACTCTACTAAGTTATTAACTCGTTCATTACTTAATCAGATATACCGTTTCACACGAGGGTGTGGGGTGTGTGGGTGGGAAGTCCAGCGTCTGACGGAGAGCAATGAGCGGCTCCGTGATGAAACTTGCATTCGTCCACTCATTCCCTTGTAGCTCAGTGCAGTGCAATCTGTGCAATGCTCTTGCCAGGTTCTATCGCTGCAAGGCTGGCTTGGAGTTGGGATTATAGGCGTAACAAGGCACTATTATTCGAGTATAAGATACGCCAATCCATAGCAAAAGCCTTTATTATACCCTCTATTCCATTGAACCTACGTGAACAGGTTTCTATGAGTTTATAAAAGATGATCAGATAATAGGAGATGGAGGTGTCACGTGTCGACGTCGTTCTCGCAGCAGCGTACCGGACTGTTCCGGCTGAAATTCATCCCGCACTTTAACCCCCTCACAGAAGATATATTTGTCTTTGTTACTCCAGCCACACATTCAGGTGCCATGCTAATGATGTGTTCATTTGTGTGTTATGAAGAAAGGCCATTGCCCAAAACGTCGTCTATTATATATATTTTTTCCCTTTTACGGCCACATTGTTATTGACAATGAGTGTTTGTGTCAGTCACAGGAAACATCATCATACTCTACAACCGGTACTTCCACGCACGTTACTAGTGCTGTGCTGTTGTTATTATTGAGCGTGCCTGCTGGTCCAGGCAGGGCCCAAGAGGGAGTGCCCCCCCCCCCAACCACCGGCTACAGCTGTTTACATTTACGTCAACTCTGAGCATTTTCACATTTATGGAGCGCTCACTTCCAATTTATGAAACATGCAGTCTGCTTTTTTTAAACAAAAAAAATATTTGTTAAAAGGCAAAGGTGCAGCCCCACAATTGCTTGTTCATCCCACCAGAGAGACATCGAGAGAGCACCTTACCAGGGTATTTGGGGCGACTCTTCGACTTGAAATATTTAGAGCCCCCCCCTCCCACTCCCTGTAAATGATTCCAATTGTGCTCTCAACATCATTGCCATGGGACGAAGAATCCATTCGGAAATCTCGCAAAACGGTGCACCCCGCGCAACCCTTTGATGCGTTGTGCGTGGCAGGAGCCGCTGTGAAAACACGGGGAGGGAGGGAGCTGGCGAGGGGTGGAGGCAGTGGGAGAGAGAGGTACGAGGTGGGGGGCCTGGGTGGATTCGGGGGAGCCGTGGGGGGGGGGGGGGGGCGAGACGAGAGGGCGCGAGTTTGCACGGCAGCTCGTGCTGTGTTGTGCACGGGACATATGCGTACGTGAGCATGCGCGTGTGTTCGTGTGTGTCCATATATGTATCGTGGTGTGTATATGTGTCCGTGTGTATAGTGAAGGTTAGCATATTAGGAGGCACATGCGGTGCATCTGCGAGTCATCTCAGTCAACCCATGACACCTGCGTCTGCTACGTGACCTCCTGCCAGCGAGCCTTCGACACTTCACGTGGCCTCAAAGTGCACCTAGCCTGGCACAAGCGCCTTGGTGACGTCACCGCCACTTAGTGGCGAATGGCGGTTGTTGTTTTCTGCACACCATATATACGTGGAGCGTTAGTTGCAGTGGTTAGTTGCACTGCGCTACGAACCCGGCGGCCAGAGTTCTATTCCCGCTCACGGCCAACAACAGAGACAATGATCTGAATCGGTCCTGGACTCAATCTACAGTGAGTACCTGGTGTAGTGTGTAAACATCACAAATATGGAGACAAAGTCGGCTGGGCGTGGTGTGTCGTGCCGGCCTTCATAGGTGCTCGCTCGCAGCAAATGCCCCAAAAGTCTGTTTAGGCAATAAGGAGGGATCCTTGCCTTGTGTACATAGTGAGGGAAAAAATATATTTGATCCCCTGCTGATATCGTACGTTTGCCCACTGACAAAGAAATGATCAGTCTATAATTTTAATGGTAGGTTTATTTGAACAGTGAGAGACAGAATAACAACAAAAAAAATCCAGAAAAACGCATGTCAAAAATGTTATGAATTGATTTGCATTTTAATGAGGGAAATAAGTATTTGACCCCTCTGCAAAACATGACTTAGTACTTGGTGGCAAAACCCTTGTTGGCAATCACAGAGGTCAGACGTTTCTTGTAGTTGGCCACCAGGTTTGCACACATCTCAGGAGGGATTTTGTCCCACTCCTCTTTGCAGATCTTCTCCAAGTCATTAAGGTTTCGAGGCTGACGTTTGGCAACTCGAACCTTCAGCTCTCTCCACAGATTTTCTATGGGATGAAGGTCTGGAGACAGGCTAAGCCACTCCAGGAGCTTAATGTGCGTTTTCTTGAGCCACTCCTTTGTTGCCTTGGCCGTGTGTTTTGGGTCATTGTCTTGCTGGAATACCCATCCACGACCCATTTTCAATGCTCTGGCTGAGGGAAGGAGGTTCTCACCCAAGGTTTGACGGTACATGGCCCGGTCCATCGTCCCTTTGATGCGGTGAAGTTGTCCTGTCCCCTTAGCAGACAAACACCCCCAAAGCATAATGTTTCCACCTCCATGTTTGACGGTGAGGATGGTGTTCTTGGGGTCATAGGCAGCATTCCTCCTCCTCTAAACACGGCGAGTTGAGTTGATGCCAAAGAGCTCCATTTTGGTCTCATCTGACCACAACACTTTCACCCGTTGTCCTCTGAATCATTCAGATGTTCATTGGCAGACTTCAAACGGGCATGTATATGTGCTTTCTTGAGCAGGGGGACCTTGCGGGCGCTGCAGGATTTCAGTCCTTCACGGCGTAGGGTGTTACCAATTGTTTTCTTGGTGACTATGTTCCCAGCTGCCTTGAGATCATTGACAAGATCCTCCCGTGTAGTTCTGGGCTGATTCCTCACCGTTCTCATGATCATTGCAACTCCACGAGGTGAGATCTTGCATGGAGCCCCAGGCCGAGGGAGATTGACAGTTATTTTGTGTTTCTTCCATTTGCGAATAATCGCACCAACTGTTGTCACCTTCTCACCAAGCTGCTTGGCAATGGTCTTGTAGCCCATTCCAGCCTTGTGTAGGTCTACAATCTTGTCCCTGACATCCTTGGAGAGCTCTTTGGTCTTGGCCATGGTGGAGAGTTTGGAATCTGATTGATTGATTGCTTCTGTGGACAGGTGTCTTTTATACAGGTAACAAGCTGAGATTAGGAGCACTCCCTTTAAGAGTGTGCTCCTAATCTCAGCTCGTTACCTGTATAAAAGACACCTGAGCGCCAGAAATCTTTCTGATTGAGAGGGGGTCAAATACTTATTTCCCTCACTAAAATGCAAATCAATTTATAACATTTTTGACATGCACTTTTCCGGATTTTTTTTTGTTATTCTCTCACTGTTCAAATAACCCTACCGTTAAAATTATAGACTGATAATTTCTTTGTCAGTGGGCAAACGTACAAAATCAGCAGGGGATCAAATACTTTTTTCCTTCACTGTATGCCGACAAAATAACTTTTTTGGGGGGGGGGGCGATAATTGTTTTTCCCTCACTGTACACTGTATGCATGTACGTGTCATCATTCTCATCAAGAATGATCGATAGTCAGGAATTATTCAGTTCACAAGTTATTTAGTTCAAGGGCTATTGCAGGGCATGTGAGATGGTGCATGGCTGACTGTGGATGAGGCATTCAAGGGGAAATAAAAAATTGCTTCGTGATGTAATCTTTCAGAGGCTGTTCTGCAGCTCGCAAAGCAGTGCTGTCGGTGACTCTCCCGTGCATGTTCGGGTTTCCCCCGCGTGTTCTTGAGGGTAATGTCCGACGTTTCGCTCCACGTGCTAGGAGCGTTCCTGAAGAATTCAGTTCGTTAACAGGCTCCCGACAACGCGGAGAGAAACGTGACGGGGTGACACTCCCTCCCTAAAATAAAACACACAACGGGGGAACTTTGGTGTTAGGCGGTTGTTAGGGCTCATCATCTCACGTGGTGTTTGTTTTGTAACGAGCATTTTCAGAAATGCCGGGGAAGTAAGTTAGTTCCATCTGTTTCCGCGACTGTTTTTTTTTATTTAAACACAGCATTTCCTTACGCAGATTGCAAACACAAACAGATACTGTGTGGAAAACAATTGCATATTTTTGTAACTCATAAAGAGGATCTATGCAATCACATTTAATCGAGTAGAACTCCCTTTATCCGTCGCGGTGTTGTGGGTAAGGAACATCGCGGATCCTATTATCTGCCATGAAATCTGCAAATTTACTCCGCTTATCCAAGAGGAGAAAACAAAATTGCGGATAATGAGGAAGAACAATCATACATACATATGCAAGGTTTCAGGAAGGCTTTTCAGAATGATTTTGACCCTGGGAAGTATATACAGTAATTAGCAATACTAATTTTATGACGTAATCGCCTTGCCTGGCTTATACTCTTAGCAATGGGTTTTCGTGGCAAGTTTTGGGGCCAACTCTTTCGTCAATGTGGCCGGTTTTTTCCCCGAGGGTAAGTCCGTAACAGCAGCACAATGTAAAGCAAAAACTCATTTATATTATATTATCATTACAAGAGTTATCGTGACCCCAAACGTGTACAGACAGACGGACAAAACGAATGTATTCATGCTTTTAACATTAGTTGCAAAAACATTCTCGCTTACTTTGTTCTGGACAGTTTGACTCCACGTGTAGTTAATAAAATCATAAAAAAAACGTTTGTAACGTTGTAACGTTAGCATCTGCCCCTGCCTGACCACGCTCTGGATTTTCTCTCCATTATAGTGGCAGTTTCCAACATCAAACCAGGTTTGAGATGAGAGGGAGGGCCTGCTCTCTCCAACAGCCTCTCTCTATCGGAGGGGAAGATTACGTGGAGTAACATTGTCCGCTTAGTTATATTTATTTTAGCAGAAAGGGAATGGTCTGCAATTCAATTAACACCATTAGCACTGAATACTAACTGAATTTTATCACAAATTAGCGTTATTGGTGATTGAGACTTTACTTTATTCAAGGGTCACAACTAGATTAAAACAAAGTCAATTTTGTAAACATTCACAAAGTGTAATTATGGATATTCGATATATTTTGACAAACGCGTGTCACCATTGACGTTGAAGTTGTGCTCTCGCAACCGTTTGCAAGTTGGATTGGACTCTGCGTGTGTCAGTGGCGGGTGTGGAATTCGTGGGGAGTGGTGAGATGTAATTCATGACCAATGCACCAGCGCTCAGAATACACAAAACTCACATTTGCCTCTCGATCGCGCAACCCGCGGAGCGACAGTTGGTGGCATCAATTACCGACTACCCCACGTGCGGTTCGACGAGCTAAAGTGACCGTACAAAAGCGAATGTAACAGAGTTTATGGATGTGTAAAAAAAAGTATTACGAGCCAAGTTATTTTACGGGAAATTATAGTTGATTTATTATTGATATTCATATGTGTGTGTGTGCAGCATGTTGGAGTTGTCCCGAAATGTGGTCGTTTGGCTCCGCATTTGTTTTACTTTTCCTTGCTCATTTGTTTTAATTAATATTGTCATTTTGGTGACCTAGGCCACTCATGGTAATGATACTATCCTGGTCTCTTGAGTTGTCAGCTGGTTAAACAAAATAAACAAAACTCGCGCAGTTTATGCTAAAAATGAGAAGAAAGGCCGCTACACGATCTCAGTTTCTCGGCCGAATTGACTGTCTTCTCACTGAAGGTTGGTGGAGAATTTGCGGTCTCCCATGCTACAATGTGTTCTACAAATCAGAAATGGCAGTCTCCAAAAATTGGGTTCGTAAATTAAGTTCAATCATTTAACCACGATAAGAGCAGAGCATTCTTGGACACAATCTCTTTCGTAGGGAACTGCTGTTTGTGTTTAGTTTGTTGTCTTTCCCCCGCACCTCCTATTAGCATGGTTGGCTACCTACGGTGCGAAAGAAGTTGAGCATACAGTACATACATTAAATAAACACGAGAGCGTCTTTTTTAGGTTTTTGGTAAGAGTAACTTCATGTCAGAAGAATTCATGTCATGAGCTGTCTCGGTCTTCCTGCTATCAGTGGCCATTTGGTCCAAACTCTCTGGGTACATTGCGCACCCACAATCTGCTTCTCTTTGAAAACAATGCCCATCCTGAAATGATTTTCCGCCTGGTGGAAAGACTTCCTTGGGTCAATATTGAAGATGGACAGCTGCGCTTCCACAGCAACACACACACACCACACAGATGTATGTGTGTGTGTGTATGGTAATTGTAAGCACCCATAACAGTCAAGTTCAAGAGGTCATCACGGCCACTGCCAGTGGTGCCCCCCACACCTCGACACGCTACACCGCCGCAGCTGTTGCAAAGTCAACACCTAACTTTGCAAGGGGCAGCTCTTGCAATATCCCACCCAGGGCTGACCCAGTCGGGATGGGGCACGGGGGTGAGATGGGGGAGGGGTAAGGGGGAATTTTGCCCCAGGCCTAAAAAAAAAGAGAGGGCCCCACAACGGGCCCTGTTTTGTGTTATTGTTGCGAATGCATAACGGAGCCCCACGTGGCGTTCTCTCCTGGGCATCCAGAATTAAGCGATGGAATCGGCTTGCATGCCAGAGCTAGGCAGAGCTATGCATTGCGAGACTGTGAGAGGTATACGCACGTATGTATGAACTTCTTTCGCATAGTACGTAGCCAAACGTGATAATCGGAGGTGTGGGGCAAGACAGCAAACTAAATAAAAAAAAGCAGTTGTAAAGAAATGAGTTTTCAATTAACATTTAAAAGTTCATAGCTCCAGTGGCTTCCTAATATCAGGAGGAAGAGCGTTCCAGATGGACGCAGAAGTGCATCTGAGAGCGCGCGATGCGGTGACGTGTTTGGTTAGCCAAAAGCCGCTGCGAGGATGACCACCGGAGTTTGCATGATGGTTTATGCTCCTTGACAAGATCAGCAAGGTATTGTGGTTCATTTGTGGAAAGCACTTTGTGTGTAATGAGTGGCGAACCTCTAATGATGTATTCGTTCAGCAACCGGAAGCCAATGCAGCTCGGCGAGCACTGGACAGATACGGTCAGATGGCCATGGCTTAGTGAGCCCTTAATCCAGCAGTGGATAATATCTGCTTGACGGTGATGATGACGACGACGGAAAGCTCAATATTACGGCCTGGCACTTTGTAAAACTGACCTGGTTTGTATACATTACCTCCCTTTTATGAATCCACTGCTGGATGAGGGCCTTCCCATGCTCTGCGTGGGATGGGAGTTGTTTCACCATACTTCACCACGCTGTTCAGTGCAGTTTGGTTCATGTAGCAAGCAATCATTTTGGAACAGTATAATGGGGTTTGCAGCACTATAGTTTGTGTCTGTAACACATTTTATCATTTATTTAATAAAAAAAATCCATATAATCTCAAATGTGATTGTCTTGGGCGTTGCTTCTTTTGGAATTGTTTTTGTTTGTCTTAAAACTTTTGTTTAAACCGTTGTAATGAATATAGCTGCGAGATATGACCACAAGCTGCCATTGGGGATGCACGGTTCTAAATGTTGTACGACAGCTGTGCACATCCCGGGAACAAAAAAATATCTGAAATATTTGACATAACTCAACACGTGCCCAAAGCCATGATAGCACTCGACTTGAGCCAGCCGCAGATGCTTTGAAACGTATAACTTATCTTCACATCAACGTGACGATGTTAGTCTAGAAATGCGTAAGAATAACAATTGTACAGCCCGAGGATGGATGAATGCATCCCCATGCTTGGTTGCTCATTGGACTTATTTTGTATACTCTACATCACCAAGGTGGTATAGTGCGGGTTGACGAAGTTAGGTGGTCAACCACCACTTCCGATATCACTCACCACCGATGATGATGGGTCGTGGCCGGGAAGTGAACTCGGGTGACCGGGATCAAAGCGCGGACCTAACCACGGTGCTGCTGCCACTCCCTCTGTAAGAATGTGTACAACTACCTCGATCCCGCCTACAGTAGGGAGTCATCCTCTTCCACAACAGTACAGGATGGCTAAAAGAGAACGTGACGCTTTAATCTAGAAATGTTGACCTGCACATTAAACCGGATGCTGTAAGTAAGGTTTAAGATGTTACAGCATCGTAAACCCTAGCGGCGCCATGGGGGGCTCTGCTGAAGCCCCCCTCCCTGTTTAACATTCACCCCGCCCCCCCCTCTCCACCCGTTCCCCATTAATAAAAGGTAACGCTAAAAGTTCGTCTTCAATTGTACAATACATGCAGCTTTTCGCGTTTTTTAAAAATCAGACTGGTAAACGTATAATATTATTGGTTAAATTAAAAAAATGCATTGGAATACAGTACAGTATACCACATTGCTCAAAGGTGGTCAAGGTGCAGCCCTGCAAGTGCCTGCTCACACCCGTGCTGGCGTAAAGGGCCTCCGCCAAAAGGAGTTGCCTCTGGATAATGTTTTGGCCTACTCTTCCAGACCCACGCTTTAGCCCCACCGCGCGGTTAGTCACGTGTGGTGGGGAGACTGGGCCAGCCGACCCCATCTGGGGTTTTCGAGTTGAGCGCGCGGACCATCCCACCACGACCACATTTGCTATCGCAACCTAAAAGCGAGTTGGCTGCGAGGCTGTGGGCATCTGAAGGGCGTTATATTAGGGGCGTTATATTAGTTTCATAAGGGCAGCTGCAAGGGCTGGCTGGCTTGTGTTTTTTGTGCTATGAGTTCCAAGTGTTACATTCTTTGGCCAAAAGTTGACAACCTCGCTCAGCCTTTTCGCAGCATCTTTTACAATTGCATTATTCCATGCGAACCCATGCAACAGTTACCCGTATGGGAGACGCAATCTTGAAAGCGCGGTACAAGCACGTATACACATGCACAAGCACGCGGGGATATGAGACAAACATCACCCGTGTAAAAAAATGGGTCCATTCTCTCCTCCGGCCGCTATGGGCAGTAATTTCACACAACTCCCCCTCTGCCCCCCACCTCTCTCTATTTAAGGCCTCGACACAGAGACGTTGTCTTTCTGTCTGCCTATGTGTGTGTCTCTCTCTGTTTGTCTCTGTGTCTCTCTCTCTGGTTGTGTGTCTGTCTGTGTGTCTCCGTGTCTATGTTTTGTCTCTCTCTCAAATTTAGCAATCTTTGGAAGAACGTAATCAACTAGGTGGGGTGTTGACTGTTTTGTTGGTCGACTCTCTGTGTTGTATTGCATTATATTTCCATGCTTACTAGGTTTGCTTTCTCATTCATTTGTACCTGATGATGGTTGCTTTTGCTGCAATCGAAACGTCGTATTCTATTATTTAATTTATTTCTGCGTTACTTTACTGAAAGAACCAAAGAGTAATCACCCGTGTAGCCTCAACAGACTGTTGGGGCGCAAGTGATGTTAACGATCAGCGCCTATGAAGGCGGACACGGCACACGAGGGGGTGGGCGGCCAGCACCACGCCCGGCCGCCTTTGTTTCCCCAGTGGTGATGTTTAGACATCGCACCAGGTACTAATTTAAGGCGGAGTTGACCTAGGGGAGGCCCAGGACCGGTTGAGATTTTCCTCGCTGGTGTTGGCCGTGTGCGGGAATCAAACTCGGGTCGCCGGGTTCGTAGCGCTGGGAGGCTATACCGCTCCACTACCGAACTCACGTGAACTCACACACACGTGCACACAGGCACAAAACGAGACCCAGACGTGCAGTGTAGACATGCAAACACACACACACGAGCGCCTTCCTTTTGTTAGCGCACATGGGATAATCCACTCACCTAAGTGGACAATGTCTCCATATATCGGTCTCTCCAGATTAAAAAATAAAATAAGTTGTCTTTATGGAACCCATCGTCAGCGCGACCTTGTGGAAGTGTATGTGTACTGTATGATCAGACTTCTTTCGCACCGTACGTAGCCAACCGTGCAAATAGAATTTGCACATTTTTTATTTAAAGCTTTCGTGACTGCAGGGATTCATATTCTTGGTTCTTTCGGTAAAGTCACGTAAAATAATACAAATATAAAACAATAATATTCTCACGACGTTTCGACTGCAACACAAGCAATCATCATCAGGTGTGAAAACCACAGCAAGAAAATTTGAAAAAAGTGGCGGTTATTTTTAACGTTAGCACCACGGAGAGCGATTTGACAGTTTGTTCAGATGGACGAGTCCATCTATGTTCGGAAAAGAGGAGGGGTGGCTTTCAGACCGCGTCCATTATTTTCGTGGAGGACCCGGAGGTAAACCCACGTGGCCACGGTGAGAGAAACACGCAAACTCCAAATATACAGCAGGCGTCAGGGTCGGGATCAAACCCACGATTTCCCGTATACCAGGCGAGGTAGTTAACATCTCGCCACCGTGGCACCTTACTACGTGTGAACCCCTCAGAACTCGGATCTTAAGCCACGTCCGATGGCGGAAGCACGGTTCCCTGCTGCGTCCAGTAAACGAACCACTCGGAATGCGGGCCCCACGACTCAGGTTCGCGTGGATGCCTCGCCGTGATCCTTCACAACACTTCTTCTCAATTCAACACATTCTTGACATTCCGGATGAGACTCCGAAATGTTGTTACATAATTTGAATAAAGAGCTTCCTCTTTTTCTGTGTATTTGTTTGCTTTATCGGTCGTGTAATGGTTAACACGCTGGACTAGGAATCCCAAAGGTCACTGGTTCGATCTCCAGGCGCGGTAGCCGGAACAATGGTTCAAGTTCCTCAATCTCCCTCATCCCCTCCCCAAACCGCCAGCAGTTGAAACGGCTACACCACAGTTAGTCGATCAGCTGGTCGAATTATTGCGGTGGAGGTAAAATGTGGCTATTCCTACCTTCTAGAGGGCGGTTATCTGCGAGTGGAGGCTCTTCTTTCACTCGTGGGCGCAGCACGACATTGCAGGGGCGGCCCCTTTATCCACCTGCTGTGGGAGCTACCGTGCCGGCACCGTATGTTATGAGACTCACGCCTTTTTGCTTTACGGCCTGGTTCAAACAACGCACAGGAACGTGTAAAAAACATTTGCATTATACAACAAACCCAAAAAAAACATCAGCAGTTCCTGCTGAAGTGCACTGAGGCCCTCTTGTCTGGGGTCACCATCACACACACACACAAACACGTGAGAATACGCGACCCAGTGACGAGGTCAGCAGAGATACAGAGATAGACAAACTCTGGGCCGGTTTCGCCCTTGTTAGGGCTCATCAGTACAGACGGGTCACCAATGCAAAGTATGCTTCCACGAACCACGGACGAGGAGCCTTCGCTCCCGCATCCTGACGGTGTACCCGCAGCGTTCAATGGGCCGCGCACTTCCAGATTCAATTGCAGTCCCGGTGCTCTTGACGCTTCGAGACCGGCCCATCGACGCGGGTGCTCAGAGCTCGCCCACACGCTCCTGATTTGGGCATCCGGTACTGAGTCATTACCTGTGCGTGGGCGTGCGTGTGTGTATGTGTGTCTGTGTGTCTGTGTCTTTGGAGATTTCGCAAGGCCTTGTTGCTGTGTTGCCTAATGAATTGTTTTAAACACTCGGCATGCGAGTGAGTACACACGGTCACACTTGTGAGTCTCACAAGAGTTTGGTTGAACGCTACAAGTCGTTGATATTGAAAACAAAAATAAACTTCACACAGACGCCAATAACAGTGCGTGGACTTATTAGGAACAAAAAAAAACCATACAATACACGAATGGTCCCGTTTGGATACAAGAGGCGACGTTTCGTGCTTATGGCCTATTATGTGTGTGCACCACTTCCATCATAACCAAACACGCTGCGTTTGCAGTTTCGTGCGCCGCTGAGAAGGAGATAAACACGATGCCCCTCGCAACAGATGATTACATTCCTGTTTCGCAAACATTTTGTAGAAATCAAGATAATAAATAGTCTAAATAAACTAAACAAAAAAAATCTACCTTTTAAAACATCTGATAAGAAACAAAGAAATGAGTGCATCTTTAATCCAGGCGAACACCTTATCTGCTGGGCCTTGAACTGTATAAACTATGCGATGTTGCATGTACGCAATCCCATGATTTAAATCAATTTAGAAATTCACAACACATGCCTTGCCTTGTCGATTATTTCCAATTCATGACGTGTGTGTGTGTGATGGATAACGATATGTCCCACTGACACTTCCCGCGAGCATTACTTCACATTGCAGTCGCCGCAACGATTCGGAAGCCGACCGGTCCTCTGCACTTTTAAATAGAGATAGAATTGCTCTTTGTGTTTCGATTGGCACGGTTGGCTACGTACGGTGCGAAAGAAGGTCGACATACGTACGTGGACTGCAACGTATGTATGACGCACGACACAAGCATGACGCGTGGAGGGGTCGCCAATCACCGGTGCAGGTGAAGCCTGCTTGGCTTTTGAGATCGGGCGCGCTACCGATGATTTGTGTTTTAAAGCAAATGGTGTGTGACCAGATTTGCAAATGGTTTTAGCAACGTGGACACAATTTTGGGGGGCGCGTCTTATAATCCGGTATCACAGCCCTGTAATAAATCACTCCAACTCCCTATCCAGTCCCGGGGAGTCACCCGTCCCCCCCTCTCCCCGGCATCTACTCGCAAGCTACCTTTGAGTCCATACCCAGATCGAGTTTAACATGATGCTGATGCCGCCGTGGCGGGGAGGTAAGGCGGAGGTAGGGCGGACGGGGTCGGGCTGCCTGGGATGGGGTGGGGATGGGCTGGTGGTGTCTGGGCAAGCTCGCACACGCCGTGCCCTCTCCCCGGCACACCCTGCCTCCACCCCGCCGCCAACGCCGCCCACGCCTCGGCCCCACACGTCACCGTGACGGAGGAGTCCGCGATTAAACAAGGCGGCGTTATTGCGAGGCTAGAGGCGTCCCTGCTCCGCTCCCTCCCCTCCACCTTCGTCCCAGCTTCCCTCCCACGATCATTCCCTCTCTGCCAGCTCATTCACCCTTTCCCCCCGCCCGGATATGACTTGTCACCATACCGCCCAGCCCAGTGTGTGTGTTTTGTGTGCTGGTTGTGCGGTGCCTCGGGTGAACATTATGTGACCGTCTTTACATGATTGAATGAACTTGCACGTGACTTAAAAAGCGTTTTGAGGGGCACCCCTGACTAGCACGGTTGGCTATGTACGGTGCGAAAGAAGATCAACATACATGTATTTTGTTTCAACTCACTGGTACCGCTGGAGTTTAATATCGGCTCCTATCGCCAGATTGTATCGGGGCTTTCCCCCCCCTTAAAGTCTGGATTCTCCTGCAGGTGAAATCGCCACTTTTTTGCTGCTTTGCGAAATCACCAAGACATTGCCAATCATCCACTCACAAATCGCAGCCGGATTAATGCAGCGGATTTAGGGCCCTGCAGATAGGCCTCGGCAAGGTAAGATAAAAACAACGAGCCTACCTTTACCCTACCTTTTACCTTACCACAATACAATCACTCTACCCTACCTTTTACCCTTCAGCAGGTAAGGTAAAAGGTTAAAAGCAACGAGCCTACCTTTACCCTACCTTAACCCGACCTCTTACCCTTACCCCAAACAAATTACCCGATTACAGGGTAATTACTGGGGTACTACACATGAAAAAGGTTTATAACAGGTAAATGCTAGGTAGAGTGCTTTACTCATATAGAATACTCTAGATTATTCTAATTTTACACGCTTTCTTTTAACTCACTCTGTCTGTTGTCGTTGTTGTTGTTGTATCCTCAAACCGTGTAACTCAATTTTAACCCACTTCCCAATGTGGTTTCGACTGCGAACTTGGTATACTTATGACAATACTATATTCTATCATTAAAAATAAAATAAAAATATTTTTAAACATTATTTTTCATGTTATGTTTCGGCTTGGGTCTAATTGTCCACTGTCAACTGACGTTGGCTGTAAATCACCACGCCCCCCTTACGTTATGGCAAGCTTCGGGGCCACTTCCTGGAGTCGTTGAGTTCTGCCATTACTCGTACATTTCATTAAAGCGTGTTTTTAAAAAAGTAAAAAAAAATATCACTTATTAAATGGAGGCCACGGACTGCGCCACGGAGCTTTTAGCGGTAAACCAGGCACCGTAATTAGCGGGTAATACTTCGCGCTACCTTTGCCCTAACGGGGAATTCTTCCGAGCTACCTTTACCCTACCCTTTACCTTACCCTTTATCTTTACCCTTTTACCCGGTAAAAAAAAGGTAAATTACCTTACCTTGACCGGGCCTACCTGCAGCTAGGAGGCCTCGGATTTTGAGGGGTTCACCCCCCCCCATCTCCCCACCAATATATTCCATATATGCTGTTTCATAATGGGTACAAAGAAATACTCTACCGCTATGTTAAATTCCACAGGTAATTTAGTAGTTAAATCCACAGCATCACTCTGCATCATTTCCAGGTAAGTGTTGACGTGAAAATGTTTTTGTTTCACGATGAACTCTGTTTTTGGCTTTTATAATTCATACATCACACAGCAACGCAACGAGGTGAATGACAATTTTAGTTGTTTTGGGTCCGGGCCATGGATGGTAGTCAAACAGCGAAAGGAAGGAATTGAAGATGCCTAAAGACCACTCCCCCTCCCCGAAAACTAGAACCCATTTTAGCCATATAAACATCTGTTTTTAGAGCTATGGCGATTTGAATACTTTAAAATGTTTCCCCAACAGATTATATCTATACCGAATGAAGTGCTAAGATATCTGTTGACAGCGACAAGAAACATTAAACTCAGGACGCCAAAATATGATTTAGTCAGGTGACTGGACAGGATTCCAACCCAGGATTCTCAGTGTTTCTGGGTTACCGCAGGCGACACCACGGGACGAGCGATTTGCCCCCCAGACTTGACACGAGAGGGGGCCGCAGAAAAAAGTGGGCCGATGGGGGCTCAAAGGGAGCCTCTGAAAGCACCGATGGGGTGTCAGATGGGGCCTCCGATGAGACTTCATCCTATAATTTTACCTCGGGGCTTCAAAAACATTTCGGCAGACCTGAATCTCCCCATGGCACACATGCAGAAACAAGTTCTTGATACAGTATAAGTGTATGAATGAATGTAAACACGTAGGTGAAATAAAACAAATAATGTTTACCATAATTAGTCATTTATCGTGCCGCGTCACTTCGGTAAGCACGGTTGGCTACCTACGGTGCGAAAGAAGTTCAACATACATCAAGGGTTACCACCTGTCCTGGTTTTTCCCAGGATCACCCTCTTGTCCAGATCGCAGTTGTACGAGGAAATCTGCAACTATTCCCGGGACACTCAAAGTTCCGGATGTTAGTCGTGTAACAATGCACCTCCTTTACCTTCACAAGGCAACGCATTCACGCGTACTTCTCCCCTCTCCCGGTATCGTGAGATGTTCTTCTTCGCAAGATAAGCCCCGGTTGTAAATACCGGACCATACCCCAGAGGTGGCAACCACACTTCTATTGCATCGAGTCCGTCTGCAGGACGAGGTGGAGGTGGTGGGAGTATGATGGGCGACAGGTGTGCGAGGGCAGGCCACGGACATCAGCACATGTAATTTGTGCTTTCAGGTCTGAACATTCAGTGGCTTTGGGTGTGATCCTTATCACAGCCAACAAATGTTCTTCAAAATTGAACATATGGGCGTCAACTACTGGTAACTGCCCACCCACAGGAGTGTATCGTGCCGCTGTGGACTGTGCATGGCGTGGATAGATCATGGCTGCTGCTGACGATGGTGATCATGAAAGTGACAAGGTGTCGCTGTGGTTGGGAGCGTTTAACTCATTCCCGGAATGTTGCGAGTTAAGATCCTGGGCAGAGGATGGCTCGAGGCATCATCACACGGCGACAGAAAAATACAGTACCACTTTGTGCGACGCGAAGAGTGATTGTCCTCGATGAAGAGACTGGCGGCTGTCATAAAAATGCCAAACTTACACCTCCAAATGTCCGTAAGTTGCATGTGGCTAAATACTACAGGCAGAACCAGCCATTTCATACAGTTTTTTTTTGGAATCGCTGTAATGTTTTTTCCCCTCCTGTACCTGTTTTTTTGTACGTGGTTGCTTTTGCAAAGTTTGGCTTCCGTTGGAAAAAAAGAAAGACGTCAAAATTTTAAACAAAAAAGTTGCCTTGCTGATTTAATCAAAGCTATACAAAAAGAAACAATTTCCATATTCCTTTTACTCTTCTCTATCGGTGCCTCTACCGTGTGTCTCGCCGTTTCTTCCCCCCATCTCTGTGCCCCCCCAGGTTCAGGTGGTTCCTAGCTGGGGGGAGGGGGGGGGCACATACAATTTCCCAGGGGCATCCTGCAGCAAATGAGGCCACAATTGCACAGCCCCTGTCAGAGTGTATTTTTTTTCTAGTTTTAGTCAAAGGCAAATATCCTGCGTGGCCAGACTCCAAACAACACATCATATTGTTTCAAGATGTGACGCAGGTGTGTGCAGATCCGTGATTTATCGGACAGATTCTTGAGTGTGGCGTTTTGGCAGGAAACGCGGAGCACGAGAAACGATGTGGGTTGACTGATAAACGCGCGTCCGTGTTTTTGGCGGACTGGTATAGCGGACCCCAGGCAAAGCAAGTGCACTGGTTCAACAAACACATAAACAACATTTATGTTTGGAAAACATCGCCTGTGTTGTGACGTTTTGATTAGTAGGCAACATTGTTAAAAAATACAATCGTTGTCATTTAATGTTCACTTGCTGGTAGCCCGTGAGGATACGGTGTTCCTTTGCAGTTTGAAAACAGCTTTCTAATAGCAAGGATCTGATTTAAGAAGTTGTTTTTCCTTCCCTGTTGTAGCAGAAAGTTCGCCTCCTCCCCCGCCCCCCCTGAATCAGAAGCAGTCACCGCGGTGCTGTTCGTGGTTGTGGCTCTAAAACTCTCCGGTTCTCGGTTCGTACGGCGTGTTGTTCGGTACGACGTCCGACGTTTCGCGTCTACCTTGTTGCTGTCGTCCCCCCCCCCCCGCTTGTTGTCCTTCCTTCCTTCGCACCTCCGATGAGCACGGTTGAATACGTACGGCGCGAAAGAAGTTCAACATACATTCCGGGGGGCGTTTTCAAGGAACTGGATTGTTCGGAACAAACAAAAAAAACAGTTCCCAGGAACTAAACTCAGTTCCCGATGAGTACTTGTGTGATTGCTCTGGATGCTGTATCGCCTCTTTCAGCTGGAGAGAACGTTCTTGAAATGGTGTGGTCCCCCCAGTGACGCGTGTTTTTTTGTGTTTCAGTCTGGGTAGACGCACAGCGGTAGGGGCATCCTGGTGCCCGGCGAAAAGTGCCATTCCCAACGGTGTGGGGAAGCCTTCATCCAGCAGTGAATCGATCACGGCTGATGAAGACGGTCTATGCGAAAGCTGCGCTGCGGCGTTTAAAACTGACGGCGGTGCTCTACTCGAAGGTGAAAAGACTTCCATTAGGGGAGCCTTGTACCCGTCATTAACATTCTCGCGTGCCGGGGGTTCTCGCCATCTCTCGGGAGACTTCTTGCTTCTCAGTTCCAGGGAAGGAGAAACGGAGAAGGATTTGAAAGTCAACCCTCGTCACCCCGCGGAATGCTTTCAGACGTCGGGCCTGGCAGCGCACAAGGCTGCAGGCGGGCATGGTTGTTTTTCTCTTCAAATCTAAAGCGGAGTTCATTCACAAAGTGCGCGGCTCCCCCGTAAATAATTGCATCAATCAGCGTGCGCCCAATGCAATGCCCGTGGACAACCGGGGGCGTCACAACACACGCGCCACCCGTGTTCAATGATCCGATGCGCGGTCGACTGCTGAAACATAACACTTTTGTTTTAACAAGTTTAATTATTGTACGTTGTTTACCTATATACATTGTTTATTCATATTTAAAAGTTGTTTATAAAATTATTTGAATACAATTTTAAATTTCAATTAAATAAAAGCAAATAAAAATGTTTTATGAGCGTCAAATAATTTAATTGATGGTGATATATATTTAACGTTACATATGATTACACATTTTTCGGGTCAAATCGCGGAGGTAAGAATGTGTGCGGTAAAAAAAAGTTGACATCCAGGGCCGTACTTGACAAACTGGGGTGGTGCAGAAGTACAAACGCCACCAAGACTTCTGAAAAGTATCCAGACTAAAACGAGACTTTCTTGGATAACTAATCAAATATTTAAATCAAAACGAACTTCATTTATCCATCTGCGAGTCTGCCTCCCACTCACAGAGCCCAGTAAGGGGTTAATCGGATGATATAGGTACAACCACAGACGATCGACAGGTCGTGTGTGGTACGGTGGAGTGTGGCTACTCCCACCTCTTACAAAACGTTTGGTCCAGCATGGAAGAGCAGGCCAAATATCCTCTCTCTAGAGCTCCCTTAATTGGAAGCCTTTCCGCCAGCTGTGGCATGAGTAGGAAATTGCAGGACTGCGCCTTTGCCTTTTACCTGTGAAATTATTTACAACTCGTTCTAAAATGACGAGATTATAACAGTGATGATATCAGCAGCAACAGCATTAGTTGTATCACTATTTTGAACAGAAGAATAATTGAGGCATCACTCCATGATGTATTACATTTCTGTGTGAACCTAAAATAATGATTTTATTTGGGCATTGGCTTGGAGACTGCATCAATGTCCACGGAATTCACATACCGCTCCATGGTCTACAGAGGCAAGGCACCATGGTATTATTATATTATTATATTTTCTAAATTAATTTTCCGAATACGATGGTATGTATGTGGCTGATGGTAGAGAAACCTTTCATAATCCCAGCTTGTTTGCGTAATTTTGTCGACCTCTACATTTCGCCATGATTCTGTTCCCTTTGACATTGACGAACAGCGTCTGTGCGTGTGATGGGACGTTCGTGATTCTTCAAGTCAGATGTATCACCACTTTTCTCAAAAAGAACGACTGAGCCGTCATTCCCATGATCGACGTATTACAATTCTGAGCAAACATTCAGTCGAAGCGAGTCAGCTAATTATGTTCCAACAACCGGCCTTCCCCCCACACCCCTCTCAGCTTCTTTAACGACGCCCACAGTAAAACCATTCGATCCGGGAGCTTTTTACTTCATTTCAAGGCACGGTGTTTTGGTCGTCGAGTGCGACATCTGATGGGAATTAAACTTAAACAATAAAGAGCGAAGGGAAAGGCGGCCGCTGTTGGGTCTGGGCGAGTGGAGTCGCGCCAGGCTACGGCTGAGCCGAGCCCCTTGCGTGATGGATGGACCCTGGACGGGCGTGCCTTGACAGCGGCTATACATAGCTCGTCAATTGCGCAATGACCCGTGGAAACATTAACCTACATCTGTTGGACGACAGGCTCCCTGCCCTTCTCCATGCAGTGGGTAGGTATGGCGATATCGCGCCCTCTTTCAAGTTTACACTTGATACCCTTTGGATAAAGGCACCGTATTCCCCGGGTTAGCGTGATTTAACTACCCTGATTCTAAAATATGAAAATAAAACCTTTTTTCATCATCTGATGATCTGAATCGTGTTGTATTAGTGCTAATGAAGGCAGAGAAATGAAGGCGGTTTTTTTTGTCACGCAGGGGTGGAGGCGGCTGCGTGGTCCGCAGAAATGTTTGCATCGGACCAAAAAAGTCTGAGAACAACACTGCTGCTGTACCACACTGCAGCTCTATCACACTGCTGTACCACACTGCAGCTCTATCTCCACACCACACTATCTCCACACCACTCTATCTCCACACCACTCTATCTCCACACCACTCTATCTCCACACCACTCTATCTCCACACCACTCTAACTCCACACCGCTATCTCCACACCACTCTATCTCCACACCACTCTATCTCCACACCACTCTATCTCCACACCACTCTATCTCCACACCACTCTAACTCCACACCACTCTATCTCCACACCACTCTATCTCCACACCACTCTATCTCCACACCACTCTATCTCCACACCACTCTATCTCCACACCACTCTATCTCACTGCTCTATCTCCACACCACTCTATCTCCACACCACTCTATCTCCACACCACTCTATCTCCACACCACTCTATCTCCACACCACTCTATCTCCATCCACTCTATCTCCACACCACTCTATCTCCACACCGCTCTATCTCCACACCGCTCTATAACCACACCACTCTATCTCCACACCACTCTATCTCCACACCACTCTATCTCCACACCACTCTATCTCCACACCACTCTATCTCCACACCACTCTATCTCCACACCACTCTATCTCTACACCACTCTATCTCCACACCACTCTATCTCCACACCACTCTATCTCCACACCACTCTATCTCCACACCACTCTATCTCCACACCGCTCTATCTCCACACCGCTCTATCACCACACCACTCTATCTCCACACCACTCTATCTCCACACCACTCTATCTCCACACCACTCTATCTCCACACCACTCTATCTCCACACCACTCTATCTCCACACCACTCTATCTCCACACCACTCTATCTCCACACCACTCTATCTCCACACCACTCTATCTCCACACCACTCTATCTCCACACCACTCTATCTCCACACCACTCTATCTCACTGCTCTATCTCCACACCACTCTATCTCCACACCACTCTATCTCCACACCACTCTATCTCCACACCACTCTATCTCCACACCACTCTATCTCCATCCACTCTATCTCCACACCACTCTATCTCCACACCGCTCTATCTCCACACCGCTCTATAACCACACCACTCTATCTCCACACCACTCTATCTCCACACCACTCTATCTCCACACCACTCTATCTCCACACCACTCTATCTCCACACCACTCTATCTCCACACCACTCTATCTCCACACCACTCTATCTCTACACCACTCTATCTCCACACCACTCTATCTCCACACCACTCTATCTCCACACCACTCTATCTCCACACCACTCTATCTCCACACCACTCTATCTCCACACCACTCTATCTCCACACCACTCTATCTCCACACCACTCTATCTCCACACCACTCTATCTCTACACCACTCTATCTCCACACCACTCTATCTCCACACCACTCTATCTCCACACCACTCTATCTCCACACCACTCTATCTCCACACCACTCTATCTCCACACCACTCTATCTCCACACCACTCTATCTCTACACCACTCTATCTCCACACCACTCTATCTCCACACCACTCTATCTCCACACCACTCTATCTCCACACCACTCTATCTCCACACCACTCTATCTCCACACCACTCTATCTCCACACCACTCTATCTCCACACCACTCTATCTCCACACCACTCTATCTCCACACCGCTCTATCTCCACACCACTCTATCACCACACCACTCTATCTCCACACCACTCTATCTCCACACCACTCTATCTCCACACCACTCTATCTCCACACCACTCTATCTCCACACCACTCTATCTCCACACCACTCTATCTCCACACCGCTCTATCTCCACACTGCTCTCTATCTACGGTGGTCATACTCTGAGGGACGCTCTCTGATTGGTCTGTCATTCTGTCACCAGTCTCACTCCTTGGCCGTCACCCCACGTCGCCTGCTTTTGTTCTAGGATGCACGTGTTCCCTTTTTACTGTCTATCCTGTAGCTTGCAGAATTAATCTCTCCACGCTTCTTCATGTAATGTATGGTTAATGCAATGTATGCTTTATGTAATGTATGCTTTATGTAATGTATGCTTTATGTAACGTATGCTTTATGTAATGTATGCTTTATGTAATGTATGGTTAATGTAATGTATGCTTTATGTAACGTATGCTTTATGTAATGTATGCTTTATGTAATGTATGCTTTTGTTACACTCTGCCACGTTCCACGTTTACGATCCACGTCACAGAACTTTTAGCGTGTTATTTATTTAACTATCACTCATTACAGATACACGATTATACTTTACCTTGTCAAAAAGTATTGCGTTGTGTCTATCGTTCAACCAAAACACACGTATGCATGCTGGCACCATAGAAGATACCACGTGATAGCAAGAAGGTTGCGTGCACCAATTCACAACTGGGCTCAGACCTTTGACCTCACCACTTTGGAGAAAAGTCACGTGCTGCTGTTCACCTCGCTGCAATCCGCCTACCCATAATGCAACGTTCCAGCTAAATTTAAACATTTTACTCCCAATAAAAATGAGCCTAATATTACTTTTGATTAATTGAAGGGGTTGTCCGTTGCTCAACAGCTATTCGTATTTCAAATTAAACACTGTTCACCAGGAAACATTGCTAATCTTGAGTCGTATGAGGCTCCGTGGTGTACGGTGCAGTCTACAACGCGTTACCTAACTCTCTGGCCTCTCTCTATTCACGAGCTATCAAAGGTCATTTGCCCAATATGTCACCTTTGGTATATTTGTTCCTTTTAAGGCCGCAGTGTTATTGACGAATGTGTTGGGGGGGGGGTTGTTTGTTTAACCTGAGCTGACGGATCCGGACTTGAGCCCACGAAGTTTGCTGTCCGCTAATAAACACCTTGACGGTGGCGCTCGTGACACGGTGCTTCCCCTGCCGAGGTGAGGAGGCACTGGAAGGGAACTCAGAAAATGTTTCCGTGATGTCACCTCTCGGAGGCTGTCCCGCGAGAGGCGAAGCGGTTGTTTACTGCGCTCTTGGATCGTACAGCGCGTTCTCTAGCCGCACGGTGTCCAACGTTTCACTCCGCATGCCGGGGACTGCTTCAGCCGCTGAAGGACGCTGCTGGTTAACGCAAGCGTCTGCAAGGCCAGCAGGCAGATCGACTAAGACAAGTTATATTTTTTTCGTGGAGACAAAGAACTGAAGGTGATACATATATATTGAATTTATTTATTACTCAGAATATTCAGCGGTTTCAGCAGGTTCAGCTATAGGCCGCAAGAGGCAAAGGAGTATTTATTATTTCTTAGGCATCAGTGTGAATATCTAAAAGGCAAACGTAGGGATTTTTAGGATGCAATTGCAGCGTTCAAGACTCAAAGGGGGCAACTAAAGTAACTTATCTCGCCCCTGCCCGTTCATTGGGAGAGACGCCCAGCGCCAACTGATTTGGCTGCCTTGTTAATCCTCTCATGGTTGACCTGTGGCTTATTCTCGTCTCACCCACGAACCTCCTTTGGCTTGTACTTTCAAAATGAGTATTCGCTTTCGTCCAATTCCGAATGTATGCCTTTATATATGTGATGATTCACATGGTGTAGATGGCGGTTTTCGTAAAATCCTACAGCAGAGGTGATGATACAAATGTCTTCTGAAATTGCCACCAAAATTGTAGTCTTGCCAGTTGCTTAAAATTAGCATTACATTTCAATAAAAAACACTCAACATTGTGACGTGGAAGGGGAGAGGGGAAGAGGGAGGGGGGGCTGAGCCCCCCCCTTTCTGAAAATTCGGCCTCCCTTTATATATATAACTACTACAGGCCCGTGGCCCCTTAACCACTCTCAAATCCGCTCTCATTTCCATAATCTTCTCGGCACGGCGTAAATCTAACGCCTCACGTTGGCCGTCGCGAACTACGGCTTCATTGCGTGAAGCGTTTCCTTGAAATTGGGAATTGCTTTGGCCAGGGAAGCGTCTGCGAGCCGAGAGAACGGGCGGACATCCAGCGGCAGAAGTAACGGACGACGGGAAACGTGAGTCATCTTGCAAGAAATCACTGGACACTTGGCCATGACGCAGGCACACAATGGCCTGCCTGAAATAAACCGCGACATTAAACCTCCCATACAGACGCAAAAAAACCTCCCATACAGACACAAATGATACCTCCCATACAGACACAAATGATACCTCCCATATAGACACAAATGATACCTCCCATACAGACACAAATGATACCTCCCATACAGATACAAATGATACCTCCCATACAGACACAAATGATACCTCCCATACAGACACAAATGATACCTCCCATACAGATACAAATGATACCTCCCATACAGATACAAATGACACCTCACATAGAGACACAAATGATACCTCCCATACAGACACAAATGATACCTCCCATACAGATACAAATGACACCTCCCATACAGACACAAATGATACCTCCCATACAGACACAAATTATACCTCCCATACAGATGCAAAAAAAACCTCCCATACAGACACAAATGATACCTCCCATACAGACACAAATTATACCTCCCATACAGATACAAATGATACCTCCCATACAGATACAAATGATACCTCCCATAGAGACACAAATGATACCTCCCATAGAGACATAAATGATACCTCCCATACAGATACAAATGACACCTCCCATAGAGACACAAATGATACCTCCCATAGAGACACAAATGATACCTCCCATAGAGACACAAATGATACCTCCCATACAGATACAAATGATACCTCCCATACAGACACAAATGATACCTCCCATACAGACACAAATGATACCTCCCATACAGACACAAATGATACCTCCCATACAGACACAAATGATACCTCCCATACAGACACAAATGATACCTCCCATACAGACACAAATGATACCTCCCATACAGACACAAATGATACCTCCCATACAGACACAAATGATACCTCCCATACAGATACAAATGATACCTCCCATACAGACACAAATGATACCTCCCATACAGACACAAATGATACCTCCCATACAGATACAAATGATACCTCCCATACAGATACAAATGACACCTCACATAGATACACAAATGATACCTCCCATACAGATACAAATGATACCTCCCATACAGATACAAATGACACCTCCCATACAGACACAAATGATACCTCCCATACAGACACAAATTATACCTCCCATACAGACGCAAAAAAAACCTCCCATACAGACACAAATGATACCTCCCATACAGACACAAATGATACCTCCCATACAGATACAAATGATACCTCCCATACAGATACAAATGATACCTCCCATAGAGACACAAATGATACCTCCCATAGAGACATAAATGATACCTCCCATACAGATACAAATGACACCTCCCATAGAGACACAAATGATACCTCCCATAGAGACACAAATGATACCTCCCATAGAGACACAAATGATACCTCCCATACAGATACAAATGATACCTCCCATACAGACACAAATGATACCTCCCATACAGACACAAATGATACCTCCCATACAGACACAAATGATACCTCCCATACAGACACAAATGATACCTCCCATACAGACACAAATGATACCTCCCATACAGACACAAATGATACCTCCCATACAGATACAAATGATACCTCCCATACAGACACAAATGATACCTCCCATACAGACACAAATGATACCTCCCATACAGATACAAATGATACCTCCCATACAGACACAAATGATACCTCCCATACAGACACAAATGATACCTCCCATACAGATACAAATGATACCTCCCATACAGTCACAAATGATACCTCCCATACAGACACAAATGATACCTCCCATACAGACACAAATGATACCTCCCATACAGACACAAATGATACCTCCCATACAGACACAAATGATACCTCCCATACAGACACAAATGATACCTCCCATACAGACACAAATGATACCTCCCATACAGATACAAATGATACCTCCCATACAGACACAAATGATACCTCCCATACAGATAAAAATGATACCTCCCATACAGATACAAATGATACCTCCCATACAGACACAAATGATACCTCCCATACAGACACAAATGATACCTCCCATACAGACACAAATGATACCTCGTGTCAGTCAACTTTAGTTTTCTGAAAAAACTCCAACCTACTCCCGTCCGCCTAATTATTTCATCGTTTCAATTCCGCACCATCTTCAGTAACTCCTGTGATGTCTTTTCAATGTGTCCCACCAGTCTGTAACCCATCGTACCTCGCTTCTCTCGTCCCATACCAACGTCCCCTCCCACCGCTCCTCACCGTTCCACCTCTCCTTGTGCACAGTCACTGTTTCCGCTCCTTTCCCCTACTCGCCCCCTTGCACTGCAACAACTTCCACTCCACATGAAGCGAGCAACACCCTCCCCCCTATCAAGTTTCCCCTCCTTCCCTCAAGACCCCCACCTCTTTTCCCTGGCCCATCCGTCCCTCCATCCCTAGGTACCCCCGTAATTCCCGTACCCACTCATCTCGCCCCCTCCCATACCCATCCCTACCCCCTCCCCTCTTTTCCCCATCCATAAATGACGTCACGCGATTTTGGACGATTTTGACCCCCCCCCCCTTTCGTCACACGGCGTCACAAAAAGTCAGACCCCCCTCAAATATTACGTCACAAAGCTCTGCCCCCCCCCCCAATAAAACATGCTGCAGTCTGATGTTGTAGGTGAAAACATTTAATAAAAAGTCTATTTAATTAAGTAGAACGTGTTGTCTATATTTATTTAAAGTTGCGCATTTTGATGTGACGTCACATTTCTCAACCCCCCCCCCCCTCGTCACACATCGTCACAAATTTCTGACACCCCCCCCCCCAGGTGCGTGACGTCATTCATGGACGGCCCCTTATTACATTTACCTAACACGATTGCACCATTGATATCCCTTGGAGTACGCGATATTAGGCACTATATAAATATTAGATAATATTTCTTATTTACCAAATGCCTGCACAGAAATGAAGTCCAGCAACACGACTCAAGAACTTCGTAGAGAAGGTTTACAAAAGTTGGGCTGAAAACACACGCGTGCATAAGCACAACAAGCTCCCAGAACGAAAGGAGATGTCACGTCGAAGGCCACTGAAGCAGCCCCTTAAAATATGTCCACGCAGTAAAGGCCCTCTATCGCGGGGCCTCGTGCGAAGGTGCGCCGCGCGCGCCGCGGATAAGGCGGCGAGAAGGGACGTCGGGAATGGTGCCGAGACGTCGCCTCCCACCGGACAGTCCCTGGCCTGCGGTGATGCAACGTCTTCTGCGCCAGTTCCAAACGGAAATGTCTCAATTCCGTGACGTGAGACCAACAGCACGACTGCAATACAGGAGGTGGTGGCGGCGGTTTATGGCGGCGGCGAAGCTAAAGGCGCAGCACTGCGATTGCTCACTTACGACCACCGCTGGCAGAAGGGCCACCGCTAGGGAGATGCTCTAAGCCGGGGGGGGGTCCCATTGAGGACTGCTTCGTGACGCCAATTATTAAGCATCACGATCTCGTATTCACCACGTGCATTGTGGCATTGGATATAGAGTTTTTTACCGAATTCGCAAAAAATGTCTCTTCCTGTAAATGTGGTTGCCCACCCCCTTCTCGAGTAAAATTCTTCTGGAGGGTATTTTTGGCCCACTATTGCGCGCCGGCCAGGTGGGAGTACCCGCACTCTACCCCACCACGTGTCACTTACCAAGCAATTGTGCTGTACATATTTATTCTGCTGGGTGGACTGTAGTGGGGGGGGAGGTTGCGAAGGAATTTAATAAACTCGCCCCATTGTCTCAACTGCCGCGCCGGAAGATCGAATCGAACTGGTAGCCTTGGGAGGTAAGCCCCATGTGCGAACCCCTGACACCACCGTGGCAGCATTCATAGTCTCACATCGACATGACATCCCTCTGCAAGACAATCAAGTCACATTTTCTAGATAATACTTACAAGTCTATACTTACACTGTATGGTATACATACCATATATATTTCCAGCTACTTGACAAAATACTAAAAAGCACAATTCTTACATCACAAACACAGAGGAGAATGGTTTATGTCGTGCATCGCAGCTCGTAAAGTAAAATACCAAAAGATAACGCTGTTCACTGCGCGCGCTTATCGGGTTTCGTTCCCCGCAGAGTAATCCCATTGCCCTGGAATTGACCACGGTAATGGTAATACCAGACCTGTGATTTTGCTTGCACTTGAGACGACTTCACAGAACTCGTTTTTACAAAAATGTCAACCGATAACTCCGCAGCCACCGCCACGGTATCCGTCCGCTCGCTCTCGGGGCGAATCGGAGGAGCCACAGACAAGCGGGAAAGGCAGGCAGGTGTTGAGCCAACAATGGCCCAACATCTCTGGGGTCCTCTGTATATTTAGCTGTTTTCAGATGATCAATATGTGTTTACGTGTTGGAGGGGTGACCAGAGAAAATGCTGGCTGTAATTACTGGCGAAACGTTGTGGATTTGGTCTCCAACACACCGGTGTGCTGTACTCGTAACGAATTAGCACGTTCTGTTTACATGACAAACCTTAATAATTGGCTGTGTCGGGTGGTGGTGGGTTTAACGACACATTCATATTTACGTGATCTAACCCAAAACAACTGTATTACAGAGAAAACCTACGCATTCGAGGGGGCAAAACTATACCATACAGATGGAACAGATGGAGATTAGACTACACTTGTGTTGTACCGCCTGCTCCTGGCATGCCAGGGTATGGCATCTCTGCAACCAGGGGAAGAGTTTCACAACGGTGATCCATCAACACTCGCTCCCTCCACACGGTGCTGCTGTATTAGTAGCCACCTGTGTATCCATCACTTCCCGCCGATCCTTTGCAGGTGTGCTGGGTGATTGTCAATTGTGACTGAAGACTGATAGTGAATTGTATCTATTGGACAGTGATTCGCTAAACAGCACGTGAGCGTCAAAGTCTGCTCTTGAATTATCCCAACTTCTGGCTTCAGGCCTTCTGCTGGGTGCCCCTCCAGTGCATGTCTTGGTATCACAACCTGAAAATTTATGAAAACTGTAAGAATCCGATGAGCTATAAAGCTCTTACACCATTGGAAACCTCATTTGCCAGTAACAAAATATGATAAAGGTTTTTTACCCTTTTATCTGGCAACAAAACTGACACCTTTTTTTACAAGGAGTCATGTTTACATTGACCACAATACCTGCGGTCGGAACGCAAACCTGACTCCTTGTAAAAAAGGTGTCAGTTTTGTTGCCAGATAAAAGGGTAATAAACCTATTATCATATTTTGTGACTGGCAAATGAGGTTTCCAATGGTGTAAATGCTTACCCCGAGCTCTCATACTCTGATGGTGCATTGTTTTTGAGTTGTGCGCCTTTTGGCGTCATCTGGTCCAACACCATGTGAGACGAAGCTCTAAGGAAAGCTGTCTCGGGTGTGGACCAATCAATTTCAAGGACAGTGCATACATTATCAGAGTTGTTGTTTTTTGTTTGCGTTCCGACCGCAGGTATTGTGGTCAATGTAAACATGACTCCTTGTAAAAAAGGTGTCAGTTTTGTTGCCAGATAAAAGGGTAAAAACCTATTATCATATAAAACTCTTGTTCACAAATGTCCACAGATCGTAGCCTGCCCTACCCCATCCAGAAAAGTGTTCCAGCCACCACAAACTTATTCTTCTCGTGTTTGCAATGCTATTCTGAACTTACTAACATCTTATGTTATGATGTTACAACTACAACTATATTTTTTATTTTACCAGATAAGGCTACTGAGCGATATAGCTCGTTTTCAGAAGCGACTTGACCACCAATGATAGATCAACAAAGTGGCTCATCATGTGGAAATTAATTGCAGACAAATACTATAAAAGCACGTTTCTCTAAATGTGTGTGGGGAGGGGGGGGCCCGGAGGACTCGGAGACAAATCCTCGCGACCACGGGGAGAGAGACACGCAAACTCCAAATATACAGCAGCAGGCGTCAGGGTCGGGATCGAACCCACGTCCTCCTGCAATGCATTCACTAACTGTGCATGGTGGTCACCCACCCGAACAGTATGCAGGCTCAACCCCGCTTCGCTTCTGAGATGTGACAAGATGTAATCCTGCACCGTGGAGGCGGTGAGGATTGGTGGATCACGCACATTCACGAAACTCCCTCCCAACCCATGTGCGTCAAGGCCGCCATCTCCTGGCTCGTTAGGTGCGTGGCAGTGCAGCAAGTGGTTTAATTTAAATCTATACGGGTGGGTTGAATGTTTACAACTCTCTCGCCACGTGTGAGGTTTCTCCGGGTACTCGGCTGTCCTCCCACACGTATACAACACTCGTTGCTCGAGTTGTCCAAACATCCCAATGTAGGGCCACAGAACTTGGACAATTATTTGGCGCCGGTTGTGGCCGCTTTGCCACGTGGCTTTGACTTCCCACGCCTGTGAACGGCTCTCTGCTCCCTGTGAGAGCGAACGAGGGTTGTGTGCGTTCTAAGTTCCAAATTATTCTTTGGTTCTTTCGGTAAAGTCACGTAGAAAGGAGATCAATTAATTATATGAATAAAATAATATGCTATAATAATAGTATGTTAATATTTAATTACTTTTTATTTCTACGTGACTACCGAAAGAACCAACGAGTAATTCCTGCAGTCACGAAAGCTCCAAATTAAGTTCTCAATTATTATTATTATTCTACGTTATTTGTACCGGTTAACACGAGTGCACATCTGTGTTGTGAGTCAGCGATTTATTATTTAATCCCCACTTCACGAGCCAGTTTATTGATTTTTCTGGCGTTGGGCTCGCGCAGCATGAAGTCTCGAACGTGTGCAGAGCTTCTACGCCCTCTTGTGGTGATTTATTTTAATTACACAACTAAAGCGAAAGGGTACGTACTGACATAGCATTACCGGTGTTCGTCATCCACTGTGCGGATCAGGGCTGGGCAACCAACTTCACAATGAGAGACATGTTTTTTTGTCGAATTCGATAAAAAACGACTTAATATTTCAAGAGCGACAACGCACTGCGGTGAATACGAGACGGTGGGCTCCTGAATAAACAACGTGTCACGAAGCGGTCCCAGGGAGAGCCGCAGGTTGTCGACCCCTTGTATGGATGAACGCCTCCACACGCAATGCTAATTTCGAGGCGGTGGTTTAGCCATACTTCCCCAGGCCCATCAGTGGAGGGTGGCCCAGGACCGATGCAGATACACACCTCCCGCTGATGTGAGCCGTGGCCGGGAATTGAACGCACGTAACCAGGTGCATTGTTTTTCTTTTTTAAAGGTATCTGTCAAACTGATTAAAGCAGGGTTTTTGGGTTAAAACGCGTAAATATATAAATGTGCCGTTAAACCCGCCACCACCCGACACAGCCAATTAGTAAGGGTTGTCACGTAAACAATTGGTCACTAGTACAGCACACCGGTGTGTTGGAGAGCCAAGCCACAACATTTACAATCTGCGTACGACGTTTCGCCACGAATTGCAACTTAGCTTCATCGTGGGTTTAACGACAAATGTATGGATTACGCGATCTAACTCAAAAAAATCCTGTATTATGGATATTGGTCGCGAAAGCCTACCTGTTATACTAAATAAAGCAACACCATAATTTATGTTTGATGTGGACACACAGATGTGTCAGTGCTGATACACCTGTTATATGCTTTATTGTATATTCAGAACACGCCTGTTATATAATAACAGGAAGTGATCGTTAACGTTGTTGGGGAGAATATTTAACAAAATAAATAAGCAGACAACATGCCTCTTTCGCATATCTGTATATAAAAAAGCACCGTTTACACATACCATCAGCCACATGGCCACATCGAACAGACAGGATCCTTGCTGATGAATATCTGGCAGTTCACCGGCGTTGAGTCAAGCAAGCCTGAGTGCTGATGAGACAATGAATGTTGAAACCGGACCAGAGTTTGTTTGCTTGCTGAACCGATGCTGTTGAAATTATGCACATTCAGCAGGCCACGTGACTGGTGGAATGCGTGAATTTTTTGTATATTTTCACGTGGAGCGATAGACATATATATACGTCACCATGCTGTTCAGTCCGGGTTGCGGAAGGAGTGGGAAGGCAGGACCGGTTCTGACATCACTGGCCCCTGATGTTAGCCGTGACCAGAGATCACACCTGTGGAGGTGAGGGTTGGTGAATCACACAAATGTTGTGAAACTCCATTCCCGTGGGCGTCAAGGTGCCATACAATGGTTTTCCAGAAGGCAGTGCATCAAAATGTGGACTGATATCGTCTGTGCCTTCTGTATGGGATACGGTGTGCCCCCTCGCATGCGTGGGGTTTTTTCAGGTGTTCTGGTTTACACTCCCGCATGTGCTCATTAATTGGCTGAAAACATCTTAACAAATAGAGGACCGCAAAGCTTGGGCAATTGTTGACACCAACTCACCGCCTGGCTGCCTTCTTGCTTCTCTGTAGTTCCTCGTGCCTCTTAGTCGTTCCGTCTCTTCGATCGAGTGATCAAATACCGTACGGTGTGTTACAAGTTGAATGTATTATGATATTATCATCAAATTCAGGTCACCCGTTTTAAAGCCCAGCGTGCTAAGCACTTAACCACCATCCCATTATAAACATTACCACCACTCCACCCCAAGGCATTTTCTATAATTAAAATAATTCCTGGCCAATGATCACTAAGTAACCGTGCAGCATGGTTATTCAGGTCATATCCGTATTTGCAAAAAGAGGAATTTCGCAACGAGCCCTCCCTCTCTCTCCCTCTGGTTCATAGACAATGGAAACGGCCTCACGCAAGGATTGAACCGGCTCGTGTTTGCTTCATGCCTTCGATAAACATTACACATCTAACCCTTGCGGACTTTACTTTTGGCACTTCCACAACACAACGCGCCTGCCTGGTCTGTATCACTCTTCCGTTGCAAAACAACTCGTGAATGCCTTTATACCGACGGCGCACGCAGAGGCAGAGAACGCAGCAGATGATGCAGAGCAAACACACGAAGTCTGGATTACCCCCCACTGGCTCTAAAGAAAACCCCGGTGAGTAATGACAAGATTAGATGCCAAGGTCTCAACACTTTGCTAATTAAAGCTTGGTCATTCATTGTCCGTGGTCCCCAAGTATTCACAACCTTGCTCAATTCAAGCAATGCATTAACTCTTTCCACTCTACCTTCAACAGTGCTGGTTGCTACTGGCCATGGGGATGTTGGCTTTTGGGCCCGTGATCATTAACTGTGATGAAATAAAATAAAATACACAACTGATGGGTCAATGTATTCTTTGTTTCACGAGGACGCCAGCTTTAATGGCAGACAAAACACGTTTTAAGTTTGTGGTGGGCATTTACATGCCAGATTTAGAGATGCAGATTAAAATAACAGATCAGAGTCTGGCTCTATTGATAAAAAAACCACACACACTTTATATTCTTAGTTTTTTTCGGTAAAGTCACGTTGAAGAGAAACAACAAAATAACAAAATATATATAAAACAATAAAAAATTCTCACGACGTTTTTTTATTTTTTATTGTTTTATATATATTTTGTTATTTTGTTGTTTCTCTTCAACGTGACTTTACCGAAAAAACTAAGAATATGAATTACTGCAGTCACGAAAGCTTTAAATCACACACACTTTGTTTTAGTGTTCATCACCCCATGGTCTTGTGAAGCCGTGCCACGACTGGCTCGCCACGAGACGCCATCAACGTTGCTCATCGACTGTTTCCACATGTCTAAAATAACGTTTCCGTCACTTGATTGTATCGGCAGGCTCATGCTAGGATCAGTCTCACGCGACAGGGAATATAATATATCAAATTCACGTGTGTTTGATTTCTATTTGTTTCATTCCTATACTTGTTATTTGATTGTTTTTGTGATTTGGGTGACTCAGATCACTCTCGCAAATGAGACATCCTGGTCTGTCGAGTTCTCATCTGGCTACACATAAATCTACGCCATGCGAAATATTTCCGTTATTTGTTGAAGGCCCATATTCCATTATTTTCTTGACTCAGTGTAAACAATGCATTCCAACGAGCCAATGGCTACATTTCGTTTCAGTTCTCCCAATGACCTCACACCTGCTGTGAAAATCACCCACTTCTTCACCTCGCATGGGCTTTGGATGGCAACTGGTGGCCTACCAGCTACCTGATGGAACTGTTTACGAACTCCCTTCCCAGAGGTCAATCCTGGCTGACCCCATCACATCCCGGTAATAACCAGTAGCAAGTCAACACACTTCCACGTGCTTTTGTGGGAGTCCAACACTTATCAAATATTAATATGGAATTTCTCCAAATTGGGCTGTACAAAGACTGTTGGGGTAATGATGTTAGCGAGCACCTATTAAGGCCATCACGGAACACGAGGGGGTGGTGTGGTCAGCACCATTCCCGTCTGCTTGCCTTCATCTCCCCAATGCAGCAATTTACACGACACATGAGGTACTCATTTAAGACTGATACGACTAAAGGAGACTCAGGACCTGTTCATATATTCATCTCTGATGTTGGCTCTGAGTGGGAATCAAACTCGCGTAGCTGGGTTTGTAGTTCAGTGCGCTAACCACTGCAACCCCCGCTGTGCGTACACACATTCCCAAAGCACGTGCATTTGCATATTAAAAAAAAACTACAATACGTCCAATACCTTTTAAAACTAATTACATCACACTTCACTGCAATACACACATTTACAATATTGGCAACACGTTCCCTGTTAAATGAACATAGGCTTTTCTTGCAGTGGAATTTAAACATCGCGTGTTTCAATCGCCATGAAGTTTTGTGCCTCATCACCGGAATGATTGAACAGCCTCCGCACTGACCGACAAGAGATGTGAAGCAAACAGGCACGTGGTGTCACCTGGAGACGAGCTGTTTGGTATTTACTTCAATAAAGGGCAGCGGAGTAGGGCCTGCTTATTCAGTGCGTCTGGGGCTAAGCGTGGGGTCCACGCAGGCTGACGGTAAGAATGTAAACTCATACTGTTAAACGTGCGTGTAAAAGTATTTTATACATGCCCAATGACGAATAGTGCAGTGGACACCTACGGGCTATCTGCCCATGGATCGTGATGATGTAAAAATCTACATCATGCTCTTCAATCCACTGCCTGCGACCTATATACGATGTTAATGCCGTTGTATGACATCTAAGAGCAATGGACTTTGTTTTGGGTTTGGGGTGAAAGAATGTCACGCTCCGAGATGACTTACATTCAGTTGTATTTTTTTATTCTTCGCAATTCTGTTTATGTTTGTACTCCTGTTAGCATTAATATAATGTATATTCACATTTATCATCCATTGTTGTGTATATGGTCCTGTTCATATGTACACTTGAAGTTTATGATATTCATAACTTTCATTTGGTGATTTATAAGTGGTTAGATCGCGTCACTCACAACTGGATAAGTGAAAGTCTAATGCGAGGCGAATGACACGTTTTTTGGCATAAAATTACGTGGCCTAACCCAAAAATAAATAAACGATTTCAATCATTGTTGAGTCCGGTATGATCCGTTTGGTGTCAATAAAATGATAGCCACATTGTGGGAGACTGACCATGGTCCTCCTACAAATGGTACTGCCATAGAAATGTGTAATTTTGGTGACTGGCTCAGTAACACCTCTTTGTTGATCAGAGCAGGGACACTTTATCACCACTATGTCCATCTACTGCTGGATGAAGGCCTTCCCATGTCATGTCAGTTATAATGATTGTTTGACCATATTTCACACGGAGACAATGCATTTACACTTTAAATAATAGATGCAAAGAGGTAAAAAAGCAAACCTTGTAATATCTCATCTAAAAAGTAAGGCATGTTGTGGTTTTGATATATTTTTATGAAATAAACTCAGTGTTGACTAAAACAAAACCTAAGTCATAAATTTGTGTTGACCGTGTTTTCATCACACCGCCACGCATAATAACAAATTTCAAGAGGGTGATTGTGATGTTTTATATTCCCAATTGAAAATTTAATGATAATAATAATCACACAAGTATGAATATTTTAGTTGATGCCACTCGACGCGAAATATCGAAAGTAACATCATTTGGAATTTCTATTTTTTTCAGAGTCTTGGCAGCGCACGCTACTCGTCGGTTATTTGTGATTTAAAGACAAAGGGACCTGCGGCATTATCGCACGCGAACACATCACCCAACACAAATACCTGCGGAGTAGAGTCAACCCCAACGTTACTACAGGGAATACCGGGTATGAAGGCACGCGACCCTCCCTTCGTTTAACGTTACACAGGAAAGTAAACGATTGTCCTGTTTGCCGTGTTCTGAAACATCAGCTTCAAAGTCTACAGCAACGGTTGCTGGGATAAGACCTCAAGTAATCAAACGCTTTTCATTGTCCCTGTGTCCTGCATGTTTTTGGCCTTCTCGGTTTAACGGTCACCACCGACAACTATTGCGAATGACCCATAAGCCTTAACAAACAAAACAAGTCTATCTTACAAATAATCCTTCGGAGCATATCGACGCTCGTTAGGATTTACGATTGATTGACTCCAACCACCTCGCAGACACGCACCAAGCAACCAGCATGACAACCGGTGAGGCTCTGTAAGTTTTAGTTTCCGGCGGAAAAAAAAAGAAAACAACCCCCGATAACACCACGACCCGCGTCGGAAAATGCAAGCCGATAAACTCCACAAGAGCTCCAACCCGTACGCCATCGACGTGCTGCAGCTGCGCAAGGATGACCTCTGCGCGGACATCCTCAACACGGAGCTCCTGCTCAGGCTGTTGGTGGAACACGGCGCTCTGAGCTACCACCAGCACGCCGCCCTGGCGCTGCTTGAGTCGCGCCGCGAATGCAACGCCAGCATGCTGGAGATGGTGGCGCGCTCCGGCGAGCGGGCGTGCCGTCTCTTCTTCAACCCGTGCCTCAAGCGTGCAGAGCCCGAGGTGTACCTGGACATCAGGCGCCACGTGGCAGAGGTGTCGACGAAGGTGGGCGACAGCCAGCGCCAGCTCATCGGCTACCTGCTCGAGATGGACGGCTGCGAGCTGGGGGACGTCAACAAGGGCGGCGGCCAGCCGAAGAAGAGCGGCGTCAAGGCCAAAGTGGAACCCGTAAAGGCCAAGCCCACGCAGCCGGCGGCGACCGTGACCGCGGCGAGCGTGCTGAAGGCCGCCGTCGACGGCGACGTGGACCACATCCAAAAGGCGCGGACGGCGAACTTCAACTTGAACGTGGTCAACAGGAACAGGGAGGGGCCACTCCACTTGGCCGCGGCGCAGGGTCACGCCAAGGTCGTGGCGGCGCTGCTCAAGGCAGGCGTCAACGTGAACGCGAGGGACGCCAGCGGCAAGGCTCCGATTCACGCGGCGACGCGCAACGGGCACGGCGACGTGGTCAAGCTCCTGCTGGACGCCGGGGCCGACGTCGTCGGATCGAAGGCTTCGGCAAAGTCGACGCCGAAGAACGGCGGCAGCAGCAGCTCGTGCTGCTCGTGTTGCTGGGAATAAAGTGCGGCATGGGATTTGGAGGCGCCGACGATGCTCGCTGCTGCTGCTGCTGCTGCAAATTCCTTGTGTGCGTTGTTGCACGATTGTTCTGTTGTGATGGATTTTTGTTGTGGTCGTTTTTTTTTGCCAATGTTATTCTTTGTTGGCATTAGCCAAGCTGATGGGCCATCATAGTGTGGCAGTGCGGTCTTCGCGAATACGGTATCCGGTGGTATACTCTGCAGCAGTGAGCATTTGGGTGACAATACTGCACTATGCTGATGAGTTCTAAGGAGGATGAAACCGGGCCACAGTTGTTTATCACTGAATCACTGCTGCCTATCAGTCAGTCAGAAGTTGCTCAAATGTATTGTGTTGGTGGCCTCAGACAAGAGAACCAGAATGTACTTCTTCATGAAATGCTTCCCATGGTTTTTGCATAATGCACAAAGGCCGAGTGCTTTTTTAAATACTTCTGTTATCGTTTGAAAACTTCTGGTAGCTGCGATATTCACGATATGATACGGTATGTAACGTTTCACGGTGACAATTATCGTTTTTTATAATTCCCCCGATAACTTTGCAATTGCATTTCGCGTCGTCTCGATTTCACGCTTTGATGCACTTTAAATGGGAATAAAAATCGCTTCAACTTGTTCTTACTGTAGCGTGCACTGAACATAAGCCCGACACGAGAGTTGCTACAGTATAGGATTACCATTGAGTAGTCACCAATGCAGCAGTAACCGCATGAAAAACCCGTAAAAAACGGTAATATTTAAAGTATAAATGTCTCGCAATCATGGTAACATTGTAATATTCTCCTCGTTGACAAACGATGCGAGCTGCCGTGTTTGTAATGGTTACCAGCACCCTGGACGTGCAATAAAGGTCTAGATACTATCTCCCGGCGCGGCAGCTGTAACAATGGAGCGAGTTTAATACATCTCCCCCCGCCAGCCTCTCCATCCAGCCGTGTAAATGAAACGTATTTGTGACGTTATATCAAACGTTAGTTGTTAATACTGGATTGTCTAGCAGCACGAAGAGACTGTAACTACTTGGCGAAGAGATCGGAGAATCTGAATTTGAATCATTATACCGAAAATGAGCTCTGAAGTTATTGTTTTCACAGGCTAGCTTTACTACCCGGCTTCGCCCGGGACTTGGATTTACCACGCCCGGCCGCCTTTGTCTCTCCAGTGGCGATGTTCATACACTGCACGAGTTACTCGTTTGAGGCTGAGTCGACCTAGGGGAGGCCCAGGACCGGTTCAAATAATCGTCACCGGTGGTGGCCGTGAGCGGGAATCGAACTCGGGTCGCAGTGCAGCGGGCTAACCACTACACTACCGCTCCCCCCACACAGACACACACACAGACACACAGCACGCTAACCACTACACTACCGCTCCCCCCACACACAGACACACACGCGCGCGCGTCCATAGGTACACATACACGCGCTGGCTGCAGACACACGCAACTTTCAGGGTGCGTACAGCAGTAAACAACTGAAATAATAAAGCAATGCTGCGCGAAGAACGCCTTAGACCTGTAACACATTTGTATTTCACTTTACCCGCGGAGGGTTGTGGGGGGCGTAACATGAGCAGGCACACTCCGTTACGCTTCCACGTGCGCGGGTCACATGACAGATGTGACGTCACAGCTCACTTGCCGTGCAAAAAATAAATGCATTATTGCGTCCCCTCCCACCCCAAATATACAAAAGTCTATTTTTAAATTTTTGCATGGTATACAGTCTGGAAAGTACCCACATGGCAAATTTCAAGTTTGTTGCATGTCGGGAAGTACGCTAAATATTTTGAAGAGACACACATTCATAAATTTCCGTTATACATAGATTAGTCCAGTCGGGGTTTCTCGGTTTCCTCAGGAGCCATTCACACACACACACGAGTCTGTACTGCTATACAGTACACACGTGTGTACTGTACTGCAAGTGGTGCGACTTCCTGACAGTGGTGGTGGTGATGATGAAAACGTTTAACAATAAAAAGTAAAAAGTTCATTCCCATGCCTGTCAACCCCTTATCAGTGCCCTACCTTATTAGAGACCAACTCAGACCTTATTGGTCACGCCGTGCCCTTATAAATCTCAACTTTCATCCTACAAAGTTCTACGACAAGGGAGAAACACAAATAAATAGACAAATGTTTTTTCTTGCCCGTATTGAAACGACTGTACGCCGTATGGACCTGAAAAACTAAATTTCCCTGTACAAGAATACGGGGTAAGCCGTATGGGGTTGACAGGTATTCATTCCCTCTACACTTCGCCCTACAGCATCTGGACTCCCCGGTATCCTATGCCAGGATCCTGTTTGTGGACTTCAGCTCTGCCTTGAACACCATTATCCCTGCCCTGCTTCAGGACAAGCTCTTCCAGCTAAACGTGCCCGACTCCACCTGCAGGTGGATCACAGACTTCCTGTATGACAGGAAGCAGTGAGTTAAGCTGGGAACACAAGTCTCTGACTCCAGGTCCATCAGCACTGGAACTCCTCAGGGCTGCGTCCTTTCCCCATTGCTCTTCTCCCTATACACCAACAGCTGCACTTCCAATCATCTGTCCGTAAAACTCTTGAAGTTTGCGGATGACACTACCCTCATTGGGCTGATCTCTGGTGGGGATGAGTCTGACTATAGGTGGGAAGCTGACAACCTGGTGACCTGGTGTAGCCAGAACAACTTAGAGCTAAATGCTCTAAAGACAGTTGAGATGGTTGTGGACTTCAGGAAGAATGCAGCCCCACTCACCCCATCACCCTGTGCGACTCCCCAGTCAAAACTGTAGAGTCCTTCCGCTTTCTGGGCACTATTCTCTCCCGGGACCTCAAGTGGGAACTGAACATCAGCTCCCTCACCAAGAGAGCTCAACAGAGGATGTACTTCCTACGGCAGCTGAAGAAATTAAACCTGCCAAAGACAATGATGGTGCACTTCTATACAGCAATCATTGAATCCATCCTCACCTCCTCCGTAACCGTCTGGTACGCTGCTGCCACTGCCAAGGACAAGAACAGACTGCAGCGTATCATCCACACTGCTGAGAAGGTGATTGCCTGCAATCTACCAACCCTCGAGGACCTGCACACCTCGAGGACCATGAGGCGAGCGAGGAAGATTGTGGCCGATTCCTCCCACCCTGGACACTCTCTGTTCCAGCTACTCCCCTCCGGCAGAAGGTTGCGGTCCATCAGGACCAAAACCTCACGCCACAAATACAGTTTCTCCCCATCCGCTGCTGGCCTCTTCAACAAGGCCAAGGGCTTACACTGACTTTAACATTTAATCTACAAAATGACACCTTGCCAAATTTACACTATGTTACCCTATTTGTATTTTTTGTATTTTTAGATTGTATCTTATAGCTACTTTTATTTATTCAAAATTTTACATACTTTAGCCCCTTAGTGTTAGTTAGACTTTGTATCTTTAGTATAGTTAGACGTGTATACCACTTATTTAAGATTTAATATTCCTATATGTTGAATGTATGCACCTTCCTGCCAAAGTAAATTCCTTGTCTGTGCGAACTTTCATGGCGAATAAAACCCTTTCTGATTCTGATTCTGAGAGAGACACACATCGACAGAGAGACGCACAAAGAGAAACACAGAGAGACACAGAGAAAGACACACACATTGAGAGACACACGCACATAGAGAGAGACACACAGAGATACAGAGAGAGAGAGACACAGAGAGAGACAACCACCCAACAGAGAGAGACACACACAGAGAGACACACAGAGAGACACACAAACAGAGAGACACACACGAAGAGAGAGAGACACACACACAGAGACAACCACAGAGAGAGAGACACAGAGAGAGACACACAGAGACACAACACAGAGAGGCACACACAGAGAGAGAGACACACACAGGGAGACAACCCCCACACAGAGTGAGACACACACATATAGAGAGACAGAGAGAGACACACACAGACAGAAAGAGAGAGACACACATAGAGACACATACAGAGAAAGAGGCACACACACACAGACAAACAAACAGAGAGACACGCACACAGAGAGAGACACATACACAGAAACATCACAGCCAGTCATAGTCTGTTAAAAAATGAGAGCTCCCGCCACATCGCGGAAAGGGCCAACGGTAGCTGTGTTAGAGAGACACTTAGTCCGTTAATTTAAAGACATTTAACCTGGTGATGCACTCAGAGAGTCGAAAATAACTGCTGACATTGGCAGGTAGGATGGAAACATCACAGTCAGTTAAGACTTCACCTGGTTAAGAACGTCCTTCCAATGATTGCTCAGTTTGTACCCATCTTTCTGGTTGAAGTTGTGTCTGTGTTTATATATTTGGACGGCTTCATGAACAAATCTCTGATGATAGCCGGTGGGTTAGCAGAGTACCTTCGTCTTGGAAAAAAAAATGCGTGAGCCCACAGCGTTAAAACAATGATCAGCAATGGCAGAGGTAAATTGGTTCTACCATGTTTCAGATCTGCCTTGTGTTTGCGAACACGGTCCGAGACATATCGTTTCGTTTCTCCAATGTAACTGCTGCCGTAGCCACAACTTAGTTTGTAGACACCAGGGTATAGCATGTCAGGAATCAAATCCTTCACAGATGGGATCAAAGGGGGAGGAGTTGATTTTTATGGGGCGGGTCATATTCAAATAAAGACAATGGCGGGTTGTGATTGGCTGGGAGGTTCTCTGAGGGCGCCCGAGGCCACGCTGTAGCCCCACGTCTGGATGTGGGAGGAGTTTGGCTGTGGGAGGAGTTTGAATCGACCATTGGGAAACCACTATTAGCCAATTCATTTGCATGTCAACCCTCGAATTCCTTTGTATGTGTAGTGACATAGCGCCAACTGCTGTCCAGCAGCGGGAATTGCGGTGGACAGTTAATGCACACAACATTGAGCATATACATGGGTGTGCCGGTAAGGGCGGAGGAACTGGGGCGAGGGTCACAGAAGACCTCATCGGGAAGCCCCTGGAACCTGCAAGTGGATTTGAGAAGGGAGTTGCGGCCAGGGCGGAGCCAGACAGTGCCAAGTAGAATAAAAGCAGAGGCAAGCGTAGTGCTTGAACTTTACACGAACAACTTTTGTCTTTCTTTTCTTCAACCACTTCTTTATTTTCATCGTTTAACACGTTCTCCACACTCCACCGTATCCTGGACACCGCGGCTCGCTCGCCGTGCTTCGCCCGTCTCGCTCACCACCTTGGTTCCCAGTATCACGTCGCTTTGCTCCGCACACACACACACGTCTTCAACTCTATTCCTACGCTCTCTCCACTGCTGGCTATCCTCCTCAGCTCCTCCGCTATACAGCGTCGTCGCACACAACGAAACCCAATCTCACTTCTCTGTCTCCGCACACCTCGTCTCCAGCTCCTCTATCACTACGCTCTCTCCACTGCTAACTGCTCCGTCTTCTTCAGCTTCGCTATCACTATGCTCACTCCACTGCTAACTGCTTCGTCTTGCTTCAGCTTCGCTATCATTATGCTCACTTCACTGCTAACTGCTTCGTCTTGCTTCGGCTTTGCTATCACTATGCTCACTCCACTGCTAACTGCTTCGTCTTGCTTCGGCTTCACTATCACCATGTTCCAACTCTCTTCTAAACTCTGTTTCCGAACTCCACGTCTTCACCGCACAGCTCCCAACTCCAATCTCTCCCTCTCTCTCTGTCTCCCCCCAATTGATCCCCATTCTCATTATCGCTAATTAATTGGTCCGCATGCCTCCACACGCCTTGCGTCTTCAACCACCTGCCTTATTCCAGACACCTCGACGCCTCCTCGGCCCCAGAAACAGCACCAACCAATCACAGCCCTTCTGGCTTAATTGGCCCAAACGTTACCTCATCACCCTCGCCTCTTCACCTGGCTGTCCTAACACGACCCCACTGTTTCCGCCGTCTCCTCAGGCTGACCCCAGATAAACCCCATACTGTCCGTGTGATCAATACAATCGCGCAGTTTCCCCAGCACACCTTCCTACTCCACTACATCACTCCCCCCCTGTGATAAAAAAAATCTAGCCATCCCGGCTACGACGATATTTTGAACCTGGAGTAGTGGAGTACCGCGGACATAACAATGAACAACACAACAACTTTGTACAAGACCCGCAACATGCAAACCAACACAACAACTTTGTACAAGAACCGCGACATGCAAAGTCAATGGAAGGTCCGTCCTCGGGAGCGAGTTCCAGCTGCCGGCCCATTTCCCCTACACGGGACACCATGGGGCAAGAGCCGGCCTCGCTCCTCCGTTAAGTGAGGGCCACTCCTGGTCCTCGACACACACCCGTCCCTGTCCCAGCGACCATCCGCTGGCGGGACTGTCCGTCGTCCATGCTTGGGCCGGACAGCATTTCGAAGTTGTGGCCGCTCAACCGGCGTCCGGCCAGCAAACCTGCCCGAACCCCCTCATCGAGTCAATAGGGATGGTCCTGCAAGCACACGGGGGGAAGATTTCTGAGGCGCGTACACATGCGGCCTCCTCACAGGCTCGTCGGACACATCCAATACAGGCCGCTCTGGGATGGGAGATAACGCATCATACGGCAATACAAACTTCTTAAGGTGCGACGGGTGAACATACCATGTCCGACGACCGAATCGAATCCGTACACTTTGATCTCTGAGAACCTCAACAATCTCAACGGGCCCCTGCCAGGACCGATGGAACTTTGGGAACGTTCCCACCGGTACCATGGGGTGATGTAACTACGCTTTTCCCCAACACACCACGGCTCTCGAGGCCGCTGCGTTCCATGCAACCGTTCATTGGCGGCTTGTCGTCGCGCCATGTTACACAACGTGGCCTCCCGGGCCTCTCTCAGACGGTCCAATACACCTGCATAGGAGCAGGCACCGTCGATGACTTCCCTTGCTTCTTTACACCCAATTTAACAATGGCCGGCGCTTCCGGTTCACGCCCATACATCAAATAAAACGGTGAGTACCCCGTCGAGGCATGTGGGGCCAGTCTATAAGCGGCCAGCGTCGCTGCAACATGTAGGTCCCAATCATCCTGTGCAGTATTAACCTGGTGGCAAAGCATAGACGTCAGCGTCCTATGCAGGCGCTCGACCATCCCGTCAGTTTGCGGGTGGTATTGGGATGTTCGAATCTTTTTGGTCCCCAATGAATCACACACCTCCTTAATCAATCGTGATCAAAAATTTCTGCCCTGATCAGTGAGCAAATGCTCCGGGGCACCCTTATCCAAAACATAACCTTGCAAGAAAGCCTCGGCGATCAACGCCGCGGTTTGGTCCACCAGTAGCCATGCCATAGGCCAGCGAGTAAGGTACTCCACCCCGACGAGCAGATACCTATGCCCCCGGGGGGTGACGGGAAACGGACCCAATATATCTAGGGCAACAATTTCGTTGACCTGCGAAACCTGTATCGATTGCAATGGTACACGATAGGGTCGCGCCGGTGCCTTCCTCCGCGCACATTCATGGCATGCTTTTATATATTGCTGAACATCGTTATACATTCCCGGCCAATAGAAATATTTTCCCAAAGTCAACGTGGTCTTCTTCTCCCCCAAATGCATCAACTTGTCATGCGTATCACTAATGAGTTTCCCACAAAACAAAATCGGAACAACAATGCAAAACTTCTGTGCTTCAACATCCCAGCGAACGAGGAGACCATCGATAAGTTTTAGAAAGGGGCGATCTTCCGATTCCCTTGAGCGAGTGGCACGCAGCCTCATCCTGGTCAGGGAGGAGTCATCCACCTGCAATCGTTTCCACTGACCCAACGTCAACCCCAGCAAACCCGATTCCACCGCAGGAATCGCTTCTGGCCTAATTGAATCCGCTGCAGCGACCATTGACGGAACGTCCTGGAGCGGCGGACCGCAGCGCAGCGAGCCCTCTACACACGGACTCGAGTCAGTCGGTCGCGGCAATCTCGATAACGCATCAGCGTTAACATGACGCGTCCCCTTCCTATGCTGGATCGTGAAAGAGTACTCCTGGAGGGTCTCGAGCCAACGTGCCATCTGCCATGACGGCTGGTCAACTAGCAACGAGTACGGTAGTGCCGCGTGGTCAGTGCGAATCAAAAACTCTCTGCCGTACAAATACGGTCGGTACAGTCGAACAAAGCGCACGATTGCCAGCAACTCCCTGCGTGTTACACAATACTTCTGTTCGGCCGGAGACAACACCCGGCTGCCATATGCCACAACTTTTTCAACACCGTCAACCATTTGCGACAACACCGCACCTATGCTCGTATCACTGGCATCTGTGTCAAGAATAAAGGTTTTCGTAAAATCCGGGTATCCAAGCGGCGGTGCGTCCGCCAACGCGACCCGCAGCGCTTCAAACGATCGTTGTTCCACAGCTCCCCACTGAAATTTCACACCCTTGCCGGTGAGCGTGTGCAACGGCTTCGCAATCGTAGCAAAATCCTTAACGAATCGCCGGTAATATGACGCGAAGCCCACGAAGCTACGCACCTCCCCTACTGTTTTCGGTACCGGTCACGTTCGCACGCAACTCGTCTTCAACCACCTGCCTTTTTCCAGACACCTCGACACCTCCTCGGGCCCAGCAACAGCACCAAACAATCACAGCCCTTCTGGCTTAATTGGCCCGACCGTTACCTCATCACACCCGCCTCTTCACCTGGCTGTCCTAACACGACCCCACTGTTTCCGCCGTCTCCTCAGGCTGACCCAAGATAAACCCCACACTGTCCATGTGATTAATGCAATCGCGCAGTTTCGCCAGCACACCTTCCTACTCCACTACATATGTATTGATTCAACTCAAGAACTTTCTTGCCAAAACGATTAGAATTGCAAGAAAAAAACCGCTTATGCAAATGAATTCAATTGACCACTTTGACCAATTTTAACTGACAATTCCTCCTTTGAAGTGTATACTTTTTTTTAAAGGGTTGCAGGTGGGAGGAAGAGTGGTCTTCATTTGGGGGCCACCTTACCAAAGCGGTTAAACACTGCTGAGCTGTAGGCTTGTTACTGAACAGTAAAATCCACTGTTGTGCCGTACTATGCTATGCTTCTATATCTGTGCTTCACACTGTCACCTTTACGAAGAAAATGAGACAACAAAAAAATTGTGGCATCAACATTTGAAAGGTTTTATTTGTTTCATGGCATTACAACAATCACGGTGCTTGTTGCTCGGCAAGGTGGCTTCCGAGTGAGTCGCTCAGTTGGCGGCCATGGTGCTGGCGATCCAGGAGTTGTAGTTGCACACCTTGGTGTACACGCCGGGGTAGTTGGGCAGGGCACAGCCGCGACCCCACGACACGATGCCCTGCAGCTGGCCATTGCACACGACGGGGCCGCCGGAGTCATTCTGCGGTGGCGGCATCAGGGGTTAGAGGGTCAGGGATTAGCAGCTGGCTCCTGCATCTAATGTCGTGGTTCCCAGCTTTTCTGGACGCACAGACGACTGCCTTAGACCGCGAGTTTGTGGCATTTACCAACAGTATTTGTCCGTGAAACGAAGTGATAAATATTGAGTTAGATGAAAGAGATGTAACCAAAATGTCGATTAGAGAGTAATTTACTTTTTTGTGTTCATAAGGTGTACGAGGATCGGAATTCAAGATGCTTTTTCATGAATATGGGACCCTGGTGCTGCTTGGGGCTCTGAGCGTTTGCTGTGTTTGCTTATGCCTGGCACTACCACTAACGAGTGAGGCACTGCTGTTAGTCCATGGGCCCAGACCAGATATTCCACTTGTTAAAACCACCTGTGGAGGCAAAACTTTCGTGGTTACAATCAGTGGGTTGTGACATAATCTACTCTTAATAGCTATATAAACACATCGGTAAGATTTTGATCTTGCTACATTGGTACAAATATCTACGTTGGGCCTTGGACTACGACAGTAGTATTACTTTGTCTGTATCGGTATGCTTGGTGGAGGTGGCACTGGTTTGTAGCAAGAGGGCAGCTCGACGCTCATACTCCCGTTCAGACTTATTGACTCAAGTCGCTTCAGGGGACCTCACCTTGCAGGCATCCTTGCCACCCTCCAGGTATCCCAGGCAGATCATGTTGTTGGTGATGTCACCGGGGTAGGAGTTCCTGCAGGAGGTGTCACTCAGCACGGGCGCCTGGACGCACATGAGGACAGCGGGTTTGCCTGTATGGAGACACGCAGGTGGCAGTGGTGAGGCATTGCTCACTGGGGAAAGATTTGGGGTAACGTGAGGAAATAGAAACTCATGAGCAGAGGCTGCGGCAGAAGAGAGTTGAGTGGACTCAGCGTGAAGGTCCCAGTGATGCCGAGACAATGCAATGGGTTGGTAGCTTGTGCCCATTTATAAACCTGGAGAAAAGTAAGCAGAGGAAGACAGCGGAAGAGAGGGCGAGATGAAGCAGGCCCCACGAGGGATTGCTTTGGCCGCATTCGGCCCGCAGACTACAGATTACCCACCGCTCTATTACATTTTTCTCTGATGTGTTTTTGGGTTGTACTGCGTGTTGTTGGACATGATGTCTGACGTTTCGCTGCACGTGCTGGGAGCTCTCAAAAAGTGGAGCGAAACGTCGTTCGGCTCTTGAATCGGGTGCAACCGCAACAAACAAAAAATAAAAAGATGAACAAGAAAACATCTTCAAATGACTATGCGCAAACAGAAAAATCCAGGAAAAAACTGCAAAGTCTTCCAGAAAAAAAGCACCGTACACCAGCGTTTTGCAAAAATCCCAGTGGGATGCAAGTCAAACAACAACAACAACAACCACAAGACAACCTAGATTAAAGCCATCATTTTAACTCCGTACTACAACAAACAAACATGGCCAAACCAAAAAACTTTTTGAAATCACCAAAATAAAGCCATAGAAATGTAACAGTGATCATAGGAAATGTGACCGAAATTTCACAATTAACGAAATAAACAACATGTACCACCAAACCGTGTAGCCATAGCTGGCTGCATGACAGCAGGAGCATCAGTCGGAGTATCAAAAATTTTCAAATGCACCTTTAAAGATCAGCACACTAAATCAAAACACAAGATCTTACGTTGCAGCGATCATCCGGAACGAAAACATTTGATTTTAGGCCACTGAATAGCAGTGGCAGCTAGGGGTGTACAACTCCTCTAGAGTAGTTTTGAGTGAAGATCTCATAGGAAGCGATTCAAGTTGCAGTTTATTGGCAATTGCATTCCAGACCCCAGGGGCCTCAATGGCAAAGGCCCTTCCTCCAGTTTTTGTACGGCAATAAGGAATGTAAAGCTGGTATATGAGCGACGACCTTAGGTCACATTTGTTCTTTGAAACAAGGTGGAGATCCAGTAGGTAGTCGGCGGATTTTTTTGTAAGTACATCGTGAAGAAATAAGATCTGGTGCACGAGCCGTCGAACATGAAGAGATGTTACGTTTGACCCAATGTCGAGATCACAGTGGTGAGTCCTGTATGGGCAGTTCAATGCAAATCTAAGGCCGAGTGATACATTGAGTCAAGCTTTTTCAGTACAGTGCTTGGGGTTGATTTGTATACGATGTCACAGTAATCAAGTAGAGGCAGTATGGTAGCTTTTATCAATTCCAAACGGAACATAGGGGGGAAGCAGTGCTTGTGTCGATACAGAAAACCAATTTTTATTTTGGTCTTTTTACCAATATAATCAATGTGATCATCAAATTTCAGTTTTGAATCCAGGATGACCCCAAGATACTTATAGATCTTGACTTGCTCTATTTGATAATTATTTAAGGAATGTAATGGGGGAAAAATAATTTCCTGCTTTACTCCTAATGAGAAGAATAGCACCTTGGTTTTGGAGGTATTCAGGACAAGTTTAAGAACAACTAGCTGATGTTGTAGTTGAAATCACCCTGGAGCTTAGCAATCACGTCATCCAGAGAGCGGCCAGCAGTTGTCAGTATTCTGTCATCTGCAAAAATATTTTCCCTGGAATGATCCAGGTCAGTGCCCAACTCATTGACATAAAGAGAGAACAAGAGGGGGCCGAGGATGGAACCCTGTGGAACCCCTTTTGTTATCTTAACACTGTTTTACCTCCAAACCATCTGTGAATACAGTTTGGGTGCGAGAAACGAGGTAATTTTTAAACCATTCTACTACGTGTTTGGAAAAACTGAGGCAACTTAGTTTACTAAGCAGGGTGTTGTGATCGACTGTATCAAAGGCTATGGACAAGTCAAGAAAAAGACTGGCGCAGTACTTCTTATTATCAAGGCTATTGTAAATGTGATTCAGAGAGTCTAATGCAGCACGTCATGATGAACACGACGTGGTACAGCCCGAACACATCCGAGAGCTATACAGAGTGACCACGAAACCGACATTGTAAAATCTTTAAAAACTCTTGCTTAAATGGATTTTCCAGGGTATACGGACGTCTAAGCGCCGTGTCCTCACCAAGGCTGGTCTTGGTCTGGCCCCAGCCGGAGATGGTGCACATGACTCCGGTGCCGATACAGGAGGAGGGCAGCGGGATGGCCTGCGCGTACTGGTTGAGGGTGGCGGGCGAGGACAGCTTGATGAGCATGATGTCGTTGTCGAAGGTGCTTGAGTTGAACTGGGGGTGGCGGATCCCCTTGGAGGCCCGGATCCTCTGCTCGGTGCCCTCAGACTCGAAGATGTTGTGCTCGCCGATGCGCACAGAGATGAGGGACGGGCTGGGGGTGGAAGAAGTGTATGATTGTAGTGATGATGATTTTTATTCATAAGGGATCGCTTAAATTTAGGTTCTATGTTTTTTTGGGGGTTTTATTTTGATACAGGTAAAACCCATTGGGCCATGAATGCTACTCGTTTATGGGGATTGGTCACACAATACAAACCTGGCTACAGCAATAACAATAAAACACGAACAAAACAATCTAAACAAATCTGTACATGGTCAACTAGCACTGTATTTCTATGCCATCACATCTACACTCCCCACCGTAACCAACCCAAATTGACAAGTGTGGTTGATTGACAAGTGCTGTGACTATTTGATATAATTGCCTAAACAAAACGAACTGCTGGGGCACATCGCCTTGTTGTGGAAAGAGGATGTCGCATACCTGTGCAATCTGCACATAGCCCTGTCTCGTTTGTTCGCAGAATTCTCATTCAAAATAATATGATCGGCTTCTTCATATTACCAGCTGTGACACTGCTGCCCCATCGGTGAAGCTCAAGTAAATATTATTTGTGGCTAGGTTTTAGTTCAACAACATGAGCTTTAAGATTTTTTCAGATAAGGTCGTGATCACCAGGTTGGAGGTGTACACTGCATTTTACACAAGTCGATGTCACTTCACTGAGACCACCAGACACGCAGCACGCAACGAGATTCGCTCATGTCCACGTGCAGCACACTCACGTCTTGTAGCAGTGAGCGGCAGACACGACCCACTCGCTGGAGATCAGGGAGCCTCCGCAGAAGTGGTATCCGATGTTGATGGACACCTGCCACGGCTGCGAGTGGGCAGCGCACTCGTAGCCACCCACGATGTGGTCCTCATACATGTATGGGGCCGCCGCTGTCAGCGAAGCAGAGTGTGAATTAGTATCCTGGCCACGGTCAATTACTCAGACCCAACATTCATCGTGAGAATAATCGTCAACAGGATCATGACCATCGACATCGTGTATAAGGCCAAGTGGAGAATCCAAGGGAAGTAATGGAGGCAATGCTACACCCCTCCCACCCCTTGAGTCGCAAAGTGATATGGTTATTGATATTTACCAGAAAAAAACGTATTGATAATGTAAGCCCCTTTTTAAATGTATGGACATTTCATGAACACCCCTTTTGGGAATATTATAAATCCGCCTCTGCTGTCTCCATGATGATCATCATCACCAATCTTACCAGCAACACAATTACAAAGACCAATTCCAGCAAAAACAGTCACTTCGCTATGGTTACTAGAAATGTTGCATCACTTGCTCAATCGTCGTTCTTGTCTGATGGACATGATGGGCCCCACAGAAGGAATTTTGAATTTGCACCAATCCATATTCTTAGCTCTTCCGGTAAAGTCACGTTGAAGGGAAACAATAAAATATATAAAACAATAAAAATTCTCACGACGTTTCGACCATAACACAAATGGTCGTCATCAGGTGTGTCGGTTTGCATAAATGTATTTATTTTTAAACGCCGTATTTATTTATTTAAGAAAAACCGTCAGCACCATGCGCAGCGATTTGGCAGTTTATTTAGAAGGACTATTCCATCTATGTTCTGAAAAGAGGAGGGGGGAGACGAAAAATTAATGTATGCTGTCTGAAAGCCACTCTAAGCGTGAACAATCAATTAAGACCTGAAATGGTTTATCAAATCTTTCCAACGATTGCTAAGCCAGAATCCATCTTCTCGGTTGAAATTGTCTCTGTGTTTGGATATGTGGATAGCCTCATGAACGAATCTCTCATTGTAGCCAGATGGCTTCAAAGAACCTCTGTCTTGGAAAAATCAATGTCATGTGGGCCTACTGAATTATAACAATGATCTGCCATAAATAAATAAATACACCGATTAAAAATAAAGAAATTTATGCAAACCGACACACCTGATGACGACCGTTTGTGTTATGGTCGAAACGTCGTGAGAATTTTTATTGTTTTATATATTTTATTATTTTATTGTTTCCCCTCAACGTGACTTTACCGAAAGAGTTAAGAATATGAATTACTGCAGTCACGAAAGCTTTAGATCAAAATTTGCACCAATCCCTTGGGAACAAAAACGGACTTTAGCCCCATCTTGCACTTGGGCATAATTCAGTTTAAGTTAAAGACCAACTTTCTGGCACAGCCAAATAAGCAGCACACCTTCCTCTCCTCTGTTAGTTTGGTGATGCGCATCACCATAGGAGGCACAAAGTGTTTCATATTGAGCTAACCTAGCGGAGGCCTACGCAAAATTAAAATTCCAAATTGACCACTAATGATATCCTTCAATGCCCTGCTTAAGCCAATACTCTTAAACTGCCGGATGTCTAAAGGCAAAGATTAGCACGGTTGGATACATACGGTGCGAAATAAGTTCAGCATACGTAAAAAGATAATCTCTGCTGGACATGGGTCCCAGTTCGACCCAAAATCAGTCACTACACAACCAGTTAGCAGTGGAAGTTACACAAAGTCTCACCAGCGGTGCCCACGAGCAGAGCGAAGATGAGTCCGTACATTGTGCAGTGAAGATCCTGAACAACGATGCTGAACCACTGCTGAGGGTCCACTTTTATACCCGTTGAGAGCCCTCTTATCTCCTGGCCTTATTCACATTTCTACGTTACCCAATGCCTTATGTCTGTCTCATTAAACTCGTCGATATTTTCCCACCTGAGACAAAAAATTGCGAGTCAGCGATTCCACACGTTAATATTGGTTCTATTTATTAATTGTTTTCACGGACGTTGCTTATATTGTTCTGTTTATGATCTTATACTTGGTAGAGATGATGCCATTTGCGTGTGGGTAACGTGGCAGCTGTGCTCAAGAGTATTTCTGCAGTTTGCGGACCCATTCTACAAATAGTGGAACGATCCCGATCTCTGTGGAAAAGTTCCGGAATTGAGAGCTTTCCCCTGTGTCTAGCCTCTGTTAGTAGAATTTAGCTAAAATTATTGGCTATAAAATTAACACTTATGTAAGCATACATGAGTATATATATTATCCTCTAGAGGGGATATTTAGTGGTCGTTTAAGTGGAGTCTGCCAGCGGTGCTGTAATAAATCCATTGCAAGAATTCACCTTTGCCCTTTATACTTATGCCAAGGACATTACTGCATTTCTATATTAACGTATACCATGAAGTAAAAGTCAAATGTGTCATCGCCAAAGTTATATTGTATTAAGCAGATCCCTAGTTATTTTTAATTGAATAATCAGATACATGAATACTGATCCATACATTTAGAGATTTGGCCACGTGCCAGATTCTTTGTCAAAATTCGCGTTACTAAGCCCCCACCACTCGACAAAATTAAAACTTTTAAAAAGACACCATTCGTACATGCCAAGGTGTTGATCACATTCAAACCAATAAAGCGCAAGGGTAGTTTAAGGCTTTTCACGACATCATTTAAAGTTCCAGACTCGGGCTTCATCAGGTTGGGAAGTTTAAAATCCAGTGAGGCTGCATCAGTACGCGCCGTGACATCACCAGCTGCGAAAGCACGCGTCATATTCCCATATCTTTTCAACGAGAACAATGTATGTCTTATTTCAAACAACTTCAAATTCATTCATTTCAACATCACATATATATCACTGTATCAGCTACGAAAAGCTACAATTTAAGTTGACACTGTTTTGCAACACGTCTTTCCATTGTTTCTGTTCACACCTTGCATGTGCCATGGATTCCATTGTTAACAGGTAAAGGGTGTCTCAATTAACGCTCGCCCAGTTACACAAAGTAGCTTTTCATTTGTTTCCTACGGTATCCTGTTATCGGCAGCTGAGCTGTACGTCCACGACATACATCACTTCTCATGAACTAGAAGCATCATGAGTATAAGTTGTGGTAATGATGGAGACCCAGTCTTCACTGGAGACAACACGATTATTTATAACAATAACAGTATAGGGTCCCTAACACAAAGGGGTAAGGGCTCCTTCCACCCGATACCTGGGGAGGTACAGCCTCCGCGCTATCGTGCTCTCTATCACTGGGACCACACTATATCTCAGTCCTCCGGCTAGTTGCCCTAGGGGAGGCTAGCCTGACCCGACCCAGCTAAGGTCCTCGGGTCCCTGCCACTGGTCCGCTCTGTCCCGGCCCTCAGAAGGACATTGTGTCCGAAGTTTCTCAGGGTCCGACCACTGTCCCACTCAGTCCCAGCCCTTAAAAGGACAGTGGGTCCGGGGGTTCCCAGGGTCCTTTTTTAAGCTGGCTCTTTGGGTCTTTAGATTGATGACGATTGGCAAACCCGTTCAGAGGTAATGCTTATACACGTTGGCCATGGTCCCTCCGCCCCTGGCCACGCCTACTCTCTAGAACCTTCTTGAGGTACCTGGACTATTGCATAATCTCTCAGCCCCCACTGGGTGCTTGGGGTGTGTACCTCTGGTTCCCAAATGCCCTCTGGGTTCCCTAGCTTAACGGCGTTGCCTGGCACATAACGGACTCACTGTTGTCCCCTGTTGGTTCATGGCTGGCGCTACACCAGGACAGTAGTGGTGACGGCGTGTTACATTACAATCACCACTACATTACCCCCCCCCCCCCCCTCGTAGCAGTCAGTCATTTCGGCTGCCAGCCCCCCCCCCCCCCCCTAAGAACGTCGAACAAAACCACAACCACATGTGCCTCAACGCAGCAACAATAAATAAGAAATGACCCTAATAAATACCCCATCCGACCTGCACAAGTGTACATTATTTACAATTAACAAGATCATTTGATGGCACACACACAAGCGCCCACACCCCGTGGTACACACGCAATCCCCGACTGCGACAAAGTGACCGACCGTTGATCAAAGAACAAGGCGAGAAGAGGAGAACAAGCCAATACACCTACCCGAAGGAAAGGTAAGTGCAGTGGGGGCGTGAGGAATCACGGGAATTTTATGAAAATCAGGGGGGGTATTGGGTCGTGTCCGCGTGGCAGGATCATCATATGAGCCACAAGGTCTCTTTGGCAGCTCAGCAGAAACTGGTTGTGAGTGGGGAACAGCCCACAAGGGCAGGTCAGGAGAGGTAAGCCCCATCAAGGCCTCATCTGGTGGGGTGGGTGGGCGCTCGGTGTCGTGGGCGGCCAACGTCGATGGCCGTGGAGGCCTCAATCCCGTAGCATCTGAGGGTGGGATCAGATGGCTCGTCTCAGGGTTAGGTTCTGCAGATGAACACCCCGGCATGTCGGGCACGTCACACCCACGGCCCCTGCGATATTAAGATGATGTGAAAGTGCGCGACGCGACGTAGAGTTTCAGACACGATGGGTGGACGTGCCAAGATCGCCTACCCCATTGTACCTTAACACACTGGGGGCAGACGACTCGGAAAACCTCGACCAGCCCCCTCTAGGGTCTGAGAAGTTTAGGGGGCGTTGCCAAGAGAACCTGGGAACAATGGAGCCAGGCCCGGTCCCCTTCAGCCCACGTGTGCTCAGAAACGCGGTGGCCCTGCAATTTCTCGTTGGCCAGCTGCCTCCCCCCGGAATTTTCCCTGGCGGTCTCCCGTGCCTCGGTCAGTTTTTGAATATTGAATCGGATGTGGTCTGAAAGTTTGGATTTCGAGGCGAGCGGTTTGATGCATTGCTGCACGTCTGCCGGGGGATTGACATTGCGGCCATACATGAGATAGAATGGCGAGTATCCCATTGCCGCATGGGGTGCCATTCTGTACGAGTCCAGGACACCGGGGATATGGAGATCCCAATCTAGTTCGTACTCGTAAAGCTGGTGGTACAGCATTGAGATGAGTGTCCGATGAAGACGCTCAACCATCTCTTCAGTTTGTGGGTGATACGGGGAAGTGAGCACTTTTTGTGTACCAAGGCGGTTACACACATCCTTCAACAGGGTGGATGAGAAATTCCTTCCCTGACCGGTCAGCAGGCGCTCCGGAGCACCCTTGTCCAGGACGTAGCCCTGGAGAAAGGCCTCCACAATGACTGCTGCCGACTGGTTGGGGATTGGCCAGGCCATGCGCCAGCGGGTGAAATGTTCCACCCCAACCAGCAGGTACTTATTACCTCGGGAGGTAGCTGGAAAGGGCCCAAGAATGTCCAGCGCCACCAATTCATTGACACGGGACATGCAGATGGACTGTAGGGGCAGGCACGATGCCCTGCCGGTGGCTTCCACCTGGCACACTGGGTGCAGCTCAGGAGCAGATTGGCCACATATTTCACCATAACTGGCCAATAGAAATCGAGCTGCAGCGTGCTAAGTGTTTCTGGACCCCCAGGTGCAAGAGGTGCTCGTGAGCAGCTTAAACGGCCTTTCCGCGCAGAGCGGTCGGCACGACAATTTTATAACGGCGCGAGCTACCATCCCAGGTCATCAACAGACCTTCCCGCAGAATGATGGGCGCGAATCCTTCCCGATACTTTCAAGTTCCTAAGTCGCTCAGCACGGCGGTGTGACTTAAGGAGGAAGGCGTCCTCCATTTGGAGACGCCCCCAGTCCACGAGGCATGAATTGAGTAATGCATCTCGAGTGGATGAACCGTCCAGCCCCCCAGAGGAGCCACCTCCAGGAACGGCCACCTCAGCTGCAGCAGCGAGTGGCGGGGGGGGGGGGGGCGCATGAACAACGGGCTGTTTGCAACGGCTGGAACCCTAAAAGCACGCATACCGGTTGCCAGCGGGCAGCCGTGACAGCGCTTCTCTGTTCGAGTGTTTAGTCAACTTGCGGTCGGTTACCGGAAACAAGTAGTCCTGCAGGACCTCGAGCCAACGGGACAATTGGCCAGATGGTTGGTCAGTTCACAAGCCATATTGTAATGCCGCATGGTCGGAACGTACAGTAAAATGCCTGCCGTATAAATTTGGCCGGTATTGCTGGTTAAAAAACACGATGGTCCAATTGCTCACGGCGAGTTATGCAGTAGCGTTGCTCTGCCAGAGATAGAACTCTGTTGCCATAAGCGACAACCCGTTCACCCTGTCAATCACCTGGGACAGCACACCACCGATGCCCATGTTGCTGGCATCCGTGTCGAGAATAAACGGCCGTGTCAGGGTAGCACAAGGGAGGGGCATTTGCGAGGGAATCTCGAAGTGCTCTGAACGCGGCCTCCTCCTCCTGTCCCCAATGGATCTCTTGCCCATTCGCTGTCAGAGCATGAAGGGGTTTAGCTATCGACACAAATCCCGCAACAAATCCTCGATAATACAAAGCAAATCCAATCAAACTCCTTACTTCTCCCACAGAAGTGGGAGTCGGCCATGTACGCACGCAGCTCGTTTTCTCAGGGTCAGTTGCAATGCCCGACTGGCTGACAATGTCCCAGGTAATGCACCGATTCCCACAAGAGGTGGCATTTTTCCGGATAAATTTGAGGTTAGCTGCTTGCATTTCAATTAATACAACCAGCAGATGATCCAAATGTTTCTGGAATTTACGACTGAAGACAATTACATTGTCGATGTAAATGAGGCATGAGTCACACTGGAGCCCAGCGAGAACCAATTCCATGAGATGCTGGAACGTAGCTGGAGCCGAGTGAAGGCCCATGGGCAGCTGATTAAACTTGAAAAGGCCCTATGGCGTGCAAAGAGTGGTTTTAGGTTTGGACGCCTCATCCAATAGCAGTTGCCAAAATCCAGAAAGAAGGTCCAATGTGGAAAAATAATGTGCCCCCGCTAAGGCATCCAGCGACTCGTCCATTCAAGGAAGCGGATACGCATCTGCTACGGAGATTTTGTTAAGTTTCCGGAGATCTACACAGAATCTCAGAGAGCCATCGTGCTTCTTGACAAGTACAATTGGGGCTCTCCACGGGCTGGTAGATGGGGAAATAATGTCCGCGGCAAACATGTAGTTGACGGCCAACCGGACATGTTCCTTCTCAGCCAGGCTGAGACGAAATGGATTTTGCCGAATGGGAGCGGCATCTCCCGTATCAACGTGATGGCTCAACAAATTAGTGCATCCAATATCAAATTTGCTCTTGCTGAAGACATCAGAGATTCCCGCAATAGTGTGTGCAATTTCAACCTCTGGGAATCGGACATTTTACCAGCAGCCGAGAAAAGCGCGACTAGCTATCTTTCATCCAGGTGGGAACACGGCTGCGACTGAGGTATGTCACCCACGTGGCCAACAAGCGAGTCACCGTGGGGCACAGGTGCCGCGTGAGCAAGCATGGCACCCTGCGGAATGACCGTGGTGCGCTGCCCGGCATTCAATAACTGGATGAAGGGTTCTCTTTTTGTTGATACAATCGTCTGTGTACTGACAAGTTCCAGCCCCCGCACCGCGGTGTTTGAAGGGCCCAATAAATTACCGCCCGCCGTCGCACCCGAATCTAGCGGTTTCAGTAGTTGCAATGGAACCAGGATTTGAGCGCCCGCCAGGATACGCACCGTACGAGACGCCAGTACTTGTACCGTAGCGCAGGCCGCGCGCAAGCGGGTGGGGGAGGGCAGGAAAGATATACGTCAACCAGAGAGGAGCTCGAAGAAACCTTGGCCCACAAGAATTTTGTTTGGCATTTTGCCTAAGAAATCAGTGCCGAGGAGACACGGAACAGCGAGGGACGAGGATACCAGAATGGGACCAACCACTTTAATATCACCAATGCAGATTTGAGGTGCCCGGCAGCCCGACGACACGTGTCTTCGGAGGCCGCAATTGTAGCAGGTGATCCGGGGCTCCGGTCGTGGAGGTGGCCGTTCCCTCTACCGAGAATCTTTCAGGTGGGGTCGGTCACCAGCCCTCCAACCTGAGGCCCGAGTCACTGCAAAGGCCTGGTCGGGTTGGGTCTCTTCCGAACGAGCATCGGTTGGTGATGGTGCAACATAAGCGGCGACACCTGTCTCTCGTTGGAGGAGAAGGTGCACTTGCATTGCCTTGGCGGCATGCAGTGAGTTCAGGTCGTCGTCGTCCACTGCGTGAACGACGATGCGCAAGCCCCGCGCCAGCGAGAACAATTTCTGCAGGACGAGGGTGTCGATGCCATTGTCATCCATCCAGGGAAAAGCTGGCCTAGTGAGAGCAAGCAAAGCACTGCGGAAAGCCAGGGGAGTCTCCGACTCACCCTTGCTCCGGGTATTTAAGCAGTGTCGCATATCTGAAGGAGGCCTGTAGATAGCTGCCATGTGTTTCAACGCATGCTGCAACATTGCATGATCCCCCCACGGGATCGTGATGATGGCGTCGTCATCCAGGGCGGCTGGAAGAGCGCAGAGTCTCTCTTCCTCCATTCACCCCACCATGTCACAGTCGGAAAGGAATCTTGGTTCAAACGCCGCCCAATCACCACCTGCAGCAGAGAATGCCTTGAGCACAGGCAAGCGCTGCTTAAGAGGAGGCACACGTCCCGCAGACAGCAGTGTCGCGTTGGATTTTGCGGGGTCCGTGGCACTGTTACAGTCCATAATGATGACGTCCAGCGCTGGTCGTGTTGCTGATAAAGTGGTGACGCCTGATTGGAGCAGCCTAAGGGCAGAAGTGATATCGTTCCTGCGATGCACATGGCTTCTAGCAGAAGCGCGTCCGTGGGCGGAAGTGACGTTGTCCACACGATGCGTCACCGTCTTGGGCAGTAAATTCAAAATCTTTGGCGGGAGTTGAAGTGCCGGTGGCGGGAATTGCCGCTGCTTGCATGCCCCCACCTCCCTATTCCGCTGTCGGATCCCCTCGGTGGATTTCATCAAGGATAGAAGCAGCGGCATGCAGGAAGTCGGCGAGGCATGTGTGTGCTGCACGCAGTGCTTTCCCCGAAGGTGGCGCGCTCACAGTTGCCTTTGCAGGCTGAATGTCGGCCTTTGGGGCGGCTTCTCCATCATTTGGCAGTGTCGTCGCCCCAGGAGCAAGTGCAGCATCGTCGTCCGGAGCCCAGGTATGTATCTCCTTGTCTCCATATCTAGTTAGGTCTTCAGCCACTTCTGACGCCAGTTGTGGTGGTAATGATTGAGACCCAGTCTTCAATGAAGGCAACACTTTTGTTTATAACAATAACAGTATAGGGTCCCTAACACAAAGGGGTAACGGACCCTTCCACCTGATACCTGGGGAGGTACAGCCTCCGGGCTATCGTGCTCTCTATCACTGGGACCACACTATATCTCAGTCCTTTGGCTAGGAGCCCTAGGGTACACTAGCCTGACCCGACCCAGCCAAGGTCTTCGGGTCCTGGCCACTGGCTCACTCGGTCCCAGCCCAAAGAAGGATTTAGGGTCCGGGGGTTCCGAGGGTCCGTCCACTGGCCCACTCAGTCCCGGTCCTATGAAGGACAAGCGGGTCCGGGGGTTCCCAGGGTCCTATTCTAAGCTGGCTCTTAGGGTCTACAGCTTGACGACGACAAGCAAACCTGTTCAGAGTTCCGACTAATATATGGTGGACAGGTTCACTCTGCCCCTAGCAAAGCCTACTCTCTAGAACCTTCTTGAGGGTCCTGGACTATTGCGTAATCCCCCAGCCCCCACTGGGGGCTTGGGGTGTGTACCTCCGGTTCCCAACCGCCCTCATGGTTCCCGAGCTTCATGGCTTTGCCTGGAACAGACCGGACTCGCTGTTGCCCCCTGTTGGTCCATAGCTGGTGCTACACCAGGGCGGTAGTGTTGACGGCATGTTAGATTACAATGACCACTACATATGTATGTTGAACATCTTTCGCACGGTACGAAGCCAATTGTGCTAATCCCAGGTGCGGGGGAAGGACAGCAAACTTCAATCTGCATTTAAAAGTGCATAGCTCCAGTGGCTTCCGAATATGCTTGTTTATCCAAAAGAGCATCACTGCGTCTCATGTCTCTTCTTCAGAAGGGTCCTGCCACGTTTTTTGCAGTTGTAGTCAATGACTCCTATTTATATATATCTTGAGTAATTTACACCTGTGTCCATTTGTGTCTTCTTCTTTGGTTCTTTCGGTAAAGTAACGTAGAATGAGAATAAATTAATAAATTGATAAAATAAAATAACACAATAAAATTCTCACGACGTTTCGGCCACAACACAAGCGGCCTTCATCAGGTGAAGGGACGAGACTGTCTGGTAGGACAGCGCTGGACTGAAAGAGCCACGTTCAGATCACGGCCTTTAAGCTGTGTGAGAGGAACAAAGTGTCTTCTTGCGTCACTGTACATGTGTGATTGTGTCTGTGTTATTTGGGGAGCAGTAGGGTAGAGGTTACCGTGCAGCGCTACGAACCCAGCAACCCGAGTTCGATTTCCGCTCACGGCCAAGACCAGTGACGATTATCTGAACCGGTCCTGGGCTTCACGTAGATCGACTCAACCTCAAATGAGTATCTGGTACGGTGTGTGACCATTGCCACTGGGGAGACAAATACGACCAGGCCTGCTGCTGGCCGGCCACCTACTCGTGTGCTGTTCCGGCCTTCAAAGGTGCTCGCTAACAGTCTGTTACAGGATAAACGGAGGATATTTGACTTTGTATTTGTGTGATTTGTGGGGAATTCTAGTTTAGCGTTTAGCGCGCTGCGCTACGAAGCTGGCGACCCGGATTCAATTCCCACTCACAGCCAACACCAGCGTCAATTATCTGAACCGTTCCTGAGACTCTCCAATGTCGACTGCTGCAATGTGTAAACATCGCTACTAGGTAGACAAAGGCGTCCGGGCGTGCTGCTGGCCACCCACTCCTGGTGTGCTGTGCCGGCCTTTATAGGTGCTCGCTAAAAGCACTTGCCCCAACAGTGTGTTAATGCTATATGATGGATATTTGTCTTTGCATAATTTACATAAGCCTACAGCTTGCTTTTAAATAAACGTTCAATACTTTCTACATAAGGCTCAATCCATTTTCTGCAAGCCTACAGCGTGCTCTCCAATTAATTGCCTGTTATATATACAATGGTAATGCCCTCATGTAACATCTAACAGTGATGGACTTTGTTAGGTTTGGGGTCGTCATGTTTTCACTCCACGCAATTGTGTGATAGGATCAAGCTCCAAAATTACTTCATGACGTTAAGTGTGGTTTATTATTCACAATTATGTTCACGTTTGTACTTGCGTACCAGTTCTATATCACTGCATCACTGCTGCCTGTCATTCGGATAAATTTGGTCACGTTTATTGTGACGGTGACCGAAGACAAGTGGTCCACAATGTACATCTTCACTTAATACTCGTGAGGGTTTTCGAATCTTGCACAATAGTCAATAGCTTTTTACACGCTTCTACATTGTTGTTTGAAACGTATGCTTGCCGAGAGGGAGCGTCAGCCAGCCACGGTTACGTTGGGGCATGATATGCTGGTTGACCAGCTGACACGTGACAGGATGATATTGGAGGAAGGCTACCGGTGGACAGGGCGGTTACGTGGTCCATTAGAGCTCTCGGGAATCTTCAAGAAAGAGCTCAAGAGACCTGGAAGGTGGGCGGGTCGAAGGGCGGAGCCAGCTCCAGCCCAGGGGCATATAACCGGTGCCCCGTGAGGAGCTCGATGTTATGCGTGTGCTGGTGATACGAAGATCCACGTCGGGGAGAAGAAGCCTCTAGCCACGCGGTCCGGGACCCAGCTTGTGGTCCGGACCGGGATAGCGAACCGTGTCTAGTTCTGCCGTAGCGTGGTTAGATGGGCATTCGAGACCCGAGTGTAGATCCTGTTATGTTGCGTGCTGTTGTTTAATAAATAGTGTTGCTCCCAAGATAATGTCTGTGACTCAGCTGGAGTCACTGCACAATGTTGTTTGAAACTTCTGCTTGCTCAATATCAAATATTCACGATATGACATGATATTGCATTTCACAATAACAATGATCGAGATTTCGATTTAAAGCTTTCGTGACTGCAATGATTCATCTTCTTTGGTTCTTTCGGTAAAGTCACGTAGAATGAGAATAAAATAATAAATTGATAAAATAAAATAACACAATAATATTCTCACGACGTTTCGGCCACAACACAAGCGGACCTGGATCGGACCTGGATCTTGTGTTTATTCAGGATTTTGGAGATCTTTTTAGTGACCCCTGCAATGTAGGGTAAGGTGATGGTTTTGAGTGGCTCCACAAGAGGATCCTTCTTCATGACTGGAGTGATGGCTTTGCGGATTGTGTAGTCGGAGTAGCCATTAGCCCTGAGAGCCTGGTGTACGTGCTTGAGTTCACTGGTAATGTGTTCCTGGTCGGAAATGCATTGGGCTCTATGGTATAGAGTCTTGATGAGGCAGTTCTTCTGGGATGGATGGTGGTGGGAAACCGGATTCCCACCACCATCCATCCCAGAAGAACTGCCTCATCAAGACTCGGATTTATTTTCATGGGGCGGGTCATATTCAAATTAGGACAATGGCGGGTTGTGATTGGCTGCGAGCGTCCCTGAGAGCGCCCCAAGGTCACGCTTTAGCTCCTGTGTCGAACTCTGGGAGAAGTTTGAATCGACCAATGGGAATCCGACATTATCCATCTCATTTGCATGTCACCCCCTCCTTTGTATCGACGCAAATCAGTTGAATCTTGGCAAAACATTTCGACATGCTCAAAGCAAATTACTTAAACTAGCCACTTTGTTGGTATGAACAATTTGAACTAAACATATGTTTTTTAAACTTATACTATTGTTTCAAGGATTGCAGGTGGGAGGTATAGGGATACCATACCAAAGGAGTTAAGATGTCCTGTGCTGTATAGGCTGCTACGGGGCTGCTTGTGGATTGCAGAGCAGTAGAGCAACACAATCCATTGTACCATGCTATGCGATGTTTCGATCATCAACTTTACGAAGAAAATAAGACGAAGAAAATAAGGCGACGAAAACATGGTGGCATCAACATTTCAAAGGTTTTATTCGTTTCATGTCATTACAACCATCATGGTGCTTGTTGTTCGGCAAGGTGGCTTCCGAGTGAGTCACTCAGTTGGCAGCCATGGTGCTGGCGATCCAGGAGTTGTAGTTGCACACCTTGGTGTACACGCCGGGGTAGTTGGGCAGGGCACAGCCGCGACCCCACGACACGATGCCCTGCAGCTGGCCATTGCACACGACGGGGCCGCCGGAGTCATTCTGCGGTGGCGGCATCAGGGGTTAGAGGGTCAGGGATTAGCAGCTGGCTCCAGCATCTAACGTCGTGGTACCCAACCTTTATGTCTGTGAAAAAACTACGTGATTAATATTGAATTAGATGAAAGAGATGCTGAGAGAGTCATTAACTTTGTCTCAATCTGAATGATTGGTGGAGGTGGCACTGGTTTCTAGCAAGAGGGCAGGTCGACGCTCATACTCCCATTCAGACTTATCAACTCAAGTCGCTTCAGGGTACCTCACCTGGCAGGAGTCCTTGCCACCCTCCAGGTATCCCAGGCAGATCATGTTGTTGGTGATGTCACCGGGGTAGGAGTTCCTGCAGGAGGTATCACTCAGCACGGGCGCTTGGATGCACATGAGGACATCGGAGCGGCCTGTATGGAGACACGCGGTTGGCAGTGGTGAGGCATTGGTGCACTGGGGAAACATATTGGGGTAACGTGAGGACGGAGAAACGCATGAGCAGAAGGGGCGGCAGAAGAGAGGTCAGTGGACTCAGCGTGAAGGTCCCAGTAATGCAGAGCCAATGCAATGGGTTGGTAGCTCTTGCCCATTTATACACCTGGGGAAAAGTAAGCAGATGAAGACAGACACTGAGAAAGTAAAGGAAGACATGGGGGAGGCCTGTGCCTAGAAGTGGCCAATCACAAGTTCACACCACAACAATTACAGATATCGACAAGTCTAGTTACAACTCTTAGTCCAGTTTAAACTTCAGGTCAAGCATTACTCATGCTCAGACCTGTTATTCAATTCTTAGCTATAAACATTGAAAAAAAATCCACGAAAATATCACTAGACATAGTTCCATGTACTTATACCCTTCAATTCACTAACATTTGTTTTCTTAATGAAATGTTTTAGTATGGTACAAGAATGTGTAAGTATTGTGTCAGCTTGTATGGAGAAGAAATCAAATAATTTATCTGATATGTTTTTGGATTGTACTAAGTGCTCTTCGTCATAACATCCGACGCTTCATCAGTAGTGTTGGGAACTCCCAAAAAGTAGAGCGAAACGCTAGACATCATGATGAACACCACGTGGCACAGCCAGAAAACACATCCGAGAGCTAAACATAGCAACCATGAAACCGACATTGTAAAATATTTAAAAAGTCTTCCTTAAATGGCTTTTCCAGGGTAGTCGGACGTCTAAGCGCCGTGTCCTCACCGATGCTGGTCTCGGTCTCGCCCCAGCCGGAGATGGTGCACATGACTCCGGTGCCGACGCAGGAGGAGGGCAGCGGGACGGCCTGCGCGTACTGGTTGAGGGTGGCGGGTGAGGACAGCTTGATGAGCATGATGTCGTTGTCTGTGGTGGCCGAGAGGTACTGGGGGTGGGGGATCGCCTTGGAGGCCTGGATCCACTGCTCGGTGCCCTCGGACGTGAAGATGTTGTGCTCGCCGATGCGCACAGAGATGCTGGACGCGCTGGGGGTGGAGGAAGTGGATGACAGTAGTGATGATGATTTTTATTCATAGGGGATCGCTTAAATTTAGGTTTTAGGTTTTTTGGGAGCTTTTATTTTGGCACAAGTAAAACCCATTGGCTCAGGAATGCTAATCCTTTATGGGGATCTGGTCACACAATAAAAACCTGGCTACAGCAATAACAATAAAACACGAACAAAACAATCCAAACAAAACTGTACATGGTCAAGTTCCGAATGGTAAGTTCAAGCATCAACAGGGCACAACTAGCACGTATGGTAAGATTGGTTGTACTGTAATTCTATGCCATCATATCTACACTTCCCACCGTCACAAACCCAAATTGGCCAGTGTGGTAGATTGTCAAGTGCTGTAACTATTTGGTATAATCGTCTAAAGAAAACAAACTGCTGGGGCACATCGCCCTGTTGTGGAAAGAGGATGTCGCATACCTTTGCAATCTGTTCATAGCCCTTTCTCGTTTGTTCGCATGGGTCTCATTCAAAATCATACGATCGGCTTCTTCATATTACCAGCTGTAACACTGCTGCCCCATCGGTGAAGCTCAAGTAAATATTATACCGGTAGGAACGAAGTTGTAAACTGAGTGTACCAGCCTGCAATAGATTAATGTGTCCGTCCGTCCGTCCCCTTTCAATACTTTAACGAAGTGAAATCTCGTGCTGTTGGGTGTAAAAAAAAATCCAATGTTCCTACCAGCCCACCCTGCAGGGACCTGTTTTGTGGCTAGGTCTTAGTTCAACAACATGAGCTTCAAGTTCTTTTCAGATAAGGTCGTGATCACCAGGTTGTAGGTATACACTGCATTTTACACAAGTCGATGTTACTTCACTGAAACCACCAGACACGCAGCACGCAACGAGATTCGCTCATGTCCACGTGCAGCACACTCACGGCATGTAGCAGTGAGCGGCAGACACGACCCACTCGCTGGAGATCAGGGAGCCTCCGCAGAAGTGGTATCCGATGTTGAGGGACACCTGCCACGGCTGTGAGTGGGCAGCGCACTCGGAGCCACCCACGATGTGGTCCTCATACATGTATGGGGCCGCCGCTGTCAGCGAAGCAGAGTGTGAATTAGTATCCTGGCCACGGTCAATTACTCAGACCCAACATTCATCGTGAGGATACTCGTCAACAGGATCATGACCATCGACATCGTGTATAAGGCCAAGTGGAGAATCCAAGGGAAGTAATGGAGACTGCTACCCCCTCCCACCCCTTGAGTCGCAAATAAATTTGGTTATTCATATTTACCAGAAAAAAACGTATTGATATTGTAAGCCCATATTTAAATGTATGGACATTTCATGAACACCCCTCTTGGGAATATTATAGATCCGCCTCTGTTGTCTCCGTGATGATCATCATCACCAATGTTATCAGCAACATAATTACAAAGACCAATTCCAGCAAAAAAAATCACTTCGCTATGGTTACTAGAAATGTTGCATCACTTGGTCAATCACCGTTCTTGTCTGATGGACAATATGGGCCCCACAGAAGGAATTTAGAATTTCCACTAATCGATTGGGAACAAAAACGGACATTAGCCCCATCTTGCACTTGGGTATGATTCAGTGTAAGTTAAAGACCAACTTTCCGGCACAGCCAAATAAACAACATACCTTCCTCTCCTCTGTTAGTTTGGTGATGCACATCACCATAGAATGCGCAAAGTGTTTCCGATTGAGCTAACCTAGCGGAGGCCTACGCCAAATTAAGATACCTAATGACCACTAATGATATCCATCATTCATAATAGAGGTTTTTGGGTTAGATCGCGTAAATATAAAAATGTGTCGTGAAAACCCGCCACCACCCGACACAGCCAACTAGTAAGGGTTTTCACGGCAACAGAACGTGGCAATTCGTCACTAGTACAGCACACTGGTGTGTCTGAGAGCCAAGCCACAACATTTACGTGACAACCCTTACATGTTGGCTGTGTCCGGTGTGGCGGGTTTTAACGACACATTTATATTATAATAGGTTTTCCCCTTTTTTTCTGGCAACAAAACAGGTGTTAAGATGTTAAAACACCAAACTGAAACCTTTTGCAATGAATCATGACTGCAGTAACCACGATAATTGTGGTCAGAATGCAAACAAAAACATACTCTGATCATATTCTTAGTTTTTTCGGTAAAGTCACGTTGAAGGGAAACAACAAAATAATAAAATATATATAAACAATAAAAAAATTCTCACGACGTTTCGACCATAACTCAAACGGTCGTCTTCAGGTGTGTTGGTTTGCATGAATGTATTTTTAAACGGCGCATTTATTTATTTATAAAAAACGTTAGCGCCACGCGCAATGATTTGGTAGTTTATTTAGGACTAGTCCATCTATATTCTGAAAAGAGGAGGGGGGAGACAAAATTTTTTATAATGTATGCTGTCTGAAAGCCACTGTAAGCGTGAACAATCAATTAAGACCTGAAATGGTTTATCAAATCTTTCCAATGATTGCTAAGATAGAATCCATCTTCTCGGTTGAATTTGTCTCTGTGCTTGTATATGTGGATAGCCTCATGAACGAATCTCTCATGGAAGCCAGATGGCTTACAAATAACCTCTGTCTTGGAAAAGTCAATGGCATGTGAGCCTACTGAATTAGAACAATGATTTGCCACGGCCGAGGTGTTGGTCCTACCGTGTTTAAGGTCTGCTTTGTGTTCACGAATGCGGTCCGAGACATGGCGTTTGGTTTCTCCAACGTAACTACTACCACAGAGGCAACTTAGTTTGTAGACACCAGGGTATTGTATATCCGGAATCACATCTTTTACAGACGGAACCAGATCACGGATTTTATGTAATGTGTTGAAACGGACCTACTCACCTGGTATCGACAATCAAAGGTATTTCCCTGTCCCCAGACGACCTGCTTGTCAGTTTTGATGTAGTTTCCTTATTCAACAAGGTTCCTGTACCTGACACCATTGCAATCATTGAAGACTTGGTTCATCAAGGACTAAACACTGAGGTACCACCCCTGGTGAGACACTGTTTAACCAATACATACTTCACTTGGAATGGAACTTTCTACAAACAAACTGAGGGCACCCCAATGGGCTCCCTCCTTTCTCCAGTTATAGCTAACATTTTCATGGAGAAATTTGAGACTGACGCCATCCAGACTGCCACTCTGCGCCCAACCTTATGGAAGAGGTACGTGGATGACACTTTTGTCATCTGGCCACATGGCCGGCCTGCTCTAGACCAATTCTTCGACCACATCAATTCCATACACCCAGCCATCAGATTTACCATGGAAGTCGAAATAGATGGCAAGAAACCTTTTTTGGATGTCCTAATTAAAAAGAGACCTGATGGTTCAATGAGCCACTCTGTCTACAGGAAAGCTACCCATACGGATGCTTATCTGAAACCGGATTCCCACCACCATCCATCACAGAAGAATTCTCTCATCAAGACTCTGTATCATAAAGCCCAATGCATATCCGACCAGGAACACATAAGCAGTGAACTCAAGCACGTACACCAAGCTCTTAGGGCTAATGGTTACTCCGACTATACAATCCGCAAAGCTATCACTCAAACCATGAAGAAGAACCCTCTTGAGGAGCCTTTCAAAACCATAACTTTACCCTACATTGCAGGGATCACAAAAAAGATCTCCAAAATCTTGAATAAACACAAGATCCAGGTCCGTTTCAACACATTACATAAAATCCGTGATCTGGTTCCGTCTGTAAAAGATGTGATTCCGGACATACAATACCCTGGTGTCTACAAACTAAGTTGCCTCTGTGGTAGTAGTTACATTGGAGAAACCAAACGCCATGTCTCGGACCGCATTCGTGAACACAAAGCAGACCTTAAACACGGTAGGACCAACACCTCGGCCGTGGCAAATCATTGTTCTAATTCAGTAGGCTCACATGCCATTGACTTTTCCAAGACAGAGGTTCTTTGTAAGCCATCTGGCTTCCATGAGAGATTCGTTCATGAGGCTATCCACATATACAAGCACAGAGACAATTTCAACCGAGAAGATGGATTCTATCTTAGCAATCATTGGAAAGATTTGATAAATCATTTCAGTTCTTGATTGATTGTTCACGCTTACAATGGCTTTCAGACAGCATACATTATAAAAAATTTCGTCTCCCCCCTCCTCTTTTAAAAAAAATAGATGGACTAGTCCTGGGCAAACTGCCAATCGCTGCGCGTGACGCCAACGTTTTTTATAAATAAATAAATGTGCCGTTTTAAAAATAAATTTATGCAAACCGACACACCTGATGATGACCGTTTGAGTTATGGTCGAAACGTCGTGAGAATTTTTTATTGTTTTATATATATTTTGTTATTTTGTTGTTTCTCTTCAACGTGACTTTACCGAAAAAACTAAGAATATGAATTACTGCAGTCACGAAAGCTTTAAATCAAAATTTAGTGATGTACTTTGTTAGGTTTGGGGTCGTCATGTATTCACTCCACGCAATGGTGTTATAGGATCAAGCTCCGAAATTATTTTCATGACGTTAAGTGTGGTTTATTATTCACAATTCTGTTCACGTTTGTGCTTGCGTACCAGTTCTATATCACTGCATCACTGCTGACTGTCATTCGGATAAATTTGGTCACGTTTATTGTGACGGTGACAGAAGACAAGTGGACCACAATGTACAACTTCACTCAATACTCGGGAGGGTTTTCGCATCTTGCACAATAGTCAATAGCTTTTTACACGCTTCTACATTGTTGCTTGAAACTTATGCTTGCTGCAATGTCAAATATTCACGATATGACGCGATATTGCATATCACAATGACGATGATCGAGATATCTGTTTCCCATGACTTTGCAATGTATTTGACATTGTCTCGATTTCGTTGCTTTGATGAACAGTGCGGTTGTATGAAATGAAGGGAGCTGCTGTGGTACTAGGTTTAATAGCACGCTTGACTTCTCGATACGATTTCCCAGTTCGGCATTTGAAACAAAGGGGTACATTTCTTAAATCTCCCAGTCTCTGTCCACCCAGCAGCGTAAAGGTATTGTTTTTGTATTTGTGTATTGGTTACATTATGCGAACGTTACTTATTGCTGGTTTGCATGACAAAATGTGATTGTATCTACAGTACAGTAGTTGGGATTGAGATTGTAGGGGGTGATCTGCAGTGACTTTCTCTGTCTCCTCTTGAGCCCTGCTACATACAGTACCTGTTCAGTGGCCTTATTGACGTCGGAGACTGTTCACTTGAGGCAACACGTGTTTATTACAGATACTTCAATGACAGTAGCGACCCTGACACTCGAAGAGGTAACGGCCTCTTCACCCGTGCTCTATAGAGGAAAGTGCTCCCCGAGCTTAAGCCCACGCTAGCTCCCTAGTTCCCTCTATCCTGGTCCTCTCTCGGGAGGCTATCTGATCTGGCCCAGCTTCGGCGCAGGTCTCGATCACCAGCCACACGAGTCCGGCCCTGCGAAGGACATCGGCCTCGCGGCTCTGGTGTCGCACCCTGGCTTGCCTTGCCCGGCCCTCAAAAGGACAGCGAGTCAAAGGAGTTCCAGGGTCTGGCTAGTCGGTCTTCGTTCTTCACTGGCTCTTCATCTTGACTGGGTCGAACTCCCTCTCAGCTCTACGGGTCCCACCTTTTATATTGTCTCTCACTGAGGGGCGGGGCTGAGGGGGATCACAGCATCCCCAACAGCCCCCCAGGGTGGTGGCCGTAGCGGACGTGTTCGTTCCCACCGTTATACAACCGCGTGTCATCCTCCCGTAACACCTCTACACGTGTAACATGTACTCGACAGAGTCACGCGTAACGCAAATGTCCACACATCACCACGTGGCCGTCCACTCGATGAGGACGTCAGTCTAACAGACGCTGAAATGGCGGCTCATTCACGTTCATGTAACTGTGACGCGTACAGACAGACGACACCCATTACGCCGACCTCGGGCGCTGATTGGATTTTTGAACATCTGGACGAATATGCGGTGAGGTTCGACGATTCGGTGTTAGGTGCGAGTGTTGGTTTTGAGTTTAGAATCAGAATAATAATTTATCCTGAAGGGATCCAATGAGCTATAAAGCTCTTTTCACAGATATCCGCGGAGTGGGATGAGTAATGGTGCAGCTTGGGGGTGCGCGGCTAACATCAGTGGCGAGTGGTTACATGAACTGCACCTGCTCCCCATCCCGTCACAACGCCACCCCCCCCACATCGAAAAAAGACGGCAGCCTTCATCCAGCAGTGAATTTGATGGTGGTCATGATCAAAATATCTCAATATGCAAGCGCACCCCCTGTGTACAGCCGTGTGTGTGTGTGCCTATGTCGTGAAGGACAAGACTGTTCAGTTGGAGGCAGTCGCCCTCCAACAACAAAGGAGGGCAGAGGAACGACGCTCACTACAACGAATGGAGCGCTGGGCGGATAAAATGAAGCAAGATGGCACAGTAAGGGACACAGCTGGTGTGCATCTGCCAGTCATCTCAGTGAGTCGACCCATGGCACCTGGGTCTGTCCCGTGACCTGTCAAAAAGCTTTCGACAGTCGCCGTGTTGACGTCACCGCCACTTAGTGGTAAATGGCGGCTGTTGTTGTTGGAAGGTACCACGTGGTGACTGTTAAGCGTCGTGCGGTTTACACGTTCCAGCGCCCCTCACAAGAGGTGAACCGGACTCGACGATCAACTCTTATACCAAAATGGTTCATCGAGTCGTCAAAAGTTGATCGATTTATCGACCATCGATTATTAAATCTAGCGGGAGAGATGGAAAGAGGGAGGAATTTATTTTCATGGGGCGGGTCATATTCAAATTAGGACAATGGCGGGTTGTGATTGGCTGCGAGCGTCCCTGAGAGCGCCCCAAGGTCACGCTGTAGCTCCTGTGTCGAACTCTGGGAGAAGTTTGAATCGACCAATGGGAATCCGACATTATCCATCTCATTTGCATGTCACCCCTTCTTTGTATCGACGCAAATCAGTTGAATCTTGGCAAAACATTTCGACATGCTCAAAGCAAATTACTTAAACTAGCCAATTTGTTGGTATGAACAATTTGAACTAAACATATGTTTTTTAAACGTATACTATTGTTTCAAGGATTGCAGGTGGGAGGTATAGGGATACCATACCAAAGGAGTTAAGACGTCCTGTGCTGTATAGGCTGCTACTGGGCTGCTTGTGGATTGCAGCGCAGTAGAGCAACACAATCCATTATACCATGCTATGCGATGTTTCGATCATCAACTTTACGAAGAAAATAAGACGAAGAAAATAAGGCGATGAAAACATGGTGGCATCAACATTTCAAAGGTTTTATTCGTTTCATGTCATTACAACCATCATGGTGCTTGTTGCTCTGGCAAGGTGGCTTCCGAGTGAGTCGCTCAGTTGGCAGCCATGGTGCTGGCGATCCAGGAGTTGTAGTTGCACACCTTGGTGTACACGCCGGGGGAGTTGGGCAGGGCACAGCCGCGACCCCAGGACACGATGCCCTGCAGCTGGCCATTGCACACGACGGGGCCGCCGGAGTCATGCTGCGGTGGCGGCATCAGGGGTTAGAGGGTCAGGGATTAGCAGCTGGCTCCTGCATCTAATGTCGTGGTTCCCAGCTTTTCCTGACGCACAGACGACTGTCTTAGACCGCGAGTTTGTGGCATTTACCAAAAGTATTTTCCGTGAAAACGAAGTGATAAATATTGAGTTAGATGAAAGAGATGTAACCAAAATGTTGATTAGAGAGTAATTAACTTTTTTGTGTTCATAAGGTGTACGAGGATCGGAATTCAAGATGCTTTTCATGAATCTGGGACCCTGGTGCTGCTTGGGGCTCTGCCTGGCACTACCACTAACGAGTGAGGCACTGCTGTTAGTCCATGGGCCCAGACCAGATATTCCACTTGTCAAAACCACCTGTGGAGGCGTAACTTTCATGGTTACAATCAGTGCTACATTGGTACAAATATCTACGTTGGGCCTTGGACTACGATAGTAGTATTACTTTGTCTGGATTGGTATGCTTGGTGGAGGTGGCACTGGTTTGTAGCAAGAGGGCAACTCGACTCTCATACTCCCGTTCAGACTTATTGACTCAAGTAGCTTCAGGGGACCTCACCTTGCAGGCATCCTTGCCACCCTCCAGGTATCCCAGGCAGATCATGTTGTTGGTAATGTCACCGGGGTAGGAGTTCCTGCAGGAGGTGTCACTCAGCACAGGCGCCTGGACGCACATGAGGACAGCGGATTTGCCTGTATGGAGACACGCAGGTGGCAGTGGTGAGGCATTGCTCACTGGGGAAAGATTTGGGTAACGTGAGGACATAGAAACTCATAAGCAGAGGCTGCGGCAGAAGAGAGTTCAGTGGACTCAGCGTGAAGGTCCCAGTAATGCCGAGACAATGCAATGGGTTGGTAGCTTGTGCCCATTTATAAACCTGGAGAAAAGTGAGCAGAGGAAGACAGCGGAAGAGAGGGCGAGATGAAACAGTCCCCACAAAGGGACTGCATGGGCCGCATTCGGCCCGCAGACTACATATTACCCACCGCTCTATTACATTTTTCTCTGATAGGTTTTTGGGTTGTACTGCGTGTTGTTGGACATGATGTCTAACGTTTCGATGCACGTGCTGGGAGCTCCCAAAAAGTGGAGCGAAACGTCGTTTGGCTCTTGGATCGGGTGCAACCGCAACAAATAAAAAAGAAAAACATGAAAATGAAAACATCTTAAAGTGACTATGCGCAAACAGAAAAATACTGGAAAAAACTGCAAAGTCTTCCAGAAAAAAAGCACCGTACACCAACGCTTTGCAAAAATCCCAGTGGGATGCAAGTCAAACAACAACAACAACCACAAGACAACTTAGATTAAAGCAATCATTCTAACTCCGTACTACAACAAACAAACATGGCCAAACCAAAAAAACTTTTCTAAATCACCAAAATAAAGCCATTAAAATGTAACAGTGATCGTACGAACTGTGACCGAAATTTCACAATAAACGAAATAAACAACATGTACCACCAAACCCTGTAGCCATAGCTGGCTGCATGAGTCACTCCACGATAGCAGGGGCATCAGTCGGAGTATCTAAAATTTTCAAATGCACCTTTAAAGATCAGCACACTAAATCAAAACACAAGATCTTCCGTTGCAGCGGTCATCCAGAACGAAAACATTTAATTTTAGGCCACTGGATAGCAGTGACAGCTAGGGGTGTACAACTCCTCTAGAGCAGTTTTGAGTGAAGATCTCATAGGTAGCGATTCAAGTTGCAGTTTATTGGCAATAGAATTCCAGACCCTGGGGGCATCAATAGCAAAGGCCCTTCCTCCAGTTTTTCTACGGCAATAAGGAATGTGAAGCTGGTATATGAGCGATGACCTTAGGTCACATTTGTTCTTTGAAACAAAGTGGAGATCCAGTAGGTAGTCGGCGGATTTTTTTGTAAGTACATCGTGAAGAAATAAGATCTGGTGCACGAGCCGTCGAACATGAAGAGATGTTACGTTTGACCCAATGTCGAGATCACAGTGGTGAGTCTTATATGGGCAGTTCAATGCAAATCTTAAGGCCGAGTGATAAATTGATTCAAGCTTTTTCAGTACAGTGCTTGGGGCTGATTTGTATACGATGTCACAGTAATAAAGTAGAGACAGTATGGTAGCTTTTATCAATTCCAAACGAAATATAGGGGGGAAGCAGTGCTTGTGTCGATACATAAAACCAATTTTTATTTATCTCTTTTTACCAATATAATCAATGTGATCTTCAAATTTCACTTTTGAATCCAGGATGACCCCAATATACTTATAGATGGTGACTTGCCATATTTGATAATTATTTAAGGAATGTAATGGGGGAAAAATAATTTCCTGCTTTAGTCCTGATGAGAAGCATAGCACCTTGGTTTTGGAGGTATTCAGGACTAGTTTAAGAACAAATAGCTGATGTTGTAGTTGAAATCACCCTGGAGCTTAGCAATCACGTCATCCGGAGAGTGGCCAGCAGTAATCATTATTCTGTCATCTCCAAAATTGTTTTCCCTGGAATGATCCAGGTCAGTGCCCAAGTCATTGACATAAAGAGAGAACAAGAAGGGGCCGAGGATGGAACCCTGTGGAACCCCTTTTGTTATCTTAACACTGTTTTACCTCCAAAACATCTGTGAATACAGTTTGGGTGCGAGAAACGAGGTAATTTTTAAACCATTCTACTACGTGTTTGGAGAAACTGAGGCAACTTAGTTTACTAAGCAGGGTGTTATGATCGACTCTATCAAGGGCTTTGGACAAGTCAAGAAAAAGACTGGCGCAGTACTTCTTATTATCAAGGCTATTGTAAATGTGATTCAGAGAGTCTAATGCAGCACGTCATGATGAACACGACGTGGTACAGCCCGAACACATCCGAGAGCTATACAGAGTGACCACGAAACCGACATTGTAAAATCTTTAAAAACTCTTGCTTAAATGGATTTTCCAGGGTATACGGACGTCTAAGCGCCGTGTCCTCACCAAGGCTGGTCTTGGTCTGTCCCCAGCCGGAGATGGTGCACATGACTCCGGTGCCGACACAGGAGGAGGGCAGCGGGATGGCCTGCGCATACTGGTTGAGGGTGGCGGGCGAGGACAGCTTGATGAGCATGATGTCGTTGTCGAAGGTGCTTAAGTTGAACTGGGGGTGGCGGATCCCCTTGGAGGCCTGGATCCTCTGCTCGGTGCCCTCAGACTCGAAGATGTTGTGCTCGCCGATGCGCACAGAGATGAGGGACGGGCCGGGGGTGGAGGAAGTGTATGATTGTAGTGATGATGATTTTTATTCATAAGGGATCGCTTAAATTTAGGTTCTATGTTTTTTTGGGGGTTTTATTTTGATACAGGTAAAACCCATTGGGCCATGAATGCTACTCGTTTATGGGGATTGGTCACACAATACAAACCTGGCTACAGCAATAACAATAAAACACGAACAAAACAATCTAAACAAATATGTACATGGTCAACTAGCACTGTATTTCTATGCCATCACATCTACACTCCCCACCGTAACCAACCCAAATTGACAAGTGTGGTTGATTGACAAGTGCTGTAACTATTTGATATAATTGCCTAAACAAAACGAACTGCTGGGGCACATCGCCTTGTTGTGGAAAGAGGATGTCGCATACCTTTGCAATCTGCACATAGCCCTGTCTCGTTTGTTCGCAGAGGTCTCATTCAAAATAATATGATCGGCTTCTTCATATTACCAGCTGTGACACTGCTGCCCCATCGGTGAAGCTCAAGTAAATATTATTTGTGGCTAGGTTTTAGTTCAACAACATGAGCTTTAAGATTTTTTCAGATAAGGTCGTGATCACCAGGTTGGAGGTGTACACTGCATTTTACACAAGTCGATGTCACTTCACTGAGACCACCAGACACGCAGCACGCAACGAGATTCGCTCATGTCCACCCGCAGCACACTCACGTCTTGTAGCAGTGAGCGGCAGACATGACCCACTCGCTGGAGATCAGGGAGCCTCCGCAGAAGTGGTATCCGATGTTGATGGACACCTGCCACGGCTGCGAGTGGGCAGCGCACTCGGAGCCACCCACGATGTGGTCCTCATACATGTATGGGGCCGCCGCTGTCAGCGAAGCAGAGTGTGAATTAGTATCCTGGCCACGGTCAATTACTCAGACCCAACATTCATCGTGAGAATAATCGTCAACAGGATCATGACCATCGACATCGTGTATAAGGCCAAGTGGAGAATCCAAGGGAAGTAATGGAGACAATGCTACACCCCTCCCACCCCTTGAGTCGCAAAGTAATATGGTTATTGATTTTTACCAGAAAAAAACGTATTGATATTGTAAGCCCCTTTTTAAATGTATGGACATTTCATGAACACCCCTCTTGGGAATATTATAGATCCGCCTCTGCTTTCTCCGTGATGATCATCATCACCAATCTTACCAGCAACACAATTACAAAGACCAATTCCAGCAAAAACAGTCACTTCGCTATGGTTACTAGAAATGTTGCATCACTTGCTCAATCGTCGTTCTTGTCTGATGGACATAATGGGCCCCATAGAAGGAATTTTGAATTTGCACCAATCCATATTCTTAGCTCTTCCGGTAAAGTCACGTTGAAGGGAAACAATAAAATAATAAAATATATATAAAACAATAAAAATTCTCACGACGTTTCGACCATAACACAAACGGTCGTCATCAGGTGTGTCGGTTTGCACAAATGTATTTATTTTTAAACGGCGTATTTATTTATTTATAATAAAAAACGTCAGCGCCACGCGCAGCGATTTGCCAGTTTATTTAGAAGGACTATTCCATCTATGTTCTGAAAAGAGGAGGGGGGAGACGAAAAATTAATGTATGCTGTCTGAAAGCCACTGTAAGCGTGAACAATCAATTAAGACCTGAAATGGTTTATCAAATCTTTCCAACGATTGCTAAGCCAGAATCCGTCTTCTCGGTTGAAATTGTCTCTGTGCTTGGATATGTGGATAGCCTCATGAACGAATCTCTCATTGTAGCCAGATGGCTTACAAATAACCTCTGTCTTGGAAAAGTCAATGTCATGTGAGCCTACTGAATTATAACAATGATCTGCAATGAATAAATAAATACACCGTTTTAAAATAAATAAATTTATGCAAACCGACACACCTGATGACGACCGTTTGTGTTATGGTCGAAACGTCGTGAGAATTTGTATTGTTTTATATATTTTATTATTTTATTGTTTCCCTTCAACGTGACTTTACCGAAAGAGCTAAGAATATGAATTACTGCAGTCACGAAAGCTTTAAATCAAAATTTGCACCAATCCCTTGGGAACAAAAACGGACTTTAGCCCCATCTTGCACTTGGGTATAATTCAGTTTAAGTCAAAGACCAACTTTCTGGCACAGCCAAATAAGCAGCACACCTTCCTCTCCTCTGTTAGTTTAGTGATGCACATCATCATAGGAGGCATAAAGTGTTTCCGATTGAGCTAACCTAGCGGAGGCCTACCCAAAATTAAAATTCCAAATTGACCACTAATGATATCCTTCAATGCCCTGCTTAAGTCTCACCAGCGGTGCCCACGAGCAGAGCGAAGATGAGTCCGTACATTGTGCAGTGAAGATCCTGAACAACGATGCTGAACCACTGCTGAGGGTCCACATTTATTCCCGTTGAGAGCCCTCTTATCTCCTGGCCTTATTCTCATTTCTACGTTACCCAATGCCTTATGTCTGTCTCATTAAACTCGTCGATATTTTCCCACCTGAGACAAAAAATTGTGAGTCAGCGATTCCACACGTTAATATTGGTTCTATTTATTAATTGTTTTCACGGACGTTGATTACATTGTTCTGTTTATGATCTTATACTTTGTAGAGATAATGCCATGTGTGTGTGGGTAACGTGGCAGGTGTGTTTAAGAGTATTTCTGCAGTTTGCGGACCCATTCTACAAATAGTGGAACCATCCCGATCTCTGTGGAAAAGTTCCGGAATTGAGAGCTTTCCCCTGTGTCTAGCCTATGTTCGTAGGATTTAGCTAAAATTATTGGCTATAAAATTAACACTTATGTAAGCATACATGAGTATATATATTATCCTCTAGAGGGGATATTTAGTGGTCGTTTAAGTGGAGTCTGCCAGCGGTGCTGTAATAAATCCATTGCAATGATGCACCTTTGCCCTTTATACTTATGCCAAGGACATTACTGCATTTCTATATTAACGTATACCATGAGGTAAAAGTCAAATGTGTCATCGCTAAAGTTATATTTTAATAAGCAGATCCCTAGTTATTTTTAATTGAATAGTCAGATACATGAATACTGATCCATATATTTAGAGATTTGGCCACGTGCCAGATTCTTTGTCAAAATTCTCGTTGCTAAGCCCCCACCACTCGACAAAAGTAAAACTTTTAAAAAGACAACATTCGTACATGCCAAGGTGTTGATCACATTCAAACCAATAAAGCTCAAAGGTAGTTTAAGGCTTTTCACGACATCATTTAAACTTCCCGACTCGGGCTTCATCAGGTTGGGAAGTTGAAAATCCCGTGAGGCTGCTTCAGTACGCGCCGTGACATCACCAGCTGCGAAAGCACGCGTCATATTCCCCTATCTTTTCAACGAGAACAATGTATGTCTTATTTCAAACAACTTCAAATTCATCCATTTCAACATCACATATATATTTCATTGTATCAGCTACGAATAGCTACAACTTAATTTGACACTGTTTTGCAACACGTCTTTCCATTGTTTCTGTTCACACCTTGCATGTGCCATGGATTCCATTGTTAACAGGTAAAGGGTGTCTCAATTAACGCTCGCCCAGTTACACAAAGTAGCTTTTCATTTGTTTCCTACGGTATCCTGTTATCGGCAGCTGAACTGTACGTCCACGACATACAGCACTTCTCATGAACTAGAAGCATCATGAGTATATGTTGTGGTAATGATGGAGACCCAGTCTTCACTGGAGACAACACGATAATTTATAACAATAACAGTACAGGGTCCCTAACACAAAGGGGTAACGGCCCCTTCCACCCGATACCTGGGGAGGTACAGCCTCCGCGCTATCGTGCTCTCTATCACTGGGACCACACTATATCTCAGTCCTAAGGCTAGTTGCCCTACGGGAGGCTAGCCTGACCCGACCCAGCTAAGGTCCTCGGGTCCCGGCAACTGGTCCGCTCTGTCCCGGCCATCAGAAGGACATTGTGTCCGAAGTTTCTCAGGGTCCGACCACTGTCCCACTCAGTCCCAGCCCTTAAAAGGACAGTGGGTCCGGGGGTTCCCCGGTCCTTTTTTAAGCTGGCTCTTTGGGTCTTTTTGCAGCTCAGCAGAAACTGGTTGTGAGTGGGGAACAGCCCACAAGGGCGGGTCAGGAGAGGTAGGCCCCATCAAGGCCTCATCTGGTGGGGTGGGTGGGCGCTCGGTGTCGTGGGCGGCCAACGTCGATGGCCGTGATAGCCTCCATCCCGTAGCATCTGAGGGTGGGATCAGATGGCTCGTCTCAGGGTTAGGTTCTGCAGATGAACATTCCGGCACGTCGGGCACGTCACACCCACGGCCCCTGCGATATGAAGATGATGTGAAAGTGCGCGACGCGACGTAGAGTTTCAGACACGATGGGTGGACGTGCCAAGATCGCCTACCCCATTGTACCTTAACACACTGGGGGCAGACGACTCGGAAAACCTCGACCAGCCCCCTCCAGGGTCTGAGAAGTTTAGGGGATGTTGCCAAGAGAACCTGGGGACAATGGAGCCAGGCCCCGTCCCCTTCAGCCCACGTGTGCTCGGAAACGCGGTGGCTCTGCAATTTCTCTTTGGCCAGCTGCCTCACCCTGGAATTTTCCCTAGCGGCCTCCCGTGCCTAGGTCAATTTTTGAATATTGAATCGGATGTGGTCTGACAGTTTGGATTTCGAGGCGAGCGGTTTGACGCATTTCTGCACGTCTGCCGGGGGATTGACATTGCGGCCATACATGAGATAGAATGGCGAGTACCCCATTGCCGCATGGGGTGCCATTCTGTATGCGTCCAGGACACCGGGGATATGGAGATCCCAATATAGTTTCGACTCGTCAAGCTGGTGGTACAGCATTGAGATGAGTGTCCGATGAAGACGCTCAACCATCTCTTCAGTTTGTGGGTGATACGGGGAAGTGAGCACTTTTTGTGTACCAAGGCGGTTACACACATCCTTCAACAGGGTGGATGAGAAATTCCTTCCCTGACCGGTCAGCAGGCGCTCCGGAGCACCCTTGTCCAGGACGTAGCCCTGGAGAAAGGCCTCCACAATGGCTGCTGCCGACTGGTTGGGGATTGGCCAGGCCATGGGCCAGCAGGTGAAATGTTCCACCCCAACCAGCAGGTACTTATTACCTCGGGAGGTAGCTGGAAAGGGCCCAAGAATGTCCAGCGCCACCAATTCATTGACACGGGACATGCAGATGGACTGTAGGGGCGGGCACGATGGCCTGCCGGTGGCTTCCACCTGGCACACTGGGTGCAGCTCAGGAGCAGATTGGCCACATATTTCACCATACCTGGCCAATAGAAATCGAGCTGCAGCGTGCTAAGTGTTTCTGGACCCCCAGGTGCAAGAGGCGCTCGTGAGCAGCTAAAACGGCCTTTCCGCGCAGAGCAGTCGGCAGGACAATTTTATAACAGCGCGAGCTACCATCCCAGGTCATCAACAGACCTTCCCGCAGAATGATGGGCGCGAATCCTTCCCGATACTTTCAAGTTGCTAAGTCGCTCATCACGGCGGTGTGACTTAAGGAGGAACGCGTCCTCAATTTGGAGACGCCCCCAGTCCAAGAGGCATGAATTGAGTAATGCATCTCGAGTGGATGAACCCTCCAGCCCCTCAGAGGAGCCACCTCCAGGAACGGCCACCTCAGCTGCAGCAGCGAGTGGCGGGGGGGGGGGGGGGGGGCGCATGAACAACGGGCTGTTTGCAATGGCTGGAACCCGAAAAGCACGCATACCGGTTGCCAGCGGGCAGCCGCGACAGCGCTTCTCTGTTCGAGTGTTTAGACCTCTTGCGGTTGGTTACCGGAAACAAGTAGTCCTGCAGGACCTCGAGCCAGCGGGACAATTGGCCAGACGGTTGGTCAGTTCACAAGCCATATTGTAATGCCGCATGGTCGGAGCGTACAGTAAAATGCCTGCCGTATAAATTTTGCCGGTATTGCTGGTTAAAAAACACGATGGTCCAACTGCTCACGGCGAGTTATGCAGTAGCGTTGCTCTGCCAGAGATAGAACTCTGTTGCCATAAGCGACAACCCGTTCACCCTGTCAATCACCTGGGACAGCACACCACCGATGCCCGTGTTGCTGGCATCCGTGTCGAGAATAAACGGCCGTGTCAGGGTAGCACAGGGGAGGGGCATTTGCGAGGGAATCTCAAAGTGCTCTGAATGCGGCCTCCTCCTCCTGTCCCCAATGGATCTCTTGCCCATTCGCTGTCAGAGCATGAAGGGGTTTAGCTATCGACACAAATCCCGCAACAAATCCTCGATATTACAAAGCAAATCCAATTAAACTCCTTACTTCTCCCACAGAAGTGGGAGTCGGCCATGTACGCACGCAGCTCGTTTTCTCAGGGTCAGTTGCAATGCCCGACTGGCTGACAATGTCCCAGGTAATGCACCGATTCCCACAAGAGGTGGCATTTTTCCGGATAAATTTGAGGTTAGCTGCTTGCATTTCAATTAATACAACCCGCAGATGATCCAAATGTTTCTGGAATTTACGGCTGAAGACAATTACATTGTCGATGTAAATGAGGCATGAGTCACACTGGAGCCCAGCGGGAACCAATTCCATGAGATGCTGGAACGTAGCTGGAGCCGAGTGAAGGCCCATGGGCAGCTGATTAAACTTGAAAAGGCCCTATGGCGTGCAAAGAGTGGTTTAAGGTTTGGACGCTTCATCCAATAGCAGTTGCCAAAATCCAGAAATGTGGAAAAATAATGTGCCCCCGCTAAGGCATCCAGCGACTTGTCCATTCAAGGAAGCGGATACGCATCTGCTACGGAGATTTTGTTAAGTTTCCGGAGATCTACATAGAATCTCAGAGAGCCATCGTGCTTCTTGACAAGTACAATTGGGGCTCTCCACGGGCTGGTAGATGGGGAAATAATGTCCACGGCAAACATGTAGTTGACGGCCAACCGGACATGTTCCTTCTCAGCCAGGCTGAGACGAAATGGATTTTGCCGAATGGGAGCGGCATCTCCCGTATCAACGTGATGGCTCAACAAATTAGTGCATCCAATATCAAATTTGCTCTTGCTGAAGACATCAGAGAATTCCCGCAATAGTGTGTGCAATTTCAACCTCTGGGAATCGGACATTTTACCAGCAGCCGAGAAAAGCGCGACTAGCTATCTTTCATCCAGGTGGGAACACGGCTGCGTCTGAGGTATGTCACCCACGTGGCCAACAAGCGAGTCACCGTGGGGCACAGGTGCCACGTGAGCAAGCATGGCACCCTGCGGAATGACCGTCGTGCGCTGCCCGGCATTCAATAACTGGATGAAGGGTTCTCTTTTGGTTGATACAATCGTCTGTGTACCGACAAGTTCCAGCCCCCGCACCGCGGTGTTTGAAGGGCCCAATAAATTACCGTCTGCCGTCGCACCCGAATCGAGCGGTTTCAGAAGTTGCAATGGAACCAGCATTTGAGCGCCCGCCGGGATACGCACCGTACGAGACGCCAGCACTTGTACCGTAGCGCAGGCCGCGCGCAAGCGGGTGGGGGAGGGCAGGAAAGATATACGTCAACCAGAGAGGAGCTCGATGCAACCTTGGCCCACGAGAATTTTTTTTAGCATTTTGCCTAAGAAATCAGTGCCGAGGAGACACGGAACAGCGAGGGACGAGGATACCAGAATGGGACCAACCACTTTAATATTACCAATGCAGATTTGAGGTGCCCGGCAGCCCGACGACACGTGTCTTCGGAGGCCGCAATTGTAGCAGGTGATCCGGGGCTCTGGTCGTGGAGGTGGCCGTTCCCTCTACCGAGAATCTCTCGGGTGGGGTCGGTCACCAGCCCTCCAACCTGAGGCCCGAGTCACTGCAAAGGCCTGGTCGGGTTGGGTCTCTTCCGAACGAGCGTCGGTTGGTGATGGTGCAACATAGACGGCGACACCCGTCTCTCGTTGGAGGAGAAGGTGCACTTGCATTCCCTTGGCGGCATGCAGTGAGTTCAGGTCGTCGTCGTCCAACGCGTGAACGACGATGCGCAAGTCCTGCTCCAGCGACAACAATTTCTGCAGGACGAGGGTGTCGATGCCATTGTCATCCATCCAGGGAAAAGCTGGCCTAGTCAGAGCAAGCAAAGCACTGCGGAAAGCCAGGGGAGTCTCCGACTCACCATTGCTCCGGGTATTTAAGCAGTGTCTCATATCTGAAGGAGGCCTGTAGATAGCTGCCATGTGTTTCAACGCATGCTGCAACATTGCATGATCCCCCCACGGGATCGTGATGATGGCGGCCAAGGCGTCGTCATCCAGGGCGGCTGGAAGAGCGCGGAGTCTCTCTTCCTCCATCCACCCCACCATGTCACAGTCAGAAAGGATTCTTGGTTCAAACGCCACCCAATCACCACCTGCAGCAGAGAATGCCTTGAGCACAGGCAAGCGCTGCTTAAGAGGAGGCACACGTCCCGGGGACAGCAGTGTCGCGTTGGATTTTGCGGGGTAAGTGGCACTGTTACTGTCCATAATGATGACGTGCAGCGCTGGTCGTTTTGCTGATAAAGTGGTGACGCCTGATTGGAGCAGCCCAAGGGCAGAAGTGATATCGTTCCCGCGATGCACATGGCTTCTAGCAGAAGCGCGTCTGTGGGCGGAAGTGACGTTGTCCACACGATGCGTCACCGTCTTGGGCAGTAAATTCAAAATCTTTGGCGGCAGTTGAAGAGCCGGTGGCGGGAATTGCCGCTGCTTGCATGCCCCCTCCTAACTCTTCTGCTGTCGGATCCCCTCGGTGGATTTCATCAAGGATTGAAGCCGCGGCATGCAGGAGGTCGGCGGGGCGGGTGTGTGCTGCACGCAGTGCTTTCCACCGAAGGTGGCGCGCTCATAGTTGCCTTTGCAGGCTGAATGTCAGCCTTTGGGGCGGCTTCTCCATCATTTGGCGGTGTAGTCGACCCAGGAGCAAGTGCAGCATCGTCGTTCGGAGCCCAGGTACGTGCACGACTCCTTGTCTCCATATCTAATTAGGTCTTCAGCCACTTCTGACGCCAGTTGTGGTGGTAATGATTGAGACCCAGTCTTCACTGAAGGCAACACTTTTGTTTATAACAATAACAGTATAGGGTCCTTAACACAAAGGGGTAACAGACCCTTCCACCCGATACCTGGGGAGGTACAGCCTCCGGGTTATCGTGCTCTCTATCACTGGGACCACTCTATATCTCAGTCCTCTGGCTAGCGGCCCTAGGGGACACTTGCCTGACCCGACCCAGCCAAGGTCCTCGGGTCCTGGCCACTGGCTCACACGGTCCCAGCCCAAAGAAGGATTTCGGGTCCGGGGGTTCCCAGGGTCCGTCCACTGGCCCTCTCAGTTCCGGTCCTACGAAGGACAGTGGGTCCGAGGGTTCACAGGGTCCGATTCTAAGCTGGCTCTTAGGGTCTACAGCTTGACGACAACAAGCAAAGCTGTTCAGAGGTCCGACTTATATATGGTGGCCAGGTTCACTCTGCCCCTGGCAACGCCTACTCTCTAGAACCTTCTTGAGGGACCTGGACTATTGCGTAATCCCCCAGCCCCCACTGGGGGCTTGGGGTGTGTACCTCCGGTTCCCAACCGCCCTCATGGTTCCCGAGCTTCATGGCTTTGCCTGGTACAGACCGGACTCGCTGTTGCCCCCTGTTGGTACATAGCTGGCGCTACATCAGGGCGGTAGTGTTGACGGCATGTTAGGTTACAATGACCACTACATATGTATGTTGAACATCTTTCGCACGGTACGTAGCCAACTGTGCTAATCCCAGGTGCGGGGGAAGGACAGCAAACTTCAATCTGCATTTAAAAGTGCATAGCTCCAGTGGCTTCCGAATACGCTTGTTTATCCAAGAAAGCCTCACTGCGTCTCATATCTCTTCTTCAGAAGGGTCCTGCCACGTTTTTTGCAGTTGTAGTCAATGCCTCCTATGTATATCTATCTTGAGTAATTTACACCTGTGTCCATTTGTGTCTTCTTGCATCACTGTACATGTGTGATTGTGTCTGTGTTATTTGGGGAGCGGTAGGGTAGAGGTTACCGTGCAGCGCTACGAACCCAGCGACCCGAGTTCGATTTCCGCTCACGGCCAAGACCAGTGACGATTATCTGAACCGGTCCTGGGCTTCACCTAGATCGACTCAACCTCAAATGAGTATCCGGTACGGTGTGTGACCATTGCCACTGGGGAGACAAATACGGCCAGGCCTGCTGCTGGCTGGCCACCCTCTCGTGTGCTGTTCCGGCCTTCAAAGTTGCTCGCTAACAGTCTGTTACAGGATAAACGGACGATATTTGACTTTGTATTTGTGTGATTTGTGGGGAATTCTAGTTTAGCGTTTAGCGCGCTGCGCTACGAAGCTGGCGACCCGGATTCAATTTCCACTCACAGCCAACACCAGCGTCAATTATCTGAACCGTTCCTGAGACTCTCCAATGTCGACTGCTGCAATGTGTAAACATCGCTACTAGGTAGACAAAGGCGGCCGGGCGTGCTGCTGGCCACCCACTCCTGGTGTGCTGTGCCGGCCTTTATAGGTGCTCGCTAAAAGCACTTGCCCCAACAGTGTGTTAATGCTATATGATGGATATTTGTCTTTGCATAATTTACATAAGCCTACAGCTTGCTTTTAAATAAACGTTCAATACTTTCAACATGGGGCTCAATCCATTTTTTGCAAGCCTACAGCGTGCTCTCCAATCAATTGCCTGTTATATATATACAATGGTAATGCCCTCATGTAACATCTAACAGTGATGGACTTTGTTAGGTTTGGGGTCGTCATGTTTTCACTCCACGCAATTGTGTGATAGGATCAAGCTCCAAAATTACTTCATGACGTTAAGTGTGGTTTATTATTCACAATTATGTTCACGTTTGTACTTGCGTACCAGTTCTATATCACTGCATCACTGCTGCCTGTCATTCGGATAAATTTGGTCACGTTTATTGTGACGGTGACCGAAGACAAGTGGTCCACAATGTACATCTTCACTTAATACTCGTGAGGGTTTTCGAATCTTGCACAATAGTCAATAGCTTTTTACACGCTTCTACATTGTTGTTTGAAACTTATGCTTGCCGAGGGGGAGCGTCAGCCAGCCACGGTTACGTTGGGGCATGATATGCTGGTTGACCAGCTGACACGTGACAGGATGATATTGGAGGGAGGCTACCGGTGGACAGGGCGGTTACGTGGTCCATTAGAGCTCTCGGGAATCTTCAAGAAAGAGCTCAAGAGACCTGGAAGGTGGGCGGGTCGAAGGGCGGAGTCAGCTCCAGCCCAGGGGCATATAACCGGTGCCCCGTGAGGAGCTCGATGTTATGCGTGTGCTGGTGATACGAAGATCCACGTCGGGGAGAAGAAGCCTCTAACCACGCGGTCCGGGACCCAGCTTGTGGTCCGGACCGGGATAGCGAACCGTGTCTAGTTCTGCCGTAGCGTGGTTAGATGGGCATTCGAGACCCGAGTGTAGATCCTGTTATGTTGCGTGCTGTTGTTTAATAAATAGTGTTGCTCCCAAGATAATGTCTGCGACTCAGTTGGAGTCACTGCACAATGTTGTTTGAAACTTCTGCTTGCTCAATATCAAATATTCACGATATGACACGATATTGCATTTCACAATAACAATGATCGAGATATCTGTTTCTCATGACTTTGTAATGTATTTGACATTGTCTCCTTTCCTTTGCTTTGATGAACAGTGTGGTTGCATGAAATGAAGGGAGCTGCTGTGGTGCCAGGTTTAATAGCACACTCGACTTGCAATCCAGTTCTCGATTCAATTTCCCGGTGCGGCAGTTGAAACAAAGGGGTACATTGCATGAATCCACTAGTCTCTGTCCACCCAGCAGTGTAAGGTTATTTTTTGGTATTTGTCTATTGGTTACGTATTGCAAACGTTACTTATTGCTGCTTTGCATGTCAAAATGAGATTGTATCTACAGTTCTGTAGCTGGGATTGAGATAGGAGGTGGTAATCTGCAGTGACTTTCTCTGTCTCCTCACGAGCCCTGCTACATACAGTACGTGTAACACATACTCGACAGAGTCACACACAAAGGAAATATCCACACATCATGGCGTGCATCTTGGCCGTCCACTCGTTGAGGATGTCATGTAACTGTGATGTACACACACAGACGACACCCATTACGCCGAACTCCGGCATTGATTGGATTTTTGAAGATCTGGACGAATAGGCAGGTGAGGTTCGCCGATTCGGTGTTAGGTCCGAGTTTTCGATTTGAGTTCAGAATCAGAAGGATTATTTAGCCTGAAAGAATCCGATGAGCTATAAAGCTCTTTTAACCAATATCCGTGGAGCAGGATGAGTAATGGTGCAGCTTGGGGATGCGCGGCTAACATCAGTGGCGAGTGGTTACGTGAACTGCACCTGCTCCCCATCCCGTCACCACGCGCCCCTACATCATAAAAAATGACAGCCATCATCCAGCGGTGAATTTGATGGTGGTGATAAAAATATCTCAATATGAAAGCACACCCCCTATGAATGGCCGTGTGAGTGTGTGTGTGCCTGTGTCGTGAAGGACATGACTGTTCAGTTGGAGGCAGTCGCCCTCCAACAACAAAGGAGGGCAGAGGAGCGACGCTCACAACAACGAACGCAGCGCCGGGTGGATAAAGTGGAGCAAGATGGCATCTCGGTGAGTCGACACATGGCACCTGGGTCTGTCCCGTGACTTGTCAGAAAGCTCTCGACACTTAACGCGGCCTTAAAGTGCACTTGGCCTGGCACAGTCGCCATGTTGACGTCACCGCCACTTAGTGGTAAATGGCGGCTGTTGTTGTTGGAAGGTACCACGTGGTGACTGTTAAGCGCCGTCCGGTTTACACGTTCCAGCGCCCCTCACAAGAGGTGAACCGGACTCGACGATCAACTCTTATACCAAAATGGTTCATCGAGTCGTCAAAAGTTGATCGATTTATCGACCATCGATTATTAAATCTAGCAGGAGAGATGGAAAGAGGGAGGAATTTATTTTCATGGGGCGGGTCATATTCAAATTAGGACAATGGCGGGTTGTGATTGGCTGCGAGCGTCCCTGAGAGCGTCCCAAGGTCACGCTGTAGCTCCTGTGTCGAACTCTGGGAGAAGTTTGAATCGACCAATGGGAATCCGACATTATCCATCTCATTTGCATGTCACCCCCTCCTTTGTATCGACGCAAATCAGTTGAATCTTGGCAAAACATTTCGACATGCTCAAAGCAAATTACTTAAACTAGCCACTTTGTTGGTATGAACAATTTGAACTAAACATATGTTTTTTAAACGTATACTATTGTTTCAAGGATTGCAGGTGGGAGGTATAGGGATACCATACCAAAGGAGTTAAGATGTCCTGTGCTGTATAGGCTGCTACGGGGCTGCTTGTGGTTTGCAGAGCAGTAGAGCAACACAATCCATTGTACCATGCTATGCGATGTTTCGATCATCAACTTTACGAAGAAAATAAGACGAAGAAAATAAGGTGATGAAAACATGGTGGCATCAACATTTCAAAGGTTTTATTCATTTCATGTCATTACAACCTTCATGGTGCTTGTTGTTCGGCAAAGTGGCTTCCGAGTGAGTCGCTCAGTTGGCAGCCATGGTGCTGGCGATCCAGGAGTTGTAGTTGCACACCTTGGTGTACACGCCGGGGTAGTTGGGCAGGGCACAGCCGCGACCCCACGACACGATGCCCTGCAGCTGGCCATTGCACACGACGGGGCCGCCGGAGTCATTCTGCGGTGGCGGCATCAGGGGTTAGAGGGTCAGGGATTAGCAGCTGGCTCCTGCATCTAACGTCGTGGTACCCAACCTTTATGTCTGTGAAAAAACTACGTGATTAATATTGAATTAGATGAAAGAGATGCTGAGAGAGTAATTAACTTTGTCTCAATCTGAATGATTGGTGGAGGTGGCACTGGTTTCTAGCAAGAGGGCAGGTCGACGCTCATACTCCCATTCAGACTTATCATCTCAAGTCGCTTCAGGGTACCTCACCTGGCAGGAGTCCTTGCCACCCTCCAGGTATCCCAGGCAGATCATGTTGTTGGTGATGTCACCGGGGTAGGAGTTCTTGCAGGAGGTATCACTCAGCACGGGCGCTTGGATGCACATGAGGACATCGGAGCTGCCTGTATAGAGACACGCGGTTGGCAGTGGTGAGGCATTGGTTCACTGGGGAAAGATATTGGGGTAACGTGAGGACGGAGAAACTCATGAGCAAAAGGGGCAGCAGAAGAGAGGTCAGTGGACTCAGCGTGAAGGTCTCAGTAATGCAGAGCCAATGCAATGGGTTGGTAGCTCGTGCCCATTTATACACCTGGGGAAAAGTAAGCAGATGAAGACGGACACTGAGAAAGTAAAGGAAGACATGGGGGAGGCCTGTGCCTAGAAGTGGCCAATCACAAGTTCACACCACAACAATTACAGATATCGACAAGTCTAGTTACAACTCTGAGTCCAGTTTAAACTCCAGGTCAAGCATTACTCATGCTCAGACCTGTTATTCAATGCTTAGCTATAAACATTGGAAAAAATCCACGAAAATATCACTAGACATAGTTCCATGTACTTATACCCTTCAATTCACTAACATGTTTTTTTCTTAATGAAATGTTTTAGCATGGTAGAAGAATTTGTAAGTGTTGTGTCAGCTTGTATGGAGAAGAAATCAAATAATTTCTCTGATATGTTTTTGGATTGTACTGAGTGCTCTTCGGCATAACATCCGACGCTTCATCAGTAGTGTTGGGAACTCCCAAAAAGTAGAGCGAAACGCTAGACATCATGATGAACACCACGTGGCACAGCCAGAAAACACATCCGAGAGCTAAACAGAGCAACCATGAAACCGACATTGTAAAATATTTAAAAAGTCTTCCTTAAATGGCTTTTCCAGGGTAGTCGGACGTCTAAGCGCCGTGTCCTCACCGATGCTGGTCTCGGTCTCGCCCCAGCCGGAGATGGTGCACATGACTCCGGTGCCGACGCAGGAGGAGGGCAGCGGGACGGCCTGCGCGTACTGGTTGAGGGTGGCGGGTGAGGACAGCTTGATGAGCATGATGTCGTTGTCGGTGGTGGCCGAGTGGTACTGGGGGTGGCGGATCGCCTTGGAGGCCTGGATCCACTGCTCGGTGCCCTCGGACGCGAAGATGTTGTGCTCGCCAATGCGCACAGAGATGCGGGACGCGCTGGGGGTGGAGGAAGTGGATGACAGTAGTGATGATGATTTTTATTCATAGGGGATCGCTTAAATTTAGGTTTTAGGTTTTTTGGGAGCTTTAATTTTGGCACAGGTAAAACCCATTGGCCCATGAATGCTAATCCTTTATGGGGATCTGGTCACACAATAAAAACCTCGTTACAGCAATAACAATAAAACACGAACAAAACAATCCAAACAAAACTGTACATGGTCAAGGTCCGAAGGGTAAGTTCAAGCATCAACAGGGCACAACTAGCACGTATGGTAAGATTGGTTGTACTGTAATTCTATGCCATCATATCTACACTTTCCACCGTCACAAACCCAAATTGGCCAGTGTGGTAGATTGTCAAGTGCTGTAACTATTTGGTATAATCGTCTAAAGAAAACAAACTGCTGGGGCACATCGCCTTGTTGTGGAAAGAGAATGTCGCATACATTTGCAATCTGTTCATAGCCCATTCTCGTTTGTTCGCATGGGTCTCATTCAAAATCATACGATCGGCTTCTTCATATTACCAGCTGTAACACTGCTGCCCCATCGGTGAAGCTCAAGTAAATATTATACTGGTAGGAACGAAGTTGTAAACTGAGTGTACCAGCCTGCAATAGATTAATGTGTCCGTCCGTCCGTCCGTCCCCTTTCAATACTTTAACGAAGTGAAATCTCGTGCTGTTGGGTGTAAAAAAGAAATCCAATGTTCCTACCAGCCCACCCTGCAGGGACCTGTTTTGTGGCTAGGTCTTAGTTCAACAACATGAGCTTCAAGTTCTTTTCAGATAAGGTCGTGATCACCAGGTTTTAGGTGTACACTGCATTTTACACAAGTCGATGTTACTTCACTGAAACCACCAGACACGCAGCACGCAACGAGATTCGCTCATGTCCACGTGCAGCACACTCACAGCATGTAGCAGTGAGCGGCAGACACGACCCACTCGCTGGAGATCAGGGAGCCTCCGCAGAAGTGGTATCCGATGTTGAGGGACACCTGCCACGGCTGCGAGTGGGCAGCGCACTCGGAGCCACCCACGATGTGGTCCTCATACATGTATGGGGCCGCCGCTGTCAGCGAAGCAGAGTGTGAATTAGTATCCTGGCCACGGTCAATTACTCAGACCCAACATTCATCGTGAGGATAATCGTCAACAGGATCATGACCATCGACATCGTGTATAAGGCCAAGTGGAGAATCCAAGGGAAGTAATGGAGACAATGTCTGATGGACAATGTGGGCCCCACAGAAGGAATTTAGAATTTCCACTAATCGATTGGGAACAAAAACGGACATTAGCCCCATCTTGCACTTGGGTATGATTCAGTGTAAGTCAAAGACCAACTTTCCGGCACAGCCAAATAAGCAGCACACCTACCTCTCCTCTGTTAGTTTGGTGATGCACATCACCATAGGAGGCGCAAAGTGTTTCCGATTGAGCTAACCTAGCGGAGGCCTACGCCAAATTAAGATACCTAATGACCACTAATGATTTCCATAATTCATAATAGAGGTTTTTAGGTTAGATCGCGTAAATATAAAAATGTGTCGTGAAAACCCGCCACCACCCGACACAGCCAACTAGTAAGGGTTTTCACGTCAACAGAACGTGGCAATTCGTCACTAGTACAGCACACTGGTGTGTCGGAGAGCCAAGCCACAACAATTACGTGACAACCCTTACTAGTTGGCTGTGTCCGGTGGTGGTGGGTTTTAACGACACTTTTATATTATAATAGGTTTTCCCCTTTTTTCTGGCAACAAAACAGGTGTTAAGATGTTAAAAGACCAAACTGAAACCTTTTGCAATGAATCATGACTGCAGTAACCACGATAATTGTGGTCAGAATGCAAACAAAAACATACTCTGATTATATATGCATTGTCTTTTAAACTGATTGGTCCACACCAGAGACAGTTTTCTTTGGAACCTAGTCACCAATGGTGTTAGACCAGAGGACGCAAAAAGCCGCCCAAAGGCGTCCTCTGGTCCATACAATTATATATCTAACCCAAAAACCTCTTTTATGGATGATATTGGTCGCGAAAGCCCACGTGTTAAACTGATACCCATCATTGTCTGCCCTGCTTAAACCAATGCTGTTAAATTGCCAAATGTCTATAGGCAAAGATTAGCACGGATGGATACGTACGGTGTGAAATAAGTTCAGCATACGTACAAAGACCATATCTGCTGGACATGGGTCCAAGTTCGACCCAAAACCAGTCACTACGCAACCAGTTAGCAATGGAAGTTACACAAAGTCTCACCAGCGGTGCCCACGAGCAGAGCGAAGATGAGTCCGTACATTGTGCAGTGAAGATCCTGAACGATGATGCTGAACTACTGCCGATGGTCCACTTTTATACCCGTTGAGAGCCCTCTTATGTCATGGCCTTATTCTCATCTCTACGTTACCCAATGCCTTATGTCTGTCTCATTAAACTCGTCGATATTTTCCCACCTGAGACAAAAAAATTGCGAGTCAGCGATTCCACACGTTAATATCGGTTCTATTTATTAATTGTTTTCAACGGACGTTGCTTATGTTGTTCTGTTTATGATCTTATACTTGTTAGAGATAATGCCATGTGTGTGTGGGTAACGTGGCAGCTGTGTTTAAAAGTATTTCTGCAGTTTGCGGACCCATTCTACAAATAGTGGAACGATCCCGATCTCTGTGGAAAAGTTCCGGAATTGAGAGCTTTCCCCTGTGTCTAGCCTATGTTCGTAGAATTTAGCTAAAATTATTGGCTATACAATTAACACTTATGTAAGCATACGTGAGTATATATATTATCCCCTAGAGGGGATATTTAGTGGTCGTTTAAGTGGAGTCTGCCAGCGGTGCTGTAATAAATCCATTGCAATGATGCACCTTTGCCCTTTATACTTATGCCAAGGACATTACTGCATTTCTATATTAACGTATACCATGAGGTAAAAGTCAAATGTGTCATCGCCAAAGTTATATTTTATTAAGCAGATCCCTAGTTATTTTTAATTGAATAGTCAGATACATGAATACTGATCCATATATTTAGAGATTTGGCCACGTGCCAGATTCTTTGTCAAAATTCTCGTTACTAAGCCCCCACCACTCGACAAAATTAAAACTTTTAAAAAGACAACATTCGTACATGCCAAGGTGTTGATCACATTCAAACCAATAAAGCTCAAAGGTAGTTTAAGGCTTTTCACGACATCATTTAAACTTCCCGACTCGGGCTTCATCAGGTTGGGAAGTTTAAAATCCAGTGAGGCTGCTTCAGTACGCGCCGTGACATCACCAGCTGTGAAAGCACGCGTCATATTCCCCTATCTTTTCAACGAGAACAATGTATGTCTTATTTCAAACAACTTCAAATTCATCCATTTCAACATCACATATATATCATTGTATCAGCTACGAATAGCTACAACTTAAGTTGACACTGTTTTGCAACACGTCTTATCATTGTTTCTGTTCACACCTTGCATGTGCCATGGATTCCATTGTTAACAGGTAAAGGGTGTCTCAATTAACGCTCGCCCAGTTACACAAAGTAGCTTTTCATTTGTTTCCTACGGTATCCTGTTATCGGCAGCTGAGCTGTACGTCCACGACATACAGCATTTCTCATGAACTAGAATCATCATGAGTATATGTTGTGGTAATGATGGAGACCCAGTCTTCACTGGAGACAACACGATTATTTATAACAATAACAGTACAGGGTCCCTAACACAAAGGGGTAACGGCCCCTTCCACCCGATACCTGGGGAGGTACGGCCTCCGTGCTATCGTGCTCTCTATCACTGGGACCACACTATATCTCAGTCCTCCGGCTAGTTGCCCTAGGGGAGGCTAGCCTGACCCGACCCAGCTAAGGTCCTCGGGTCCCGGACACTGGTCCGCTCTGTCCCGGCCCTCAGAAGGACATTGTGAATGGAGTTTCTCAGGGTCCGACCACTGTCCCACTCAGTCCCAGCCCTTAAAAGGACAGTGGGTCCGGGGGTTCCCAGGGTCCTTTTTTTAAGCTGGCTCTTTGGGTCTTTAGATTGACGATGATAGGCAAACCCGTTAAGAGGTAATGCTTATATACGTTGGCCAGGGTCCCTCCGCCCCTGGCCACGCCTACTCTCTAGAACTTTCTTGAGGTACCTGGACTATTGCGTAATCTCCCAGCCCCCACTGGGTGCTTGGGGTGTGTACCTCTGGTTCCCAAATGCCCTCTGGGTTCCCTAGCTTAACGGCGTTGCCTGGCACAGAACGGACTCGCTGTTGCCCCATTTTGGCTCATGGCTGGCGCTACACCAGGACAGTAGTGGTGACGGCGTGTTACATTACAATCACCACTACATTACCCCCCCCCTCGTAGCAGTCAGTCATTTCGGCTGCCAGCCCCCCACCCCCTAAGAACGTCGAACGAAACCACAACCACATGTGCCTCAACGCAGCAACAATAAATAAGAAATGACCCTAATAAATACCCCATCCGACCTGCACAAGTGTACATTATTTACAATTAACAAGATAATTTGATGGCACACACACAAGCGCCCACACCCCGTGGTACACACGCGATCCCCAACCGCGACAAAGTGACTGACCGTTGATCAAAGAACAAGGCGAGAAGAGGAGAACAAGCCAATACACCTACCCGACGGAAAGGTAAGTGCAGTGTGGGCGTGAGGAACCACGGGAATTTTATGAAAATCGGGGGGGTAATGGGTTGTGTCCGCGTAGCAGGATCATCATATGAGCCACAAGGTCTCTTTGGCAGCTCAGCAGAAACTGGTTGTGAGTGGGGAACAGCCCACAAGGGCAGGTCAGGAGAGGTAGGCCCCATCAGGGCCTCATCTGGTGGGGTGGGTGGGCGCTCGGTGTCGTGGGCGGCCAACGTCGATGGCCGTGGAGGCCTCAATCCCGTAGCATCTGAGGGTGGGTTTAGATGGCTCGTCTCAGGGTTAGGTTCTGCAGATGAACACCCCGGCACGTCGAGCACGTCACACCCACGGCCCCTGCGATATGAAGATGCTGTGAAAGTGCGCGACGCGACGTAGAGTTTCAGACACGATGGGTGGACGTGCCAAGATCGCCTACCCCATTGTACCTTAACACACTGGGGGCAGACGACTTGGAAAACCTCGACCAGCCCCCTCTAGGGTCTGAGAAGTTTAGGGGGCGTTGCCAAGAGAACCTGGGAACAATGGAGCCAGGCCCGGTCCCCTTCAGCCCACGTGTGCTCGGAAACGTGGTGGCCCTGCAATTTCTCGTTGGCCAGCTGCCTCGCCGCGGAATTTTCCCTGGCGGCCTCCCGTGCCTCGGTCAGTTTTTGAATATTGAATCGGATGTGGTCTGAAAGTTTGGATTTCGAGGCGAGCGGTTTGACGCTTTGCTGCACGTCTGCTGGGGGATTGACATTGCGGCCATACATGAGATAGAATGGCGAGTACCCCATTGCTGCATGGGGTGTCATTCTGTACGCGTCCAGGACACCGGGGATATGGAGATCCCAATCTAGTTCCGACTCGTCAAGCTGGTGGTACAGCATTGAGATGAGTGTCCGATGAAGACGCTCAACCATCTCTTCAGGTTGTGGGTGGTACGGGGAAGTGAGCACTTTTTGTGTACCAAGGCGGTTACACACATCCTTCAACAGGGTGGATGAGAAATTCCTTCCCTGACCGGTCAGCAGGCGCTCCGGAGCACCCTTGTCCAGGACGTAGCCCTGGAGAAAGGCCTCCACAATGGCTGCTGCCGACTGGTTGGGGATTGGCCAGGCCATGGGCCAGCGGGTGAAATGTTCCACCCCTACCAGCAGGTACTTATTACCTCGGGAGGTAGCTGGAAAGGGCCCAAGAATGTCCAGCGCCACCAATTCATTGACACGGGACATGCAGATGGACTGTAGGGGTGGGCACGATGGCCTGCCGGTGGCTTCCACCTGGCACACTGGGTGCAGCTCAGGAGCAGATTGGCCACATATTTCACCATACCTGGCCAATAGAAATCGAGCTGCAGCGTGCTAAGTGTTTCTGGACCCCCAGGTGCAAGAGGTGCTCGTGAGCAGCTTAAACGGCCTTTCCGCGCAGAGCGGTTGGCACGACAATTTTATAACAGCGCGAGCTACCATCCCAGGTCATCAACAGACCTTCCCGCAGAATGATGGGCGCGAATCCTTCCCGATACTTTCAAGTTCCTAAGTCGCTCAGCATGGCTGTGTGACTTAAGGAGGAAGGTGTCCTCCATTTGGAGGCGCCCCCAGTCCACGAGGCATGAATTGAGTAATGCATCTCGAGTCCAGCCCCCCAGAGGAGACACCTTCAGGAACGGCCACCTCAGCTGCAGCAGCGAGTGGCGGGGGGGGGGGGGGCGCATGAACAACGGGCTGTTTGCAACGGCTGGAACCCGAAAAGCACGCATACTGGTTGCCAGCGGGCAGCCGCGACAGCGCTTCTCTGTTCGAGTGTTTAGACATCTTGCGGTTGGTTACCGGAAACAAGTAGTCCTGCAGGACCTCGAGCCAGTGGGACAATTGGCCAGACGGTTGGTCTGTTCACAAGCCATATTGTAATGCCGCATGGTCGGAACGTACAGTAAAATGCCTGCCGTATAAATTTGGCCGGTATTGCTGGTTAAAAAACACGATGGTCCAATTGCTCACGGCGAGTTATGCAGTAGCGTTGCACTGACAGAGATAGAACTCTGTTGCCACAAGTGACAACCCGTTCACCCTGTCAATCACCTGGGACAGCACACCACCGATGCCCGTGTTGCTGGCATCCGTGTCGAGAAAAAACGGGCGTGTCAGGGTAGCACAGGGGAGGGGCATTTACGAGGGAATCTCGAAGTGCTCCGAACGCGGCCTCCTCCTCCTGTCCCCAATGGAACTCTTGCCCATTCGCTGTCAGAGCATGAAGGGGTTTAGCTATCGACACAAATCCCGCAACAAATCCTCGATAATACAAAGCAAATCCAATCAAACTCCTTACTTCTCCCACAGAAGTGGGAGTCGGCCATGTATGCATGCAGCTCGTTTTCTCAGGGTCAGTTGCAATGCCCGACTGGTTGACAATGTCCCAGGTAATGCACCGATTCCCACAAGAGGTGGAATTTTTCCGGATAAATTTGAGGTTAGCTGCTTGCATTTCAATTAATACAACCCGCAGATGATCCAAATGTTTCTGGAATTTACGACTGAAGACAATTACATTGTCGATGTGAATGAGGCATGAGTCACACTGGAGCCCAGCGAGAACCAATTCCATGAGATGCTGGAACGTAGCTGGAGCCGAGTGAAGGCCCATGGGCAGCTGATTAAACTTGAAAAGGCCCTATGGCGTGCAAAGAGTGGTTTTAGGTTTGGACGCCTCATCCAATAGCAGTTGCCAAAATCCAGAAAGAAGGTCCAATGTGGAAAAATAATGTGCCCCCGCTAAGGCATCCAGCGACTCGTCCATTCAAGGAAGCGGATACGCATCTGCTACGGAGATTTTGTTAAGTTTCCGGAGATCTACACAGAATCTCAGAGAGCCATCGTGCTTCTTGACAAGTACAATTGGGGCTCTCCACGGGCTGGTAGATGGGGAAATAATGTCCGCGGCAAACATGTAGTTGACGGCCAACCGGACATGTTCCTTCTCAGCCAGGCTGAGACGAAATGGATTTTGCCGAATGGGAGCGGCATCTCCCGTATCAACGTGATGGCTCAACAAATTAGTGCATCCAATATCAAATTTGCTCTTGCTGAAGACATCAGAGAATTCCCGCAATAGTGCGTGCAATTTCAAGCTCTGGGAATCGGACATTTTACCAGCAGCCGAGAAAAGCGCGACTAGCTATCTTTCATCCAGGTGGGAACACGGCTGCGACTGACGTATGTCACCCACGTGGCCAACAAGCGAGTCACCGTGGGGCACAGGTGCCGCGTGAGCAAGCATAGCACCCTGCGGAATGACCGTCGTGCGCTGCCCGGCATTCAATAACTGGATGAAGGGTTCTCTTTTGGTTGATACAATCGTCTGTGTACCGACAAGTTCCAGCCCACGCACCGCGGTGTTTGAAGGGCCCAATAAATTAACGTCCGCCGTCGCACCCGAATCTAGCGGTTTCAGTAGTTGCAATGGAACCAGGATTTGAGCGCCCGCCAGGATACGCACCGTACGAGACGCCAGTACTTGTACCGTAGCGCAGGCCGCGCGCAAGCGGGTGGGGGAGGGCAGGAAAGATATACGTCAACCAGAGAGGAGCTCGAAGAAACCTTGGCCCACCAGAATTTTGTTTGGCATTTTGCCTAAGAAATCAGTGCCGAGGAGACACGGAACAGCGAGGGACGAGGATACCAGAATGGGACCAACCACTTTAATATCACCAATGCAGATTTGAGGTGCCCGGCAGCCTGACGACACGTGTCTTCGGAGGCCGCAATTGTAGCAGGTGATCCGGGGCTCCGGTCGTAGAGGTAGCCGTTCCCTCTACCGAGAATCTCTCGGGTGGGGTCGGTCACCAGCCCTCCAACCTGAGGCCCGAGTCACTGCAAAGGCCTGGTCGGGTTGGGTCTCTTCCGAACGAGCATCGGTTGGTGATGGTGCAACATAAGCGGCGACACCTGTCTCTCGTTGGAGGAGAAGGTGCACTTGCATTGCCTTGGCGGCATGCAGTGAGTTCAGGTCGTCGTCGTCCACTGCGTGAACGACGATGCGCAAGTCCCACGCCAGCGAGAACAATTTCTGCACAGACGAGGGTGTCGATGCCATTGTCATCCATCCAGGGAAAAGCTAGCCTAGTGAGAGCAAGAAAAGCACTGCGGAAAGCCAGGAGAGTCTCCGACTCACCCTTGTTCCGGGTATTTAAGCAGTGTCTCATATCTGAAGGAGGCCTGTAGATAGCTGCCATGTGTATCAACGCATGCTGCAACATTGCATGATCCCCCCACGTGATCGTGATGATGGCGGCTAAGGCGTCGTCATCCAGGGCGGCTGGAAGAGCGCGGAGTCTCTCTTCCTCCATCCACCCCAGCATGTCACAGTCGGAAAGGAATCTTGGTTCCAACGCCGCCCAATCACCACCTGCAGCAGAGAATGCCTTGAGCACAGGCAAGCGCTGCTTAAGAGGAGGCACACGTCCCGCGGACAGCAGTGCCGCGTTGGATTTTGCGGGGTCCGTGGCATGTTACTGTCCATAATGATGACGTCCAGCGCTGGTCGTGTTGCTGATAAAGTGGTGACGCCTGATTGGAGCAGCCCAAGGGCAGAAGTGATATTGTTCCCGCGATGCACATGGCTTCTAGCAGAAGCGCGTCCGTGGGTGGAAGTGACGTTGTCCACACGATGCGTCACCGTCTTGGGCAGTAAATTCAAAATCTTTGGCGGGAGTTGAAGAGCCGGTGGCGGGAATTGCCGCTGCTTGCATGCCCCCACCTCCCTCTTCCGCTGTCGGATCCCCTCGGTGGATTTCATCAAGAATAGAAGCAGCGGCATGCAGGAGGTCGGCGAAGCATGTGTTTCCTGCACGCAGTGCTTTCCCCGAAGGTGGCGCGCTCATAGTTGCCTTTGCAGGCTGAATGTCAGCCTTTGGGGCGGCTTCTCCATCATTTGGCGGTGTAGTCGCCCCAGGAGCAAGTGCACCATCGTCGTTCGGAGCCCAGGTACGTGCACGACTCCTTGTCTCCATATCTAGTTAGGTCTTCAGCCACTTCTGACGCCAGTTGTGGTGGTAATGATTGAGACCCAGTCTTCACTGAAGGCAACACTTTTGTTTATAACAATAACAGTATAGGGTCCTTAACACAAAGGGGTAACAGACCCTTCCACCCGATACCTGGGGAGGTACAGCCTCCGGGTTATCGTGCTCTCTATCACTGGGACCACTCTATATCTCAGTCCTCTGGCTAGCGGCCCTAGGGGACACTAGCCTAACCCGACCCAGCCAAGGTCCTCGGGTCCTGGCCACTGGCTCACACGGTCCCAGCCCAAAGAAGGATTTCGGGTCCGGGGGTTCCCAGGGTCCGTCCACTGGCCCTCTCAGTTCCGGTCCTATGAAGGACAGTGGGTCCGGGGGTTCCCAGGGTCCGATTCTAAGCTGGCTCTTAGGATCTACAGCTTGACGACGACAAGCAAAGCTGTTCAGAGGTCCGACTTATATATGGTGGCCAGGTTCACTCTGCCCCTGGCAACGCCTACTCTCTAGAACCTTCTTGAGGGACCTGGACTATTGTGTAATCCCCCAGCCCCCACTGGGGGCTTGGGGTGTGTACCTCCGGTTCCCAACCGCCCTCATGGTTCCCGAGCTTCATGGCTTTGCCTGGTACAGACCGGACTCGCTGTTGCCCCCTGTTGGTACATAGCTGGCGCTACATCAGGGCGGTAGTGTTGACGGCATGTTAGTTTACAATGACCACTACATATGTATGTTGAACATCTTTCGCACGGTACGTAGCCAACTGTGCTAATCCCAGGTGCGGGGGAAGGACAGCAAACTTCAATCTGCATTAAAAAGTGCATAGCTCCAGTGGCTTCCGAATACGCTTGTTTATCCAAGAAAGCCTCACTGCATCTCATGTCTCTTCTTCAGAAGGGTCCTGCCACGTTTTTTGCAGTTGTAGTCCATGCCTCCTATGTATATCTATCTTGAGTAATTTACACCTGTGTCCATTTGTGTCTTCTTGCGTCACTGTACATGTGTGATTGTGTCTGTGTTATTTGGGGAGCGGTAGGGTAGAGGTTACCGTGCAGCGCTACGAACCCAGCGACCCGAGTTCGATTTCCGCTCACGGCCAAGACCAGTGACGATTATCTGAACCGGTCCTGGGCTTCACCTAGATCGACTCAACCTCAAATGAGTATCCGGTACGGTGTGTGACCATTGCCACTGGGGAGACAAATACGGCCAGGCCTGCTGCTGGCTGGCCACCCCCTCGTGTGCTGTTCCGGCCTTCAAAGGTGCTCGCTAAGAGTCTGTTACAGGATAAACGGAGGATCTTTGACTTTGTATTTGCGTGATTTGTGGGGTATTCTAGTTTAGCGTTTAGCGCGCTGCGCTACGAAGCTAGCGACCCGGATTCAATTCCCACTCACAACCAACACCACCGACAATTATCTGAACCATTCCTGAGACTCTCCTATGTCGACTGCTGCAATGTGTAAACATCGCTACTAGGTAGACAAAGGCGTCCGGGCGTGCTGCTGGCCACCCACTCCTGGTGTGCTGTGCCGGCCTTTATAGGTGCTCGCTAAAAGCACTTGCCCCAACAGTGTGTTAATGCTATATGATGGATATTTGTCTTTGCATAATTTACATAAGCCTACAGCTTGCTTTTAAATAAACGTTCAATACTTTCTACATAAGGCTCAATCCATTTTCTGCAAGCCTACAGCGTGCTCTCCAATTAATTGCCTGTTATATATACAATGGTAATGCCCTCATGTAACATCTAACAGTGATGGACTTTGTTAGGTTTGGGGTCGTCATGTTTTCACTCCACGCAATTGTGTGATAGGATCAAGCTCCAAAATTACTTCATGACGTTAAGTGTGGTTTATTATTCACAATTATGTTCACGTTTGTACTTGCGTACCAGTTCTATATCACTGCATCACTGCTGCCTGTCATTCGGATAAATTTGGTCACGTTTATTGTGACGGTGACCGAAGACAAGTGGTCCACAATGTACATCTTCACTTAATACTCGTGAGGGTTTTCGCATCTTGCACAATCGTCAATAGCTTTTTACACGCTTCTACATTGTTGTTTGAAACTTATGCTTGCCAAGAGGGAGCGTCAGCCAGCCACGGTTACGTTGGGGCATGATATGCTGGTTGACCAGCTGACACGTGACAGGATGATATTGGAGGGAGGCTACCGGTGGACAGGGCGGTTACGTGGTCCAATAGAGCTCTCGGGAACCTTCAAGAAAGAGCTCAAGAGACCTGGAAGGTGGGCGGGGCGAAGGGCGGAGCCAGCTCCAGCCCAGGGGCATATAACCGGTGCCCCGTGAGGAGCTCGATGTTATTCGTGTGCTGGTGTTACGAAGCTCCACGTCGTGGAGAAGAAGCCTCTAGCCACGCGGTCCGGGACCCAGCTTGTGGTCCGGACCGGGATAGCGAACCGTGTCTAGTTCTGCCGTAGCGTGGTTAGATGGGCATTCGAGACCCGAGTGTAGATCGCGTTACGTTGCGTGCTGTTGTTTAATAAATAGTGTTGCTCCCAAGATAATGTCTGCGTCTCAGCTGGAGTCACTACACAATGTTGTTTGAAACTTCTGCTTGCTCAATATCAAATTTTCACGATATGACACGATATTGCATTTCACAATAACAATGATCGAGATATCTGTTTCCCATGACTTTGTAATGTATTTGACATTGTCTCCTTTCCTTTGCTTTGATGAACAGTGTGGTTGTATGAAATGAAGGGAGCTGCTGTGGTGCCAGGTTTAATAGCACACTCGACTTGCAATCCAGTTCTCGATTCAATAGCCCGGTGCGGCAGTTGAAACAAAGGGGTACATTGCATGAATCCACTAGTCTCTGTCCACCCAGCAGTGTAAGGTTATTTTTTGGTATTTGTCTATTGGTTACGTATTGCAAACGTTACTTATTGCTGCTTTGCATGTCAAAATGAGATTGTATCTACAGTTCTGTAGCTGGGATTGAGATAGGAGGTGGTAATCTGCAGTGACTTTCTCTGTCTCCTCACGAGCCCTGCTACATACAGTACGTGTAACAGATACTCGACAGAGTCACACACAAAGGAAATATCCACACATCTTGGCGTGCATCTTGGCCGTCCACTCGTTGAGGATGTCATGTAACTGTGATGTACACATACAGACGACACCCATTACGCCGAACTCCGGCATTGATTGGATTTTTGAAGATCTGGACGAATAGGCAGGTGAGGTTCGCCGATTCGGTGTTAGGTCCGAGTTTTCGATTTTAGTTCAGCATCAGAAGGATTATTTAGCCTGAAAGAATCCGATGAGCTATAAAGCTCTTTTAACAGATATCCGTGGAGCAGGATGAGTAATGGTGCAGCTTGGGGATGCGCGGCTAACATCAGTGGCGAGTGGTTACGTGAACTGCACCTGCTCCCCATCCCGTCACCACGCGCCCCCACATCAAAAAAATGATAGCCATCATCCAGCAGTGAATTTGATGGTGGTGATAAAAATATCTCAATATGAAAGCACACCCCCTATGAATGGTCGTGTGAGTGTGTGTGTGCCTGTGTCGTGAAGGACATGACTGTTCAGTTGGAGGCAGTCTCCCTCCAACAACAAAGGAGGGCAGAGGAGCGACGCTCACAACAACGAACGCAGCGCCGGGCGGATAAAGTGGAGCAAGATGGCATCTCAGTGAGTCGACACATGGCACCTGGGTCTGTCCCGTGACTTGTCAGAAAGCTCTCGACACTTAACGTGGCCTTAAAGTGCACTTGGCCTGGCAGGGTCGCCGTGTTGACGTCACCGCCACTTAGTGGTAAATGGCGGCTATTGTTGTTGGAATGTACCACGTGGTGACTGTTAAGCGCCGTGCGGTTTACACGTTCCAGCGCCCCTCACAAGAGGTGAACCGGACTCGACGATCAAATCTTATACCAAAATGGTTCATCGAGTCGTCAAAAGTTGATCGATTTATCGTCCATCGATTATTAAATCTAGCAGGAGAGATGGAAAGAGGGAGGAATTTATTTTCATGGGGCGGGTCATATTCAAATTAGGACAATGGCGGGTTGTGATTGGCTGCGAGCGTCCCTGAGAGCGTCCCAAGGTCACGCTGTAGCTCCTGTGTCGAACTCTGGGAGAAGTTTGAATCGACCAATGGGAATCCGACATTATCCATCTCATTTGCATGTCACCCCCTCCTTTGTATCGACGCAAATCAGTTGAATCTTGGCAAAACATTTCGACATGCTCAAAGTAAATTACTTAAACTAGCCACTTTGTTGGTATGAACAATTTGAACTAAACTTATGTTTTTTAAACGTATACTATTGTTTCAAGGATTGCAGGTGGGAGGTATAGGGATACCATACCAAAGGAGTTAAGATGTCCTGTGCTGTATAGGCTGCTACGGGGCTGCTTGTGGATTGCAGAGCAGTAGAGCAACACAATCCATTGTACCATGCTATGCGATGTTTCGATAATCAACTTTACGAAGAAAATAAGACGAAGAAAATAAGGTGACGAAAACATGGTGGCATCAACAATTCAAAGGTTTTATTCGTTTCATGTCATTACAACCATCATGGTGCTTGTTGTTCGGCAAGGTGGCTTCCGAGTGAGTCGCTCAGTTGGCAGCCATGGTGCTGGCGATCCAGGAGTTGTAGTTGCACACCTTGGTGTACACGCCGGGGTAGTTGGGCAGGGCACAGCCGCGACCCCACGACACGATGCCCTGCAGCTGGCCATTGCACACGACGGGGCCGCCGGAGTCATTCTGCGGTGGCGGCATCAGGGGTTAGAGGGTCAGGGATTAGCAGCTGGCTCCTGCATCTAACGTCATGGTACCCAACCTTTATGTCTGTGAAAAAACTACGTGATTAATATTGAATTAGATGAAAGAGATGCTGAGAGAGTAATTAACTTTGTCTCAATCTGAATGATTGGTGGAGGTGGCACTGGTTTCTAGCAAGAGGGCAGGTCGACGCTCATACTCCCATTCAGACTTATCAACTCAAGTCGCTTCAGGGCACCTCACCTTGCAGGAGTCCTTGCCACCCTCCAGGTATCCCAGGCAGATCATGTTGTTGGTGATGTCACCGGGGTAGGAGTTCCTGCAGGAGGTATCACTCAGCACGGGCGCTTGGATGCACATGAGGACATCGGAGCGGCCTGTATGGAGACACGCGGTTGGCAGTGGTGAGGCATTGGTGCACTGGGGAAACATATTGGGGTAACGTGAGGACGGAGAAACGCATGAGCAGAAGGGGCGGCAGAAGAGAGGTCAGTGGACTCAGCGTGAAGGTCCCAGTAATGCAGAGCCAATGCAATGGGTTTGTAGCTCGTACCCATTTATACACCTGGGGAAAAGTAAGCAGATGAAGACAGACACTGAGAAAGTAAAGGAAGACATGGGGGAGGCCTGTGCCTAGAAGTGGCCAATCACAAGTTCACACCACAACAATTACAGATATCGACAAGTCTAGTTACAACTCTGAGTCCAGTTTAAACTCCAGGTCAAGCATTACTCATGCTCAGACCTGTTATTCAATTCTTAGCTATAAACATTGAAAAAACAATCCACGAAAATATCACTAGACATAGTTCCATGTACTTATACCCTTCAATTTACTAACATTTTTTTCTTAATGAAATGTTTTAGCATGGTACAAGAATGTGTAAGTGTTGTGTCAGCTTGTATGGAGAAGAAATCAAATAATTTCTCTGATATGTTTTTGGATTGTACTGAGTGCTCTTCGGCATAACATCCGACGCTTCATCAGTAGTGTTGGGAACTCCCAAAAAGTAGAGCGAAACGCTAGACATCATGATGAACACCACGTGGCACAGCCAGAAAACACATCCGAGAGCTAAACAGAGCAACCATGAAACCGACATTGTAAAATATTTAAAAAGTCTTCCTTAAATGGCTTTTCCAGGGTAGTCGGACGTCTAAGCGCCGTGTCCTCACCGATGCTGATCTCGGTCTCGCCCCAGCCGGAGATGGTGCACATGACTCCGGTGCCGACGCAGGAGGAGGGCAGCGGGACGGCCTGCGCGTACTGGTTGAGGGTGGCGGGTGAGGACAGCTTGATGAGCATGATGTCGTTGTCTGTGGTGGCTGAGAGGTACTGGGGGTGGGGGATCGCCTTGGAAGCCTGGATCCACTGCTCGGTGCCCTCGGACGCGAAGATGTTGTGCTCGCCGATGCGCACAGAGATGCTGGACGCGCTGGGGGTGGAGGAAGTGGATGACAGTAGTGATGATGATTTTTATTCATAGGGGATCGCTTATATTTAGGTTTTAGGTTTTTTGGGAGCTTTCATTTTGGCACAAGTAAAACCCATTGGCTCAGGAATGCTAATCCTTTATGGGGATCTGGTCACACAATAAAAAACTGGTTACAGCAATAACAATAAAACACGAACAAAACAATCCAAACAAAACTGTACATGGTCAAGTTCCGAATGGTAAGTTCAAGCATCAATAGGGCACAACTAGCACGTATGGTAAGATTGGTTGTACTGTAATTCTATGCCATCATATCTACACTTCCCACCGTCACAAACCCAAATTGGCCAGTGTGGTAGATTGTCAAGTGCTGTAACTATTTGGTATAATCGTCTAAAGAAAACAAACTGCTGGGGCACATCGCCTTGTTGTGGAAAGAGGATGTCGCATACCTTTGCAATCTGTTCATAGCCCTTTCTCGTTTGTACGCATGGGTCTCATTCAAAATCATACGATCGGCTTCTTCATATTACCAGCTGTAACACTGCTGCCCCATCGGTGAAGCTCAAGTAAATATTATACTGGTAGGAACGAAGTTGTAAACTGAGTGTACCAGCCTGCAATAGATTAATGTGTCCGTCCGTCCGTCCGTCCCCTTTCAATACTTTAACGAAGTGAAATCTCGTGCTGTTGGGTGTAAAAAAGAAATGCAATGTTCCTACCAGCCCACCCTGCAGGGACCTGTTTTGTGGCTAGGTCTTAGTTCAACAACATGAGCTTCAAGTTCTTTTCAGATAAGGTCGTGATCACCAGGTTGTAGATGTACACTGCATTTTACACAAGTCGATGTTACTTCACTGAAACCACCAGACACGCAGCACGCAACGAGATTCGCTCATGTCCACGTGCAGCACACTCACGGCATGTAGCAGTGAGCGGCAGACACGACCCACTCGCTGGAGATCAGGGAGCCTCCGCAGAAGTGGTATCCGATGTTGAGGGACACCTGCCACGGCTGCGAGTGGGCAGCGCACTCGGAGCCACCCACGATGTGGTCCTCATACATGTATGGGGCCGCCGCTGTCAGCGAAGCAGAGTGTGAATTAGTATCCTGGCTACGGTCAATTACTCAGACCCAACATTCATCATGAGGATAATCGTCAACAGGATCATGACCATCGACATCGTGTATAAGGCCAAGTGGAGAATCCAAGGGAAGTAATGAAGACTGCTACCCCCTCCCACCCCTTGAGTCGCAAAGTAATTTGGTTATTGATATTTACCAGAAAAAAACGTATTGATATTGTAAGCCCATATTTAAATGTATGGACATTTCATGAACACCCCTCTTGGGAATATTATAGATCCGCCTCTGTTGTCTCCGTGATGATCATCATCACCAATGTTATCAGCAACATAATTACAAAGACCAATTCCAGCAAAAAAATCACTTCGCTATGGTTACTAGAAATGTTGCATCACTTGGTCAATCGCCGTTCTTGTCTGATGGACAATATGGGCCCCACAGAAGGAATTTAGAATTTCCACGAATCGATTGGGAACAAAAACGGACATTAGCCCCATCTTGCACTTGGGTATGATTCAGTGTAAGTCAAAGACCAACTTTCCGGCACAGCCAAATAAGCAACACACCTTCCTCTCCTCTGTTAGTTTGGTGATGCACATCACCATAGGAGGCGCAAAGTGTTTCCGATTGAGCTAACCTAGCGGAGGCCTACGCCAAATTAAGATACCTAATGACCACTAATGTTATCCATCATTCATAATAGAGGTTTTTGGGTTAGATCGCGTAAATCTAAAAATGTGTCGTGAAAACCCGCCAATACCCGACACAGCCAACTAGTAAGGGTTTTCACGTCAACAGAACGTGGCAATTCGTCACTAGTACAGCACACTGGTGTGTCGGAGAGCCAAGCCACAACATTTACGTGACAACCCTTACTAGTTGGCTGTGTCCGGTGGTGGCGGGTTTTAAAGACACATTTATATTTTAATAGGTTTTCCCATTTTTCTGGCAACAGAACAGGTGTTAAGATGTTAAAACACCAAACTGAAACATTTTGCAATGAATCATGACTGCAGTAACCACGATAATTGTGGTCAGAATGCAAACAAAAACATACTCTGATTATATATGCATTGTTTTTTAAACTGATTGGTCCACACCAGAGACAGCTTTCTTTGGAACCTAGTCACCAATGTTGTTAGACTAGTGGACGCCAAAAGGCGCTCAAAGGCGTCCTCTGGTCTATACAATTATATATCTAACCCAAAAACCTCTTTTATAGATGATATTGGTCGCGAAAGCCCACGTGTTAAACTGATACCCATCATTGTCTGCCCTGCTTATACCAATGCTGTTAAATTGCCAGATGTCTATAGGCAAATATTAGCACGGATGGATACGTACGGTGTGAAATAAGTTCAGCATACGTACAAAGACCATCTCTGATGGACATGGGTCCCAGTTCGACCAAAAATAAGTCACTACGCAACCAGTTAGCAATGGAAGTTACACAAAGTCTCACCAGCGGTGCCCACGAGCAGAGTGAAGATGAGTCCGTACATTGTGCAGTGAAGATCCTGAACGATGATGCTGAACTACTGCCGATGGTCCACTTTTATACCCGTTGAGAGCCCTCTTATATCATGGCCTTATTCTCATCTCTACGTTACCCAATGCCTTATGTCTGTCTCATTAAACTCGTCGATATTTTCCCACCTGAGACAAAAAATTGCGAGTCAGCGATTCCACACGTTAATATTGGTTCTATTTATTAATTGTTTTCACGGACGTTGCTTATATTGTTCTGTTTATGATCTTATACTTGGTAGAGATGATGCCATTTGTGTGTGGGTAACGTGGCAGCTGTGCTCAAGAGTATTTCTGCAGTTTGCGGACCAATTCTACAAATAGTGGAACCATCCCGATCTCTGTGGAAAAGTTCCGGAATTGAGAGCTTTCCCCTGTGTCTAGCCTATGTTCGTAGAATTTAGCTAAAATTATTGGCTATAAAATTAACACTTATGTAAGCATACATGAGTATATATATTATCCTCTAGAAGGGATATTTAGTGGTCGTTTAAGTGCAGTCTGCCAGCGGTGCTGTAATAAATCCATTGCAATGATGCACCTTTGCCCTTTATACTTATGCCAAGGACATTACTGCATTTCTATATTAACGCATACCATGAAGTAAAAGTCAAATGTGTCATCGCCAAAGTTATATTTTATTAAGCAGATCCCTAGTTATTTTTAATTGAATAGTCACATACATGAATACTGATCCATATATTTAGAGATTTGGCCACGTGCCAGATTCTTTGTCAAAATTCTTGTTGCTAAGCCCCCACCACTCGACAAAATTAAAACTTTTAAAAAGACAACATTCGTACATGCCAAGGTGTTGATCACATTCAAACCAATAAAGCTCAAAGGTAGTTTAAGGCTTTTCACGACATCATTTAAACTTCCCGACTCGGGCTTCATCAGGTTGGGAAGTTTAAAATCCCGTGAGGCTGCTTCAGTACGCGCCGTGACATCACCAGCTGCGAAAGCACGCGTCATATTCCCCTATCTTTTCAACGACAACAATGTATGTCTTATTTCAAACAACTTCAAATTCATCCATTTCAACATCACATATATATCATTGTATCAGCTACGAATAGCTACAACTTAAGATGACACTGTTTTGCAACACGTCTCTCCATTGTTTCTGTTCACACCTTGCATGTGCCATGGATTCCATTGTTAACAGGTAAAGGGTGTCTCAATTAACGCTCGCCCAGTTACACAAAGTAGCTTTTCATTTGTTTCCTACGGTATCCTGTTATCGACAGCTGTGCTGTACGTCCACGACATACAGCACTTCTCATGAACTAGAAGCATCATGAGTATATGTTGTGGTAATGATGGAGACCCAGTCCTCACTGGAGACAACACGATTATTTATAACAATAACAGTACAGGGTCCCTAACACAAAGGGGTAACGGCCCCTTCCACCCGATACCTGGGGAGGTACAGCCTCCGCGCTATCGTGCTCTCTATCACTGGGACCACACTGTATCTCAGTCCTCCGGCTAGTTGCCCTAGGGGAGGCTAGCCTGACCCGACCCAGCTAAGGTCCTCGGGTCCCTGCCACTGGTCCGCTCTGTCCCGGCCCTCAGAAGAACATTGTGTCCGAAGTTTCTCAGGGTCCGACCACTGTCCAACTCAGTCCCAGCCCTTAAAAGGACAGTGGGTCCGGGGGTTCCCAGGGTCCTTTTTTAAGCTGGCTCTTTGGGTCTTTAGATTGATGACGATAGGCAAACCCGATCAGAGGTAATGCTTATATACGTTGGCCATGGTCCCTGCGCCCCTGGCCACGCCTACTCTCTAGAACCTTCTTGAGGTACCTGGACTATTGCGTAATCTCCCAGCCCCCACTGGGTGCTTGGGGTGTGTACCTCTGGTTCCCAAATGCCCTCTGGGTTCCCTAGCTTAACGGCGTTGCCTGGCACATAACGGACTCACTGTTGTCCCCTGTTGGTTCATGGCTGGCGCTACACCAGGACAGTAGTGGTGACGGCGTGTTACATTACAATCACCACTACATTACTCCCCCCCCTCGTAGCAGTCAGTCATTTCGGCTGCCAGCCCCCCCCCCCCCCCCACCCTTAAGAACGTCGAACAAAACCACAGCCACATGTGCCTCAACGCAACAACAAAAAATAAGTAATGACCCTAATAAATACCCCATCCGACCTGCACAAGTGTACATTATTTACAATTAACAAGATCATTTGATGGCACACACACAAGCGCCCACACCCCGTGGTACACACGCGATCCCCGACTGCGACAAAGTGACCGACCGTTGATCAAAGAACAAGGCGAGAAGAGGAGAACAAGCCAATACACCTACCCGACGGAAAGGTAAGTGCAGTGGGGGCGTGAGGAATCAGGGGAATTTTATGAAAATCGGGGGGGTATTGGGTCGTGTCCGCGTAGCAGGATCATCATATGAGCCACAAGGTCTCTTTGGCAGCTCAGCAGAAACTGGTTGTGAGTGGGGAACAGCCCACAAGGGCAGGTCAGGAGAGGTAGGCCCCATCAAGGCCTCATCTGGTGGGGTGGGTGGGCGCTCGGTGTCGTGGGCGGCCAACGAAGATGGCCGTGGAGGCCTCAATCCCGTAGCATCTGAGGGTGGGATCAGATGGCTCGTCTCAGGGTTAGGTTCTGCAGATGAACACCCCGGCACGTCGGGCACGTCACACCCACGGCCCCTGTGATATGAAGATGCTGTGAAAGTGCGCGACGCGACGTAGAGTTTCAGACACGATGGGTGGACGTGCCAAGATCGCCTACCCCATTGTACCTTAACACACTGGGGGCAGACGACTCGGAAAACCTCGACCAGCCCCCTCTAGGGTCTGAGAAGTTTAGGGGGCGTTGCCAAGAGAACCTGGGAACAATGGAGCCAGGCCCGGTCCCCTTCAGCCAACGTGTGCTCAGAAACGCGGTGGCCCTGCAATTTCTCGTTGGCCAGCTGCCTCCCCCCGGAATTTTCCCTGGCGGCCTCCCGTGCCTCGGTCAGTTTTTGAATATTGAATCGGATGTGGTCTGAAAGTTTGGATTTCGAGGCGAGCGGTTTGATGCATTGCTGCACGTCTGCCGGGGGATTGACATTGCGGCCATACATGAGATAGAATGGCGAGTATCCCATTGCCGCATGGGGTGCCATTCTGTACGAGTCCAGGACACCGGGGATATGGAGATCCCAATCTAGTTCCGACTCGTAAAGCTGGTGGTACAGCATTGAGATGAGTGTCCGATGAAGACGCTCAACCATCTCTTCAGTTTGTGGGTGATACGGGGAAGTGAGCACTTTTTGTGTACCAAGGCGGTTACACACATCCTTCAACAGGGTGGATGAGAAATTCCTTCCCTGACCGGTCAGCAGGCGCTCCGGAGCACCCTTGTCCAGGACGTAGCCCTGGAGAAAGGCCTCCACAATGACTGCTGCCGACTGGTTGGGGATTGGCCAGGCCATGGGCCAGCGGGTGAAATGTTCCACCCCAACCAGCAGGTACTTATTACCTCGGGAGGTAGCTGGAAAGGGCCCAAGAATGTCCAGCGCCACCAATTCATTGACACGGGACATGCAGATGGACTGTAGGGGCAGGCACGATGCCCTGCCGGTGGCTTACACCTGGCACACTGGGTGCAGCTCAGGAGCAGATTGGCCACATATTTCACCATACCTGGCCAATAGAAATCGAGCTGCAGCGTGCTAAGTGTTTCTGGACCCCCAGGTGCAAGAGGTGCTCGTGAGCAGCTAAAACGGCCTTTCTGCGCAGAGCGGTCTGCACGACAATTTTATAACGGCGCGAGCTACCATCCCAGGTCATCAACAGACCTTCCCGCAGAATGATGGGCGCGAATCCTTCCCGATACTTTCAAGTTCCTAAGTCGCTCAGCACGGCGGTGTGACTTAAGGAGGAAGGCGTCCTCCATTTGGAGACGCCCCCAGTCCACGAGGCATGAATTGAGTAATGCATCTCGAGTGGATGAACCGTCCAGCCCCTCAGAGGAGCCACCTACAGGAACGGCCACCTCAGCTGCAGCAGCGAGTGGCGGGGGGGGGGGGCGCATGAACAACGGGCTGTTTGCAACGGCTGGAACCCTAAAAGCACGCATACCGGTTGCCAGCGGGCAGCCGTGACAGCGCTTCTCTGTTCGAGTGTTTAGTCCACTTGCGGTTGGTTACCGGAAACAAGTAGTCCTGCAGGACCTCGAGCCAGCAGGACAATTGGCCAGATGGTTGGTCAGTTCACAAGCCATATTGTAATGCCGCATGGTCGGAACGTACAGTAAAATGCCTGCCGTATAAATTTGGCCGGTATTGCTGGTTAAAAAACACGATGGTCCAATTGCTCACCGCGAGTTATGCAGTAGCGTTGCTCTGCCAGAGATAGAACTCTGTTGCCATAAGCGACAACCCGTTCACCCTGTCAATCACCTGGGACAGCACACCACCGATGCCCATGTTGCTGGCATCCGTGTCGAGAATAAAAGGCCGTGTCAGGGTAGCACAAGGGAGGGGCATTTGCGAGGGAATCTCGAAGTGCTCTGAACGCGGCCTCCTCCTCCTGTCCCCAATGGATCTCTTGCCCATTCGCTGTCAGAGCATGAAGGGGTTTAGCTATCGACACAAATCCCACAACAAATCCTCGATAATACAAAGCAAATCCAATCAAACTCCTTACTTCTCCCACAGAAGTGGGAGTCGGCCATGTACGCACGCAGCTCGTTTTCTCAGGGTCAGTTGCAATGCCCGACTGGCTGACAATGTCCCAGGTAATGCACCGATTCCCACAAGAGGTGGCATTTTTCCGGATAAATTTGAGGTTAGCTGCTTGCATTTCAATTAATACAACCAGCAGATGATCCAAATGTTTCTGGAATTTACGACTGAAGACAATTACATTGTCGATGTAAATGAGGCATGAGTCACACTGGAGCCCAGCGAGAACCAATTCCATGAGATGCTGGAACGTAGCTGGAGCCGAGTGAAGGCCCATGGGCAGCTGATTAAACTTGAAAAGGCCCTATGGCGTGCAAAGAGTGGTTTTAGGTTTGGACGCCTCATCCAATAGCAGTTGCCAAAATCCAGAAAGAAGGTCCAATGTGGAAAAATAATGTGCCCCCGCTAAGGTATCCAGCGACTCGTCCATTCAAGGAAGCGGATACGCATCTGCTACGGAGATTTTGTTAAGTTTCCGGAGATCTACACAGAATCTCAGAGAGCCATCGTGCTTCTTGACAAGTACAATTGGGGCTCTCCACGGGCTGGTAGATGGGGAAATAATGTCCGCGGCAAACATGTAGTTGACGGCCAACCGGACATGTTCCTTCTCAGCCAGGCTGAGACGAAATGGATTTTGCCGAATGGGAGCGGCATCTCCCGTATCAACGTGATGGCTCAACAAATTAGTGCATCCAATATCAAATTTGCTCTTGCTGAAGACATCAGAGAATTCCCGCAATAGTGCGTGCAATTTCAACCTCTGGGAATCGGACATTTTACCAGCAGCCGAGAAAAGCGCGACTAGCTATCTTTCATCCAGGTGGGAACACGGCTGCGACTGAGGTATGTCACCCACGTGGCCAACAAGCGAGTCACCGTGGGGCACAGGTGCCGCGTGAGCAAGCATGGCACCCTGCGGAATGACCGTGGTGCGCTGCCCGGCATTCAATAACTGGATGAAGGGTTCTCTTTTTGTTGATACAATCGTCTGTGTACTGACAAGTTCCAGCCCCCGCACCGCGGTGTTTGAAGGGCCTAATAAATTACCGCCCGCCGTCGCACCCGAATCTAGCGGTTTCAGTAGTTGCAATGGAACCAGGATTTGAGCGCCCGCCAGGATACGCACCGTACGAGACGCCAGTACTTGTACCGTAGCGCAGGCCGCGCGCAAGCGGGTGGGGGAGGGCAGGAAAGATATACGTCAACCAGAGAGGAGCTCGAAGAAACCTTGGCCCACAAGAATTTTGTTTGGCATTTTGCCTAAGAAATCAGTGCCGAGGAGACACGGAACAGCGAGGGACGAGGATACCAGAATGGGACCAACCACTTTAATATCACCAATGCAGATTTGAGGTGCCCGGCAGCCCGACGACACGTGTCTTCGGAGGCCGCAATTGTAGCAGGTGATCCGGGGCTCCGGTCGTGGAGGTGGCCGTTCCCTCTACCGAGAATCTCTCAGGTGGGGTCGGTCACCAGCCCTCCAACCTGAGGCCCGAGTCACTGCAAAGGCCTGGTCGGGTTGGGTCTCTTCCGAACGAGCATCGGTTGGTGATGGTGCAACATAAGCGGCGACACCTGTCTCTCGTTGGAGGAGAAGGTGCACTTGCATTGCCTTGGCGGCATGCAGTGAGTTCAGGTCGTCGTCGTCCACTGCGTGAACGATGATGCGCAAGTCCCGCGCCAGCGAGAACAATTTCTGCAGGACGAGGGTGTCGATGCCATTGTCATCCATCCAGGGAAAAGCTGGCCTAGTGAGAGCAAGCAAAGGACTGCGGAAAGCCAGGGGAGTCTCCGACTCACCCTTGCTCCGGGTATTTAAGCAGTGTCTCATATCTGAAGGAGGCCTGTAGATAGCTGCCATGTGTTTCAACGCATGCTGCAACATTGCATGATCCCCCCACGGGATCGTGATGATGGCGTCGTCATCCAGGGCGGCTGGAAGAGCGCAGAGTCTCTCTTCCTCCATTCACCCCACCATGTCACAGTCGGAAAGGAATCTTGGTTCAAACGCCGCCCAATCACCACCTGCAGCAGAGAATGCCTTGAGCACAGGCAAGCGCTGCTTAAGAGGAGGCACACGTCCCGCGGACAGCAGTGTCGCGTTGGATTTTGCGGGGTCCGTGGCACTGTTACAGTCCATAATGATGACGTCCAGCGCTGGTCGTGTTGCTGATAAAGTGGTGACGCCTGATTGGAGCAGCCTAAGTGCAGAAGTGATATCGTTCCTGCGATGCACATGGCTTCTAGCAGAAGCGCGTCCGTGGGCGGAAGTGACGTTGTCCACACGATGCGTCACCGTCTTGGGCAGTAAATTCAAAATCTTTGGCGGGAGTTGAAGTGCCGGTGGCGGGAATTGCTGCTGCTTGCATGCACCCACCTCCCTATTCCGCTGTTGGATCCCCTCGGTGGATTTCATCAAGGATAGAAGCAGCGGCATGCAGGAAGTCGGCGAGGCATGTGTGTGCTGCACGCAGTGCTTTCCCCGAAGGTGGCGCGCTCACAGTTGCCTTTGCAGGCTGAATGTCGGCCTTTGGGGCGGCTTCTCCATCATTTGGCAGTGTCGTCGCCCCAGGAGCAAGTGCAGCATCGTCGTCCGGAGCCCAGGTATGTATCTCCTTGTCTCCATATCTAGTTAGGTCTTCAGCCACTTCTGACGCCAGTTGTGGTGGTAATGATTGAGACCCAGTCTTCAATGAAGGCAACACTTTTGTTTATAACAATAACAGTATAGGGTCCCTAACACAAAGGGGTAACGGACCCTTCCACCCGATACCTGGGGAGGTACAGCCTCCGGGCTATCGTGCTCTCTATCACTGGGACCACACTATATCTCAGTCCTTTGGCTAGGAGCCCTAGGGTACACTAGCCTGACCCGACCCAGCCAAGGTCTTCGGGTCCTGGCCACTGGCTCACTCGGTCCCAGCCCAAAGAAGGATTTCGGGTCCGGGGGTTCCGAGGGTCCGTCCACTGGCCCACTCAGTCCCGGTCCTATGAAGGACAAGCGGGTCCGGGGGTTCCCAGGGTCCGATTCTAAGCTGGCTCTTAGGGTCTACAGCTTGACGACGACAAGCAAACCTGTTCAGAGGTCCGACTAATATATGGTGGACAGGTTCACTCTGCCCCTAGCAAAGCCTAATCTCTAGAACCTTCTTGAGGGTCCTGGACTATTGCGTAATCCCCCAGCCCCCACTGGGGGCTTGGGGTGTGTACCTCCGGTTCCCAACCGCCCTCATGGTTCCCGAGCTTCATGGCTTTGCCTGGAACAGACCGGACTCGCTGTTGCCCCCTGTTGGTCCATAGCTGGTGCTACACCAGGGCGGTAGTGTTGACGGCATGTTAGATTACAATGACCACTACATATGTATGTTGAACATCTTTCGCACGGTACGAAGCCAATTGTGCTAATCCCAGGTGCGGGGGAAGGACAGCAAACTTCAATCTGCATTTAAAAGTGCATAGCTCCAGTGGCTTCCGAATATGCTTGTTTATCCAAAAGAGCATCACTGCGTCTCATGTCTCTTCTTCAGAAGGGTCCTGCCACGTTTTTTGCAGTTGTAGTCAATGACTCCTATGTATATCTATCTTGAGTAATTTACACCTGTGTCCATTTGTGTCTTCTTCTTTGGTTCTTTCGGTAAAGTAACGTAGAATGAGAATAAAATAATAAATTGATAAAATAAAATAACACAATAAAATTCTCACGACGTTTCGGCCACAACACAAGCGGCCTTCATCAGGTGAAGGGACGAGACTGTCTGGTAGGACAGCGCTGGAGTGAAAGAGCCACGTTCAGATCACGGCCTTTAAGCTGTGTGAGAGGAACAACGTGTCTTCTTGCGTCACTGTACATGTGTGATTGTGTCTGTATCATTTGGGGAGTGGTAGGGTAGAGGTTACCGTGCAGCGCTACGAACCCAGCAACCCGAGTTCGATTTCCGCTCACGGCCAAGACCAGTGACGATTATCTGAACCGGTCCTGGGCTTCACCTAGATCGACTCAACCTCAAATGAGTATCTGGTACGGTGTGTGACCATTGCCACTGGGGAGACAAATACGACCAGGCCTGCTGCTGGCCGGCCACCTACTCGTGTGCTGTTCCGGCCTTCAAAGGTGCTCGCTAACAGTCTGTTACAGGATAAACGGAGGATATTTGACTTTGTATTTGTGTGATTTGTGGGGAATTCTAGTTTAGCGTTTAGCGCGCTGCGCTACGAAGCTGGCGACCCGGATTCAATTCCCACTCACAGCCAACACCAGCGTCAATTATCTGAACCGTTCCTGAGACTCTCCAATGTCGACTGCTGCAATGTGTAAACATCGCTACTAGGTAGACAAAGGCGTCCGGGCGTGCTGCTGGCCACCCACTCCTGGTGTGCTGTGCCGGCCTTTATAGGTGCTCGCTAAAAGCACTTGCCCCAACAGTGTGTTAATGCTATATGATGGATATTTGTCTTTGCATAATTTACATAAGCCTACAGCTTGCTTTTAAATAAACGTTCAATACTTTCTACATAAGGCTCAATCCATTTTCTGCAAGCCTACAGCGTGCTCTCCAATTAATTGCCTGTTATATATACAATGGTAATGCCCTCATGTAACATCTAACAGTGATGGACTTTGTTAGGTTTGGGGTCGTCAAGTTTTCACTCCACGCAATTGTGTGATAGGATCAAGCTCCAAAATTACTTCATGACGTTAAGTGTGGTTTATTATTCACAATTATGTTCACGTTTGTACTTGCGTACCAGTTCTATATCACTGCATCACTGCTGCCTGTCATTCGGATAAATTTGGTCACGTTTATTGTGACGGTGACCGAAGACAAGTGGTCCACAATGTACATCTTCACTTAATACTCGTGAGGGTTTTCGAATCTTGCACAATAGTCAATAGCTTTTTACACGCTTCTACATTGTTGTTTGAAACTTATGCTTGCCGAGAGGGAGCGTCAGCCAGCCACGGTTACGTTGGGGCATGATATGCTGGTTGACCAGCTGACACGTGACAGGATGATAATGGAGGGAGGCTACCGGTGGACAGGGCGGTTACGTGGTCCATTAGAGCTCTCGGGAATCTTCAAGAAAGAGCTCAAGAAACCTGGAAGGTGGGCGGGTCGAAGGGCGGAGCCAGCTCCAGCCCAGGGGCATATAACCGGTGCCCCGTGAGGAGCTCGATGTTATGCGTGTGCTGGTGATACGAAGATCCACGTCGGGGAGAAGAAGCCTCTAGCCACGCGGTCCGGGACCCAGCTTGTGGTCCGGACCGGGATAGCGAACCGTGTCTAGTTCTGCCGTAGCGTGGTTAGATGGGCATTCGAGACCCGAGTGTAGATCCTGTTATGTTGCGTGCTGTTGTTTAATAAATAGTGTTGCTCCCAAGATAACATCTGCGACTCAGTTGGACTCATTACACATTGTTGTTTGCAACTTCTGCTTGCTGCAATATCAAAAATTCACGATATGACACGATATTGCATTTCACGAAAGCAATGATCGAGATATCTGTTTCCCATGACTTTGTAATGTATTTGACATTGTCTCCTTTCCTTTGCTTTGATGAACAGTGTGGTTGCATGAAATGAAGGGGGCTGCTGTGGTGCCAGGTTTAATAGCACACTCGACTTGCAATCCAGTTCTCGATTCAATTTCCCGGTGCGGCAGTTGAAACAAAGGGGTACATTGCATGAATCCACTAGTCTCTGTCCACCCAGCAGTGTAAGGTTATTTTTTGGTATTTGTCTATTGGTTACGTATTGCAAACGTTACTTATTGCTGCTTTGCATGTCAAAATGAGATTGTATCTACAGTTCTGTAGCTGGGATTGAGATAGGAGGTGGTAATCTGCAGTGACTTTCTCTGTCTCCTCACGAGCCCTGCTACATACAGTACGTGTAACACATACTCGACAGAGTCACACACAAGAAATATCCACACATCATGGCGTGCATCTTGGCCGTCCACTCGTTGAGGATGTCATGTAACTGTGATGTACACACACAGACGACACCCATTACGCCGAACTCCGGCATTGATTGGATTTTTGAAGATCTGGACGAATAGGCAGGTGAGGTTCGCCGATTCGGTGTTAGGTCCGAGTTTTCGATTTGAGTTCAGAATCAGAAGGATTATTTAGCCTGAAAGAATCCGATGAGCTATAAAGCTCTTTTAACAGATATCCGTGGAGCAGGATGAGTAATGGTGCAGCTTGGGGATGCGCGGCTAACATCAGTGGCGAGTGGTTACGTGAACTGCACCTGCTCCCCATCCCGTCACCACGCGCCCCCACATCATAAAAAATGACAGCCATCATCCAGCAGTGAATTTGATGGTGGTGATAAAAATATCTCAATATGAAAGCACACCTCCTATGAATGGCCGTGTGAGTGTGTGTGTGTGTGCCTGTGTCGTGAAGGACATGACTGTTCAGTTGGAGGCAGTCGCCCTCCAACAACAAAGGAGGGCAGAGGAGCGACGCTCACAACAACGAACGCAGCGCCGGGCGGATAAAGTGGAGCAAGATGGCATCTCAGTGAGTCGACACATGGCACCTGGGTCTGTCCCGTGACTTGTCAGAAAGCTCTCGACACTTAACGCGGCCTTAAAGTGCACTTGGCCTGGCAGGGTCGCCGTGTTGACGTCACCGCCACTTAGTGGTAAATGGCGGCTGTTGTTGTTGGAATGTACCACGTGGTGACTGTTAAGCGCCGTGTGGTTTACACGTTCCAGGCCCCTCACAAGAGGTGAACCGGACTCGACGATCAACTCTTATACCAAAATGGTTCATCGAGTCGTCAAAAGTTGATCGATTTATCGACCATCGATTATTAAATCTAGCAGGAGAGATGGAAAGAGGGAGGAATTTATTTTCATGGGGCGGGTCATATTCAAATTAGGACAATGGCGGGTTGTGATTGGCTGCGAGCGTCCCTGAGAGCGTCCCAAGGTCACGCTGTAGCTCCTGTGTCGAACTCTGGGAGAAGTTTGAATCGACCAATGGGAATCCGACATTATCCATCTCATTTGCATGTCACCCCCTCCTTTGTATCGACGCAAATCAGTTGAATCTTGGCAAAACATTTCGACATGCTCAAAGCAAATTACTTAAACTAGCCACTTTGTTGGTATGAACAATTTGAACTAAACATATGTTTTTTAAACGTATACTATTGTTTCAAGGATTGCAGGTGGGAGGTATAGGGATACCATACCAAAGGAGTTAAGATGTCCTGTGCTGTATAGGCTGCTACGGGGCTGCTTGTGGATTGCAGAGCAGTAGAGCAACACAATCCATTGTACCATGCTATGCGATGTTTCGATCATCAACTTTACGAAGAAAATAAGACGAAGAAAATAAGGCGATGAAAACATGGTGGCATCAACATTTCAAAGGTTGTATTCGTTTCATGTCATTACAACCATCATGGTGCTTGTTGTTCGGCAAGGTGGCTTCCGAGTGAGTCGCTCAGTTGGCAGCCATGGTGCTGGCGATCCAGGAGTTGTAGTTGCACACCTTGGTGTACACGCCGGGGTAGTTGGGCAGGGCACAGCCGCGACCCCACGACACGATGCCCTGCAGCTGGCCATTGCACACGACGGGGCCGCCGGAGTCATTCTGCGGTGGCGGCATCAGGGGTTAGAGGGTCAGGGATTAGCAGCTGGCTCCTGCATCTAACGTCGTGGTACCCAACCTTTATGTCTGTGAAAAAACTACGTGATTAATATTGAATTAGATGAAAGAGATGCTGAGAGAGTAATTAACTTTGTCTCAATCTGAATGATTGGTGGAGGTGGCACTGGTTTCTAGCAAGAGGGCAGGTCGACGCTCATACTCCCATTCAGACTTATCAACTCATGTCGCTTCAGGGTACTTCACCTGGCAGGAGTCCTTGCCACCCTCCAGGTATCCCAGGCAGATCATGTTGTTGGTGATGTCACCGGGGTAGGAGTTCCTGCAGGAGGTATCACTCAGCACGGGCGCTTGGATGCACATGAGGACATCGGAGCGGCCTGTATGGAGACACGCGGTTGGCAGTGGTGAGGCATTGGTGCACTGGGGAAACATATTGGGGTAACGTGAGGACGGAGAAACGCATGAGCAGAAGGGGCGGCAGAAGAGAGGTCAGTGGACTCAGCGTGAAGGTCCCAGTAATGCAGAGCCAATGCAATGGGTTGGTAGCTCGTGCCCATTTATACACCTGGGGAAAAGTAAGCAGATGAAGACAGACACTGAGAAAGTAAAGGAAGACATGGGGGAGGCCTGTGCCTAGAAGTGGCCAATCACAAGTTCACACCACAACAATTACAGATATCGACAAGTCTAGTTACAACTCTTAGTCCAGTTTAAACTCCAGGTCAAGCATTACTCATGCTCAGACCTGTTATTCAATTCTTAGCTATAAACATTGAAAACAAATCCACGAAAATATCACTAGACATAGTTCCATGTACTTATACCCTTCAATTTACTAACATTTTTTTCTTAATGAAATGTTTTAGCATGGTACAAGAATGTGTACGTGTTGTGTCAGCTTGTATGGAGACGAAATCAAATAATTTCTCTGATATGTTTTTGGATTGTACTGAGTGCTCTTCAACATAACATCCGACGCTTCATCAGTAGTGTTGGGAACTCCCAAAGAGTAGAGCGAAACGCTAGACATCATGATGAACACCACGTGGCACAGCTAGAAAACACATCCGAGAGCTAAACAGAGCAACCATGAAACCGACATTGTAAAATATTTAAAAAATCTTCCTTAAATGGCTTTTCCAGGGTAGTCGGACGTCTAAGCGCCGTGTCCTCACCGATGCTGATCTCGGTCTCGCCCCAGCCGGAGATGGTGCACATGACTCCGGTGCCGACGCAAGAGGAGGGCAGCGGGACGGCCTGCGCGTACTGGTTGAGGGTGGCGGGTGAGGACAGCTTGATGAGCATGATGTCGTTGTCTGTGGTGGCCGAGAGGTACTGGGGGTGGGGGATCGCCTTGGAAGCCTGGATCCACTGCTCGGTGCCCTCGGACGCGAAGATGTTGTGCTCGCCGATGCGCACAGAGATGCTGGACGCGCTGGGGGTGGAGGAAGTGGATGACAGTAGTGATGATGATTTTTATTCATAGGGGATCGCTTATATTTAGGTTTTAGGTTTTTTGGGAGCTTTAATTTTGGCACAAGTAAAACCCATTGGCTCAGGAATGCTAATCCTTTATGGGGATCTGGTCACACAATAAAAACACGGTTATAGCAATAACAATAAAACACGAACAAAACAATCCAAACAAAACTGTACATGGTCAAGTTCCGAATGGTAAGTTCAAGCATCAACATGGCACAACTAGCACGTATGGTAAGATTGGTTGTACTGTAATTCTATGCCATCATATCTACACTTCCCACCGTCACAAACCCAAATTGGCCAGTGTGGTAGATTGTCAAGTGCCGTAACTATTTGGTATAATCGTCTAAAGAAAACAAACTGCTGGGGCACATCGCCTTGTTGTAGAAAGAGGATGTCGCATACCTTTGCAATCTGTTAATAGCCCTTTCTCGTTTGTACGCATGGGTCTCATTCAAAATCATACGATCGGCTTCTTCATATTACCAGCTGTAACACTGCTGCCCCATCGGTGAAGCTCAAGTAAATATTATACTGGTAGGAACGAAGTTGTAAACTGAGTGTACCAGCCTGCAATAGATTAATGTGTCCGTCCGTCCGTCCCCTTTCAATACTTTAACGAAGTGAAATCTCGTGCTGTTGGGTGTAAAAAAGAAATCCAATGTTCCTACCAGCCCACCCTGCAGGGACCTGTTTTGTGGCTAGGTCTTAGTTCAACAACATGAGCTTCAAGTTCTTTTCAGATAAGGTCGTGATCACCAGGTTGTGGATGTACACTGCATTTTACACAAGTCGATGTTACTTCACTGAAACCACCAGACACGCAGCACGCAACGAGATTCGCTCATGTCCACGTGCAGCACACTCACGGCATGTAGCAGTGAGCGGCAGACACGACCCACTCGCTGGAGATCAGGGAGCCTCCGCAGAAGTGGTATCCGATGTTGAGGGACACCTGCCACGGCTGCGAGTGGGCAGCGCACTCGGAGCCACCCACGATGTGGTCCTCATACATGTATGGGGCCGCCGCTGTCAGCGAAGCAGAGTGTGAATTAGTATCCTGGCTACGGTCAATTACTCAGACCCAACATTCATCGTGAGGATAATCGTCAACAGGATCATGACCATCGACATCGTGTATAAGGCCAAGTGGAGAATCCAAGGGAAGTAATGGAGACTGCTACCCCCTCCCACCCCTTGAGTCGCAAAGTAATTTGGTTATTGATATTTACCAGAAAAAAACGTATTGATATTGTAAGCCCCTATTTAAATGTATGGACATTTCATGAACACCCCTCTTGGGAATATTATAGATCCGCCTCTGTTGTCTCCGTGATGATCATCATCACCAATGTTATCAGCAACATAATTACAAAGACCAATTCCAGCAAAAAAAAATCACTTCGCTATGGTTACTATAAATGTTGCATCACTTGGTCAATCGCCGTTCTTGTCTGATGGACAATATGGGCCCCACAGAAGGAATTTAGAATTTCCACTAATCGATTGGGAACAAAAACGGACATTAGCCCCATCTTGCACTTGGGTATGATTCAGTGTAAGTCAAAGACCAACTTTCCGGCACAGCCAAATAAGCAGCACACCTACCTCTCCTCTGTTAGTTTGGTGATGCACATCACCATAGGAGGCGCAAAGTGTTTCCGATTGAGCTAACCTAGCGGAGGCCTACGCCAAATTAAGATACCTAATGACCACTAATGATTTCCATAATTCATAATAGAGGTTTTTAGGTTAGATCGCGTAAATATAAAAATGTGTCGTGAAAACCCGCCACCACCCGACACAGCCAACTAGTAAGGGTTTTCACGTCAACAGAACGTGGCAATTCGTCACTAGTACAGCACACTGGTGTGTCGGAGAGCCAAGCCACAACAATTACGTGACAACCCTTACTAGTTGGCTGTGTCCGGTGGTGGCGGGTTTTAACGACACTTTTATATTATAATAGGTTTTCCCCTTTTTTCTGGCAACAAAACAGGTGTTAAGATGTTAAAACACCAAACTGAAACCTTTTGCAATGAATCATGACTGCAGTAACCACGATAATTGTGGTCAGAATGCAAACAAAAACATACTCTGATTATATATGCATTGTCTTTTAAACTGATTGGTCCACACCAGAGACAGTTTTCTTTGGAACCTAGTCACCAATGGTGTTAGACCAGAGGACGCCAAAAGGCGCCCAAAGGCGTCCTCTGGTCCATACAATTATATATCTAACCCAAAAACCTCTTTTATGGATGATATTGGTCGCGAAAGCCCACGTGTTAAACTGATACCCATCATTGTCTGCCCTGCTTAAACCAATGCTGTTACATTGCCAAATGTCTATAGGCAAAGATTAGCACGGATGGATACGTACGGTGTGAAATAAGTTCAGCATACGTACAAAGACCATATCTGCTGGACATGGGTCCCAGTTCGACCCAAAACCAGTCACTACGCAACCAGTTAGCAATGGAAGTTACACAAAGTCTCACCAGCGGTGCCCACGAGCAGAGCGAAGATGAGTCCGTACATTGTGCAGTGAAGATCCTGAACGATGATGCTGAACTACTGCCGATGGTCCACTTTTATACCCGTTGAGAGCCCTCTTATGTCATGGCCTTATTCTCATCTCTACGTTACCCAATGCCTTATGTCTGTCTCATTAAACTCGTCGATATTTTCCCACCTGAGACAAAAAAATTGCGAGTCAGCGATTCCACACGTTAATATTGGTTCTATTTATTAATTGTTTTCAACGGACGTTGCTTATGTTGTTCTGTTTATGATCTTATACTTGTTAGAGATAATGCCATGTGTGTGTGGGTAACGTGGCAGCTGTGTTTAAAAGTATTTCTGCAGTTTGCGGACCCATTCTACAAATAGTGGAACGATCCCGATCTCTGTGGAAAAGTTCCGGAATTGAGAGCTTTCCCCTGTGTCTAGCCTATGTTCGTAGAATTTAGCTAAAATTATTGGCTATACAATTAACACTTATGTAAGCATACGTGAGTATATATATTATCCCCTAGAGGGGATATTTAGTGGTCGTTTAAGTGGAGTCTGCCAGCGGTGCTGTAATAAATCCATTGCAATGATGCACCTTTGCCCTTTATACTTATGCCAAGGACATTACTGCATTTCTATATTAACGTATACCATGAGGTAAAAGTCAAATGTGTCATCGCCAAAGTTATATTTTATTAAGCAGATCCCTAGTTATTTTTAATTGATTAGTCAGATACATGAATACTGATCCATATATTTAGAGATTTGGCCACGTGCCAGATTCTTTGTCAAAATTCTCGTTACTAAGCCCCCACCACTCGACAAAATTAAAACTTTTAAAAAGACAACATTCGTACATGCCAAGGTGTTGATCACATTCAAACCAATAAAGCTCAAAGGTAGTTTAAGGCTTTTCACGACATCATTTAAACTTCCCGACTCGGGCTTCATCAGGTTGGGAAGTTTAAAATCCAGTGAGGCTGCTTCAGTACGCGCCGTGACATCACCAGCTGTGAAAGCACGCGTCATATTCCCCTATCTTTTCAACGAGAACAATGTATGTCTTATTTCAAACAACTTCAAATTCATCCATTTCAACATCACATATATATCATTGTATCAGCTACGAATAGCTACAACTTAAGTTGACACTGTTTTGCAACACGTCTTATCATTGTTTCTGTTCACACCTTGCATGTGCCATGGATTCCATTGTTAACAGGTAAAGGGTGTCTCAATTAACGCTCGCCCAGTTACACAAAGTAGCTTTTCATTTGTTTCCTACGGTATCCTGTTATCGGCAGCTGAGCTGTACGTCCACGACATACAGCATTTCTCATGAACTAGAATCATCATGAGTATATGTTGTGGTAATGATGGAGACCCAGTCTTCACTGGAGACAACACGATTATTTATAACAATAACAGTACAGGGTCCCTAACACAAAGGGGTAACGGCCCCTTCCACCCGATACCTGGGGAGGTACGGCCTCCGTGCTATCGTGCTCTCTATCACTGGGACCACACTATATCTCAGTCCTCCGGCTAGTTGCCCTAGGGGAGGCTAGCCTGACCCGACCCAGCTAAGGTCCTCGGGTCCCGGACACTGGTCCGCTCTGTCCCGGCCCTCAGAAGGACATTGTGAATGGAGTTTCTCAGGGTCCGACCACTGTCCCACTCAGTCCCAGCCCTTAAAAGGACAGTGGGTCCGGGGGTTCCCAGGGTCCTTTTTTTAAGCTGGCTCTTTGGGTCTTTAGATTGACGATGATAGGCAAACCCGTTAAGAGGTAATGCTTATATACGTTGGCCAGGGTCCCTCCGCCCCTGGCCACGCCTACTCTCTAGAACTTTCTTGAGGTACCTGGACTATTGCGTAATCTCCCAGCCCCCACTGGGTGCTTGGGGTGTGTACCTCTGGTTCCCAAATGCCCTCTGGGTTCCCTAGCTTAACGGCGTTGCCTGGCACAGAACGGACTCGCTGTTGCCCCATTTTGGCTCATGGCTGGCGCTACACCAGGACAGTAGTGGTGACGGCGTGTTACATTACAATCACCACTACATTACCCCCCCCCTCGTAGCAGTCAGTCATTTCGGCTGCCAGCCCCCCACCCCCTAAGAACGTCGAACGAAACCACAACCACATGTGCCTCAACGCAGCAACAATAAATAAGAAATGACCCTAATAAATACCCCATCCGACCTGCACAAGTGTACATTATTTACAATTAACAAGATAATTTGATGGCACACACACAAGCGCCCACACCCCGTGGTACACACGCGATCCCCAACCGCGACAAAGTGACTGACCGTTGATCAAAGAACAAGGCGAGAAGAGGAGAACAAGCCAATACACCTACCCGACGGAAAGGTAAGTGCAGTGTGGGCGTGAGGAACCACGGGAATTTTATGAAAATCGGGGGGGTAATGGGTTGTGTCCGCGTAGCAGGATCATCATATGAGCCACAAGGTCTCTTTGGCAGCTCAGCAGAAACTGGTTGTGAGTGGGGAACAGCCCACACGGGCAGGTCAGGAGAGGTAGGCCCCATCAGGGCCTCATCTGGTGGGGTGGGTGGGCGCTCGGTGTCGTGGGCGGCCAACGTCGATGGCCGTGGAGGCCTCAATCCCGTAGCATCTGAGGGTGGGTTTAGATGGCTCGTCTCAGGGTTAGGTTCTGCAGATGAACACCCCGGCACGTCGAGCACGTCACACCCACGGCCCCTGCGATATGAAGATGCTGTGAAAGTGCGCGACGCGACGTAGAGTTTCAGACACGATGGGTGGACGTGCCAAGATCGCCTACCCCATTGTACCTTAACACACTGGGGGCAGACGACTTGGAAAACCTCGACCAGCCCCCTCTAGGGTCTGAGAAGTTTAGGGGGCGTTGCCAAGAGAACCTGGGAACAATGGAGCCAGGCCCGGTCCCCTTCAGCCCACGTGTGCTCGGAAACGTGGTGGCCCTGCAATTTCTCGTTGGCCAGCTGCCTCGCCGCGGAATTTTCCCTGGCGGCCTCCCGTGCCTCGGTCAGTTTTTGAATATTGAATCGGATGTGGTCTGAAAGTTTGGATTTCGAGGCGAGCGGTTTGACGCTTTGCTGCACGTCTGCTGGGGGATTGACATTGCGGCCATACATGAGATAGAATGGCGAGTACCCCATTGCTGCATGGGGTGTCATTCTGTACGCGTCCAGGACACCGGGGATATGGAGATCCCAATCTAGTTCCGACTCGTCAAGCTGGTGGTACAGCATTGAGATGAGTGTCCGATGAAGACGCTCAACCATCTCTTCAGGTTGTGGGTGGTACGGGGAAGTGAGCACTTTTTGTGTACCAAGGCGGTTACACACATCCTTCAACAGGGTGGATGAGAAATTATTTCCCTGACCGGTCAGCAGGCGCTCCGGAGCACCCTTGTCCAGGACGTAGCCCTGGAGAAATGCCTCCACAATGGCTGCTGCCGACTGGTTGGGGATTGGCCAGGCCATGGGCCAGCGGGTGAAATGTTCCACCCCTACCAGCAGGTACTTATTACCTCGGGAGGTAGCTGGAAAGGGCCCAAGAATGTCCAGCGCCACCAATTCATTGACACGGGACATGCAGATGGACTGTAGGGGTGGGCACGATGGCCTGCCGGTGGCTTCCACCTGGCACACTGGGTGCAGCTCAGGAGCAGATTGGCCACATATTTCACCATACCTGGCCAATAGAAATCGAGCTGCAGCGTGCTAAGTGTTTCTGGACCCCCAGGTGCAAGAGGTGCTCGTGAGCAGCTTAAACGGCCTTTCCGCGCAGAGCGGTTGGCACGACAATTTTATAACAGCGCGAGCTACCATCCCAGGTCATCAACAGACCTTCCCGCAGAATGATGGGCGCGAATCCTTCCCGATACTTTCAAGTTCCTAAGTCGCTCAGCATGGCTGTGTGACTTAAGGAGGAAGGTGTCCTCCATTTGGAGGCGCCCCCAGTCCACGAGGCATGAATTGAGTAATGCATCTCGAGTCCAGCCCCCCAGAGGAGACACCTTCAGGAACGGCCACCTCAGCTGCAGCAGCGAGTGGCGGGGGGGGGGGGCGCATGAACAACGGGCTGTTTGCAACGGCTGGAACCCGAAAAGCACGCATAACGGTTGCCAGCGGGCAGCCGCGACAGCGCTTCTCTGTTCGAGTGTTTAGACATCTTGCGGTTGGTTACCGGAAACAAGTAGTCCTGCAGGACCTCGAGCCAGTGGGACAATTGGCCAGACGGTTGGTCAGTTCACAAGCCATATTGTAATGCCGCATGGTCGGAACGTACAGTAAAATGCCTGCCGTATAAATTTGGCCGGTATTGCTGGTTAAAAAACACGATGGTCCAATTGCTCACGGCGAGTTATGCAGTAGCGTTGCACTGCCAGAGATAGAACTCTGTTGCCACAAGTGACAACCCGTTCACCCTGTCAATCACCTGGGACAGCACACCACCGATGCCCGTGTTGCTGGCATCCGTGTCGAGAAAAAACGGCCGTGTCAGGGTAGCACAGGGGAGGGGCATTTACGAGGGAATCTCGAAGTGCTCCGAACGCGGCCTCCTCCTCCTGTCCCCAATGGAACTCTTGCCCATTCGCTGTCAGAGCATGAAGAGGTTTAGCTATCGACACAAATCCCGCAACAAATCCTCGATAATACAAAGCAAATCCAATCAAACTCCTTACTTCTCCCACAGAAGTGGGAGTCGGCCATGTACGCATGCAGCTCGTTTTCTCAGGGTCAGTTGCAATGCCCGACTGGTTGACAATGTCCCAGGTAATGCACCGATTCCCACAAGAGGTGGAATTTTTCCGGATAAATTTGAGGTTAGCTGCTTGCATTTCAATTAATACAACCCGCAGATGATCCAAATGTTTCTGGAATTTACGACTGAAGACAATTACATTGTCGATGTGAATGAGGCATGAGTCACACTGGAGCCCAGCGAGAACCAATTCCATGAGATGCTGGAACGTAGCTGGAGCCGAGTGAAGGCCCATGGGCAGCTGATTAAACTTGAAAAGGCCCTATGGCGTGCAAAGAGTGGTTTTAGGTTTGGACGCCTCATCCAATAGCAGTTGCCAAAATCCAGAAAGAAGGCCCAATGTGGAAAAATAATGTGCCCCCGCTAAGGCATCCAGCGACTCGTCCATTCAAGGAAGCGGATACGCATCTGCTACGGAGATTTTGTTAAGTTTCCGGAGATCTACACAGAATCTCAGAGAGCCATCGTGCTTCTTGACAAGTACAATTGGGGCTCTCCACGGGCTGGTAGATGGGGAAATAATGTCCGCGGCAAACATGTAGTTGACGGCCAACCGGACATGTTCCTTCTCAGCCAGGCTGAGACGAAATGGATTTTGCCGAATGGGAGCGGCATCTCCCGTATCAACGTGATGGCTCAACAAATTAGTGCATCCAATATCAAATTTGCTCTTGCTGAAGACATCAGAGAATTCCCGCAATAGTGCGTGCAATTTCAAGCTCTGGGAATCGGACATTTTACCAGCAGCCGAGAAAAGCGCGACTAGCTATCTTTTATCCAGGTGGGAACACGGCTGCGACTGACGTATGTCACCCACGTGGCCAACAAGCGAGTCACCGTGGGGCACAGGTGCCGCGTGAGCAAGCATAGCACCCTGCGGAATGACCGTCGTGCGCTGCCCGGCATTCAATAACTGGATGAAGGGTTCTCTTTTGGTTGATACAATCGTCTGTGTACCGACAAGTTCCAGCCCACGCACCGCGGTGTTTGAAGGGCCCAATAAATTAACGTCCGCCGTCGCACCCGAATCTAGCGGTTTCAGTAGTTGCAATGGAACCAGGATTTGAGCGCCCGCCAGGATACGCACCGTACGAGACGCCAGTACTTGTACCGTAGCGCAGGCCGCGCGCAAGCGGGTGGGGGAGGGCAGGAAAGATATACGTCAACCAGAGAGGAGCTCGAAGAAACCTTGGCCCACCAGAATTTTGTTTGGCATTTTGCCTAAGAAATCAGTGCCGAGGAGACACGGAACAGCGAGGGACGAGGATACCAGAATGGGACCAACCACTTTAATATCACCAATGCAGATTTGAGGTGCCCGGCAGCCCGACGACACGTGTCTTCGGAGGCCGCAATTGTAGCAGGTGATCCGGGGCTCCGGTCGTAGAGGTGGCCGTTCCCTCTACCGAGAATCTCTCAGCCCTCCAACCTGAGGCCCGAGTCACTGCAAAGGCCTGGTCGGGTTGGGTCTCTTCCGAACGAGCATCGGTTGGTGATGGTGCAACATAAGCGGCGACACCTGTCTCTCGTTGGAGGAGAAGGTGCACTTGCATTGCCTTGGCGGCATGCAGTGAGTTCAGGTCGTCGTCGTCCACTGCGTGAACGACGATGCGCAAGTCCCACGCCAGCGAGAACAATTTCTGCAGGACGAGGGTGTCGATGCCATTGTCATCCATCCAGGGAAAAGCTAGCCTAGTGAGAGCAAGAAAAGCACTGCGGAAAGCCAGGAGAGTCTCCGACTCACCCTTGTTCCGGGTATTTAAGCAGTGTCTCATATCTGAAGGAGGCCTGTAGATAGCTGCCATGTGTTTCAACGCATGCTGCAACATTGCATGATCCCCCCACGTGATCGTGATGATGGCGGCTAAGGCGTCGTCATCCAGGGCGGCTGGAAGAGCGCGGAGTCTCTCTTCCTCCATCCACCCCAGCATGTCACAGTCGGAAAGGAATCTTGGTTCCAACGCCGCCCAATCACCACCTGCAGCAGAGAATGCCTTGAGCACAGGCAAGCGCTGCTTAAGAGGAGGCACACGTCCCGCGGACAGCAGTGCCGCGTTGGATTTTGCGGGGTCCGTGGCATGTTACTGTCCATAATGATGACGTCCAGCGCTGGTCGTGTTGCTGATAAAGTGGTGACGCCTGATTGGAGCAGCCCAAGGGCAGAAGTGATATTGTTCCCGCGATGCACATGGCTTCTAGCAGAAGCGCGTCCGTGGGTGGAAGTGACGTTGTCCACACGATGCGTCACCGTCTTGGGCAGTAAATTCAAAATCTTTGGCGGGAGTTGAAGAGCCGGTGGCGGGAATTGCCGCTGCTTGCATGCCCCCACCTCCCTCTTCCGCTGTCGGATCCCCTCGGTGGATTTCATCAAGAATAGAAGCAGCGGCATGCAGGAGGTCGGCGAAGCATGTGTTTCCTGCACGCAGTGCTTTCCCCGAAGGTGGCGCGCTCATAGTTGCCTTTGCAGGCTGAATGTCAGCCTTTGGGGCGGCTTCTCCATCATTTATCGGTGTAGTCGCCCCAGGAGCAAGTGCAGCATCGTCGTTCGGAGCCCAGGTACGTGCACGACTCCTTGTCTCCATATCTAGTTAGGTCTTCAGCCACTTCTGACGCCAGTTGTGGTGGTAATGATTGAGACCCAGTCTTCACTGAAGGCAACACTTTTGTTTATAACAATAACAGTATAGGGTCCTTAACACAAAGGGGTAACAGACCCTTCCACCCGATACCTGGGGAGGTACATCCTCCGGGTTATCGTGCTCTCTATCACTGGGACCACTCTATATCTCAGTCCTCTGGCTAGGGGCCCTAGGGGACACTAGCCTAACCCGACCCAGCCAAGGTCCTCGGGTCCTGGCCACTGGCTCACACGGTCCCAGCCCAAAGAAGGATTTCGGGTCCGGGGGTTCCCAGGGTCCGTCCACTGGCCCTCTCAGTTCCGGTCCTATGAAGGACAGTGGGTCCGGGGGTTCCCAGGGTCCGATTCTAAGCTGGCTCTTAGGGTCTACAGCTTGACGACGACAAGCAAAGCTGTTCAGAGGTCCGACTTATATATGGTGGCCAGGTTCACTCTGCCCCTGGCAACGCCTACTCTCTAGAACCTTCTTGAGGGACCTGGACTATTGTGTAATCCCCCAGCCCCCACTGGGGGCTTGGGGTGTGTACCTCCGGTTCCCAACCGCCCTCATGGTTCCCGAGCTTCATGGCTTTGCCTGGTACAGACCGGACTCGCTGTTGCCCCCTGTTGGTACATAGCTGGCGCTACATCAGGGCGGTAGTGTTGACGGCATGTTAGGTTACAATGACCACTACATATGTATGTTGAACATCTTTCGCACGGTACGTAGCCAACTGTGCTAATCCCAGGTGCGGGGGAAGGACAGCAAACTTCAATCTGCATTAAAAAGTGCATAGCTCCAGTGGCTTCCGAATACGCTTGTTTATCCAAGAAATCCTCACTGCATCTCATGTCTCTTCTTCAGAAGGGTCCTGCCACGTTTTTTGCAGTTGTAGTCAATGCCTCCTATGTATATCTATCTTGAGTAATTTACACCTGTGTCCATTTGTGTCTTCTTGCGTCACTGTACATGTGTGATTGTGTCTGTGTTATTTGGGGAGCGGTAGGGTAGAGGTTACCGTGCAGCGCTACGAACCCAGCGACCCGAGTTCGATTTCCGCTCACGGCCAAGACCAGTGACGATTATCTGAACCGGTCCTGGGCTTCACCTAGATCGACTCAACCTCAAATGAGTATCCGGTACGGTGTGTGACCATTGCCACTGGGGAGACAAATACGGCCAGGCCTGCTGCTGGCTGGCCACCCCCTCGTGTGCTGTTCCGGCCTTCAAAGGTGCTCGCTAAGAGTCTGTTACAGGATAAACGGAGGATCTTTGACTTTGTATTTGTGTGATTTGTGGGGTATTCTAGTTTAGCGTTTAGCGCGCTGCGCTACGAAGCTAGCGACCCGGATTCAATTCCCACTCACAACCAACACCACCGACAATTATCTGAACCATTCCTGAGACTCTCCTATGTCGACTGCTGCAATGTGTAAACATCGCTACTAGGTAGACAAAGGCGTCCGGGCGTGCTGCTGGCCACCCACTCCTGGTGTGCTGTGCCGGCCTTTATAGGTGCTCGCTAAAAGCACTTGCCCCAACAGTGTGTTAATGCTATATGATGGATATTTGTCTTTGCATAATTTACATAAGCCTACAGCTTGCTTTTAAATAAACGTTCAATACTTTCTACATAAGGCTCAATCCATTTTCTGCAAGCCTACAGCGTGCTCTCCAATTAATTGCCTGTTATATATACAATGGTAATGCCCTCATGTAACATCTAACAGTGATGGACTTTGTTAGGTTTGGGGTCGTCATGTTTTCACTCCACGCAATTGTGTGATAGGATCAAGCTCCAAAATTACTTCATGACGTTAAGTGTGGTTTATTATTCACAATTATGTTCACGTTTGTACTTGCGTACCAGTTCTATATCACTGCATCACTGCTGCCTGTCATTCGGATAAATTTGGTCACGTTTATTGTGACGGTGACCGAAGACAAGTGGTCCACAATGTACATCTTCACTTAATACTCGTGAGGGTTTTCGCATCTTGCACAATCGTCAATAGCTTTTTACACGCTTCTACATTGTTGTTTGAAACTTATGCTTGCCAAGAGGGGGCGTCAGCCAGCCACGGTTACGTTGGGGCATGATATGCTGGTTGACCAGCTGACACGTGACAGGATGATATTGGAGGGAGGCTACCGGTGGACAGGGCGGTTACGTGGTCCAATAGAGCTCTCGGGAACCTTCAAGAAAGAGCTCAAGAGACCTGGAAGGTGGGCGGGGCGAAGGGCGGAGCCAGCTCCAGCCCAGGGGCATATAACCGGTGCCCCGTGAGGAGCTCGATGTTATTCGTGTGCTGGTGTTACGAAGCTCCACGTCGTGGAGAAGAAGCCTCTAGCCACGCGGTCCGGGACCCAGCTTGTGGTCCGGACCGGGATAGCGAACCGTGTCTAGTTCTGCCGTAGCGTGGTTAGATGGGCATTCGAGACCCGAGTGTAGATCGCGTTACGTTGCGTGCTGTTGTTTAATAAATAGTGTTGCTCCCAAGATAATGTCTGCGACTCAGCTGGAGTCACTACACAATGTTGTTTGAAACTTCTGCTTGCTCAATATCAAATTTTCACGATATGACACGATATTGCATTTCACAATAACAATGATCGAGATATCTGTTTCCCATGACTTTGTAATGTATTTGACATTGTCTCCTTTCCTTTGCTTTGATGAACAGTGTGGTTGTATGAAATGAAGGGAGCTGCTGTGGTGCCAGGTTTAATAGCACACTCGACTTGCAATCCAGTTCTCGATTCAATAGCCCAGTGCGGCAGTTGAAACAAAGGGGTACATTGCATGAATCCACTAGTCTCTGTCCACCCAGCAGTGTAAGGTTATTTTTTGGTATTTGTCTATTGGTTACGTATTGCAAACGTTACTTATTGCTGCTTTGCATGTCAAAATGAGATTGTATCTACAGTTCTGTAGCTGGGATTGAGATAGGAGGTGGTAATCTGCAGTGACTTTCTCTGTCTCCTCACGAGCCCTGCTACATACAGTACGTGTAACAGATACTCGACAGAGTCACACACAAAGGAAATATCCACACATCTTGGCGTGCATCTTGGCCGTCCACTCGTTGAGGATGTCATGTAACTGTGATGTACACATACAGACGACACCCATTACGCCGAACTCCGGCATTGATTGGATTTTTGAAGATCTGGACGAATAGGCAGATGAGGTTCGCCGATTCGGTGTTAGGTCCGAGTTTTCGATTTGAGTTCAGCATCAGAAGGATTATTTAGCCTGAAAGAATCTGATGAGCTATAAAGCTCTTTTAACAGATATCCGTGGAGCAGGATGAGTAATGGTGCAGCTTGGGGATGCGCGGCTAACATCAGTGGCGAGTGGTTACGTGAACTGCACCTGCTCCCCATCCCGTCACCACGCGCCCCCACATCAAAAAAATGATAGCCATCATCCAGCAGTGAATTTGATGGTGGTGATAAAAATATCTCAATATGAAAGCACACCCCCTATGAATGGCCGTGTGAGTGTGTGTGTGCCTGTGTCGTGAAGGACATGACTGTTCAGTTGGAGGCAGTCTCCCTCCAACAACAAAGGAGGGCAGAGGAGCGACGCTCACAACAACGAACGCAGCGCCGGGCGGATAAAGTGGAGCAAGATGGCATCTCAGTGAGTCGACACATGGCACCTGGGTCTGTCCCGTGACTTGTCAGAAAGCTCTCGACACTTAACGTGGCCTTAAAGTGCACTTGGCCTGGCAGGGTCGCCGTGTTGACGTCACCGCCACTTAGTGGTAAATGGCGGCTATTGTTGTTGGAATGTACCACGTGGTGACTGTTAAGCGCCGTGCGGTTTACACGTTCCAGCGCCCCTCACAAGAGGTGAACCGGACTCGACGATCAACTCTTATACCAAAATGGTTCATCGAGTCGTCAAAAGTTGATCGATTTATCGTCCATCGATTATTAAATCTAGCAGGAGAGATGGAAAGAGGGAGGAATTTATTTTCATGGGGCGGGTCATATTCAAATTAGGACAATGGCGGGTTGTGATTGGCTGCGAGCGTCCCTGAGAGCGTCCCAAGGTCACGCTGTAGCTCCTGTGTCGAACTCTGGGAGAAGTTTGAATCGACCAATGGGAATCCGACATTATCCATCTCATTTGCATGTCACCCCCTCCTTTGTATCGACGCAAATCAGTTGAATCTTGGCAAAACATTTCGACATGCTCAAAGCAAATTACTTAAACTAGCCACTTTGTTGGTATGAACAATTTGAACTAAACTTATGTTTTTTAAACGTATACTATTGTTTCAAGGATTGCAGGTGGGAGGTATAGGGATACCATACCAAAGGAGTTAAGATGTCCTGTGCTGTATAGGCTGCTACGGGGCTGCTTGTGGATTGCAGAGCAGTAGAGCAACACAATCCATTGTACCATGCTATGCGATGTTTCGATCATCAACTTTACGAAGAAAATAAGACGAAGAAAATATAGTGACGAAAACATGGTGGCATCAACAATTGAAAGGTTTTATTCGTTTCATGTCATTACAACCATCATGGTGCTTGTTGTTCGGCAAGGTGGCTTCCGAGTGAGTCGCTCAGTTGGCAGCCATGGTGCTGGCGATCCAGGAGTTGTAGTTGCACACCTTGGTGTACACGCCGGGGTAGTTGGGCAGGGCACAGCCGCGACCCCACGACACGATGCCCTGCAGCTGGCCATTGCACACGACGGGGCCGCCGGAGTCATTCTGCGGTGGCGGCATCAGGGGTTAGAGGGTCAGGGATTAGCAGCTGGCTCCTGCATCTAACGTCGTGGTACCCAACCTTTATGTCTGTGAAAAAACTACGTGATTAATATTGAATTAGATGAAAGAGATGCTGAGAGAGTAATTAACTTTGTCTCAATCTGAATGATTGGTGGAGGTGGCACTGGTTTCTAGCAAGAGGGCAGGTCGACGCTCATACTCCCATTCAGACTTATCAACTCAAGTCGCTTCAGGGCACCTCACCTTGCAGGAGTCCTTGCCACCCTCCAGGTATCCCAGGCAGATCATGTTGTTGGTGATGTCACCGGGGTAGGAGTTCCTGCAGGAGGTATCACTCAGCACGGGCGCTTGGATGCACATGAGGACATCGGAGCGGCCTGTATGGAGACACGCGGTTGGCAGTGGTGAGGCATTGGTGCACTGGGGAAACATATTGGGGTAACGTGAGGACGGAGAAACGCATGAGCAGAAGGGGCGGCAGAAGAGAGGTCAGTGGACTCAGCGTGAAGGTCCCAGTAATGCAGAGCCAATGCAATGGGTTGGTAGCTCGTGCCCATTTATACACCTGGGGAAAAGTAAGCAGATGAAGACAGACACTGAGAAAGTAAAGGAAGACATGGGGGAGGCCTGTGCCTAGAAGTGGCCAATCACAAGTTCACACCACAACAATTACAGATATCGACAAGTCTAGTTACAACTCTGAGTCCAGTTTAAACTCCAGGTCAAGCATTACTCATGCTCAGACCTGTTATTCAATTCTTAGCTATAAACATTGAAAAAACAATCCACGAAAATATCACTAGACATAGTTCCATGTACTTATACCCTTCAATTTACTAACATTTTTTTCTTAATGAAATGTTTTAGCATGGTACAAGAATGTGTAAGTGTTGTGTCAGCTTGTATGGAGAAGAAATCAAATAATTTCTCTGATATGTTTTTGGATTGTACTGAGTGCTCTTCGGCATAACATCCGACGCTTCATCAGTAGTGTTGGGAACTCCCAAAGAGTAGAGCGAAACGCTAGACATCATGATGAACACCACGTGGCACAGCTAGAAAACACATCCGAGAGCTAAACAGAGCAACCATGAAACCGACATTGTAAAATATTTAAAAAGTCTTCCTTAAATGGCTTTTCCAGGGTAGTCGGACGTCTAAGCGCCGTGTCCTCACCGATGCTGATCTCGGTCTCGCCCCAGCCGGAGATGGTGCACATGACTCCGGTGCCGACGCAGGAGGAGGGCAGCGGGACGGCCTGCGCGTACTGGTTGAGGGTGGCGGGTGAGGACAGCTTGATGAGCATGATGTCGTTGTCTGTGGTGGCCGAGAGGTACTGGGGGTGGGGGATCGCCTTGGAGGCCTGGATCCACTGCTCGGTGTCCTCGGACGTGAAGATGTTGTGCTCGCCGATGCGCACAGAGATGCTGGACGCGCTGGGGGTGGAGGAAGTGGATGACAGTAGTGATGATGATTTTTATTCATAGGGGATCGCTTATATTTAGGTTTTAGGTTTTTTGGGAGCTTTCATTTTGGCACAAGTAAAACCCATTGGCTCAGGAATGCTAATCCTTTATGGGGATCTGGTCACACAATAAAAAACTGGTTACAGCAATAACAATAAAACACGAACAAAACAATCCAAACAAAACTGTACATGGTCAAGTTCCGAATGGTAAGTTCAAGCATCAATAGGGCACAACTAGCACGTATGGTAAGATTGGTTGTACTGTAATTCTATGCCATCATATCTACACTTCCCACCGTCACAAACCCAAATTGGCCAGTGTGGTAGATTGTCAAGTGCTGTAACTATTTGGTATAATCGTCTAAAGAAAACAAACTGCTGGGGCACATCGCCTTGTTGTGGAAAGAGGATGTCGCATACCTTTGCAATCTGTTCATAGCCCTTTCTCGTTTGTACGCATGGGTCTCATTCAAAATCATACGATCGGCTTCTTCATATTACCAGCTGTAACACTGCTGCCCCATCGGTGAAGCTCAAGCAAATATTATACTGGTAGGAACGAAGTTGTAAACTGAGTGTACCAGCCTGCAATAGATTAATGTGTCCGTCCGTCCGTCCCCTTTCAATACTTTAGCGAAGTGAAATCTCGTGCTGTTGGGTGTAAAAAAAATTCCAATGTTCCTACCAGCCCACCCTGCAGGGACCTGTTTTGTGGCTAGGTCTTAGTTCAACAACATGAGCTTCAAGTTCTTTTCAGATAAGGTCGTGATCACCAGGTTGTAGATTTACACTGCATTTTACACAAGTCGATGTTACTTCACTGAAACCACCAGACACGCAGCACGCAACGAGATTCGCTCATGTCCACGTGCAGCACACTCACGGCATGTAGCAGTGAGCGGCAGACACGACCCACTCGCTGGAGATCAGGGAGCCTCCGCAGAAGTGGTATCCGATGTTGAGGGACACCTGCCACGGCTGCGAGTGGGCAGCGCACTCGGAGCCACCCACGATGTGGTCCTCATACATGTATGGGGCCGCCGCTGTCAGCGAAGCAGAGTGTGAATTAGTATCCTGGCTACGGTCAATTACTCAGACCCAACATTCATCGTGAGGATAATCGTCAACAGGATCATGACCATCGACATCGTGTATAAGGCCAAGTGGAGAATTCAAGGGAAGTAATGGAGACTGCTACCCCCTCCCACCCCTTGAGTCGCAAAGTAATTTGGTTATTGATATTTACCGGAAAAAAACGTATTGATATTGTAAGCCCATATTTAAATGTATGGACATTTCATGAACACCCCTCTTTGGAATATTATAGATCCGCCTCTGTTGTCTCCGTGATGATCATCATCACCAATGTTATCAGCAACATAATTACAAAGACCAATTCCAGCAAAAAAAAATCACTTCGCTATGGTTACTAGAAATGTTGCATCACTTGGTCAATCGCCGTTCTTGTCTGATGGACAATATGGGCCCCACAGAAGGAATTTAGAATTTCCACGAATCGATTGGGAACAAAAACGGACATTAGCCCCATCTTGCACTTGGGTATGATTCAGTGTAAGTCAAAGACCAACTTTCCGGCACAGCCAAATAAGCAACACACCTTCCTCTCCTCTGTTAGTTTGGTGATGCACATCACCATAGGAGGCGCAAAGTGTTTCCGATTGAGCTAACCTAGCGGAGGCCTACGCAAAAATTAAGATACCTAATGACCACTAATGTTATCCATCATTCATAATAGAGGTTTTTGTGTTATATCGCGTAAATCTAAAAATGTGTCGTGAAAACCCGCCACCACCCGACACAGCCAACTAGTAAGGGTTTTCACGTCAACAGAACGTGGCAATTCGTCACTAGTACAGCACACTGGTGTGTCGGAGAGCCAAGCCACAACATTTACGTGACAACCCTTACTAGTTGGCTGTGTCCGGTGGTGGCGGGTTTTAAAGACACATTTATATTATAATAGGTTTTCCCCTTTTTTCTGGCAACAAAACAGGTGTTAAGATGTTAAAACACCAAACTGAAACCTTTTGCAATGAATCATGACTGCAGTAACCACGATAATTGTGGTCAGAATGCAAACAAAAACATACTCTGATTATATATGCATTGTTTTTTAAACTGATTGGTCCACACCAGAGACAGCTTTCTTTGGAACCTAGTCACCAATGTTGTTAGACCAGCGGACGCCAAAAGGCGCCCAAAGGCGTCCTCTGGTCTATACAATTATATATCTAACCCAAAAACCTCTTTTATAGATGATATTGGTCGCGAAAGCCCACGTGTTAAACTGATACCCATCATTGTCTGCCCTGCTTAAACCAATGCTGTTAAATTGCCAGATGTCTATAGGCAAATATTAGCACGGATGGACACGTACGGTGTGAAATAAGTTCAGCATACGTACAAAGACCATCTCTGATGGACATGGGTCCCAGTTCGACCAAAAACCAGTCACTACGCAACCAGTTAGCAATGGAAGTTACACAAAGTCTCACCAGCGGTGCCCACGAGCAGAGCGAAGATGAGTCCGTACATTGTGCAGTGAAGATCCTGAACGATGATGCTGAACTACTGCCGATGGTCCACTTTTATACCCGTTGAGAGCCCTCTTATATCATGGCCTTATTCTCATCTCTACGTTACCCAATGCCTTATGTCTGTCTCATTAAACTCGTCGATATTTTCCCACCTGAGACAAAAAATTGCGAGTCAGCGATTCCACACGTTAATATTGGTTCTATTTATTAATTGTTTTCACGGACGTTGCTTATATTGTTCTGTTTATGATCTTATACTTGGTAGAGATGATGCCATTTGTGTGTGGGTAACGTGGCAGCTGTGCTCAAGAGTATTTCTGCAGTTTGCGGACCAATTCTACAAATAGTGGAACCATCCCGATCTCTGTGGAAAAGTTCCGGAATTGAGAGCTTTCCCCTGTGTCTAGCCTATGTTCGTAGAATTTAGCTAAAATTATTGGCTATAAATTTAACACTTATGTAAGCATACATGAGTATATATATTATCCTCTAGAGGGGATATTTAGTGGTCGTTTAAGTGGAGTCTGCCAGCGGTGCTGTAATAAATCCATTGCAATGATGCACCTTTGCCCTTTATACTTATGCCAAGGACATTACTGCATTTCTATATTAACGCATACCATGAAGTAAAAGTCAAATGTGTCATCGCCAAAGTTATATTTTATTAAGCAGATCCCTAGTTATTTTTAATTGAATAGTCAGATACATGAATACTGATCCATATATTTAGAGATTTGGACACGTGCCAGATTCTTTGTCAAAATTCTCGTTGCTAAGCCCCCACCACTCGACAAAATTAAAACTTTTAAAAAGACAACATTCGTACATGCCAAGGTGTTGATCACATTCAAACCAATAAAGCTCAAAGGTAGTTTAAGGCTTTTCACGACATCAATTAAACTTCCCGACTCGGGCTTCATCAGGTTGGGAAGTTTAAAATCCCGTGAGGCTGCTTCAGTACGCGCCGTGACATCACCAGCTGCGAAAGCACGCGTCATATTCCCCTATCTTTTCAACGAGAACAATGTATGCCTTATTTCAAACAACTTCAAATTCATCCATTTCAACATCATATATATATATCATTGTATCAGCTACGAATAGCTACAACTTAAGATGACACTGTTTTGCAACACGTCTCTCCATTGTTTCTGTTCACACCTTGCATGTGCCATGGATTCCATTGTTAACAGGTAAAGGGTGTCTCAATTAACGCTCGCCCAGTCACACAAAGTAGCTTTTCATTTGTTTCCTACGGTATCCTGTTATCGGCAGCTGTGCTGTACGTCCACGACATACAGCACTTCTCATGAACTAGACGCATCATGAGTATATGTTTTGGTAATGATGGAGACCCAGTCTTCACTGGAGACAACACGATTATTTATAACAATAACAGTCACAGGGTCCCTAACACAAAGGGGTAACGGCCCCTTCCACCCGATACCTGGGGAGGTACAGCCTCCGCGCTATCGTGCTCTCTATCACTGGGACCACACTATATCTCAGTCCTCCGGCTAGTTGCCCTAGGGGAGGCTAGCCTGACCCGACCCAGCTAAGGTCCTCGGGTCCCTGCCACTGGTCCGCTCTGTCCCGGCCCTCAGAAGGACATTGTGTCCGAAGTTTCTCAGGGTCCGACCACTGTCCCACTCAGTCCCAGCCCTTAAAAGGACAGTGGGTCCGGGGGTTCCCAGGGTCCTTTTTTAAGCTGGCTCTTTGGGTCTTTAGATTGATGACGATAGGAAAACCCGTTCAGAGGTAATGCTTATATACGTTGGCCATGGTCCCTCCGCCCCTGGCCACGCCTACTCTCTAGAACCTTCTTGAGGTACCTGGACTATTGCGTAATCTCCCAGCCCCCACTGGGTGCTTGGGGTGTGTACCTCTTCTTCCCAAATGCCCTCTGGGTTCCCTAGCTTAACGGCGTTGCCTGGCACATAACGGACTCACTGTTGTCCCCTGTTGGTTCATGGCTGGCGCTACACCAGGACAGTAGTGGTGACGGCGTGTTACATTACAATCACCACTACATTACCCCCCCCCCCTCGTAGCAGTCAGTCATTTCGGCTGCCAGCCCCCCCCCCCCCCCCTAAGAACGTCGAACAAAACCACAACCACATGTGCCTCAACGCAGCAACAATAAATAAGAAATGACCCTAATAAATACTCCATCTGACCTGCACAAGTGTACATTTTTACAATTAACAAGATAATTTGATGGCACACACACAAGCGCCCACACCCCGTGGTACACACGCGATCCCCAACTGCGACAAAGTGACCGACCGTTGATCAAAGAACAAGGCGAGAAGAGGAGAACAAGCCAATACACCTACCCGAAGGAAAGGTAAGTGCAGTGGGGGCGTGAGGAATCACGGGAATTTTATGAAAATCGGGGGGGTATTGGGTCGTGTCCGCGTAGCAGGATCATCATATGAGCCACAAGGTCTCTTTGGCAGCTCAGCAGAAACTGGTTGTGAGTGGGGAACAGCCCACAAGGGCAGGTCAGGAGAGGTAGGCCCCATCAAGGCCTCATCTGGTGGGGTGGGTGGGCGCTCGGTGTCGTGGGCGGCCAACGTCGATGGCCGTGGAGGCCTCAATCCCGTAGCATCTGAGGGTGGGATCAGATGGCTCGTCTCAGGGTTAGGTTCTGCAGATGAACACCCCGGCACGTCGGGCACGTCACACCCATGGCCCCTGCGATATGAAGATGCTGTGAAAGTGCGCGACGCGACGTAGAGTTTCAGACACGATGGGTGGACGTGCCAAGATCGCCTACCCCATTGTACCTTAACACACTGGGGGCAGACAACTCGGAAAACCTCGACCGGCCCCCTCCAGGGTCTGAGAAGTTAGGGGACGTTGCCAAGAGAACCTGGGGACAATGGAGCCAGGCCCGGTCCCCTTCAGCCCACGTGTGCTCGGAAACGCGGTGGCTCTGCAATTTCTCGATGGCCAGCTGCCTCCCCCCGGAATTTTCCCTGGCGGCCTCCCGTGCCTCAGTCAGTTTTTGAATATTGAATCGGATGTGGTCTGAAAGTTTGGATTTCGAGGCGAGCTGTTTGACGCATTGCTGCACGTCTGCCGGGGGATTGACATTGCGGCCATACATGAGATAGAATGGCGAGTACCCCATTGCCGCATGGGGTGCCATTCTGTACGAGTCCAGGACACCGGGGATATGGAGATCCCAATCTAGTTCCGACTCGTAAAGCTGGTGGTACAACATTGAGATGAGTGTCCGATGAAGACGCTCAACCATCTCTTCAGTTTTTGGGTGATACGGGGAAGTGAGCACTTTTTGTGTACCAAGGCGGTTACACACATCCTTCAACAGGGTGGATGAGAAATTCCTTCCCTGACCGGTCAGCAGGCGCTCCGGAGCACCCTTGTCCAGGACGTAGCCCTGGAGAAAAGCCTCCACAATGGCTGCTGTCGACTGGTTGGGGATTGGCCAGGCCATGGGCCAGCGGGTGAAATGTTCCACCCCAACCAGCAGGTACTTATTACCTCGGGAGGTAGCTGGAAATGGCCCAAGAATGTCCAGCGCCACCAATTCATTGACACGGGACATGCAGATGGACTGTACGGGCGGGCACGATGCCCTGCCGGTGGCTTCCACCTGGCACACTGGGTGCAGCTCAGGAGCAGATTGGCCACATATTTCACCATACTTGGCCAATAGAAATCGAGCTGCAGTGTGCTAAGTGTTTCTGGACCCCCAGGTGCAAGAGGTGCTCGTGAGCAGCTTAAACGGCCTTTCCGCGCAGAGCGGTCGGCACGACAATTTTATAACGGCGCGAGCTACCATCCCAGGTCATCAACAGACCTTCCCGCAGAATGATGGGCGCGAATCCTTCCCGATACTTTCAAGTTCCTAAGTCGCTCAGCACGGCGGTGTGACTTAAGGAGGAAGGCGTCCTCCATTTGGAGACGCCCCCAGTCCACGAGGCATGAATTGAGTAATGCATCTCGAGTGGATGAACCGTCCAGCCCCTCAGAGGAGCCACCTACAGGAACGGCCACCTCAGCTGCAGCAGCGATTGGCGGGGGGGGGGGGGCGCATGAACAACGGGCTGTTTGCAACGGCTGGAACCCTAAAAGCACGCATACCGGTTGCCAGCGGGCAGCCATGACAGCGCTTCTCTGTTCGAGTGTTTAGTCCACTTGCGGTTGGTTACCGGAAACAAGTAGTCCTGCAGGACCTCGAGCCAGCGGGACAATTGGCCAGATGGTTGGTCAGTTCACAAGCCATATTGTAATGCCGCATGGTCGGAACGTACAGTAAAATGCCTGCCGTATAAATTTGGCCGGTATTGCTGGTTAAAAAACACGATGGTCCAATTGCTCACGGCGAGTTATGCAGTAGCGTTGCTCTGCCAGAGATAGAACTCTGTTGCCATAAGCGACAACCCGTTCACCCTGTCAATCACCTGGGACAGCACACCACCGATGCCCGTGTTGCTGGCATCCGTGTCGAGAATAAACGGCCGTGTCAGGGTAGCACAAGGGAGGGGCATTTGCGAGGGAATCTCGAAGTGCTCTGAACGCGGCCTCCTCCTCCTGTCCCCAATGGATCTCTTGCCCATTCGCTGTCAGAGCATGAAGGGGTTTAGCTATCGACACAAATCCCGCAACAAATCCTCGATAATACAAAGCAAATCCAATCAAACTCCTTACTTCTCCCACAGAAGTGGGAGTCGGCCATGTACGCACGCAGCTCGTTTTCTCAGGGTCAGTTGCAATGCCCGACTGGCTGACAATGTCCCAGGTAATGCACCAATTCCCACAAGAGGTGGCATTTTTCCGGATAAATTTGAGGTTAGCTGCTTGCATTTCAATTAATACAACCAGCAGATGATCCAAATGTTTCTGGAATTTACGACTGAAGACAATTACATTGTCGATGGAAATGAGGCATGAGTCACACTGGAGCCCAGCGAGAACCAATTCCATGAGATGCTGGAACGTAGCTGGAGCCGAGTGAAGGCCCATGGGCAGCTGATTAAACTTGAAAAGGCCCTATGGCGTGCAAAGAGTGGTTTTAGGTTTGGACGCCTCATCCAATAGCAGTTGCCAAAATCCAGAAAGAAGGTCCAATGTGGAAAAATAATGTGCCCCCGCTAAGGCATCCAGCGACTCGTCCATTCAAGGAAGCGGATACGCATCTGCTACGGAGATTTTGTTAAGTTTCCGGAGATCTACACAGAATCTCAGAGAGCCATCGTGCTTCTTGATAAGTACAATTGGGGCTCTCCACGGGCTGGTAGATGGGGAAATAATGTCCGCGGCAAACATGTAGTTGACGGCCAACCGGACATGTTCCTTCTCAGCCAGGCTGAGACGAAATGGATTTTGCCGAATGGGAGCGGCATCTCCCGTATCAACGTGATGGCTCAACAAATTAGTGCATCCAATATCAAATTTGCTCTTGCTGAAGACATCAGAGAATTCCCGCAATAGTGCGTGCAATTTCAACCTCTGGGAATCGGACATTTTACCAGCAGCCGAGAAAAGCGCGACTAGCTATCTTTCATCCAGGTGGGAACACGGCTGCGATTGAGGTATGTCACCCACGTGGCCAACAAGCGAGTCACCGTGGGGCACAGGTGCCGCGTGAGCAAGCATGGCACCCTGCGGAATGACCGTGGTGCGCTGCCCGGCATTCAATAGCTGGATGAAGGGTTCTCTTTTGGTTGATACAATCGTCTGTGTACTGACAAGTTCCAGCCCCCGCACCGCGATGTTTGAAGGGCCCAATAAATTACCGCCCGCCGTCGCACCCGAATCTAGCGGTTTCAGTAGTTGCAATGGAACCAGGATTTGAGCGCCCGCCAAGATACGCACCGTACGAGACGCCAGTACTTGTACCGTAGCGCAGGCCGCGCGCAAGCGGGTGGGGGAGGGCAGGAAAGATATAAGTCAACCAGAGAGGAGCTCGAAGAAACCTTGGCCCACAAGAATTTTGTTTGGCATTTTGCCTAAGAAATCAGTGCCGAGGAGACACGGAACAGCGAGGGACGAGGATACCAGAATGGGACCAACCACTTTAATATCACCAATGCAGATTTGAGGTGCCCGGCAGCCCGACGACACGTGTCTTCGGAGGCCGCAATTGTAGCAGGTGATCCGGGGCTCCGGTCTTGGAGGTGGCCGTTCCCTCTACCGAGAATCTCTCGGTGTGGGGTCGTCACCAACCCTCCAACCTGAGGCCCGAGTCACTGCAAAGGCCTGGTCGGGTTGGGTCTCTTCCGAACGAGCATCGGTTGGTGATGGTGCAACATAAGCGGCGACACCTGTCTCTCGTTGGAGGAGAAGGTGCACTTGCATTGCCTTGGCGGCATGCAGTGAGTTCAGGTCGTCGTCGTCCACTGCGTGAACGACGATGCGCAAGTCCCGCGCCAGCGAGAACAATTTCTGCAGGACGAGGGTGTCGATGCCATTGTCATCCATCCAGGGAAAAGCTGGCCTAGTGAGAGCAAGCAAAGCACTGCGGAAAGCCAGGGGAGTCTCCGACTCACCCTTGCTCCGGGTATTTAAGCAGTGTCTCATATCTGAAGGAGGCCTGTAGATAGCTGCCATGTGTTTCAACGCATCCTGCAACATTGCATGATCCCCCCACGGGATCGTGATGATGGCGGCCAAGGCGTCGTCATCCAGGGCGGCTGGAAGAGCGCAGAGTCTCTCTTCCTCCATCCACCCCACCATGTCACAGTCGGAAAGGAATCTTGGTTCAAACGCCGCCCAATCACCACCTGCAGCAGAGAATGCCTTGAGCACAGGCAAGCGCTGCTTAAGAGGAGGCACACGTCCCGCGGACAGCAGTGTCGCGTTGGATTTTGCGGGGTCCGTGGCACTGTTACAGTCCATAATGATGACGTCCAGCGCTGGTCGTGTTGCTGATAAAGTGGTGACGCCTGATTGGAGCAGCCTAAGGGCAGAAGTGATATCGTTCCCGCGATGCACATGGCTTCTAGCAGAAGCGCGTCCGTGGGCGGAAGTGACGTTGTCCACACGATGCGTCACCGTCTTGGGCAGTAAATTCAAAATCTTTGGCGGGAGTTGAAGAGCCGGTGGCGGGAATTGCCGCTACTTGCATGCCCCCACCTCTCTATTCCGCTGTCGGATCCCCTCGGTGGATTTCATCAAGGATAGAAGCAGCGGCATGCAGGAGGTCGGCGAGGCATGTGTGTGCTGCACGCAGTGCTTTCCCCGAAGGTGGCGCGCTCACAGTTGCCTTTGCAGGCTGAATGTCGGCCTTTGGGGCGGCTTCTCCATCATTTGGCAGTGTCGTCGCCCCAGGAGCAAGTGCAGCATCGTCGTCCGGAGCCCAGGTATGTATCTCCTTGTCTCCATATCTAGTTAGGTCTTCAGCCACTTCTGACGCCAGTTGTGGTGGTAATGATTGAGACCCAGTCTTCAATGAAGGCAACACTTTTATTTGTAACAATTACAGTATAGGGTCCCTAACACAAAGGGGTAACGGACCCTTCCACCCAATACCTGGGGAGGTACAGCCTCCAGGCTATCGTGCTCTCTATCACTGGGACCACACTATATCTCAGTCCTCTGGCTAGGAGCCCTAGGGTACACTAGCCTGACCCGACCCAGCCAAGGTCTTCGGGTCCTGGCCACTGGCTCACTCGGTCCCAGCCCAAAGAAGGATTTCGGGTCAGGGGGTTCCCAGGGTCCGTCCACTGGCCCACTCAGTCCCGGTCCTATGAAGGACAAGCGGGTCCGGGCGTTCCCAGGGTCCTATTCTAAGCTGGCTCTTAGGGTCTACAGCTTGACGACGACAAGCAAACCTGTTCAGAGGTCCGACTTATATATGGTGGCCAGGTTCACTCTGCCCCTAGGAAAGCCTACTCTCTAGAACCTTCTTGAGGGTCCTGGACTATTGCGTAATCCCCCAGCCCCCACTGGGGGCTTGGGGTGTGTACCTCCGGTTCCCAACCGCCCTCATGGTTCCCGAGCTTCATGGCTTTGCCTGGAACAAACCGGACTCGCTGTTGCCCCCTTGTGGTCTATAGCTGGTGCTACACCAGGGCGGTAGTGTTGACGGCATGTTAGATTACAATGACCACTACATATGTATGTTGAACATCTTTCGCACGGTACGTAGCCAACTGTGCTAATCCCAGGTGCGGGGGAAGGACAGCAAACTTCAATCTGCATTTAAAAGTGCATAGCTCCAGTGGCTTCCGAATATGCTTGTTTATCCAAGAGAGCATCACTGCGTCTCATGTCTCTTCTTCAGAAGGGTCCTGCCACGTTTTTGAGTAATTTACACCTGTGTCCATTTATGTCTTCTTCTTTGGTTCTTTCGGTAAAGACACGTAGAATGAGAATAAAATAATAAATTGATCAAATAAAATAACACAATAATATTCTCACGACGTTTCGGCCACAACACAAGCGGCCTTCATCAGGTGAAGGGACGAGACTGTCTGGTAGGACAGCGCTGGAGTGAAAGAGCCACGTTCAGATCACGGCCTTTAAGCTGTGTGAGAGGAACAAAGTGTCTTCTTGCGTCACTGTACATGTGTGATTGTGTCTGTATCATTTGGGGAGTGGTAGGGTAGAGGTTACCGTGCAGCGCTACGAACCCTGCAACCCGAGTTCGATTTCCGCTCACGGCCAAGACCAGTGACGATTATCTGAACCGGTCCTGGGCTTCACCTAGATTGACTCAACCTCAAATGAGTATCTGGTACGGTGTGTGACCATTGCCACTGGGGAGACAAATACGACCAGGCCTGCTGCTGGCCGGCAACCTACTCGTGTGCTGTTCCGGCCTTCAAAGGTGCTCGCTAACAGTCTGTTACAGGATAAACGGAGGATATTTGACTTTGTATTTGTGTGATTTGTGGGGAATTCTAGTTTAGCGTTTAGCGCGCTGCGCTACGAAGCTGGCGACCCGGATTCAATTCCCACTCACAGCCAACACCAGCGTCAATGATCTGAACCGTTCCTGAGACTCTCCAATGTCGACTGCTGCAATGTGTAAACATCACTACTAGGTAGACAAAGGCGGCCGGGCGTGCTGCTGGCCACCCACTCCTGGTGTGCTGTGCCGGCCTTTATAGGTGCTCGCTAAAAGCACTTGCCCCAACAGTGTGTTAATGCTATATGGTGGATATTTTTCTTTGCATAATTTACATAAGTCTACAGCTTGTTTTTAAATAAACGTTCAATACTTTCAACATGAGGCTCAATCAATTTTCTGCAAGCCTACATCGTGCTCTCCAATCAATTGCCTGTTATATATACAATGGTAATGCCCTCATGTAACATCTAACAGTGATGGACTTTGTTAGGTTTGGGGTCGTCATGTTTTCACTCCACGCAATTGTGTGATAGGATCAAGCTCCAAAATTACTTTCATGACGTTAAGTGTGGTTGATTATTCACAATTATGTTCAAGTTTGTACTTGCGTACCAGTTCTATATCACTGCATCACTGCTGCCTATCATTCGGATAAGTTTGGTCACGTTTATTGTGACGGTGACCGAAGACAAGTGGTCAACAATGTACATCTTCACTCAATACTCGTGAGGGTTTTCGCATCTCGCACAATAGTCAATAGCTTTTTACAGGCTTCTACATTGTTATTTGAAACTTATGCTTGCCGAGAGGGAGCATCAGCCAGCCACGGTTACATTGGGGCATGATACGCTGGTTGACCAGCTGACACGTGACAGGATGATATTGGAGGGAGGCTACCGGTGGACAGGGCGGTTACGTGGTCCAATAGAGCTCTCGGGAACCTTCAAGAAAGAGCTCAAGAGACCTGGAAGGTGGGCGGGGCGAAGGGCGGAGCCAGCTCCAGCCCAGGGGCATATAACCGGTGCCCCGTGAGGAGCTCGATGTTATTCGTGTGCTGGTGTTACGAAGATCCACGTCGGGGAGAAGAAGCCTCTAGCCACGCGGTCCAGTACCCAGCTTGTGGTCCGGACCGGGATAGCGAACCGTGTCTAGTTCTGCCGTAGCGTGGTTAGATGGGCATTCGAGACCCGAGTGTAGATCGTGTTACGTTGCGTGCTGTTGTTTAATAAATAGTGTTGCTCCCAAGATAATGTCTGCGACTCAGTTGGAGTCACTGCACAATGTTGTTTGAAACTTCTGCTTGCTCAATATCAAATATTCACGATATGACACGATATTGCATTTCACGAAAGCAATGATCGAGATATCTGTTTCCCATGACTTTGTAATGTATTTGACATTGTCTCGTTTCCTTTGCTTTGATGAACAGTGTGGTTGCATGAAATGAAGGGAGCTGATGTAGTGCCAGGTTTAATAGCACACTCGACTTGCAATCCAGTTCTCGATTCAATTTCCCGGTGCGGCAGTTGAAACAAAGGGGTACATTGCATGAATCCACTAGTCTCTGTCCACCCAGCAGTGTAAAGGTTATTTTTTGGTATTTGTCCATTGGTTACATATTGCAAACGTTACTTATTGCTGCTTTGCATGTCAAAATGAGATTGTATCTACAGTTCTGTAGCTGGGATTGAGATAGCAGGTGGTAATCTGCAGTGACTTTCTCTGTCTCCTCACGAGCCCTGCTACATACAGTACGTGTAACACATACTCGACAGAGTCACACACAAAGGAAATGTCCACACATCACGGCGTGCCTCTTGGCAGTCCGCTCGTTGAGGATGTCAAACAGACGCTGAGATGGCGGCTCATTCACGTTCATGTAACTGTGATGTACACACACAGACGACACCCATTACGCCGAACTCCGGCATTGATTGGATTTTTGAAGATCTGGACGAATAGGCAGGTGAGGTTCGCCGATTCGGTGTTAGGTCCGAGTTTTGGATTTGAGTTCAGAATCAGAAGGATTATTTAGCCTGAAAGAATCCGATGAGCTATGAAGCTCTTTCAACAGACGTCCGTGGAGCAGGATGAGTAATGGTGCGGCTTGGGGATACGCGGCTAACATCAGTGGCGAGTGGTTACGTGAACTGCACCTGTTCCACATCCCGTCACCACGCGCCCCCACATCATAAAAAATGACAGCCATCATCCACCAGTGGATTTGTTGGTGGTGATAAAAATATCTCAATATGAAAGCACACCCCCTATGAATGGCCGTGTGAGTGTGTGTGTGTGCCTGTGTCGTGAAGGACATGACTGTTCAGTTGTAGGCAGTCGCCCTCCAACAACAAAGGCGGGCAGAGGAGCGACGCTCACAACAACGAACGCAGCGCCGGGCGGATAAAGTGGAGCAAGATGGCATCTCAGTGAGTCGACACATGGCACCTGGGTCTGTCCCGTGACTTGTCAGAAAGCTCTCGACACTTAACGCGGCCTTAAAGTGCACTTGGCCTGGCACAGTCGCCGTGTTGACGTCACCGCCACTTAGTGGTAAATGGCGGCTATTGTTGTTGGAAGGTACCACGTGGTGACTGTTAAGCGCCGTGCGGTTTACACGTTCGAGCGCCCCTCACAAAAAGTGAACCGGACTCGATGATCAACTCTTATACCAGAATGGTTCATCGAGTGGTCAAAAGTTGATCGATTTATCGACCATCGAGTATTTAATCTAGCGGGAGGGATGGAAAGAGGGAGGAATTTATTTTCATGGGGCGGGTCATATTCAAATTAGGACAATGGCAGGTTGTGATTGGCTGCGAGCGTCCCTGAGAGCGCCCCAAGGTCACGCTGTAGCTCCTGTGTCGAACTGTGGGAGTAGTTTGAATCGACCAATGGGAAGCCGACATTATCCATCTCATTTGCATGTCACCCCCTCCTTTGTATCGACTCAAATCAGTTGAATCTTGGCAAAACATTTCGACATGCTCAAAGCAAATTACTTAAACTAGCCACTTTGTTGGTATGAACAATTTGAACTAAACATATATTTTTTAAACTTATACTATTGTTTCAAGGATTGCAGGTGGGAGGTATAGGGCCACCATACCAAAGGGGTTAAGATGTCCTGTGCTGTATAGGCTGCTACGGGGCTGCTTGTGGATTGCTGAGCAGTAGACAACACAATCCATTATACCATGCTATGCGATGTTTCGATCATCAACTTTACGAAGAAAATAAGACGAAGAAAATAAGGCGATGAAAACATGGTGGCATCAACATTTCAAAGGTTTTATTCGTTTCATGTCATTACAACCATCATGGTGCTTGTTGCTCGGCAAGTGGCTTCCGAGTGAGTCGCTCAGTTGGCAGCCATGGTGCTGGCGATCCAGGAGTTGTAGTTGCACACCTTGGTGTACACGCCGGGGTAGTTGGGCAGGGCGCAGCCGCGACCCCAGGACACGATGCCCTGCAGCTGGCCATTGCACACGACGGGGCCACCGGAGTCTCCCTGCATTGGCGGAATCAGAGGTCAAAGTGTCAGCAGTTAGCAGTTGGCTCCTGCATCTAATGCCATGGTACCCAACCTTTATGTCTGTGAAAAAACTACGTGATTAATATTGAATTAGATGAAAGAGATGGTGAGAGAGTAATTTACTTTGTCTCAATCTGAATGATTGGTGGAGGTGGCACTGGTTTCTAGCAAGAGGGCAGGTCAACGCTCATACTCCCGTTCAGACTTATCAACTCAAGTCGCTTCAGGGTACCTCACCTGGCAGGAGTCCTTGCCACCCTCCAGGTATCCCAGGCAGATCATGTTGTTGGTGATGTTACCGGGGTAGGAGTTCCTGCAGGAGGTATCACTCAGCACGGGCGCCTGGACGCACATGAGGACATCGGGGCTGCCTGTATGGAGACACGCGGTTGGCAATGGTGAGGCATTGGTGCACTGGGGAAAGATATTGGGGTAACGTGAGGACGGAGAAACTCATGAGCAGAAGGGGCGGCAGAAGAGAGTTCAGTGGACTCAGTGTGAAGGTCCCAGCAATGCAGAGCCAATGCAATGGGTTGGTAGCTTGTGCCCATTTATAAACCTGGGAAAAGTAAGCAGATGAAGACAGACACTGAGAAAGTAAAGGAAGACATGGGGGAGGCCTGTGCCAAGAAGTGGCCAATCACAAGTTCACACCACAACAATTACAGATATGGACAAGTCTACTTACAACTCTTAGTCCAGTTTAAACTCCAGGTCAAGCCTTACTCATGCTCAGACCTGTTATTCAATTCTTAGCTACAAACATTGCAAAAAAATCCACGAAAATATCACTAGACAGAGTACCATGTACTTATACTCTTCAATTCACCAACATTTTTTCTTAATGAAATGTTTTAGCATGGTACAAGAATGTGTAAGTGTTGTGTCAGCTTGTATGGAGAAGAAATCAAATAATTTCTCTGATATTTTTTGGATTGTACTGAACGCTCTTCGGCATAACATCCTACGCTTCATCAGTAGTGTTGGGAACTCCCAAGAAGTAGAGCGAAACGCTAGGCATCATGATGAACACCACGTGGCACAGCCAGAAAACACATCCGAGAGCTAAACAGTGCAACGATGAAACCGACATTGTAAAATATTTAAAAAGTCTTCCTTAAATGCTTTTTGCAGGGTAGACGGACGTCTAAGCGCCGTGTCCTCACCGACGCTGGTCTGGGTCTCGCCCCAGCCGGAGATGGTGCACATGACTCCGGTGCCGACGCAGGAGGAGGGCAGCGGGACGGCCTGCGCATACTGGTTGAGGGTGGCGGGCGAGGACAACTTGATGAGCATGATGTCGTTGTCTGTGGTGGCCGAGTGGTACTGGGGGTGGGAGATCGCCTTGGAGGCCTGGATCCACTGCTCGGTGCCCTCGGACGCGAAGATGTTGTGCTCGCCGATGCGCACAGAGATGCGGGAGGCGCTGGGGGTGGAGGAAGTTGATGACAGTAGTGATGATGATTTTTATTCAAAGTGGATCGCTTAAATTTAGCTTTTAGGTTTTTTGGGAGCTTTTATTTTGGCACAGGTAAAACCCATTGGCCCATGAATGCTAATCCTTTATGGGGATCTGGTCACACAATAGAAACGTGGTTACAGCAGTAACAATAAAACACGAACACAACAATCCAAACAAAACTGTACATGGTCAAGTTCCAAAAAGTAAGTTCAAGCATCAACAGGGCACAACTAGCACGTATGGTAAGATTGGTTGTACTGTAATTCTATGCCATCATATCTACACTTCCCACCGTCACAAACCCAAATTGACCAGTGTGGTAGATTGCCAAGTGCTGTAACTATTTGGTATAATCGTATAAAGAAAACAAACTGCTGGGGCACATCGCCATGTTGTGGAAAGAGGATGTCGCATACCTTTGCAATCTGTTCATAGCCCTTTCTCGTTTGTTCGCATGGGTCTCATTCAAAATCATACAATCGGCTTCTTCATATTACCAGCTGTAACACTGCTGCCCCATCGGTGAAGCTCAAGTAAATATTATTTTTGGCTAGGTCTTAGTTCAACAACATGAGCTTCAAGTTCTTTTCAGATAAGGTCGTGATCACCAGGTTGTAGGTGTACACTGCAAATTACACAAGTCGATGTTGCTTCACTGAGACCACCAGACACGCAGCACTCAACGAGATTAGCTCATGTCCACGCGCAGCACACTCACGGCTTGTAGCAGTGAGCGGCAGACACGACCCACTCGCTGGAGATCAGGGAGCCTCCGCAGAAGTGGTATCCGATGTTGAGGGACACCTGCCACGGCTGCGAGTGGGCAGCGCACTCGGAGCCACCCACGATGTGGTCCTCATACATGTATGGGGCCGCCGCTGTCAGCAAAGCAGAGTGTGAATTAGTATCCTGGCCACGGTCAATTACTCAGACCCAACATTCATCGTGAGGATAATCGTCAACAGGATCATGACTATCGACATCGTTTATAAGGCCAAGTGGAGAATCCAAGGGAAGTAGTGGAGGCAATGCTGCCCCCCTCCCACCCACTGAGTCCAAAAGTTATTTTGTTATTGATCTTTTCCAGAAAAAACACCGTAGTATTAATGTAAGCCCCTATTTAAAAGTATGGACATTCATGAATACCCCTCTTGGGGATATTATTGATCCGCCTCTGCTGTCTCTGTGATGATCATCACCACCAATGTTACCATCAACACAGTTACAAAGCCCACATCTAGCAGAAAAAGGCACTCCGCTATGGTTACTAGAAATGTTGCATCAATTGCTCATTCGTCGTTCTTGTCTGATGGACAATATGGGCCCCACAGAAGGAATTTAGAATTAGCACTGATCGCTTAGGAACAAAAACGGAAATTCGTCCCATCTTGCACTTGGGTATAATTCAGTTTTAGCCAAAGACCAACTTTCTGGCACAGCCAAATAAGTAACACACCTTCCTCTTCTCTGATAGTTTGGTGATGCGCATCACCATAGGAGGCGCAAAGTGTTTCATATTGAGCTAACCTAGCGGAGGCCGACGCCAAATTAGGATACCAAAATTGACCAGTAATGATATCCATCATTGCCCTGCTTAAACTAATGCAGATAAACTGCCAGATGTCTATAGGCAAAGATTAGCACGTTTGGATACAGTCGGTGCGAAATAAGTTCAGCATACGTAAATAGACCATCTCTGCAGGACATGGGTCCCAGTTCGACCCAAAACCATTCACTACGCAACCAGTTAGCAGTGGAAGTTACACAAAGTCTCACCAGCGGTGCCCACGAGCAGAGCGAAGATGAGCCCGTACATTGTGCAGTGAAGATCCTGAAAGACGATGCTGAACCACTGCCGATGGTCCACTTTTATACCCGTTGAGAGCCCTCTTATATCATTGCTTTATTCTCATCTCTACGTTACCCAATGCCTTATGTCTGTCTCATTAAACTCGTCGATATTTTCCCACCTGAGACGAAAAATTGCGAGTCAGCCATTCCAAACGTTAAAATTGGTTTCATTTATTGCTTTTTTTTACACGGACGTGGCTTATATTGCTCTGGTTATGATCTCATACTTGGTGGAGATGGTGCCATTTGTGTGTGTGTGTTACGTGGCAGCTGTGAATAAGAGTGTTTTGGCAGTTGCAGACCCATTCGACAAATTGTGGAACCATCCCGATCTCTGTGGAAAAGTTCCGGAATTGAGAGCTTTCCCCTGTGACTAGCCTATGTTCGTAGAATTTAGCTAAAAATAATTGCCTATAAAATTAACACAAACGTAAGTATACTTAAGTATTTATAATATCCTCTAGAGGGGCTATTTAGAGATCCTTTAAGTGAAGTCTGCCAGCGGTGCAGTGATAAATCCATGTCAAGGATGCACCTTTGCCTTTTATACTTATGCCAAGGACATTACTACATTTCTATATTCACGTATATCATGAAGAGAAAGTCAAATGTGTCATAGTCAAAGTTAGTATATTCTATTAAGCAGATCCCTCATTATTTTTTTATTGGAAAGTCAAACACATTAATCCTGATCCATATGTTTATGGATTTGGCCACGTGCCAGATTCTTTGTCAAAATCTCGTAACTTAGCCCCCACCTCTTGATAAAATTAAGACGTTTAAAAAGACAAAATTCGTACATGCCAAGGTGTTGATCACATTCACACCAATAAAGCTCAACGGTGGTTTATGACTTTTCACGACATAATTTGAACGTCCCTACCCGGGCTACATCAGGTAGGGAAGTTTAAAATCCAATGAGGCTGCTTCAAATTTTGATTTGATATATAATAATAAGTAGAAAATAATAATATATTTTATTATTTTATTGTTTCCCTTCAACGTGACTTTACCGAAAGAGCTAAGAATATGAGGCTGCTTCAGTACGCGCCGTGACATCACCACCTACGAAAGCACGCATTATATTCCTATATCTTTTCAACGAGAACCTGGCTGCTTACAATGTGCCTTATTTCAAACAACTTCAAATACATCCATTTCAAAATCACACATAGATCATTGTATCAGCTACGAAAAGCTACAATTTAAGTTGACACTGTTTTGTAACACGACTTTCCATTCTTTTTGTTCACACCTTGCATGTGCCATGGATTATATTTTGATTTAAAGCTTTCGTGACTGCAGTAATTCATATTCTTAGCTCTTTCGGTAAAGTCACGTTGAAGGGAAACAATACAATAATAAAATATATATAAAACAATACAAATTCTCACGACCGTTTGTGTTATGGTCGAAACGTCATGATAATTTTTATTGTTTTATATATATTTTATTATTTTATTGTTTCCCTTCAACGTGACTTTCCCGAAAGACCTAAGAATATGGATTATATTGTTAACAGGAAAAGGGTGTCTCAATTAACTCTCGCCTAGTCACACAAAGTAACTTTTCATTTGTTTCCTACGATGTCCTGTTGTCGGCAGCTGAGCTGTACGTCCACCATATGCAGCAATTCTCATGAACGAGTATCATCATGAGTATGTATGTTGAACATCTTTAGCACGGAACGTAGCCTACTGTGCTAATCAGAGGTGTGGGGGAAGGACAGCAAACTTCAATCTGGATTTAAAAGTGCATAGCTCCAGTGGCTTCCGAATACGCTTGTTTATCCAAGAAAGCCTCACTGTGTCTCATGACTCTTCTTCAGAAGGGTCCTGCCACGTTTTTTGCAGTTGTAGTCAATGCCTCCTATGTATATTCTATTGAGTAATTTACACGTGTGTCCATTTTTGTCTACGTGTGTCACTGTGCATGTGTGATTGCGTCCGGCAAAACAACCCCCTACCTCCTCGCAGTGCCGGATGGGCAACTCTGTCGTGGACAGTGCTGTGGGGGGAGGGCCAATTCCCATTGGCTCCTCCCGTCATGGTGTCTGTGTCCACCACAGTGGCTAAACGGGGGCTCTGGACGGGTGCGAGGGGCTGGTAACCCCTCCACCTTCAATTAATTACCACTAAACCACGAGTTAAACTGAAATATGTAACTAATAAGCTTGTGCCAAAGGCCCCGGGGGGACAGGCGTCTATGACGTCTCCTGGCCAAACCCCAATTGGCGGAGCCAGGAGATTGAATCTCTACCCTCGGGGCTCCTCCAGAAACAACTAAAAGCCACTACGGATGGCCACGTGGAATGTTCGAATGCTCACTGCGGAAGAGAGGCTGCCACTCCTCTGTCGGGAGCTGGACCGGTACCGCCTGGATCTCTGTGGCATTCAGGAGGTCCGGTGGACCGGATCTGGCTCCTACCACCATGAGGGGTGGACAGTCCTCTACTCGGGGCAGCAGACTGCCAAACAACAGGGTGTGGCTCTTCTTTTGAACAAAAGAATGAAGGGGGCGTGGGAGCGTGGCAGTGAGGTGTGGGAAGCTGTAAGCCCCGGGCTACTCTGGGCTCACCTTCCCATCAACCGGAGGCGAGGAGTGGTCGTCGTGGTTACTTTTGCCCCCACCGAAGACGAACATCCGTGGAGGGATGCAGGCAAATCCGATGAGTCAGATGCCTTCCATGACCTCCTGTCACAGGTGCTGGCTAAAGTGGAACCTTGGGATAGAGTTATCATGTTGGGTGACTTCAATACCCGAGTTGGTCATGATGCTGGCACCTGGTCTGGAGTGATTGGAGGGCATGGGCCAGATCAGCTCAATAACAACGGTAGGAGGCTGCTAGATTTTTGTGCAGCCCATGGGCTTGTAATTACCAACACGCTGTTCCGGCATCGGCGCATCCACACAACATCAAGGATGCATGCCGGGTCCAAGCAAGAACATCTGCTGGACTACATAGTGACGGACCAGTGGATGCGAGCCCATGTCCTTGAGACCAGGACCTACCGTGGAGCTGTTTTGCCCTCTGACCATCGATTAGTCATCTGTAAGATGCACCTGCCATTCTTCCACTCCGGTGGTGGGTGTACACCCAGGACCCCATACCAACCTAAAGTGGCCTGGTCTCAGTTATCTGATGAAAGTTGCAAGCGAGAATGTCATCATCGCTTGCGTCTGGGATTGGCATAGTCCCCCACTCCTCCTGATGTTGAGGGTAAATGGGCGAGGTTGAGGACTGTTACTGATGCAACTGCAATGGCTGCTTTGGGTACGTGGTCCAGACCCCTCCAGAGACCCTGGCTCGCAGAGGAGGTGTTCAGGATGGTTGAGAAAAAGCGACAGGCCCACTGTCATCGGCTACAGTATCCCACGTCAGAGAATGAGGAGGCTTACCGCAGCCTTCGCTCGGAGGTTCGGAGAGCCGTGAGGCGCTGCAAGGATGGGTGGTGGTCGCGGGTTGCTGAACAGATGGAGTCTGCCTCAGTGGCCCACGACAACAAATCTCTATTTAACTCCATCAAAAAAGTAACCTGCAGCGCCACACCTATTACCATCATTAGGGGAAAAACGGTGATCCAATCTCCGACCCCCAGGAACAGGTTTGCAGATTTGCTGAGCATTTCTGTGAGGTCCTGGGGGAGGGAAAATCCCTCAGCCAGGAAAGCATCGTGGCTTACAGTGAGGATGACCCTGCTGAGGCTGCGGTGCCTCAAACATTGGAAGAGGTCACCCCTTGTGAGTGGCTGGCTGAAGTACCATCTGTTGAAGAAGTACTGAAGGCGATCCGGAGTCTGAGACCAGGAAAGGCAACGAGCAGAGATGATCTCCCAAGCGAAACGCTGAGGGAGGGTGGCGTTTGTGCACAGACTGCCCTATATGACATCATAACAACAGTCTGGACTACTGGACGGGATCCGCAGGATTGGAGGATGCCCTGCTGGTGCTTCTCTTTAGAAGGGGGACCGCACAGACTGCAACAACTACAGGGGAATCCCACTCCTCAGTGTGCCGGGAAAGGTCCTGGCAAGGATTATTCAACATTGCCTCGCCAGGCACGCTGAGGAGAGGCTTGCAGAGCCCCAATACGGTTTCAGGAAAGGGCGGTCCTGCACAGATGCCATATTTTCTGTTCATCTGCTACAGCAAAGATGTAGGGAATTCCAACAAGACCTACATCTCTGCTTTATTGACCTGGTCAAGGCCTATGATACCATCAGTAGGCCTGGGCTCTGGGTTGTTCTTCGTGCTTTTGCTCCTTGACCCTCTGCTCACGATCATTAAGGACCTTCGTGATGGTGAGCGGGCCCGGGTAAAACTGCGTGGCCGGGAGACAGAGCCATTCCCTGTACACCTTGGGGTGCGACAGGGATGTCCTCGGGCTCCCACATTATTTAACATCTATTTTGACCACGTAGTTCGTGAAGCCTTCAATAGCTGTACCGGGGGAATCTCCATTTGGTACAGATATAACGGGAGGCTGATCGATGCCCGGGTGCGGTCAAGGGATGACTCCCTATTGCTCAACAAAGTTTCGTATGCTGATGATTTGGTATTAGCTGCTCATTCAGAGGAGGAGTTGGAGACGCTGCTGCTGCGACTGGAGCGTGCCACTAAGAGATGGGGCCTTACCATCAGCCCCACCAAAACAAAGCACCTGCCTGGGTATTTTGTAGAATCGGACACTCCACCCCCACAACTCCCAATCGGTGATGGGGCAGTTGTGGAGAGAATGGAGAGTTTCCCATACCTGGGCAGTCTGCTTATGACCGGCTCCAGTTTAACAGCAGAGGTCTCACTCCGAATCAGTCGAGCGGCAATATATTTTCATCGGTTGCATAACGCTGTGTGGAAGCTACCTGGTCTGTCGCTCCGCACTAAGCTTCAGGTCTTCTCGGCCACGGTCATTTCCTCCCTTCTCTACACTTGCGAAACGTTGACCCCCTTAATGGAGCATCTTCGCCGGTTGGAAACATTTAGGCTGGCCAGCCTACGATCCATCCTGGGTTTAACCAGGCTGATTTGTGTGAGGAGCTCAAAAATCCTTGAAAGATCTGGGCAAGGTCCCATCGGTAAGCTCCTCCGGCAGGCAAGGCTGCGTTGGCTGGGTCATGTAGCCTGCATGCACAGCCAACCCCATGCCGAAACAGCTTTTGTTCGGCCGGATCGAGGGGGATAAACAGGAGCGGCGCGGGCTAGAGAAGAGATGGAGTGATGTGGTACAGGAGGACGTGGAGCTGAGTGGGCTTGCCGATGACTGGTACCAGCGGTGTCAAGATCGGCCTCTGTGGAGGGGGCTCGTGAAGGACGCTATTGGGCAGTTGGCGGCAGTCGCCCTCCAACAACAACGAAGGGAGGAGGAGCGACGCTCACAACAATGAGCGGAGCGCCGGGTGGCTAAAGCACAGCAGGTTGGCACAGTAGGGGGCACAGGTGGTGCCGCAGCCAGTCATCTCAGTCAGTCGACCGGTGGCACCTGGGTCTGCCCCGTGACCTCCTGCCCGCGGGCGTTCGACACTTCACGTGGCCTCAAGGTGCACATGGAGTGGCACAAGCGTCGTAGTGACGTCACCGCCACTTAGTGGCGAATGGCGGTTGTTGTTGTTGGTGTCATTTGGGGAGGGGTAGGGTACAGGTTACCGCGCTGTGCTCCGAGACCAGTGACGATTTTCTGAACTGGTCCTGGGCCTCCCCTAGATCGACTCAACCTCAAATGAGTATCTTGTGCGGTGTGTAAACATCGCTACTGGCGAGACAATTGCGGCCGGGTGTGGTGCTGGCCGGCCACCCGCTAGTGTGCCGTTCCGGCCTTCATAGCTGCTCGTTAACAGCACTTCCCCCAACAGTCTGTTACAGGCTATACGGGGGATATTTGACTATGTATTTGTGTCATTTGTGGCGAATGCAGTTTAGCGTTTAGCGCGCTGCACGACGAAGTTAGAGACACAGATTCGTTTCCAACTCACGGCCAACACCAGCGACGATTATATGAACCGGTCCTATGTCGACTGCTGCAATGTGTAAACATCGCTATTAGGTAGACAAAGGCGGCCGGGCGTGGTGCTGGCCACCTACTCCTGGTGTGCAGTGCCGGCCTTGTCTAACACATTTGGACTGGGCCCTCGCCTTCAGCTCTACCTCGATGTCTGTCCTCCCCCCTTCTCTCTCCCCCTGTATCTGCCCCTCCCTCCATTGTCTAACGCACTACTTTACCCCCTCTATCTCCCCCTATCTCTAACCTCCCCCCCATCTCTCCCCCCCTATCTCTACCCTCTTCCTCTCCCCATTGTCGAACATGCTTGCACTGCGCCCTGGCCTTCACCTCCACCTCTATATCTATATCTACCCCCCCTCTCTCTCCCCCTGTCTCTGCCCCCTCCCTCCCCCCATTGTCTTCTACATTTGTGCTGGCTGCCCAGCCCACTTTGAAAGCCCTGATAAGCAGTTGCATTTGGAGGCTTGCCCCTTTGTTTCTCTCTACCTGATGAAGACCGCTGGTGTTGCGATCGAAACGTCGTGGGTTTTTTGCTTTTATTTGTATTTATTTATTATTATTTTATCTTTAAATGTTTCTTTCATTTAATTATCTGTTGTTTTAATTTCATTTTCTATCTATGTGACTTTACCGAAAGAACCACGAATATATATACAATGTTCATGCCCTCATGTAACATCTGACAGTGATGGACATTGTTAGGTTTGGGGTCGTCATCTTATCACTCTACGCAATGGTGTGATAGGATCAAGCTCCGAAATGACCTTTATGACATTAAGTGTGGTTTATTTTTCACAATTATGTTCACGTTTGTAATTGCATACCAGTTCTATATCACTGCAGCACTGTTGCCTGTCATTCGAATAAATTTGGTCACGTATATTGTGACGGTGATCGACGACAAGTGGACCACAATGTACATCTTCACTCAACACTCGTGAGGGTTTTCGCATCTTGCACAATAGTCAATAGCTTTTTACATGCTTCTACATTGTTGTTTGAAAGTTATGCTTGCCGAGAGGGTGCGACAGCCAACCACGGTTACTTTGGGGCATGATACGCTGGTTGACCAGCTGACACGTGACAGGATGATATTGGAGGGGGGCTACTGGTGGACAGGGCGGTCACGTGGTCCAAAAGAGCTCTCGGGAAACTTCAAGAAAGAGCTCGAGAGATCTGGAAGGTGGGCGAGGCGAAGGGCGGAGCCAGCTCCAGCCCGGGTTCATAAAACCAGTGCCCCGTGAGGAGCTCGATGTTTTTCGTGTGCTGGTGTTACGAAGATCCACGTCGGGGAGAAGAAGCCTCTAGCCACGCGGTCCTGGACGCAGCTTGTGGTCCGGACCGGGATAGCGATCCGTGTCTAGTTATGCCATAGCGTGGTTAGATGGGCATTCGAGACCCGTGTGTAGATCGTGTTATGTTGCGTGCTGTTGTTTAATAAATAGTGTTGCTCCCAAGATAACATCTGCGACTCAGTTGGACTCATTACACATTGTTGTTTGAAACTTCTGCTTGCTGCAATATCAAATATTCACGATATGACACGATATTGCATTTCACGAAAGCAATGATCGAGATATCTGTTTACCATGACTTTGTAATGTATAAGACATTGTCTCGTTTGATTTGCATTGATGAACAGTGCGGTTGTATGAAATGACGGGAGATGCTGTGGTACCAGGTTTAATAGCACACTCGACTTGCAATCCAATTCTCGATTCAATCTCCCGGTGTGGCAGTTGAAACAACGGGATACATTTAATTAATCCCCTAGTCTCTGTCCACCCAGCAGTCTAAAGGTTATTTTTTTGTATTTGTGTATTGGTTACGTTATGCGCACGTTACTTATTGCTGGTTTCCATTACAAAATGATATTATATTTACAGTTCTGAGGCTGGGATTGAGATAGGAGGGGGTGACCTGCAGTGACTTTCTCTGTCTCCTCACGAGCCCTTCTACATACAGAACGTGTAACACATGTTCAACAGTCACGCATAAAGGAAATGTCCACACATCACGGCGTGCATCTTGGCAGTCCGCTCGTTGAGGATGTCAAACAGACGCTGATATGGCGGCTCATTCACGTTCATGTAACTGATGTACACAGACAGACGACACCCATTACGCCGAACTCCGGCGTTCTTTGGATTTTTAGAGATCTTGACGAATAGGTGTGTGAGGTTCGACGATTCGGTGTTAAGTCCGAGTTTTGGATTTGAGTTCAGAATCAGAAGAATGATTTAGCCTGAAGGAATCCGATGTGCTATAAAGCTCTTTTCACAGATGTCCGCAGAGCAGGATTAGTAATGGTGCGGCTTGGGGACGCGCGGCTAACATCAGTGGCGAGTGGTTACGTGAACTGCACCTGCTCCCCATCCCATCACCACGCGCCCCCACATCACAAAAAATGACAGCCATTCTCCAGCAGTGAATTTGATGGTGATGATAAAAATATCTCAATATGAGAGCACACCCCCTGTGAATGGCCGTGTGAGTGTGTGTGTGCCTATGTCGTGAAGGACATGACTGTTCAGTTGGAGGCAGTCGCCCTCCAACAACAAAGGAGGGCAGAGGAGCGACGCTCACAACAACGAATTTCAGCGGCGGGCGGATAAAATGGAGCAAGATGGCACAGTAAGGGACACAGCTGGTGTGCATCTGCCAGTCATCTCAGTGAGTCGACCCATGGCATCTGGGTCGGTCCTGTGACCTGTCAGAAAGCTTTCGACACTTAACGCGGCCTTAAAGTGCACTTGGCCTGGCACAGTCGCCGTGTTGACGTCACCGCCACTTAGTGGTAAATGGCGGTTGTTGTTGTTCGAAGGTACAACGTGGTGATTGCTAAACGCCGTGCGGTTTAAAGTTTCCAGCGCCCCTCACAAAAGGTGAACCGGACTCGACGATCAACTCTTATGCCAGAATGGTTCATCGAGTCCTCAACAGATGATCGATTTACCGACAATCGATTATTAAATCTTGCGGGAGAGATGGAAAGAGGAATTTATTTTCATGGGGCGGGTCATATTCAAATTAGGACAATGGCCTGGTTGTGATTGGCTGCGAGCGTCCCTGAGAGCGCCCCAGGGTCACGCTGTAGCTCCTGTGTCGAGCTGTGGGAGGAGTTTGGATCGACCAATGGGAAGCCGACATTATCCATCTCATTTGCATATCACCCCCTCCTTTGTATCGACTCAAATAAGTTGATTCTTGGCAAAACGATTCGACATGCCCAAAGCAAATTACTTAAACTGCCAACTTTATTGGTATGAACAATTTGAACTAAACATGTTTTTTAAACGTATACTATTGATTCAAGGCTTGCAGGTAGGAGGTATAGGGCCACCATACCAAGGGGGTTAGGAAGTCCTGTGCTGTATAGGCTGCTACGGCGCTGCTTGTAGATTGGAGAGCAGTAGAGCAACTCAATCCATTGTACCATGCTAGGCGATGTTTCGATCATCAACTTTACGAAGAAAATAAGGCGACAGAAACATGGCATCAACATTTCAAAGGTTTTATTCGTTTCATGGCATTACAACCATCATGGTGCTTGTTGCTCGGCAAGGTGGCTTCCGAGTGAGTCGCTCAGTTGGCAGCCATGGTGCTGGCGATCCAGGAGTTGTAGTTGCACACCTTGGTGTACACGCCGGGGTAGTTGGGCAGGGCGCAGCCGCGACCCCAGGACACGATGCCCTGCAGCTGGCCATTGCACACGACGGGGCCACCGGAGTCTCCCTGCATTGGCGGAATCAGAGGTCAAAGGGTCAGCAGTTAGCAGTTGGCTCCTGCATCTAATGCCATGGTACCCAACCTTTATGTCTGTGAAAAAACTACGTGATTAATATTGAATTAGATGAAAGAGATGGTGAGAGAGTAATTTACTTTGTCTCAATCTGAATGATTGGTGGAGGTGGCACTGGTTTCTAGCAAGAGGGCAGGTCAACGCTCATACTCCCGTTCAGACTTATCAACTCAAGTCGCTTCAGGGTACATCACCTGGCAGGAGTCCTTGCCACCCTCCAGGTATCCCAGGCAGATCATGTTGTTAGTGATGTCACCGGGATAGGAGTTCCTGCAGGAGGTATCACTCAGCACGGGCGCCTGGACGCACATGAGGACATCGGGGCTGCCTGTATGGAGACACGCGGTTGGCAGTGGTGAGGCATTGGTGCACTGGGGAAAGATATTGAGGTAACGTGAGGACGGAGAAACTCATGAGCAGAAGGGGCGGCAGAAGAGAGTTCAGTGGACTCAGCGTGAAGGTCCCTCAATGCAGAGCCAATGCAATGGGTTGGTAGCTTGTGCCCATTTATAAACCTGGGGAAAAGTAAGCAGATGAAGACAGACACTGAGAAAGTAAAGGAAGACATAGGGGAGGCCTGTGCCAAGAAGTGGCCAATCACAAATTCACACCACAACAATTACAGATATGGACATGTCTTCTTACAACTCTTAGTCCAGTTTAAACTCCAGGTCAAGCCTTACACATGCTCAGACCTGTTATTCAATTCTTAGCTATAAACATTGCAAAAAAATCCACGAAAATATCACTAGACAGAGTACCATGTACATATACTCTTCAATTCACCAACATTTTTTCTTAATGAAATGTTTCAGCATGGTACAAGAATGTGCAAGTGTTGTGTCAGCTTGTATGGAGAAGAAATCAAATAATTTCTCTGATATGTTTTTGGATTGTACTGAGTGCTATTCGGCATAACATCCGAGCTTCACCAGTAGTGTTGGGAACTCTCAAGAAGGAGAGCGAAACGCTAGTCGTCATGACGAACACCACGTGGCACAGCCAGAAAACACATCCGAGAGCTAAACAGAACAACGATGAAACCGACATTGTAAAATATTTAAAAAGTCTTCCTCAAATGCTTTTTGCAGGGTAGACGGACGTCTAAGCGCCGTGTCCTCACCGACGCTGGTCTGGGTCTCGCCCCAGCCGGAGATGGTGCACATGACTCCAGTGCCGACGCAGGAGGAGGGCAGCGGGATGGCCTGCGCATACTGGTTGAGGGTGGCGGGCGAGGACAACTTGATGAGCATGATGTCGTTGTCTGTGGTGGCCGAGTGGTACTGGGGGTGGGAGATCGCCTTGGAGGCCTGGATCCACTGCTCGGTGCCCTCGGACGCGAAGATGTTGTGCTCGCCAATGCGCACAGAGATGCGGGACGCGCTGGGGGTGGAGGAAGTGGATGACAGTAGTGATGATGATTTTTATTCAAAGTGGATCGCTTAAATTTAGGTTTTAGGTTTTTTGGGAGCTTTTATTTTGGCACAGGTAAAACCCATTGGCCCATGAATGCTAATCCTTTATGGGGATCTGGTCACACAATAGAAACGTGGTTACAGCAGTAACAATAAAACACGAACACAACAATCCAAACAAAACTGTACATGGTCAAGTTCCGAAAAGTAAGTTCAAGCATCAACAGGGCACAACTAGCACGTATGGTAAGATTGGTTGTACTGTAATTCTATGCCATCATATCTACACTTCCCACCGTCACAAACCCAAATTGGCCAGTGTGGTAGATTGCCAAGTGGTGTAACTATTTGGTATAATCGTATAAAGAAAACAAACTGCTGGGGCACATCGCCATGTTGTGGAAAGAGGATGTCGCATACCTTTGCAATCTGTTCATAGCCCTTTCTCGTTTGTTCGCATGGGTCTCATTCAAAATCATACAATCGGCTTCTTCATATTACCAGCTGTAACACTGCTGCCCCATCGGTGAAGCTCAAGTAAATATTATTTTTGGCTAGGTCTTAGTTCAACAACATGAGCTTCAAGTTCTTTTCAGATAAGGTCGTGATCACCAGGTTGTAGGTGTACACTGCAAATTACACAAGTCGATGTTGCTTCACTGAGACCACCAGACACGCAGCACTCAACGAGATTAGCTCATGTCCACGCGCAGCACACTCACGGCTTGTAGCAGTGAGCGGCAGACACGACCCACTCGCTGGAGATCAGGGAGCCTCCGCAGAAGTGGTATCCGATGTTGAGGGACACCTGCCACGGCTGCGAGTGGGCAGCGCACTCGGAGCCACCCACGATGTGGTCCTCATACATGTATGGGGCCGCCGCTGTCAGCAAAGCAGAGTGTGAATTAGTATCCTGGCCACGGTCAATTACTCAGACCCAACATTCATCGTGAGGATAATCGTCAACAGGATCATGACTATCGACATCGTTTATAAGGCCAAGTGGAGAATCCAAGGGAAGTAGTGGAGGCAATGCTGCCCCCCTCCCACCCACTGAGTCCAAAAGTTATTTTGTTATTGATCTTTTCCAGAAAAAACACCGTAGTATTAATGTAAGCCCCTATTTAAAAGTATGGACATTCATGAATACCCCTCTTGGGGATATTATTGATCCGCCTCTGCTGTCTCCGTGATGATCATCACCACCAATGTTACCATCAACACAGTTACAAAGCCCACATCTAGCAGAAAAAGGCACTCCGCTATGGTTACTAGAAATGTTGCATCAATTGCTCATTCGTCGTTCTTGTCTGATGGACAATATGGGCCCCACAGAAGGAATTTAGAATTAGCACTGATCGCTTAGGAACAAAAACGGAAATTCGTCCCATCTTGCACTTGGGTATAATTCAGTTTTAGCCAAAGACCAACTTTCTGGCACAGCCAAATAAGCAACACACCTTCCTCTTCTCTGATAGTTTGGTGATGCGCATCACCATAGGAGGCGCAAAGTGTTTCATATTGAGCTAACCTAGCGGAGGCCGACGCCAAATTAGGATACCAAAATTGACCACTAATGATATCCATCATTGCCCTGCTTAAACCAATGCTGTTAAACTGCCAGATGTCTATAGGCAAAGATTAGCACGTTTGGATACAGTCGGTGCGAAATAAGTTCAGCATACGTAAATAGACCATCTCTGCAGGACATGGGTCCCAGTTCGACCCAAAACCATTCACTACGCAACCAGTTAGCAGTGGAAGTTACACAAAGTCTCACCAGCGGTGCCCACGAGCAGAGCGAAGATGAGCCCGTACATTGTGCAGTGAAGATCCTGAAAGACGATGCTGAACCACTGCCGATGGTCCACTTTTATACCCGTTGAGAGCCCTCTTATATCATTGCTTTATTCTCATCTCTACGTTACCCAATGCCTTATGTCTGTCCCATTAAACTCGTCGATATTTTCCCACCTGAGACGAAAAATTGCGAGGCAGCCATTCCAAACGTTAAAATTGGTTTCATTTATTGCTTTTTTTTACACGGACGTGGCTTATATTGCTCTGGTTATGATCTCATACTTGGTGGAGATGGTGCCATTTGTGTGTGTGTGTTACGTGGCAGCTGTGAATAAGAGTGTTTTGGCAGTTGCAGACCCATTCGACAAATTGTGGAACCATCCCAATCTCTGTGGAAAAGTTCCGGAATTGAGAGCTTTTCCCTGTGACTAGCCTATGTTCGTAGAATTTAGCTAAAAATAATTGCCTATAAAATTAACACAAACGTAAGTATACTTAAGTATTTATAATATCCTCTAGAGGGGCTTTTTAGAGATCCTTTAAGTGAAGTCTGCCAGCGGTGCAGTGATAAATCCATGTCAAGGATGCACCTTTGCCTTTTATACTTATGCCAAGGACATTACTACATTTCTATATTCACGTATATCATGAAGAGAAAGTCAAATGTGTCATAGTCAAAGTTAGTATATTCTATTAAGCAGATCCCTCATTATTTTTTATTGGAAAGTCAAACACATTAATCCTGATCCATATGTTTATGGATTTGGCCACGTGCCAGATTCTTTGTCAAAATCTCGTAACTTAGCCCCCACCTCTTGATAAAATTAAGACGTTTAAAAAGACAACATTCGTACATGCCAAGGTGTTGATCACATTCACACCAATAAAGCTCAACGGTGGTTTATGACTTTTCACGACATAATTTGAACGTCCCTACCCGGGCTACATCAGGTAGGGAAGTTTAAAATCCAATGAGGCTGCTTCAAATTTTGATTTGATATATAATAATAAGTAGAAAATAATAATATATTTTATTATTTTATTGTTTCCCTTCAACGTGACTTTATCGAAAGAGCTAAGAATATGAGGCTGCTTCAGTACGCGCCGTGACATCACCACCTACGAAAGCACGCATTATATTCCCATATCTTTTCAACGAGAACCTGGCTGCTTACAATGTGACTTATTTCAAACAAATTCAAATACATCCATTTCAAAATCACACATAGATCATTGTATCAGCTACGAAAAGCTACAATTTAAGTTGACACTGTTTTGTAACACGACTTTCCATTCTTTTTGTTCACACCTTGCATGTGCCATGGATTATATTTTGATTTAAAGCTTTCGTGACTGCAGTAATTCATATTCTTAGCTCTTTCGGTAAAGTTACGTTGAAGGGAAACAATACAATAATAAAATATATATAGAAAACAATAAAAATTCTCACGACCGTTTGTGTTATGGTCGAAACGTCGTGATAATTTTTATTGTTTTATATATATTTTATTATTTTATTGTTTCCCTTCAACGTGACTTTACCGAAAGAGCTTAGAATATGGATTATATTGTTAACAGGAAAAGGGTGTCTCAATTAACTCTCGCCTAGTCACACAAAGTAACTTTTCAATTGTTTCCTACGATGTCCTGTTGTCGGCAGCTGAGCTGTACGTCCACCATATGCAGCAATTCTCATGAACGAGTATCATCATGAGTATGTATGTTGAACATCTTTCGCATGGAGCGTAGCCTACTGTGCTAATCAGAGGTGTGGGGGAAGGACAGCAAACTTCAATCTGGATTTAAAAGTGCATATCTCCAGTGGCTTCCGAATACGCTTGTTTATCCAAGAAAGCCTCACTGTGTCTCATGACTCTTCTTCAGAAGGGTCCTGCCACGTTTTTTGCAGTTGTAGTCAATGCCTCCTATGTATATTCTATTGAGTAATTTACACGTGTGTCCATTTTTGTCTACGTGTGTCACTGTGCATGTGTGATTGCGTCCGGCAAAACAACCCCCTACCTCCTCGCAGTGCCGGATGGGCAACTCTGTCGTGGACAGTGCTGTGGGGGGAGGGCCAATTCCCATTGGCTCCTCCCCTCATTGCGTCTGTGTCCACCATAGTGGCTAAACGGGGGCTCTGGATGGGTGCGAGGGGCTGGTAACCCCTCCACCTTCAATTAATTACCATTAAACCACGAGTTAAACTAAAATATGTAACTAATAAGCTTGTGCCTTAGGCCCCGGGGAGACAGGCGTCTATGACGTCTCCTGGCCAAACCCCAATTGGCGGAGCCAGGAGATTGAATCTCTACCCTCGGGGCTCCTCCAGAAACAACTAAAAGCCACTACGGACGGCCACGTGGAATGTTCGAATGCTCACTGCGGAAGAGAGGCTGCCACTCCGCTGTCGGGAGCTGGACCGGTACCGCCTGGATCTCTGTGGCATTCAGGAGGTCCGGTGGACCGGTTCTGGCTCCTGCCACCATGAGGGGTGGACAGTCCTCTACTCGGGGCAGCAGACTGCCAAACAACAGGGTATGGCTCTTCTTTTGAACAAAAGAATGAAGGGGGTGTGGGAGCGTGGCAGTGAGGTGTGGGAAGCTGTAAGCCCCGGGCTACTTTGGGCTCGCCTTCCCATCAACCGGAGGCGAGGAGTGGTGGTCGTGGTTATTTTTGCCCCCACCGAAGACGAACATCCGTGGAGGGATGCAGGCAAATCCGATGAGTCAGATGCCTTCTATGACCTCCTGTCACATGTGCTGGCTAAAGTTGCACCTTGCGATAGAGTTATCATGTTGGGTGAGTTTAATGCCCGAGTTGGTCATGATGCTGGCACCTGGTCTGGAGTGATTGGAGGGCATGGGCCAGATCAGCTCAATAACAACGGTAGGAGGCTGCTAGATTTTTGTGCAGCCCATGGGCTTGTAATTACCAACACGCTGTTCCGGCATCGGCGCATCCACACAACATCAAGAATGCATGCCGGGTCCAAGCAAGAACATCTGCTGGACTACATAGTGACGGACCAGCGGATGCGAGCCCATGTCCTTGAGACCAGGACCTACCGTGGAGCTGTTCTGCCCTCTGACCATCGATTAGTCATCTGTAAGATGCACCTGCCATTCTTCCACTCCGGTGGTGGGTGTACACCCAGGACCCCATTCCAACCTAAAGTGGCCTGGTCTCAGTTATCTGATGAAAGTTGCAAGCGAGAATGTCATCATCGCTTGCGTCTGGGATTGGCATAGTCCCCCACTCCTCCTGATGTTGAGGGTAAATGGCCGAGGTTGAGGACTGTTACTGATGCAACTGTAATGGCTGCTTTGGGTACGTGGTTCAGACCTCCCCTAGACCCTGGCTCGCAGAGGAGGTGTTTAGGATGGTTGAGAAAAAGCGACAGGCCCACTGTCATCGGCTACAGAATCCCACGTCAGAGAATGAGGAGGCTTACCGCAGCCTTCGCACGGAGGTTCGGAGAGCCGTGAGGCGCTGCAAGGATAGTTGGTGGTCGCGGGTTGCTGAGGAAATGGAATCTGCCTCAGTGGCCCACGACCACAAATCTCTATTTAACTCCATCAAAAAAGTAACCTGCAGCGCCACACCTATTACCATCATTAGGGGAAAAACGGTGATCCAATCTCCGACCCCCAGGAACAGGTTTGCAGATTTGCTGAGCATTTCTGTGAGGTCCTGGGGGAGGGAAAATCCCTCAGCCAGGAAAGCATCGTGGCTTAAAGTGAGGATGACCCTGCTGAGGCTGCGGTGCCTCAAACATTGGAAGAGGTCACCCCTTGTGAGTGGCTGGCTGAAGTACCATCTGTTGAGGAAGTGCTGAAGGCGATCCAGAGTCTGAGAAAAGGAAAGGCAGCGAGCAGAGATGATCTCCAAAGCGAAACGCTGAGGGAGGGTGGCGTTTGTGCGCAGACTGCCCTATATGACATCATAACAACAGTCTGGACTACTGGACGGGATCCGCAGGATTGGAGGATGCCCTGCTGGTGCTTCTCTTTAGAAGGGGGACCGCACAGACTGCAACAACTACAGGGGCATCCCACTCCTCAGTGTGCCGGGAAAGGTCCTGGCAAGGATTATTCAACATTGCCTCGCCAGGCACGCTGAGGAGAGGCTTGCAGAGCCCCAATGCGGTTTCAGGAAAGGGCGGTCCTGCACAGATGCCATATTTTCTGTCCATCTGCTACAGCAGAGATGTAGGGAATTCCAACAAGACCTACATCTCTGCTTTATTGACCTGGTCAAGGCCTATGATACCATCAGTAGGCCTGGGCTCTGGGTCGTTCTTCGTGCTTTTGGAGTCCCTGACCCTCTGCTCACGATCATTAAGGACCTTCGTGATGGTGAGCGGGCCCGGGTAAAACTACTTGGCCGGGAGACAGAGCCATTCCCTGTACACCTTGGGGTGCGACAGGGATGTCCTCGGGCTCCCACATTATTTAACATCTATTTTGACCACGTAGTTCGTGAAGCCTTCAATAGCTGTACCGGGGGAATCTCCATTTGGTACAGATATAATCGGAGGCTGATCGATGCCTGGGTGCGGTCAAGGGATGACTCCCTATTGCTCAACCAAGTTACGTATGCTGATGATTTGGTATTAGCTGCTCATTCAGAGGAGGAGTTGGAGACGCTGCTGCTGCGACTGGAGCGTGCCACTAAGAGATGGGGCCTTACCATCAGCCCCACCAAAACAAAGCACCTGCCTGGGTATGTTGTACCATCGGACACTCCACCCCCACAACTCCCAATCGGTGATGGGGCAGTTGTGGAGAGAGTGGAGAGTTTCCCATACCTGGGCAGTCTGCTTATGACCGGCTCCAGTTTAACAGCAGAGGTCTCAATCCGAATCAGTCGAGCGGCAATATCTTTTCATCGGTTGCGTAACGCTGTGTGGAAGCTACCTGGTCTGTCGCTCCGCACTAAGCTTCAGGTCTTCTCGGCCACGGTCATTTCCTCCCTTCTCTACACTTGCGAAACGTGGACCCCCTTAATGGAGCATCTTCGCCGGTTGGAAACATTTAGGCTGGCCAGCCTACGATCCATCCTGGGTTTAACCAGGCTGATTTGTGTGAGGAGCTCAAAAATCCTTGAAAGATCTGGGCAAGGTCCCATCGGTAAGCTCCTCCGGCAGGCAAGGCTGCGTTGGCTGGGTCATGTAGCCTGCATGCACAGCCAACCCCATGCCGAAACAGCTTTTGTTCGGCCGGATCGAGGGGGCTAAACGGGAGCGGCGCGGGCTAGAGAAGAGATGGAGTGATGTGGTACAGGAGGACGTGGAGCTGAGTGGACTTGCCGATGACTGGTACCAGCGGTGTCAAGATCGGCCTCTGTGTAGGGGGCTCGTGAAGGACGCTATTGGGCAGTTGGAGGCAGTCGCCCTCCAACAACAATGAAGGGAGGAGGAGCGACGCTCACAACAATGAGCGGAGCGCCAGGTGGCTAAAGCACAGCAGGTTGGCACAGTAGGGGGCACAGGTGGTGCACCAGCCAGTCATCTCAGTCAGTCGACCGGTGGCACCTGGGTCTGCCCCGTGACCTCCTGCCCGCGGGCGTTCGACACTTCACGTGGCCTCAATGTGCACATGGACTGGCACAAGCGTCGTGGTGACGTCACCGCCACTTAGTGGCGAATGGCGGTTGTTGTTGTTGGTGTCATTTGGGGAGCGGTAGGGTACAGGTTACTGCGCTGTGCTACGAGACCAGTGACGATTTTCTGAACTGGTCCTGGGCCTCCCCTAGATCGACTCAACCGCAAATGAGTATCTTGTGCGGTGTGTAAACATCGCTACTGGCGAGACAATTGCGGTCGGGTGTGGTGCTGACCGGCCACCCGCTAGTGTGCCGTTCCGGCCTTCATAGCTGCTCGTTAACAGCACTTCCCCCAACAGTCTGTTACAGGCTATACGGGGATATTTGACTATGTATTTGTGTCATTTGTGGTGAATGCAGTTTAGCGTTTAGCGCGCTGCACGACGAAGTTAGAGACACAGATTCGTTTCCAACTCACGGCCAACACCAGCGACGATTATATGAACCGGTCCTATGTCGACTGCTGCAATGTGTAAACATCGCTATTAGGTAGACAAAGGCGGCCGGGCGTGGTGCTGGCCACCTACTCCTGGTGTGCAGTGCCGGCCTTGTCTAACACATTTGGACTGGGCCCTCGCCTTCAGCTCCACCTCGATGTCTGTCCTCCCCCCTTCTCTCTCCCCCTGTATCTGCCCCTCCCTCCATTGTCTAACGCACTACTTTACCCCCTCTATCTCCCCCTATCTCTAACCTGCCCTCCATCTCTCCCCCCCTATCTCTACCCTCTTCCTCTCCCCATTGTCGAACATGCTTGCACTGCGCCCTGGCCTTCACCTCCACCTCTATATCTATATCTACCCCCCCTCTCTCTCCCCCTGTCTCTGCCCCCTCCCTCCCCCCATTGTCTTCTACATTTGTGCTGGCTGCCCAGCCCACTTTGAAAGCCCTGATAAGCAGTTGCATTTGGAGGCTTGCCCCTTTGTTTCTCTCTACCTGATGAAGACCGCTGGTGTTGCGATCGAAACGTCGTGGGTTTTTTGCTTTTATTTGTATTTATTTATTATTATTTTATCTTTAAATGTTTCTTTCATTTAATTATCTGTTGTTTTAATTTCATTTTCTATCTATGTGACTTTACCGAAAGAACCACGAATATATATATACAATGTTCATGCCCTCATGTAACATCTGACAGTGATGGACATTGTTAGGTTTGGGGTCGTCATCTTATCACTCTACGCAATGGTGTGATAGGATCAAGCTCCGAAATGACCTTTATGACATTAAGTGTGGTTTATTTTTCACAATTATGTCCACGTTTGTAATTGCATACCAGTTCTATATCACTGCAGCACTGGAGCCTGTCATTCGAATAAATTTGGTCACGTATATTGTGACGGTGATCGACGACAAGTGGACCACAATGTACATCTTCACTCAACACTCGTGAGGGTTTTCGCATCTTGCACAATAGTCAATAGCTTTTTACATGCTTCTACATTGTTGTTTGAAAGTTATGCTTGCCGAGAGGGTGCGACAGCCAACCACGGTTACTTTGGGGCATGATACGCTGGTTGACCAGCTGACACGTGACAGGATGATATTGGAGGGGGGCTACTGGTGGACAGGGCGGTCACGTGGTCCAAAAGAGCTCTCGGGAAACTTCAAGAAAGAGCTCGAGAGATCTGGAAGGTGGGCGAGGCGAAGGGCGGAGCCAGCTCCAGCCCGGGTTCATAAAACCAGTGCCCCGTGAGGAGCTCGATGTTATTCGTGTGCTGGTGTTACGAAGATCCACGTCGGGGAGAAGAAGCCTCTAGCCACGCGGTCCTGGACCCAGCTTGTGGTCCGGACCAGGATAGCGATCCGTGTCTAGTTATGCCATAGCGTGGTTAGATGGGCATTCGAGACCCGTGTGTAGATCGTGTTATGTTGCGTGCTGTTGTTTAATAAATAGTGTTGCTCCCAAGATAACATTTGCGACTCAGTTGGACTCATTACACATTGTTGTTTGAAACTTCTGCTTGCTGCAATATCAAATATTCACGATATGACACGATATTGCATTTCACGAAAGCAATGATCGAGATATCTGTTTACCATGACTTTGTAATGTATAAGACATTGTCTCGTTTGATTTGCATTGATGAACAGTGCGGTTGTATGAAATGACGGGAGATGCTGTGGTACCAGGTTTAATAGCACACTCGACTTGCAATCCAATTCTCGATTCAATCTCCCGGTGTGGCAGTTGAAACAACGGGATACATTTAATTAATCCCCTAGTCTCTGTCCACCCAGCAGTCTAAAGGTTATTTTTTATATTTGTGTATTGGTTACGTTATGCGCACGTTACTTATTGCTGGTTTCCATTACAAAATGATATTATATTTACAGTTCTGAGGCTGGGATTGAGATAGGAGGGGGTGACCTGCAATGACTTTCTCTGTCTCCTCACGAGCCCTTCTACATACAGAACGTGTAACACATGTTCAACAGTCACGCATAAAGGAAATGTCCACACATCACGGCGTGCATCTTGGCAGTCCGCTCGTTGAGGATGTCAAACAGACGCTGATATGGCGGCTCATTCACGTTCATGTAACTGATGTACACAGACAGACGACACCCATTACGCCGAACTCCGGCGTTGTTTGGATTTTTAGAGATCTTGACGAATAGGTGTGTGAGGTTCTACGATTCGGTGTTAAGTCCGAGTTTTGGATTTGAGTTCAGAATCAGAAGAATGATTTAGCCTGAAGGAATCCGATGTGCTATAAAGCTCTTTTCACAGATGTCCGCGGAGCAGGATGAGTAATGGTGCGGCTTGGGGACGCGCGGCTAACATCAGTGGCGAGTGGTTACGTGAACTGCACCTGCTCCCCATCCCATCACCACGCGCCCCCACATCACAAAAAATGACAGCCATTCTCCAGCAGTGAATTTGATGGTGATGATAAAAATATCTCAATATGAGAGCACACCCCCTGTGAATGGCCGTGTGAGTGTGTGTGTGCCTATGTCGTGAAGGACATGACTGTTCAGTTGGAGGCAGTCGCCCTCCAACAACAAAGGAGGGCAGAGGAGCGACGCTCACAACAACGAATTTCAGCGGCGGGCGGATAAAATGGAGCAAGATGGCACAGTAAGGGACACAGCTGGTGTGCATCTGCCAGTCATCTCAGTGAGTCGACCCATGGCATCTGGGTCGGTCCTGTGACCTGTCAGAAAGCTTTCGACACTTAACGCGGCCTTAAAGTGCACTTGGCCTGGCACAGTCGCCGTGTTGACGTCACCGCCACTTAGTGGTAAATGGCGGTTGTTGTTGTTCGAAGGTACAACGTGGTGATTGCTAAACGCCGTGCGGTTTAAAGTTTCCAGCGCCCCTCACAAAAGGTGAACCGGACTCGACGATCAACTCTTATGCCAGAATGGTTCATCGAGTCCTCAACAGATGATCGATTTACCGACAATCGATTATTAAATCTTGCGGGAGAGATGGAAAGAGGAATTTATTTTCATGGGGCGGGTCATATTCAAATTAGGACAATGGCCTGGTTGTGATTGGCTGCGAGCGTCCCTGAGAGCGCCCCAGTGTCACGCTGTAGCTCCTGTGTGGAGCTGTGGGAGGAGTTTGGATCGACCAATGGGAAGCCGACATTATCCATCTCATTTGCATATCACCCCCTCCTTTGTATCGACTCAAATAAGTTGATTCTTGGCAAAACGATTCGACATGCCCAAAGCAAATTACTTAAACTGCCAACTTTATTGGTATGAACAATTTGAACTAAACATGTTTTTTAAACGTATACTATTGATTCAAGGATTGCAGTTAGGAGGTATAGGGCCACCATACCAAGGGGGTTAGGAAGTCCTGTGCTGTATAGGCTGCTACGGCGCTGCTTGTAGATTGCAGAGCAGTAGAGCAACTCAATCCATTGTACCATGCTAGGCGATGTTTCGATCATCAACTTTACGAAGAAAATAAGGCGACAGAAACATGATGGCATCAACATTTCAAAGGTTTTATTCGTTTCATGGCATTACAACCATCATGGTGCTTGTTGCTCGGCAAGGTGGCTTCCGAGTGAGTCGCTCAGTTGGCAGCCATGGTGCTGGCGATCCAGGAGTTGTAGTTGCACACCTTGGTGTACACGCCAGGGTAGTTGGGCAGGGCGCAGCCGCGACCCCAGGACACGATGCCCTGCAGCTGGCCATTGCACACGACGGGGCCACCGGAGTCTCCCTGTGGTGGTGGCATCAGAGGTCAAAGGGTCAGCAGCTAGCAGTTGGCTCCTGCATCAGATGCCATGGTTCTCAACCTTTATGTCTGTTAAAAAAACTACGTGATTAATATTGAATTAGATGAAAGAGATGCTAAGAGAGTAATTAACTTCGTCTGGTTGGTGGAGGTTGGTGGAGGTGGCACTGGTTTCTAGCAAGAGGGCAGGTCGACGCTCATACTCCTGTTCAGTCTTATCAACTCCAGTCGCTTCAGGGTACCTCACCTGGCAGGAGTCCTTGCCACCCTCCAGGTATCCCAGGCAGATCATGTTGTTGGTGATGTCACCGGGGTAGGAGTTTCTGCAGGAGGTATCACTCAGGACGGGCGCTTGGACGCACATGAGGACATCGGGGCTGCCTGTATGGAGACACGCGGTTGGCAGTGGTGAGGCATTGGTGCACTGGGGAAAGATAACGTGAGGACGGAGAAACTCATGAGCAGAAGGGGCGGCAAAGGAGAGTGCAGTGGACTCAGCGTGAAGGTCCCAGTAATGCAGAGCCAATGCAATGGGTTGGTAGCTTGTGCCCATTTATAAACCTGGGGAAAAGTAAGCAGAGGAAGAGAGTGGAAAAGAGTTCCGTGACGACTGCTGGACAGACACTGAGAAAGTAAAGGAAGCCATGGGGGAGGTCTGTTCCCATAAGTGTCCAATCACAAGCTCAGACCACAACAACAACAGATATGGACAACTCTAGTTACAACTCTTAGTCCAGTTTAAACTCCAGGTCAAGCCTGCCTCATGCTCAGAACTGTTATTCAACCCTTAGCTATAAACATTGCAAATAAATCCACGAAAATATCACTAGAGAGAGTTCCATGAACTCATACCCTTCAAGTCACTGACATTTTTTTTTCCTAATGAAATGTTTTAGCATGGTACAATAATGTGTACGTGTTGTGTCAGCTTGTATGGAGAAGAAATCAAATGATTTCTCTGATATGTTTTTGGATTGTACTGAGTGCTCTTCGGCATGACATCCGAACTTTACCAGTAGTGTTGGGAACTCTCAAGAAGTAGAGCGAAACGCTAGACGTCATGAGGAACACCACGTGGCACAGCCAGAAAACACATCCGAGAGCTAAACAGAGCAACCATGAAACCGACATTGTAATATATTTAAAAAGTCTTCCTTAAATGGCTTTCCAGGGTAGACGGACGTCTAAGCGCCGTGTCCTCACCGACGCTGGTCTGGGTCTCGCCCCAGCCGGAGATGGTGCACATGACTCCGGTGCCGACGCAGGAGGAGGGCAACGGGACGGCCTGCGCGTACTGGTTGAGGGTGGCGGGTGAGGACAGCTTGATGAGCATGATGTCGTTGTCGGTGGTGGCCGAGTGGTACTGGGGGTGGGGGATCGCCTTGGAGGCCTGGATCCACTGCTCGGTGCCCTCGGACGCGAAGATGTTGTGCTCGCCGATGCGCACAGAGATGCTGGGCGCGCTGGGGGTGGAGGAAGTGGATGACAGTAGTGGTGATGATTTTTATTCATAGGGGATCGCTTAAATTTCGGTTTAAGTTTTTTTGGGGGTTTTTATTTTGGCACAGGTAAAACCCATTGGCCCATGAATGCTAATCCTTTATGGGGATCTGGTCACACAATAGAAACCTGGTTTACAGCAATAACAATAAAACACGAAGAAAACAATCCAAATAAAACTGTACATGGTCAAGTTCCGAATGGTAAGTTCAAGCATCAACATGGCACAACTAGCACGTATGGTAAGATTGCTTGTACTGTAATTCTATGCCATCAAATCTACACTTCCCCCCGTCACAGACCCAAATTGACCAGTGTGGTAGATTGCCAAGTGCTGTAACTATTTGGTATAATCGTCTAAAGAAAACAAACTTCTGGGGCACATCGCCTTGTGATGGAAAGATGATGTCGCATACCTTTGCAATTTGATCATAGCCCTTTCTCGTTTGTTCGCATGGGTCTCATTCAAAATCATATGATCGGCTTCTTCATATTACCAGCTGTAACACTGCTGACCCATCGGTGAAGCTCAAGTAAATATTATTTGTTGCTAGGTCTTAGTTGAACAACATGAGCTTCAAGTTTTTTTCAGATAAGGTCGTGATCACCAGGCTGTAGGTGTACACTGCATTTTACACAAGTCGATGTAACTTCACTGAGACCACCAGACACGCAGCACGCAACGAGATTAGCTCATGTCTGCGCGCAGCACACTCACGGCATGTAGCAGTGAGCGGCAGACACGACCCACTCGCTGGAGATCAGGGAGCCTCCGCAGAAGTGATATCCGATGTTGAGGGACACCTGCCACGGCTGCGAGTGGGCAGCGCACTCGGAGCCACCCACGATGTGGTCCTCATACATGTATGGGGCCGCCACTGTCAGCGAAGCAGAGTGTGAATTAGTATCCTGGCCATGGTCAATTTCTCAGACCCAACATTCATCGTGAGGATAATCGTCAACAGGATCATGACTATCGACATCGTCTATAAGGCCAAGTGGAGAAGCCAAGGGAAGTAATGGAGGTAATGCTACCACCCTCCCACCCCCTGAGTCCAAAAGTAACTTTGTTATTGCTCTTTACCAGAAAAAAAGCGTAGTATTAATCTAAGCCCCTATTTAAAAGTATGGACATTCATAAATACCCGTCTTGGGGATATTATTTATCCGCATCTGCTGTCTCTTTGATGATCATCACCACCAATGTTACCATCAACACAATTACAAAGCTCACTTCCAGCAGAAAAAGGCACTCCGCTATGGTTACTAGAAATGTTGCATCACTTGCTCAATTGTCGTTCTTGTCTGATGGACATGATCGCCCCACAGAAGGAATTTAGAATTAGCACTGATCGCTTGGGAACAAAAACCGAAATTCGTCCCATCTTGCACTTGGGTATAATTCAGTTTTAGCCAAAGACCAACTTTCCGGCACAGCCAAATAAGCAGCACACCTTCCTCTCCTCTGTTAATTTGGTGATGCACACCACCATAGGAGGCGCAAAGTGTTTCCAATTGAGCTAACCTAGCGGAGGCCTACGCCAAATGAGGATACCAAAATTACCACTAATGATATCCATTATTGCCCTGCTTAATCCAATGCTGTTAAACTGCCAGATGTCTATAGGCAAAGATTAGCACGGTTGGATACATACGGTGTGAAATAAGTTCAGCATACGTAAATAGACCATTTCTGCAGGACATGCGTCCCAGTTCGACCCAAACCATTCACTACGCAACCAGTTAGCAGTGGAAGTTACACAAAGTCTCACCAGCGGTGCCCACGAGCAGAGCAAAGATGAGTCCGTACATTGTGCAGTGAAGATCCTGAAAGACGATGCTGAACCACTGCCGGTGGTCCACTTTTATACCCGTTGAGAGCCCTCATATCATTGCTTTATTCTCATCTCTACGTTACCCAATGCCTTATGTCTGTCTCATTAAACTCGTCGATATTTTCCCACCTGAGACGAAAATGAGCGAGTAAGCGATTCCACACGTTAAAATTGGTTTCGTTTATTGTTTTATTTTTCCACGGACGTGGCTTATATTGTTCTGGTTATGATCGATCTCATACTTGGTGGAGATGGTGCCATTTGTGTGTGTGTTACGTTGCAGCTGTGAATAGGAGTGTTTTTGCAGATGCGGACCCATTGTACAAATTGTGGAACCACCCCTATCTCTGTGGAAAAGTTCCGGAATTGAGAGCTTTCCCCTCTGACTAGCCTATGTTCGTAGAATTTAGCTAAAATGATTGCCTATAAAATTAAGACAAACGTAAGTATACTTGAGTATATATAATATCCTCTAGAGGGGCTATTTAGAGGTCCTTTAAGTGAAGTCTGCCAGCGGTGCTGTGATAAATCCATTGTAAGAATGCACCTTTGCCTTTTATACTTATGCCAAGGACATTACTACATTTCTATATTGACGTATACCATGAAGAGAAAGTCAAATGTGTCATAGTCAAAGTTAGTATATTTTATTAAGCAGATCCCTCATTATTTTTATTGGAAATTCAAACACATTAATACTGATCCATATATTTATGGATTTGGCCACGTGCCAGATTCTTTGTCAAAATCTCGTAACCAAGCCCCCACCTCTTGATAAAATTAAGACGTTCAAAAAGACAACATTCGTACATGCCAAGGTGTTGATCACATTCAAACCAATAAAGCTCAATGGTGGTTTAAGACTTTTCACGACATAATTTGAACTTCCCAACCCGGGCTACATCAGGTAGGGAAGTTTAAAATACAATGAGGCTGATTCAGTTCTCGTTGAATTGATATCCCCATATCAATTCAACGAGAACCCGGCTGCTTACGATGTGACTTATTTCAAACAACTTCAAATACATCCATTTCAAAATCACATATGGATCACTTAATCAGCTACTAAAAGCTACAATTTAAGTTGACACTGTTTTGTAACACGACTTTCCATTCTTTTTGTTCACACCTTGCATGTGCCATGGATTATGTTGTTAACAGGTTAAAGAGTGTCTCAATCAACTCTCGCCTAGTCACACAAAGTAGCTTTTCATTGTTTCCTACGATGTCCTGTTGTCAGCAGCTGAGCTGTACGTCCACCATATAAAGCACTTCTCATGAACGAGTATCATCATGAGTATGTATGTTGAACATCTTTCGCACGGAACGTAGCCTACTGTGCTAATCAGAGGTGCGGGGGAAGGACAGCAAACTTCAATCTGCATTTAAAAATGCATAGCTCCAGTGGCTTCCGAATACGCTTGTTTATCCAAAAAGGCCTCACTGTGTCTCACGTCTCTTCTTCAGAAGGGTCCTGCCACGTTTTTTGCAGTTGTAGTCAATGCCTCCTATGTATATTCTATTGAGTAATTTACACCTGTGCATGTGTGATTGCGTCCGGCAACACAACCCCCTACCTCCTCGCAGTGCCGGACGGGCAACTCTGTCGGGGACAGTGCTGTGGGGGGAGGGCCAATTCCCAATGGCTCCTCCCCTCATGGCGTCTGTGTCCACCACAGTGGCTATACGGGGGCTCTGGATGGGTGCGAGGGGCTGGTAACCTTTCCAACTTCAATTAATTACCACTAAACCACGAGTAAAGCTAAAATATGTAACTAATAAGCTTGTGCCTTAGGCGCCGGGGGGACAGGCGTCTATGACGTCTCCTGGCCAAACCCCAATTGGCGGAGCCAGGAGATTGAATCTCTACCCTCGGGGCTCCTCCAGAAACAACTAAAAGCCACTACGGATGGCCACGTGGAATGTTCGAACGCTCACTGTGGAGCTGAGGCTGCCACTCCTCTGTCGGGAGCTGGACCGGTACCGCCTGGATCTCTATGGTATTCAGGAGGTCCAGTGGACCGGTTCTGGCTCATGCCACCATGAGGGGTAGACAGTCCTCTACTCGGAGCAGCAGAGCGTGGCAGTGAGGTGTGGGAAGCTGTAAGCCCCGGGCTACTTTGGGCTCGCCTTCCCATCAACCGGAGGCGAGGAGTGGTGGTCGTGGTTACTTATACCCCCACCGAAAACGAACATCCGTGGAGGGATGCAGGCAAATCCGATGAGCCAGATGCCTTCTATGACCTCCTCTCACAGGTGCTGACTAAAGTGGCACCTTGGGATAGAGTCATCATGTTGGGTGACTTCAATGCCCGAGTTGGTCATGATGCTGGCACCTGGTCTGGAGTGATTGGAGGGCATGGGCCAGATCAGCTCAATAACAACGGTAGGAGGCTGCTAGATTTTTTTGCAGCCCATGGGCTTGTAATTATCAACACGCTGTTCCGACATCGGCACATCCACACAACATCAAGGATGCATGCCGGGTCCAAGCAAGAACATCTGCAGGACTACATAGTGATGGACCAGCGGATGCGAGCCCATGTTCTTTACACCAGGACCTACCGTGGAGCTGATCTGCCATCTGACCATCGACTAGCCATCTATAAGATGCGCCTGCCATTCTTCCACTCCGGTGGTGGGTGTATACCCATGACCCCATTCCAACCTAAAGTGGCCTGGTCTCAGTTATCTGATGAAAGTTGCAAGCGAGAATGTCATCATCGCTTGCGGCTGGGATTGGCATAGTCCCCCACTCCTCCTGATGTCGAGGGTAAATGGGCGAGGTTTAGGACTGTGACTCATGCAACTGCAATGGCTGCTTTGTGTACGCGGTCCAGACCTCCCCAGAAACCCTGGCTGACAGAGGAGGTGTTCAGGATGGTTGAGGAAAAGCTACAGGCCCACTGTCATCGGCTACAGAATCTCACGTCAGAGAATGAGGAGGCTTACCGAAGCCTTCGCTCGGAGGTTCGGAGAGCCGTGAGGTGCTGCAAGGATGGGTGGTGGTCGCGGGTTGCTGAGGAGATGGAGTCTGCCTCAGTGGCCCACGATCACAAATCTCTATTTAACTCCATCAAAAAAGTAACCTGCAGCACCACACCTATTATCATCATTAGGAGAAAAAACGGTGATCCAATCTCTGACCTCCAGGACCTGGTTTGCGGATTTGCTGAGCATTTCTGTGAGGTCCTGGTCGAGGGAAAATCCCTCAGCCAGAAAAACATCGTGGCACAAAGTGAGGATGACCCTGCTGAGGCTGCGGTGCCTCAAATATTGGAAGAGGTCACCCCTTGTGAGTGGCTGGCTGAAGTACCATCTGTTGAGGAAGTACTGAAGGCGATCCGGAGTCTGAGACCAGGAAAGGCAGCGGGCAGAGATGATCTCCCAAGCGAAATGCTGAGGGAGGGTGGCGTTTGTGCACAGACTGCCCTATATGACATCATAACAACAGTCTGGACCACTGGACGGGTTCCGCAGGATTGGAAGGATGCCCTGGTGGTCCCCCTCTTTAAGAATGGGGACCACATATACTGTAACAACTACAGGGGCATCTCACTCCTCAGTGTGCCCGGAAGGTCCTGGCAAGGATTATTCAACATCGCCTCGCCAAGCACGCTGAGGAGAGGCTTGCGGAGCCCCAATGCGGTTTCAGGAAAGGGCGGTCCTGCACATATGCTATATTTTCTGTCCGTCTGCTACAGCAGAGGTGTAGGGAATTCCAACAAGACCTACATCTCTGCTTTATTGACCTGGTCAAGGCCTATGATACCATCAGTAGGTCATGGGCTCTGGGTTGTTCTTCGTGCTTTTGGAGTCCCTGACCCTCTGCTCACGATCATTAAGCACCTTCAGGATGGTGAGCGGGCCCAGGAAAAACTACGTGGCCGGGAGACAGAGCCATTCCCTGTACACCTTGGGGTGCGACAGGGATGTCCTCTGGCTCCCACATTATTTAACATCTATTTTGACCACGTAGTTCGTGAAGCCTTCAATAGCTGTACCGGGGGAATCTCCATTTCGTACAGATATAATGGGAGTCTGATCGATGACCGGGTGCGGTCAAGGGATGACTCCCTATTGCTCAACCACGTTATGTATGCTGATGATTTGGTATTAGCTGCTCATTCAGAGGAGGAGTTGGAGACGCTGCTGCTGACACTGGAGCGTGCCACTAAGAGATGGGACCTTACCATCAGCCCCACCAAAACTAAGCACCTTCCAGGGTATTTTGTACCATCGGACACTCCACCCCCAAAACTCCCAATCGGTGATGGAGCAGTTGTGGAGAGAGTGGAGAGTTTCCCATACCTGGGCAGTCTGCTTATGACCGGCTCCAGTTTAACAGCAGAGGTCTCACTCCGAATCAGTCGAGCGCAATATCTCTTCATCGGTTTCGTAACGCTGTGTGGAAGCTACCTGGTCTGTCGCTCCGCACTAAGCTTCAGGTCTTCTCGGCCACGGTCATTTCCTCCCTACTCTACGCTCGCGAAACGTGGACCACCATAATGGAGCATCTTCGCCGGCTGGAAACATTTAGGCTGGCCTGCCTACAATCCATCCTGGGTTTAACCAGGCTGGATTGTGTTAGGAGCTCAAAAATCCTTGAAAGATCTGGGCAAGGTCCCATCGGTGAGCTCCTCCGGCAGGCAAGGCTGCGTTGGCTGGGTCATGTAGCCCGCATGCCCAGCCAACCCCATGCCGAAACAGCTTTTGTTCGGCCGAATCGAGGGGGCTAAACGGGCGTGGTGCGGGCTAGAGAAGAGATGAGGTGATGTGGTACAGGAGGACTTGGAGCTGAGTGGACTTGCCGATGACTGGTACGAGCAGTGTCAAGATCGGCCTCGGTGGAGGAGGCTCATGAAGGACGCTATTGGGCAGTTGGAGGCAGTCGCCCTCCAACAACAACGGAGGGCGGAGTAGCGACGCTTACAACAATGAGCGGAGCGCCGGGTGGCTAAAGCACAGCAGGTTGGCACAGTAGGGGGCACAGGTGGTGCACCAGCCAGTCATCTCAGTCAGTCGACCCATGGCACCTGGGTCTGCCCCGTGACCTCCTGCCCGCGGGCGTTCGACACTTCACGTGTTCTCAAGGTGCACATGGCCTGGTACAAGCGTCGTGGTGACGTCACCGCCACTTAGTGGCGAATGGCGGTTGTTGTTGTTGGTGTCATTTGGGGAGCGGTAGGGTACAGGTTACTGCGCTGCGCTACGAGACCAGTGACGATTATCTGAACTGGTCCTGGGCCTCCCCTAGATCGACTCCACCTCAAATGAGTATCTTGTGCGGTGTGTAAACATCGCTACTGGCGAGACAAATGCGGCCGGGCGTGGTGCTGGCCAGCCACCCGCTCGTGTGCCGTTCCGGCCTTCATAGCTGCTCGTTAACAGCACTTGCCCCAACAGTCTGTTACAGGCTATATGGGGGATATTTGACTATGTATTTGTGTCATTTGTGGCGAATGCAAGTTTAGCGTTTAGCGGGCTGCGCGACGAAGCTGGAGACCCAGGTTCGTTTCCAACTCACGGCCAACACCAGCGACGATTATATGATCCGGTCATGGGCCTCTCCTATGCCGACTGCTGCAATGTGTAAACATCGCTATTAGGTAGACAAAGGCGGCCGGGCGTGGTGCTGGCCACCTACTCCTGGTGTGCCGTGCCGGCCTTGTCTAACACATTTGGACTGGGCCCTCGTCTTCAGGTCCACCTCGATCTCTGTCCTCCCCCCCTCTCTCTCCCACTGTATCTGCCCCTCCCTCCATTGTCTAACGCACTACTTTACCCCCTCTATCTCCCCCTATCTCTAACCCCCCCCCTCTCTCTCCCCCTGTCTCTGCCCCCTCCCTCCCCCCATTGTCTCCTACATTTGTGCTGGCTGCCCAGCCCACTTTGAAAGCCCTGATAAGCATTTGCATTTGGAGGCTTGCCCCTTCATTTCTCTCCGCCTGATGAAGACCGCTTGTGTTGCGATCGAAACGTCGTGGGTTTTTAGCTTTTATTTGTATTTATTTATTATTTTTTATCTTTAAATGTTTCTTTTTTTTAATTATCTGTTGTTTTAATTTTATTTTCTATCTACGTGACTTTACCGAAAGAACCACGAATATATATACAATGTTAATGCCCTCATGTAACATCTGACAGTGATGGACATTGTTAGATTTGGGGTCGTCATCTTATCACTCTACGTAATGGTGTGATAGGATCAAGCTCCGAAATTACTTTCATGACATTAAGTCTCGTTTATTTTTCACAATTATGTTCACGTTTATACTTGCGTACCAGTTCTATATCACTGCAGCACTGTTGCCTGTCATTCGAATAAATTTGGTCACGTATATTGTGACGGTGATCGACGACAAGTGGACCACAATGTACATCTTCACTCAACACTCGCGAGGGTTTTCGCATCTTGCTCAATAGTCAATAGCTTTCTACACGCTTCTGCATTGTTGTTTGAAACGTATGCTTGCCGAGAGGGTGCGTCAGCCAGCCACGGTTACGTTGGGGTATGATACGCTGATTGAACAGCTGACATGTGACAGTATGATATTGGAGGGGGGCTACTGGTGGGCAGGGCGGTCACGTGATCCAAAAGAGCTCTCGGGAACCTTCAAGAAAGAGCTCGAGAGATCTGGAAGGTGGGCGGGGCGAAGGGCGGAGCCAGCTCCAGCCGGTGGACATAAAACCAGTGCCCTGTGAGGAGCTCGATGTTATTCGTGTGCTGGTGTTACGAAGATCCACGTCGGGGAGAAGAAGCCTCTAGCCACACGGTCCGGGACCCAGCTTGTGGTCCGGACCGGGATAGCGATCCGTGTCTAGTTATGCCATAGCGTGGTTAGATGGGCATTCGAGACCCGTGTGTAGATCGTGTTATGTTGCGTGCTGTTGTTCAATAAATAGTGTTGCTCCCAAGATAACATCTGCGACTCAGTTGGAGTCATTACACATTGTTGTTTGAAACTTATGCTTGCTGCAATATCAAATATTCACGATATGACACGATATTGCATTTCACGAAAGCAATGATCGAGATATCTGTTTCCCATGACTTTGTAATGTATTTGACATTGTCTAGTTTGATTTGCATTGATGAACAGTGCGGTTGTATGAAATGACGGGAGATGCTGTGGTACCAGGTTTAATAGCACACTCGACTTGCAATCCAGTTCTCGATTCAATCTCCCGTTGTGGCAGTTGAAACAACGGAATACATTTAATAAATCCCCTAGTCTCTGTCCACCCAGCAGCGTAAAGGTTATTTTTTTTGTATTTGTGTATTGGTTACGTTATGCGAACGTCACTTATTGCTGGTTTCCATGACAAAATGAGATTCTATTTACAGTTCTGTAGCTGGGATTGAGATAGGAGGGGGTGACCTGCAGTGACTTTTTCTGTCTCCTCACGAGCCCTTCTACATACAGTACGTGTAACACATGTTCGACAGAGTCACGCATAAAGGAAATGTCCACACATTACGGCGTGCATCTTGGCAGTCCGCTCGTTGAGGATGTCAAACAGATGCTGAGATGGCGGCTCATTCACGTTCATGTAACTAATGTACACAGACCGACGACACCCATTACGCCGAACTCCGGCGTTGTTTGGATTATTAGAGATCTGGACGAATAGGTGCGTGAGGTTCGACGATTCGGTGTTAAGTCCGAGTTTTGGATTTGAGTTCAGAATCAGAAGAATGATTTAGCCTGAAGGAATCCGATGAGCTATAAAGCTTTTTTCACAGATGTCCGCGGAGCAGGATGAGCAATGGTGCGGCTTGGGGGTGCGCGGCTAACATCAGTGGCGAGTGGTTACGTGAACTGCACCTGCTCTCCATCCCGTCACCACGCGCCCCCGCATCATAAAAAATGACAGCCATCTATCCAGCAGTGAATTTGATGGTGGTGATAAAAATATATCAATATGAAAGCACACCCCCTGTGTGTGTGTGTGCCTATGTCGTGAAGGACACGACTGTTCAGTTGGAGGCAGTCGCCCTCCAACAACAAAAGAGGGCAGAGGAGCGACGCTCACAACAACGAATTTCAGCGCCGGGCGGATAAAATGGTTCATCGAGTCCTCAACAGTTGATCGATTTACCGACAATCGATTATTAAATCTAGCGGGAGAGATGGAAAGAGGAATTTATTTTCATGGGGCGGGTCATATTCAAATTAGGACAATGGCCTGGTTGTGATTGGCTGCGAGCGTCCCTGAGAGCGCCCCAAGGTCACGCTGTAGCTCCTGGGTCGATGTGTGGGAGGAGTTTGGATCGACCAATGGGAAGCCGACATTATCAATCTCATTTGCATGTCACCCCCTCCTTTGTATCGACTCAAATCAGTTGATTCTTGGCAAAACCATTCGACATGCCCAAAGCAAATTACTTCAACTGCCCACTTTGTTGGTATGAACAATTTGAACTAAATATATGTTATTCTTAGTTCTTTCGGTAAAGTCACGTTGAAGGGAAACAACAAAATAATAAAATATATATAAAACAATAAAAATTATCACGACGCTTCGACCATAACACAAACGGTCGTCTTCAGGTGTGTCGGTTTGCATAAATGTATTTATTTTCAAACGGTGTGTTTATTTATTTATTTTAAAAAAACGTTAGCGCCACGCGCAGTGATTTGGCACTTTATTTAGACGGACTAGTCCATCTATGTTCTGAAAAGAGGAGGGGGGAGACGAATTTTTTTTCTTTTTAATGTATGCTGTCTGAAAGCCACTGTAAGCGTGAACAATCAATTAAGACCTGAAATGGTTTATCAAATCTTTCCAATGATTGCTAAGCCAGAATCCATCTTCTCGGTTGAAATTGTCTCTGTGCTTGTATATGTGGATAGCCTCATGAACGAATCTCTCATGGTAGCCAGATGGCTTGCAAAGAACCTCTGTCTTGGAGAAGTCAATGTCATGTGAGCCTACTGAATTATAACAGTGATCTGCCACGGCTGAGATGTTGGTCCTACCGTGTTTTAGGTCTGCTTTGTGTTCACGAATGCGGTCGAGACATGTCGTTTGGTTTCTCCAATGTAACTACTACCACAGAGGCAACATAGTTTGTAGACGCCAGGGTACTGTAAGTCCGGAATCACATCTTTTACAGACGGAACCAGATCACGGATTTTATGTCATGTGTTGAATCGGACCTGGATATTGTGTTTATTCAAGATTTTGGAGATATTTTTTGTGATCCCCGCAATGTAGGGTAAAGTGATGGTTGTGAAAGGCTCCTCAAGAGGGTCCTTCTTCATGGTTTGAGTGATAGCTTTGCGGATTGTATAGTCGGAGTAACCATTAGCCTTAAGAGCTTGGTGTACGTGCTTGAGTTCACTGCCTATGTGTTCCTGGTCGGATATGCATTGGGCTCTATGATACAGAGTCTTGATGAGAGAATTCTTCTGTGATGGATGGTGGTGGGAATCCGGTTTCAGATAAGCATCCGTATGGGTAGCTTTCCTGTAGACAGAGTGGCTCATTGAACCATCAGGTCTCTTTTTAATTAGGACATCCAAAAAAGGTAGCTTGCCATCTATTTCGACTTCCATGGTAAATCTGATGGCTGGGTGTATGGAATTGACGTGGTCGAAGAATTGGTCTAGAGCAGGCCGGCCATGTGGCCAGATGACAAAAGTGTCATCCACGTACCTCTTCCATAAGGTTGGGCGCAGAGTGGCAGTCTGGATGGCGTCAGTCTCAAATTTCTCCATGAAAATGTTAGCTATAACCGGAGATAGGGGGGAGCCCATTGGGGTGCCCTCAATTTGTTTGTAGAAAGTTCCATTCCAAGTGAAGTATGTATTGGTTAAACAGTGTCTCACCAGGGGGGGTACCTCAGTGTTTAGTCCTTGATGAACCAAGTCTTCAATGATTGCAATGGTGTCAGGTACAGGAACCTTGGTGAATAAGGAAACTACATCAAAACTGACAAGCAGGTCGTCTGGGGACAGGGAAATACCCTTGATTGTCGATACCAAATGTAAGGACAACCTGATTTCCAAATTTAACCTCCTCTTCAACAAAAGACCGGACCCACACACCAAAAAGTTAGACGTTAACAAAGTCGTAATTAATCGCAGTAACAGTTATATTTCCGATGGTCTGAAATCCGTTTTAGCTAAAGGTCTAAACTTTGCAGTCACACCTAAACACATACCAGTCAATGATATAATTGCCCGAGTAGACGTTGCTCTCAGGGGCCTGGGTCACATCGCTGCAGACGTAGCAAGATCTGAAATCGCTGCAACCCTCAAAAGCGCTAAGATGTCAGCTAGCAACCTCAGCAAAGATGAGCGTTTTGAATTATGTAAATTAAAAAAGAGGGATGATATTGTAGTCCTCTCAGCTGACAAGGGCAATGCTACTGTCATCATGGATAAAATAGAATACAACAACAAAATTAAAGAATTACTCGACGATGGTAGTTATACAAAAATAAAAAGAGATCCCACCAACAGCCTCGTCACACAAACCAACAAAATAATTTCTGATTCAACCGCATTAATTGATCAATCAAAACAGTTTTCGTTGAAACCTTCCGCTGCCAGGCCACCAAGATTATACGGCTTACCAAAAATACATAAAGTAGATACACCCCTTCGTCCCATTGTCTCTACTATCAACTCCCTCACCTACAAACTGGCTCGTTTTTTGTCTGAAATCCTGCGTCCTTTCATTGGAAAAACCACCTCTGCGGTACAAAATTCTACTCACCTGGTATCGACAATCAAGGGTATTTCCCTGTCCCCAGACGACCTGCTTGTCAGTTTTGATGTAGTTTCCTTATTCACCAAGGTTCCTGTACCTGACACCATTGCAATCATTGAAGACTTGGTTCATCAAGGACTAAACACTGAGGTACCCCCCCTGGTGAGACACTGTTTAACCAATACATACTTTACTTGGAATGGAACTTTCTACAAACAAACTGAGGGCACCCCAATGGGCTCCCCCTTATCTCCGGTTATAGCTAACATTTTCATAGAGAAATTTGAGACTGACGCCATCCAGACTGCCACTCTGCGCCCAACCTTATGGAAGAGGTACGTGGATGATACTTTTGTCATCTGGCCACATGGCCGGCCTGCTCTAGACCAATTCTTCGAGCACATCAATTCCATACACCCAGCCATCAGATTTACCATGGAAGTCGAAATAGATGGCAAGCTACCTTTTTTGGATGTCCTAATTAAAAAGAGACCTGATGGTTCAATGAGCCACTCTGTCTACAGGAAAGCTACCCATACGGATGCTTATCTGAAACCGGATTCTTACCACCATCCATCACAGAAGAATTCTCTCATCAAGACTCTGTATCATAGAGCCCAATGCATATCCGACCAGGAACACATAGGCAGTGAACTCAAGCACGTACACCAAGCTCTTAAGGCTAATGGTTACTCCGACTATACAATCCGCAAAGCTATCACTCAAACCATGAAGAAGGACCCTCTTGAGGAGCCTTTCAAAACCATCACTTTACCCTACATTGCGGGGATCACAAAAAAGATCTCCAAAATCTTTAATAAACACAAGATCCAGGTCCGTTTCAACACATTACATAAAATCCGTGATCTGGTTCTGTCTGTAAAAGATGTGATTCCGGACATACAATACCCTGGTGTCTACAAACTAAGTTGCCTCTGTGGTAGTAGTTACATTGGAGAAACCAAACGCCATGTCTCGGACCGCATTGGTGAACACAAAGCAGACCTTAAACACGGTAGGACCAACACCTCGGCCGTGGCAGATCATTGTTATAATTCAGTAGGTTCACATGACATTGACTTTTCCAAGACAGAGGTTCTTTGTAAGCCATCTGGCTACCATGAGAGATTCGTTCATGAGTCTATCCACATATACAAGCACAGAGACAATTTCAACCGAGAAGATGGATTCTGGCTTAGCAATCATTGGAAAGATTTGATAAACCATTTCAGGTCTTAATTGATTGTTCACGCTTACAGTGGCTTTCAGACAGCATACATTAAAAAAAATTCGTCTCCCCCCTCCTCTTTTCAGAACATAGATGGACTAGTCCGTCTAAATAAAGTGCCAAATCGCTGCGCATGGCGCTAACGTTTTTTTAAAAATAAATACACCGTTTAAAACTAAATAAATTTATGCAAACCGACACACCTGAAGACGACCGTTTGTTTTATGGTCGAAACGTCGTGAGAATTTTTATTGTTTTATATATATTTTATTATTTTGTTGTTTCCCTTCAACGTGACTTTACCGAAAGAACTAAGAATATTAATTACTGCAGTCACGAAAGCTTTAAATCAAAATTTTAATATATGTTTTTTAAATGTATTCTATTGATTCAAGGATTGCAGGTGGGAGGTATAGGGTCACCATACCAAAGGGGTTAGGAAGTCCTGTGCTGTATAGGCTGCTACGGGGCTGCTTTGTGGATTGCAGAGCAGTAGAGCAACGCAATCCATTGTACCATTCTATGCGATGTTTCGATCATCAACTTTACGAAGAAAATAAGACGACAGAAACATGATGGCATCAAAATTTCAAAGGTTTTATTCGTATCATGACATTACAACCATCATGGTGCTTGTCGCTCGGCAAGGTGGCTTCCGAGTGAGTCGCTCAGTTGGCAGCCATGGTGCTGGCGATCCAGGAGTTGTAGTCGCACACCTTGGTGTACACGCCGGGGTAGTTGGGCAGGGCGCAGCCGCGGCCCCAGGACACGATGCCCTGCAGCTGGCCATTGCACACGACGGGGCCACCGGAGTCTCCCTGTGGTGGCGGCATCAGAGGTCAAAGGGTCAGCAGTAAGCACTTGGCTCCTGCATCTAATGCCATGGTTCCCAACCTTTATGCCTGTGAAAAACTACGTGATTAATATTGAATTAGATTAAAGAGATGCTGAGAGAGTAATTAACTTTGTCTCAATCTGAATGATTGGTGGAGGTGGCACTGGTTTCTAGCAAGAGGGCAGGTCGACGCTCATACTCCCATTCAGACTTATCAACTCAAGTCGCTTCAGGGTACCTCACCTGGCAGGAGTCCTTGCCACCCTCCACGTATCCAAGGCAGATTATGTTGTTGGTGATGTCACCGGGGTAGGAGTTTCTGCAGGAGGTATCACTCAGCACGGGCGCTTGGACGCACATGAGGACATCGGGGCTGCCTGTATGGAGACACGCGGTTGGCAGTGGTGAGGCATTGGTGCACTGGGGAAAGATATTGGGGTAACGTGAGGACGGAGAAACTCATGAGCAGAAGGAGCGGCAGAAGAGAGTTCAGTGGACTCAGCGTGAAGGTCCCAGTAATGCAGAACCAATGCAATGGTTTGGTAGCTTGTGCCCATTTATAAACCTGGGGAAAAGTAAGCAGAGGAAGAGAGTTGAAAAGAGTTCCGTGACGACTGCTGGACAGACACTGAGAAAGTAAAGGAAGACATGGGGGAGGTCTGTTCCAATAAGTGTCCAATCACAAGCTCAGACCACAACAACAACAGATATGGACAAGTCTAGTTACAACTCTTAGTCCAGTTTAAACTCCAGGTCAAGCCTGCCTCATGCTCAGAACTGTTATTCAATGCTTAGCTATAAACATTGAAAAAAAATCCACGAAAATATCACTAGACAGAGTTCCATGTACTCATACCCTTCAAGTCACTAACAATTTTTTACTAGTGAAATGTTTTACCATGGCACAAGAATACATAAGTGTTGTGTCAGCTTGTATGGAGAAGAAATCAAATAATTTCTCTGATATGTTTTTGGATTGTACTGAGTGCTCTTCGGCATAACATCCGAGCTTCACCAGTAGTCTTGGGAACTCTCAAGAAGGAGAGCGAAAAGCTAGACGTCATGAGGAACACCACGTGGCACAGCCAGAAAACACATCCGAGAGGTAAACAGAGCAACCATGAAACCGACATTGTAATATATTTAAAAAGTCTTCCTTAAATGGCTTTTCCAGGGTAGACGGACGTTTAAGCGCCGTGTCCTCACCGACGCTGGTCTGGGTCTCGCCCTAGCCGGAGATGGTGCACATGACTCCGGTGCCGACGCAGGAGGAGGGCAGCGGGACGGCCTGCGCATACTGGTTGAGGGTGGCGGGCGAGGACAGCTTGATGAGCATGATGTCGTTGTCGGTGGTGGCCGAGTGGTACTGGGGGTGGGGGATCGCCTTGGAAGCCTGAATCCACTGCTCGGTGCCCTCGGACGCGAAGATGTTGTGCTCGCCGATGCGCACAGAGATGCTGGGCGCCCTGGGGGTGGAGGAAGTGGATGACAGTAGTGATGATGATTTTTATTCATACGGGATCGCTTAAATTTCGGTTTTAGGTTTTTTGGGGGGTTTTTTTTGGCACAGGTAAAACCCATTGGCCCATGAATGCTAATCCTTTATGGGGATCTGGTCACACAATAGAAACCTGGCTACAGCAATAACAAGAAAACACGAACAAAACAATCCAAATAAAACTGTACATGGTCAAATTCCGAATGGTAAGTTCAAGCATCAACATGACACAACTAGCACGTATGGTAAGAATGCTTGTACTGTAATTCTATGCCATCATATCTACACTTCCCACAGTCACAGACTCAAATTGACCAGTGTGGTAGATTGTCAAGTGCTGTAAATATTTGGTATAATCGTCTAAAGAAAACAAACTGCTGGGGCACATCGCCTTGTTGTGGAAAGAAGATGTCGCATACCTTTGCAATCTGATCATAGCCCTTTCTCGTTTGTTCGCATGGGTCTCATTCAAAATCATATGATCGGCTTCTTCATATTACCAGCTGTAACACTGCTGCCCTATCGGTGAAGCTCAAATGAATATTATTTGTGGCTAGGTCTTAGTTCAACAATATGACCTTCAAGTTTTTTTCAGATAAGGTCGTGATCACCAGGTTGTAGGTGTACACTGCATTTTACACAAGTCGATGTTACTTCACTGAGACCACCAGACACGCAGCATGCAACGACATTAGCTCATGTCCGCGCGCAGCAAACTCACGGCATGTAGCAGTGAGCGGCAGACACGACCCACTCGCTGGAGATCAAGGAGCCTCCGCAGAAGTGGTATCCGATGTTGAGGGACACCTGCCACGGCTGCGAGTGGGCAGCGCACTCGGAGCCACCCACGATGTGGTCCTCATACATGTATGGGGCCGCCGCTGTCAGCAAAGCAGAGTGTGAATTAGTATGCTGGCCACGGTCAATTACTTAGACCCAACATTCATCGTGAGGTTAATCGTCAACAGGATCATGACTATCGACATCGTGTATAAGGCCAAATGGAGAATCCAATGGAAGTAATGGAGGCAATGCTACCCCCCTCCCACCCCCTGAGTCCAAAAGTAATTTTGTCATTGATCTTTACCAGAAAAAAAAACGAATTATTAATGTAAGCCCCTATTTAAAGTATGGACATTCATGAATACCCCTCTTGGGGATATTATTGATCTGCCTCTGCTGTCTCCGTGATGATCATCACCACCAATGTTACCATCAACACAATTACAAAGCTCACTTCCAGCAGAAAAAGGCACTCCGCTATGGTTACTAGAAATTTTGCATCACTTGCTCAATCGTCGTTCTTGTCTGATGGACATGATGGGCCCCACAGAAGGAATTTAGAAATACGCCAAATGAGGATACCAAAATTACCACTAATGATATCCATCATTGCCCTGCTTAAACCAATGCTGTTAAACTGCCAGATGTCTATAGGCAAAGATTAGCAGGGTTGGATACATACAGTGCGAAATAAGTTCAGCATACGTAAATAGACCATCTCTGCAGGGCATGGGTCCCAGTTCGACCCAAAACCATTCACTACGCACCCAGTTAGCAGTGGAAGTTACACAAAGTCTCACCAGCGGTGCCCACGAGCAGAGCAAAGATGAGTCCGTACATTGTGCAGTGAAGATCCTGAAAGACGATGCTGAACCACTGCCGGTGGTCCACTTTTATACCCGTTGAGTGCCCTCATATCATTGCTTTATTCTCATCTCTACGTTACCCAATACCTTATGTCTGTCTCATTAAACTCGTCGATATTTTCCCACCTGAGACGAAAAATAGCGAGTCAGCGATTCCATACGTTAAAATTGGTAACATTTATTGTTTTATTTTTCCACGGACGTGGCTTATATTGTTCTGGTTATGATCGATCTCTTACTTGGTGGAGATGGTGCCATTTGTGTGTGTGTGTTACATGGCAGCTGTGAATAAGAGTGTTTTTGCAGATGCGGACCCATTGGAAAAATTGTGGAACCATCCCGATCTCTTTGGAAAACTTCCGGAATTGAGAGCTTTCCCCTGTGACTAGACTATGTTCGTAGAATTTAGCTAAAATGATTGCCTATAAAATTAACACAAACGTAAGTATACTTGAGTATATATCATATCCTCTAGAGGGGCTATTTAGAGGTCCTTTAAGTGAAGTCTGCCAGCGGTGCTGTGATAAATCCATTGTAAGGATGCACCTTTGCCTTTTATAGTTATGCTAAGGATATTACTGCATTTCTATATTCACGTATACCATGAAGAGAAAGTCAAATGTGTCATAGTCAAAGTTAGTATATTTTATTTTGCAGATCCCTCATTATTTTTTATTGGAAAGTCAAACACATTAATACTGATCCATATATTTATGGATTTGGCCACATGCCAGATTCTTTGTCAAAATCTCGTAACTAAGCCCCACCTCTTGATAAAATTAAGACGTTTAAAAAGATAACATACGTACATGCCAAGGTGTTGATCACATTCAAACCAATGAAGCTCAACGGTGGTTTAAGACTTTTCACGACATAATTTGAACTTCCCTACCCGGGCTACATCAAGTAGGGAAGTTTAAAATCCAATGAGGCTGCTTCAGTTCGCGCCGTGACATCACCACCTACGAAAGCACGCATTATATTCCCATATCTTTTCAACGAGAAACTGGCTGCTTACAATGTGACTTATTTCAAACAACTTCCAATACATCCATTTCAAAATCACATATGGATCATTGAATCAGCTACGAAAAGCTACAATTTAATTTGACAATGTTTTGTAATCAGAGGTGCGGGGGAAGGACAGCAAACTTCAATCTGCATTTAAAAGTGCATAGCTCCAGTGGCTTCCGAATACGCTTGTTTATCCAAGAGAGCCTCACTGTGTCTCATGACTCTTCGTCAGAAGGGTCCTGCCACGTTTTTTGCAGTTGTAGTCAATGCCTCCTATGTATATCTATCTTGAGTAATTTACACGTGTGTCCATTTTTGTCTACGTGTGTCACTGTGCATGTGTGATTGCGTCCGGCAAAACAACCCCCTACCTCCTCGCAGTGCCGGACGGGCAACTCTGTCGTGGACAGTGCTGTGGGGGGAGGGCTAATTCCCATTGGCTACTCCCCTCATGGCGTCTGTGTCCACCACAGTGGCTAAACGGGGGCTCTGGACGGGTGCGAGGGGCTGGTAACCCCTCTACCTTCAATTAATTACCACTAAACCACGAGTTAGAATGAAATATGTAACTAATAAGCTTGTGCCTTAGGCCCCGGGAGGACAGGCGTCTATGACGTCTCCTGGCCAAACCCCAAATGGCGGAGCCAGGAGATTGAATCTCTACCCTCGAGGCTCTTCCAGAAACAACTAAAAGCCACTACGGATGGCCACGTTGAATGTTCGAACGCTCACTGCGGAAGAGAGGCTGCCACTCCTCTGTGGGGAGCTGGACCGGTACCACTTGGATCTCTGTGGCATTCAGGAGGTCCGGTGGACCGGTTCTGGCTCCTGCCACCATGAGGGGTGGACAGTCCTCTACTCGGGGCAGCAGACTGCCAAACAACAGGGTGTGGCTCTTCTTTTGAACAAAATAATGAAGGGTGCGTGGGAGCGTGGTAGTGACCTGTGGGAAGCTGTAAGCCCCGGACTGCTTTGGGATCGCCTTCCCATCAACCGGAGGCGAGGAGTGGTGGTCGTGGTTACTTATGCCCCCACCGAAGACGAACATCCGTGGAGGGATGCAGGCAAAGCCGATGAGTCAGATGCCTTCTATGACGTCCTGTCACAGGTGCTGGCTAAAGTGGCACCTCGGGATAGAGTCATAATTTTGGGTGACTTCAATGCCCGAGTTGGTCATGATGCTGGCACCTTGTCTGGAGTGATTGGTGGGCATGGGCCAGATCAGCTCAATAACAACGGTACGAGGCTGCTAGATTTTTGTGCAGCCCATGGGCTTGTAATTATCAACACGCTGTTCCGGCATCGGCGCATCCACACAACATCATGGATGCATGCCGGGTCCAAGCAATAACATCTTCTGGACTACATAGTGACGGGCCAGCGGATGCGAGCCCATGTCCTTGACACCAGGACCTACCGTGGAGCTGATCTGCCCTCTGACCATCGAATAGTCATCTGTAAGATGCGCCTGCCATTCTTCCACTCCGGTGGTGGGTGTACACCCAGGACCCCATTCCAACCTAAAGTGGCCTGGTCTCAGTTATCTGATGAAAGTTGCAAGCGAGAATGTCATCATCGCTTGTGGCTGGGATTGGCATAGTCCCCCACGCATCCTGATGTCGAGGGTAAATGGGCGAGTTTTAGGACTGTGACTCATGCAACTGCAATGGCTTCTTTGGGGACGCGGTCCAGACCTCCCCAGAGACCGTGGCTGACAGAGGAGGTTTTCAGGATGTTTGAGAAAAAGCTACAGGCCGAATGTCATCGGCTACAGAATCCCACGTCAGAGAATGAGGAGGCTTACGACAGCCTTCGCTCGGAGGTTCGGAGAGCCGTGAGGCGCTGCAAGGATGTTTGGTGGTCGCGGGTTGCTGAGGAGATGGAATCTGCCTCAGTGGCCCGCGATCACAAATCTCTATTTACTCCATCAAAAAAGTAACCTGCAGCACCACACCTATTACCATCATTAGGCGAAAAAAACGGTGATCCAATCTCTGACCCTCAGGAACAGGTTTGCAGATTTGCTGAGCATTTCTGTGAGGTGCTGGGGGAAGAAAAAATCCCTCAGCCAGGAAAACATCGTGGCACAAAGTGAGGCTGACCCTGCTGAGGCTGCGGTGCCTCAAATATTGGAAGAGGTCACCCCCTTGTGAGTGGCTGGCTGAAGTGCCATCTGTTGAGGAAGTACTGAAGGCGATGCGGAGTCTGAGACCAGGAAAGGCAGCGGGCAGAGATGATCTCCCAAGCGAAATGCTGAGATAGGGTGGCGTTTGTGCACAGACTGCCCTAGATGACATCATAACAACAGTCTAGACCACTGGACGGGTTCCGCAGGATTGGAAGGATGCCCTTTCGGTCCCCCTCTTTAAGAAGGGGGACCGCACACACTGCAACGACTACAGGGGCATCTCACTACTCAGTGTGCCTGGAAAGGTCCTGGCAAGGATTATTCAACATCGCCTCACCAGGCCCGCTGAGGAGAGGCTTGCGGAGCCCCAATGCGGTTTCATGAAAGGGCGATCTTGCACAGATGCCATATTTTCTGTCCGTCTGCTACAGCAGAGATGTAGGGAATTCCAACAAGACCTACATCTCTGCTTTATTGACCTGGTCAAGTCCTATGATACCATCAGTAGGCCTGGGCTCTGAGTTGTTCTTCGTGCTTTTGGTGTCCCTGATCCTCTGCTCACGATCATTAAGGACCTTCATGATGGTGAGCGGGTCCGGGTAAAACTACGTGGCCGGGAGACAGAGCCATTCCCTGTACACCTTGGGGTGCGACAGGGATCTCCTCTGGCTCCCACATTATTTAACATCTATTTTGACCACGTAGTTCGTGAAGCCTTCAATAGCTGTACCAGGGGGATCTCCATTTGGTACAAATATAATGAGAGGCTGATCGATGCCCGGGTGCGGTCAAGGGATGGCTCCCTATTGCTCAACCACGTTATGTATGCTGATGATTTGGTATTAGCTGCTCATTCAGAGGAGGAGTTGGAGACGCTGCTGCTGATACTGGAGCGTGGCACTAAGGGATGGGGCCTTACCATCAGCCGCACCAAAACTAAGCACCTGCCTGGGTATTTTGTACCATCGGACACTCCACCCCCACAACTCCCAATCGGTGATGGGGCAGTTGTGGAGAGAGTGGAGAGTTTCCCATACCTGGGCAGTCTGCTTATGACCGGCTCCAGTTTAACAGCAGATGTCTCCCTCCGAATCAGTCGAGCAGCAATAGCTTTTCAACGGTTGCGTAACGCTGTGTGGAAGCTACCTGGTCTGTCGCTCCGCACTAAGCTTCAGGTCTTCTCGGCCACGGTCATTTCCTCCCTTCTCTACGTTTGCGAAACGTGGACCACTTTAATGGAGCATCTTCGCCGGTTGGAAACATTTAGGCTGGCCTGCCTACGATCCATCCTGGGTTTAACCAGGCTGGATTGTGTGAGGAGCTCAAAAATCTTTGAAAGATCTGGGCAAGGTCCCATCGGTGAGCTCCTACGGCAGGTAAGGCTGCGTTGGCTTGGTCATGTATCCCGCATGCCCAGCCAACGCCATGCCGAAACAGCTTTTGTTCGGCCGGATCAAAGGGGCTAATCGGGCGTGGCGCGGGCTAGAGGAGAGATGGAGTGATGTGGTACAGGAGGACATGGAGCTGAGTGGACTTGCCGATGACTGGTACCAGCGGTGTCCAGATCGTCCTCTGTGGAGGAGGCTCGTGAAGAACGCTATTGGGCAGTTGGAGTCAGTCGCCCTCCAACAACAACGGAGGGCGGAGGAGCGACGCTCACAACAATGAGCGGAGCGCGGGGTGGCTAAAGCACAGCAGGTTGGCACAGTAGGGGGCACAGGTGGTGCACCAGCCAGTCATCTCAGTCAGTCGATCCGTGGCACCTGGGTCTGCCTTGTGACCTCCTGCCCGCGGGCGTTCGACACTTCACGTGGCCTCAAGGTGCACATGGAGTGGCACAAGTGTCGTGGTGACGTCACCGCCACTAAGTGGCGAATGGCGGTTGTTGTTGTTGGTGTCATTTGGGGAGCGGTAGGGTACAGGTTACTGCGATGCGCTACTAGACCAGTGACGATTATCTGAACTGGTCCTGGGCCTCCCCTAGATCGACTCCACCTCAAATGAGTATCTTGTGCGGTGTGTAAACATCGCTACTGGCAAGACAAATGCGGCCGGGCGTGGTGCTGGCCGGCCACCCGCTCGTGTGCCGTTCCGGCCTTCATAGCTGCTCGCTAACAGCACTTGCCCCAACAGTCTGTTACAGGCTCTACGGGGGATATTTGACTATGTATTTGTGTCTTTTGTAGCGAAGGCAATTTAGCGTTTAGCGCGCTGCGCAACGAAGCTGGAGACACAGGTTCGTTTCCAACTCACGGCCAACACCAGCGACGATTATATGAACCGGTCCTGGGCCTCTCCTATGTCAACTGCTGCAATGTGTAAACATCGCTATTAGGTAGACAAAGGCGGCCGGGCGTGGTGCTGGCCAACTACTCCTGGTGTGCCGTGCCGGCCTTGTCTAACACATTTGGACTGGGCCCTCGCCTTCAGCGCCACCTCGATGTCTGTCCTCCCCCCCTCTCTCTCCCACTGTATCTGCCCCTCCCTCCATTGTCACTACTTTACCCCCTCTATCTCCCCCTATCTCTAAACCCCCCCCCATCTCTCCCCCCCTATCTCTACCCTCTTCTTTACCACATTGTCGAACATGCTTGGACTGCGCCCTCGCCTTCACCTCCACCTCTATATCTATCCCCCCTCTCTCTCCCCCTGTTTCTGTCCCCTCCCTCCCCCCATTGTCTCCTACATTTGTGCTGGCTGCACAGCCAACTTTGAAAGCCCTGATAAGCAGTTGCATTTGGAGGCTTGCCCCTTCGTTTCTCTCCGCCTGAGGAAGACCGCTTGTGTTGCGATCGAAACGTCATGGGTTTTTTGCTTTTATTTGTATTTATTTATTATTTTTTATCTTTAAATTTTTCTTTTTTTAAATGATCTGTTGTTTTAATTTTATTTTCTATCTACGTGACTTTACCGAAAACAACACGAATATATATATATACAATGTTAATGCCCTCATGTAACATCTGACAGTGATGGACATTGTTAGGTTTGGGGTCGTCATCTTATCACTCTGCGTAATGGTGTGATAGGATCAAGCTCCGAAATGACTTTCATGACATTAAGTGTGGTTTATTTTTCACAATTATGGTCACGTTTGTACTTGCGTTCCAGTTCTATATCACTGCAGCACTGTTGCCTGTCATTCGAATAAATTTGGTCACGTATATTGTTTCGGTGATCGACGACAAGTGGACCACAATGTACATCTTCACTCAACACTCGTGAGGGTTTTCGCATCTTGCACAATAGTCAATAGCTTTTTACACGCTTCTACATTGTTGTTTGAAACTTATGCTTGCCGAGAGGGTGCGTCAGCCAGCCACGGTTACGATGCGCTGGTTGACCAGCTGACATGTGACAGGATGATATTGGAGGGGGGCTACTGGTGGACAGGGCGGTCACGTGGTCCACAAGAGCTCTCGGGAACTTTCAAGAAAGAGCTCGAGAGATCTGGAATGTGGGCGCGGCGAAGGGCGGAGCCAGCACCAGCCCGGGGGCATAAAACCAGTGCCCCGTGAGGAGCTCGATGTTTTTCGTGTGCTGGTGTTACGAAGATCCACGTCGGGGAGAAGAAGCCTCTAGCCACGCGGTCCTGGACCCAGCTTGTGGTCCGGACCGGGATAGCGATCCGTGTCTAGTTATGCCATAGCGTGGTTAGATGGGCATTCGAGACCCGTGTGTAGATCGTGTTGTGTTGCGTGCTGTTGTTTAATAAATAGTGTTGCTTCCAAGATAACATCTGCGACTCAGTTGGAGTCATTACACATTGTTGTTTGAAACTTCTGCTTGCTGCAATATCAAATATTCACGATATGACACGATATTGCATTTCACGAAAGCAATGATCGAGATATCTGTTTCCCATGACTTTGTAATGTATAAGACATTGTCTCGTTTGATTTGCTTTGATCAACAGTGCGGTTGTATGATATGACGGGAGATGCTGTGGTACCAGATTTAATAGCACACTCGACTTGCAATCCAGTTCTCGATTCAATCTCCCGGTGTGGCAGTTGAAACAACGGGATACATTTAATAAATCCCCTAGTCTCTGTCCACCCAGCAGTGTAAAGGTTATTTATTTGAATGTGTGTATTGGTTACGTGATGCGAACGTTACTTATTGCTGGTTTCCATGACAAAATGAGATTCTATCTACAGTTCTGTAGCTGGGCTTGAGATAGGAGGGGGTGACCTGCAGTGACTTTCTCTGTCTCCTCACGAGCCCTTCTACATACAGTACGTGTAACACATGTTCGACAGAATCACGCATAAAGGAAATATCCACACATCACGGCGTGCATCTTGGCCGTCCGCTCGTTGAGGATGTCAAACAGACGCTGAGATGGCGGCTCATTCACGGGTGAGGTTCGACGATTCGGTGTTAAGTCCGAGTTTTGGATTTGAGTTCAGAATCAGAAGAATGATTTAGCCTGAAGGAATCCGATGAGGTATAAAGCTCTTTTCACAGATGTCCGCGGAGCAGGATGAGTAATGGTGCGGCTTGGGGATGCGCGGCTAACATCAGTGGCGAGTGGTTACGTGAACTGCACCTGCTCCCCATCCCGTCACCACGCTCCCCCGCATCATAAAAAATGACAGCCATCATCCAGCAGTGAATTTGATGGTGATGATAAAAAAATCTCAACATGAAAGCACACCCCCTGTGAATGGCCGTGTGAGTGTGTGTGTGCCTATGTCGTGAAGGACATGACTGTTCAGTTGGAGGCAGTCGCCCTCCAACAACAAAGGAGGGCAGAGGAGCGACGCTCACAACGAATTTCAGCGCCAGGCGGATAAAATGGAGCAAGATGGCACAGTAAGGGACACAGCTGGTGTGCATCTGCCAGTCATCTCAGTGAGTCGACCGATGGCACCTGGGTCTGTCCCGTGACCTGTCAGAAAGCTTTCGACACTTAACGCGGCCTTAAAGTGCACTTGGCCTGGCACAGTTGCCGTGTTGACGTCACCGCCACTTAGAGGTAAATGGCGGTTGTTGTTGTTGGAAGGTACCACGTGGTGACTGCTAAATGTCGTGCGGTTTAAAGTTTCCAGCGGCCCTCACAAGAGGTGAACCGGACTCGACGATCAACTCTTATGCCAGAATGTTTCATCGAGTCCTCAACAGTTGATCGATTTACCGACAATCGATTATTAAATCTAGCAGGAGAGATGGAAAGAGGAATTTATTTTCATGGGGCGGGTCATATTCAAATTAGGACAATGGCCTGGTTGTGATTGGCTGCGAGCGTCCCTGAGAGGGCTCCAAGGTCACGCTATAGCTCCTGTGTCGAGCTGTGGGAGGAGTTTGGATCGAACAATGGGAAGCCGACATTATCCATCTCATTATTATATCACCCCCTCCTTTGTATCGACTCAAATCAGTTGATTCTTGGCAAAACGATTCGACATGCCCAAAGAAAATTACTTAAACTGCCCACTTTATTGGTATGAACAAATTGAACTAAACATATGTTTTTTAAACGTATACTATTGATTCAAGGATTGCAGGTAGGAGGTATATGGCCACCATACCAAAGGGGTAAGGAAGTCCTGTGCTGTATAGGCTGCTACGGGGCTGCTTTGTAGATTGCAGAGCAGTAGAGCAACGCAATCCATTGTACCATGCTAGGCGATGTTTCGATCATCAACTTTACGAAGAAAGTAAGGCAAGAAAAACATGATGGCATCAACATTTCAAAGGTTTTATTCGTTTCATGGCATTACAACCATCATGGTGCTTGTTGCTCGGCAAGGTGGCTTCCGAGTGAGTCGCTCAGTTGGCAGCCATGGTGCTGGCGATCCAGGAGTTGTAGTTGCACACCTTGGTGTACACGCCGGGGTAGTTGGGCAGGGCGCAGCCGCGGCCCCACGACACGATGCCCTGCAGCTGGCCATTGCACACGACGGGGCCACCGGAGTCTCCCTGCATTGACGGAATCAGAGGTCAAAGGGTCAGCAGTTAGCAGTTGGCTCCTGCATCTAATTCCATGGTTCCCAACCTTTATGTCTGTGAAAAAACTACGTGATTAGTATTGAATTAGATGAAAGAGATGCTGAGAGAGTAATTAACTTTGTCTCAATCTGAATGATTGGTGGAGGTGGCACTGGTTTCTAGCAAGAGGGCAGGTCGACGCTCATACTCGCGTTCAGACTTATCAACTCAAGTCGCTTCAGGGTACCTCACCTGGCAGGAGTCCTTGCCACCCTCCAGGTATCCCAGGCAGACCATGTTGTTGGTGATGTCACCGGGGTATGAATTTCTGCAGGAGGTATCACTCAGCACGGGCGCTTGGACGCACATGAGGACATCCGGGCTGCCTGTATGGAGACATGCGGTTGGCAGTGGTGAGGCATTTGTGCACTGGGGAAAGATATTGGGGTAACGTGAGGACGGAGAAACTCATGAGCAGAAGGGGCGGCAAAAGAGAGTTCAGTGGACTCAGCGTGAAGGTCCCAGTAATGCAGAGCCAATGCAATGGGTTGGTAGCTTGTGCCCATTTATAAACCTGGGGAAAAGTAAGCAGAGGAAGAGAGTGGAAAAGAGTTCCGTGACGACTGCTGGACAGACACTTAGAAAGTAAAGGAAGACATGGGGGAGCTCTGTGCCCATAAGTGTCCAATCACAAGCTCAGACCACAACAACAACAGATATGGACAAGTCTAGTTACAACTCTTAGTCCAGTTTAAACTCCAGATCAAGCCTGCCTCATGCTCAGAACTGTTATTCAATGCTTAGCTATAAACATTGCAAGTAAATCCACGAAAATATCTCTAGAGAGAGTTCCATGAACTCATACCCTTCAAGTCACTGACATTTTTTTTCCTAATGAAATGTTTTAGCATGGTACAATAATGTGTACGTGTTGTGTCAGCTTGTATGGTGAAGAAATCAAATAATTTCTCTGATATGTTTTTGGATTGTACTGAGTGCTCTTCGGCATGACATCCGAACTTCACCAGTAGTGTTGGGAACTCTCAAGAAGTAGAGCGAAACGCTAGACGTCATGAGGAACACCACGTGGCACAGCCAGAAAACACATCCGAGAGCTAAACAGAGCAACCATGAAACCGACATTGTAATATATTTAAAAAGTCTTCCTTAAATGGCTTTTCCAGGGTAGACGGACGTCTAAGCGCCGTGGCCTCACCAACGCTGGTCTGGGTCTCGCCCCAGCCGGAGATGGTGCACATGACTCCGGTGCCGACGCAGGAGGAGGGCAGCGGGACGGCCTGCGCGTACTGGTTGAGGGTGGCGGGCGAGGACAGCTTGATGAGCATGATGTCGTTGTCGGTGGTGGCCGAGTGGTACTGGGGGTGGGGGATCGCCTTGGAGGCCTGTATCCACTGCTCGGTGCCCTCGGACGCGAAGATGTTGTGCTCGCCGATGCGCACAGAGATGCTGGGCGCGCTGGGGGTGGAGGAAGTGGATGACAGTAGTGGTGATGATTTTTATTCATAGGGGATCGCTTAAATTTCGGTTTAAGTTTTTTTGGGGGTTTTTATTTTGGCACAGGTAAAACCCATTGGCCCATGAATGCTAATCCTTTATGGGGATCTGGTCACACAATAGAAACCTGGTTACAGCAATAACAATAAAACACGAAGAAAACAATCCAAATAAAACTGTACATGGTCAAGTTCCGAATGGTAAGTTCAAGCATCAACATGGCACAACTAGCACGTATGGTAACATTGCTTGTACTGTAATTCTATGCCATCAAATCTACACTTCCCCCCGTCACAGACCCAAATTGACCAGTGTGGTAGATTGCCAAGTGCTGTAACTATTTGGTATAATCGTCTAAAGAAAACAAACTTCTGGGGCACATCGCCTTGTGATGGAAAGATGATGTCACATACCTTTGCAATTTGATCATAGCCCTTTCTCGTTTGTTCGCATGGATCTCATTCAAAAGCATATGATCGGCTTCTTCATATTACCAGCTGTAACACTGCTGACCCATCAGTGAAGCTCAAGTAAGTATTATTTGTTGCTAGGTCTTAGTTGAACAACATGAGCTTCAAGTTTTTTTCAGATAAGGTCGTGATCACCAGGCTGTAGGTGTACACTGCATTTTACACAAGTCGATGTAACTTCACTGAGACCACCAGACACGCAGCACGCAACGAGATTAGCTCATGTCCGCGCGCAGCACACTCACGGCATGTAGCAGTGAGCGGCAGACACGACCCACTCGCTGGAGATCAGGGAGCCTCCGCAGAAGTGATATCCGATGTTGAGGGACACCTGCCACGGCTGCGAGTGGGCAGCGCACTCGGAGCCACCCACGATGTGGTCCTCATACATGTATGGGGCCGCCACTGTCAGCGAAGCAGAGTGTGAATTAGTATCCTGGCCATGGTCAATTTCTCAGACCCAACATTCATCGTGAGGATAATCGTCAACAGGATCATGACTATCGACATCGTCTATAAGGCCAAGTGGAGAAGCCAAGGGAAGTAATGGAGGTAATGCTACCACCCTCCCACCCCCTGAGTCCAAAAGTAACTTTGTTATTGCACTTTACCAGAAAAAAGCGTAGTATTAATCTAAGCCCCTATTTAAAAGTATGGACATTCATAAATACCCGTCTTGGGGATATTATTTATCCGCATCTGCTGTCTCATTGATGATCATCACCACCAATGTTACCATCAACACAATTACAAAGCTCACTTCCAGCAGAAAAAGGCACTCCGCTATGGTTACTAGAAATGTTGCATCACTTGCTCAATCGTCGTTCTTGTCTGATGGACATGATCGCCCCACAGAAGGAATTTAGAATTAGCACTGATCGCTTGGGAACAAAAACCGAAATTCGTCCCATCTTGCACTTGGGTATAATTCAGTTTTAGCCAAAGACCAACTTTCCGGCACAGCCAAATAAGCAGCACACCTTCCTCTCCTCTGTTAATTTGGTGATGCACACCACCATAGGAGGCGCAAAGTGTTTCCAATTGAGCTAACCTAGCGGAGGCCTACGCCAAATGAGGATACCAAAATTACCACTAATGATATCCATCATTGCCCTGCTTAATCCAATGCTGTTAAACTGCCAGATGTCTATAGGCAAAGATTAGCACGGTTGGATACATACGGTGTGAAATAAGTTCAGCATACGTAAATAGACCATTTCTGCAGGACATGCGTCCCAGTTCGACCCAAACCATTCACTACGCAACCAGTTAGCAGTGGAAGTTACACAAAGTCTCACCAGCGGTGCCCACGAGCAGAGCAAAGATGAGTCCGTACATTGTGCAGTGAAGATCCTGAAAGACGATGCTGAACCACTGCCGGTGGTCCACTTTTATACCCGTTGAGAGCCCTCATATCATTGCTTTATTCTCATCTCTACGTTACCCAATGCCTTATGTCTGTCTCATTAAACTCGTCGATATTTTCCCACCTGAGACGAAAATGAGCGAGTAAGCGATTCCACACGTTAAAATTGGTTTCGTTTATTGTTTTATTTTTCCACGGACGTGGCTTATATTGTTCTGGTTATGATCGATCTCATACTTGGTGGAGATGGTGCCATTTGTGTGTGTGTTACGTTGCAGCTGTGAATAAGAGTGTTTTTGCAGATGCGGACCCATTGTACAAATTGTGGAACCACCCCTATCTCTGTGGAAAAGTTCCAGAATTGAGAGCTTTCCCCTCTGACTAGCCTATGTTCGTAGCATTTAGCTAAAATGATTGCCTATAAAATTAAGACAAACGTAAGTATACTTGAGTATATATAATATCCTCTAGAGGGGCTATTTAGAGGTCCTTTAAGTGAAGTCTGCCAGCGGTGCTGTGATAAATCCATTGTAAGAATGCACCTTTGCCTTTTATACTTATGCCAAGGGCATTACTACATTTCTATATTGACGTATAGCATGAAGAGAAAGTCAAATGTGCCATATTCAAAGTTAGTATATTTTATTAAGCAGATCCCTCATTATTTTTATTGGAAATTCAAACACATTAATACTGATCCATATATATATGGATTTGGCCACGTGCCAGATTCTTTGTCAAAATCTCGTAACCAAGCCCCCACCTCTTGATAAAATTAAGACGTTCAAAAAGACAACATTCGTACATGCCAAGGTGTTGATCACATTCAAACCAATAACGCTCAATGGTGGTTTAAGACTTTTCACGACATAATTTGAACTTCCCAACCCTGGCTACATCAGGTAGGGAAGTTTAAAATCCAATGAGGCTGCTTCAGTTCTCGTTGAATTGATATCCCCATATCAATTCAACGAGAACCCGGCTGCTTACGATGTGACTTATTTCAAACAACTTCAAATACATTCATTTCAAAATCACATATGGATCACTTAATCAGCTACGAAAAGCTACAATTTAAGTTGACACTGTTTTGTAACACGACTTTCCATTCTTTTTGTTCACACCTTGCATGTGCCATGGATTATGTTGTTAACAGGTTAAAGAGTGTCTCAATTAACTCTCGCCTAGTCACACAAAGTAGCTTTTCATTGTTTCCTACGATGTCCTGTTGTCGGCAGCTGAGCTGTACGTCCACCATATAAAGCACTTCTCATGAACGAGTATCATGAGTATGTATGTTGAACATCTTTCGCACGGAACGTAGCCTACTGTGCTAATCAGAGGTGCGGGGGAAGGACAGCAAACTTCAATCTGCATTTAAAAATGCATAGCTCCAGTGGCTTCCGAATACGCTTGTTTATCCAAAAAGGCCTCACTGTGTCTCACGTCTCTTCTTCAGAAGGGTCCTGCCACGTTTTTTGCAGTTGTAGTCAATGCCTCCTATGTATATTCTATTGAGTAATTTACACCTGTGTCCATTTTTGTCTACGTGTGTCACTGTGCATGTGTGATTGCGTCCGGCAACACAACCCCCTACCTCCTCGCAGTGCCGGACGGGCAACTCTGTCGGGGACAGTGCTGTGGGGGGAGGGCCAATTCCCAATGGCTCCTCCCCTCATGGCGTCTGTGTCCACCACAGTGGCTATACGGGGGCTCTGGATGGGTGCGAGGGGCTGGTAACCTTTCCAACTTCAATTAATTACCACTAAACCACGAGTTAAACTAAAATATGTAACTAATAAGCTTGTGCCTTAGGCGCCGGGGGGACAGGCGTCTATGACGTCTCCTGGCCAAACCCCAATTGGCGGAGCCAGGAGATTGAATCTCTACCCTCGGGGCTCCTCCAGAAACAACTAAAAGCCACTACGGATGGCCACGTGGAATGTTCGAACGCTCACTGTGGAGCTGAGGCTGCCACTCCTCTGTCGGGAGCTGGACCGGTACCGCCTGGATCTCTGTGGTATTCAGGAGGTCCAGTGGACCGGTTCTGGCTCATGCCACCATGAGGGGTAGACAGTCCTCTACTCGGAGCAGCAGAGCGTGGCAGTGAGGTGTGGGAAGCTGTAAGCCCCGGGCTACTTTGGGCTCGCCTTCCCATCAACCGGAGGCGAGGAGTGGTGGTCGTGGTTACTTATACCCCCACCGAAAACGAACATCCGTGGAGGGATGCAGGCAAATCCGATGAGCCAGATGCCTTCTATGACCTCCTCTCACAGGTGCTGACTAAAGTGGCACCTTGGGATAGAGTCATCATGTTGGGTGACTTCAATGCCCGAGTTGGTCATGATGCTGGCACCTGGTCTGGAGTGATTGGCGGGCATGGGCCAGATCAGCTCAATAACAACGGTAGGAGGCTGCTAGATTTTTTTGCAGCCCATGGGCTTGTAATTATCAACACGCTGTTCCGACATCGGCGCATCCACACAACATCAAGGATGCATGCCGGGTCCAAGCAAGAACATCTGCTGGACTACATAGTGATGGACCAGCGGATGCGAGCCCATGTTCTTTACACCAGGACCTACCGTGGAGCTGATCTGCCCTCTGACCATCGACTAGCCATCTATAAGATGCGCCTGCCATTCTTCCACTCCGGTGGTGGGTGTATACCCATGACCCCATTCCAACCTAAAGTGGCCTGGTCTCAGTTATCTGATGAAAGTTGCAAGCGAGAATGTCATCATCGCTTGCGGCTGGGATTGGCATAGTCCCCCACTCCTCCTGATGTCGAGGGTAAATGGGCAAGGTTTAGGACTGTGACTCATGCAACTGCAATGGCTGCTTTGTGTACGCGGTCCAGACCTCCCCAGAGACCCTGGCTGACAGAGGAGGTGTTCAGGATGGTTGAGGAAAAGCTACAGGCCCACTGTCATCGGCTACAGAATCCCACGTCAGAGAATGAGGAGGCTTACCGAAGCCTTCGCTCGGAGGTTCGGACAGCCGTGAGGTGCTGCAAGGATGGGTGGTGGTCGCGGGTTGCTGAGGAGATGGAGTCTGCCTCAGTGGCCCGTGATCACAAATCTCTATTTAACTCCATCAAAAAAGTAACCTGCAGCACCACACCTATTATCATCATTAGGGCAAAAAACGGTGATCCAATCTCTGACCCCCAGGACCAGGTTTGCGGATTTGCTGAGCATTTCTGTGAGGTCCTGGGGGAGGGAAAATCCCTCAGCCAGAAAAACATCGTGGCACAAAGTGAGGATGACCCTGCTGAGGCTGCGGTGCCTCAAATATTGGAAGAGGTCACCCCTTGTGAGTGGCTGGCTGAAGTACCATCTGTTGAGGAAGTACTGAAGGCGATCCGGAGTCTGAGACCAGGAAAGGCAGCGGGCAGAGATGATCTCCCAAGCGAAATGCTGAGGGAGGGTGGCGTTTGTGCACAGACTGCCCTATATGACATCATAACAACAGTCTGGACCACTGGACGGGTTCCGCAGGATTGGAAGGATGCCCTGGTGGTCCCCCTTTTTAAGAAGGGGGACCACATATACTGTAACAACTACAGGGGCATCTCACTCCTCAGTGTGCCCGGAAGGTCCTGGCAAGGATTATTCAACATCGCCTCGCCAAGCACGCTGAGGAGAGGCTTGCGGAGCCCCAATGCGGTTTCAGGAAAGGGCGGTCCTGCACATTTGCTATATTTTCTGTCCGTCTGCTACAGCAGAGGTGTAGGGAATTCCAACAAGACCTACATCTCTGCTTTATTGACCTGGTCAAGGCCTATGATACCATCAGTAGGTCCTGGGCTCTGGGTTGTTCTTCGTGCTTTTGGAGTCCTTGACCCTCTGCTCACGGTCATTAAGCACCTTCAGGATGGTGAGCGGGCCCAGGAAAAACTACGTGGCCGGGAGACAGAGCCATTCCCTGTACACCTTGGGGTGCGACAGGGATGTCCTCTGGCTCCCACATTATTTAACATCTATTTTGACCACGTAGTTCGTGAAGCCTTCAATAGCTGTACCGGGGGAATCTCCATTTCGTACAGATATAATGGGAGGCTGATCGATGACCGGGTGCGGTCAAGGGATGACTTCCTATTGCTCAACCACGTTATGTATGCTGATGATTTGGTATTAGCTGCTCATTCAGAGGAGGAGTTGGAGACGCTGCTGCTGACACTGGAGCGTGCCACTAAGAGATGGGACCTTACCATCAGACCCACCAAAACTAAGCACCTTCCAGGGTATTTTGTACCATCGGACACTCCACCCCCAAAACTCCCAATCGGTGATGGAGCAGTTGTGGAGAGAGTGGAGAGTTTCCCATACCTGGGTAGTCTGCTTATGACCGGCTCCAGTTTAACAGCAGAGGTCTCACTCCGAATCAGTCGAGCGCAATATCTCTTCATCGGTTTCGTAACGCTGTGTGGAAGCTACCTGGTCTGTCGCTCCGCACTAAGCTTCAGGTCTTCTCGGCCACGGTCATTTCCTCCCTACTCTACGCTCGCTAAACGTGGACCACCATAATGGAGCATCTTCGCCGGCTGGAAACATTTAGGCTGGCCTGCCTACAATCCATCCTGTGTTTAACCAGGCTGGATTGTGTTAGGAGCTCAAAAATCCTTGAAAGATCTGGGCAAGGTCCCATCGGTGAGCTCCTCCGGCAGGCAAGGCTGCGTTGGCTGGGTCATGTAGCCCGCATGCCCAGCCAACCCCATGCCGAAACAGCTTTTGTTCGGCCGGATCGAGGGGGCTAAACGGGCGTGGCGCGGGCTAGAGAAGAGATGAGGTGATGTGGTACAGGAGGACTTGGAGCTGAGTGGACTTGCCGATGACTGGTACGAGCAGTGTAAAGATCGGCCTCGGTGGAGGAGGCTCGTGAAGGACGCTATTGGGCAGTTGGAGGCAGTCGCCCTCCAACAACAACGGAGGGCGGAGTAGCGACGCTTACAACAATGAGCGGAGCGCCGGGTGGCTAAAGCACAGCAGGTTGGCACAGTAGGGGGCACAGGTGGTGCACCAGCCAGTCATCTCAGTCAGTCGACCCATGGCACCTGGGTCTGCCCCGTGACCTCCTGCCCGCGGGCGTTCGACACTTCACGTGTTCTCAAGGTGCACATGGCCTGGCACAAGCGTCGTGGTGACGTCACCGCCACTTAGTGGCGAATGGCGGTTGTTGTTGGTGTCAATTGGGGAGCGGTAGGGTACAGGTTACCGCGCTGCGCTACGAGACCAGTGACGATTTTCTGAACTGGTCCTGGGCCTCCCCTATATCGACTCAACCTCAAATTAGTATCTTGTGTGGTGTGTAAACATCGCTACTGGCGAGACAAATGCGGCCGGGCGTGGTGCTGGCCAGCCACCCGCTCGTGTGCCGTTCCGGCCTTCATAGCTGCTCGTTAACAGCACTTGGCCCAACAGTCTGTTACAGGCTATATGGGGGATATTTGACTATGTATTTGTGTCATTTGTGGCGAATGCAAGTTTAGCGTTTAGCGCGCTGCGCGACGAAGCTGGAGACCCAGGTTCGTTTCCAACTCACGGCCAACACCAGCGACGATTATATGATCCGGTCATGGGCCTCTCCTATGCCGACTGCTGCAATGTGTAAACATCGCTATTAGGTAGACAAAGGCGGCCGGGCGTGGTGCTGGCCACCTACTCCTGGTGTGCCGTGCCGGCCTTGTCTAACACATTTGGACTGGGCCCTCGTCTTCAGGTCCACCTCGATCTCTGTCCTCCCCCCCTCTCTCTCCCACTGTATCTGCCCCTCCCTCCATTGTCTAACGCACTACTTTACCCCCTCTATCTCCCCCTATCTCTAACCCCCCCCCCCCTCTCTCTCCCCCTGTATCTGCCCCCTCCCTCCCCCCATTGTCTCCTACATTTGTGCTGGCTGCCCAGCCCACTTTGAAAGCCCTGATAAGCATTTGCATTTGGAGGCTTGCCCCTTCATTTCTCTCTGCCTGATGAAGACCGCTTGGGTTGCGATCGAAACGTCTTGGGTTTTTAGCTTTTATTTGTATTTATTTATTATTTTTTATCTTTAAATGTTTCTTTTTTTTAATTATCTGTTGTTTTAATTTTATTTTCTATCTACGTGACTTTACCGAAAGAACCACGAATATATATATACAATGTTAATTCCCTCATGTAACATCTGACAGTGATGGACATTGTTAGATTTGGGGTCGTCATCTTATCACTCTACGTAATGGTGTGATACGATCAAGCTCCGAAATTACTTTCATGACATTAAGTCTCGTTTATTTTTCACAATTATGTTCACGTTTATACTTGCGTACCAGTTCTATATCACTGCAGCACTGTTGCCTGTCATTCGAATAAATTTGGTCACGTATATTGTGACGGTGATCGACGACAAGTGGACCACAATGTACATCTTCACTCAACACTCGCGAGGGTTTTCGCATCTTGCTCAATAGTCAATAGCTTTTTACCCGCTTCTACATTGTTGTTTGAAACGTATGCTTGCCGAGAGGGTGCGTCAGCCAGCCACGGTTACGTTGGGGTATGATACGCTGATTGAACAGCTGACATGTGACAGTATGATATTGGAGGGGGGCTACTGGTGGGCAGGGCGGTCACGTGATCCAAAAGAGCTCTCGGGAACCTTCAAGAAAGAGCTCGAGAGATCTAGAAGGTGGGCGGGGCGAAGGGCGGAGCCAGCTCCAGCCGGTGGACATAAAACCAGTGCCCTGTGAGGAGCTCGATGTTATTCGTGTGCTGGTGTTACGAAGATCCACGTCGGGGAGAAGAAGCCTCTAGCCACGCGGTCCGGGACCCAGCTTGTGGTCCGGACCGGGATAGCGATCCGTGTCTAGTTATGCCATAGCGTGGTTAGATGGGCATTCGAGACCCGTGTGTAGATCGTGTTATGTTGCGTGCTGTTGTTTAATAAATAGTGTTGCTCCCAAGATAACATCTGCGACTCAGTTGGAGTCATTACACATTGTTGTTTGAAACTTATGCTTGCTGCAATATCAAATATTCACGATATGACACGATATTGCATTTCACGAAAGCAATGATCGAGATATCTGTTTCCCATGACTTTGTAATGTATTTGACATTGTCTAGTTTGATTTGCATTGATGAACAGTGCGGTTGTATGAAATGACGGGAGATGCTGTGGTACCAGGTTTAATAGCACACTCGACTTGCAATCCAGTTCTCGATTCAATCTCCCGTTGTGGCAGTTGAAACAACGGAATACATTTAATAAATTCCCTAGTCTCTGTCCACCCAGCAGCGTAAAGGTTATTTTTTTGTATTTGTGTATTGGTTACGTTATGCGAACGTCACTTATTGCTGGTTTCCATGACAAAATGAGATTCTATTTACAGTTCTGTAGCTGGGATTGAGATAGGAGGGGGTGACCTGCAGTGACTTTTTCTGTCTCCTCACGAGCCCTTCTACATACAGTACGTGTAACACATGTTCGACAGAGTCACGCATAAAGGAAATGTCCACACATCACGGCGTGCATCTTGGCAGTCCGCTCGTTGAGGATGTCAAACAGACGCTGAGATGGCGGCTCATTCACGTTCATGTAACTAATGTACACAGACCGACGACACCCATTACGCTGAACTCCGGCGTTGTTTGGATTATTAGAGATCTGGACGAATAGGTGCGTGAGGTTCGACGATTCGGTGTTAAGTCCGAGTTTTGGATTTGAGTTCAGAATCAGAAGAATGATTTAGCCTGAAGGAATCCGATGAGCTATAAAGCTTTTTTCACAGATGTCCGCGGAGCAGGATGAGTAATGGTGCGGCTTGGGGGTGCGCGGCTAACATCAGTGGCGAGTGGTTACGTGAACTGCACCTGCTCTCCATCCCGTCACCACGCGCCCCCGCATCATAAAAAATGACAGCCATCTATCCAGCAGTGAATTTGATGGTGGTGATAAAAATATATCAATATGAAAGCACACCCCCTGTGTGTGTGTGTGCCTATGTCGTGAAGGACACGACTGTTCAGTTGGAGGCAGTCGCCCTCCAACAACAAAAGAGGGCAGAGGAGCGATGCTCACAACAACGAATTTCAGCGACGGGCGGATAAAATGGATCATCGAGTCCTCAACAGTTGATCGATTTACCGACAATCGATTATTAAATCTAGCGGGAGAGATGGAAAGAGGAATTTATTTTCATGGGGCGGGTCATATTCAAATTAGGACAATGGCCTGGTTGTGATTGGCTGCGAGCGTCCCTGAGAGCGCCCCAAGGTCACGCTGTAGCTCCTGTGTCGATGTGTGGGAGGAGTTTGGATCGACCAATGGGAAGCCGACATTATCAATCTCATTTGCATGTCACCCCCTCCTTTGTATCGACTCAAATCAGTTGATTCTTGGCAAAACCATTCGACATGCCCAAAGCAAATTACTTCAACTGCCCACTTTGTTGGTATGAACAATTTGAACTAAATATATGTTATTCTTAGTTCTTTCGGGAAAGTCACGTTGAAGGGAAACAACAAAATAATAAAATATATATAAAACAATAAAAATTCTCACGACGCTTCGACCATAACACAAACGGTCGTCTTCAGGTGTGTCGGTTTGCATAAATTTATTTATTTTCAAACGGTGTGTTTATTTATTTATTTTTAAAAAAACGTTAGCGCCACGCGCAGTGATTTGCCACTTTATTTAGACGGACTAGTCCATCTATGTTCTGAAAAGAGGAGGGGGGAGACGAATTTTTTTTCTTTTTAATGTATGCTGTCTGAAAGCCACTGTAAGCGTGAACAATCAATTAAGACCTGAAATGGTTATTCAAATCTTTCCAATGATTCCTAAGCCAGAATCCATCTTCTCGGTTGAAATTGTCTCTGTGCTTGTATATGTGGATAGCCTCATGAACGAATCTCTCATGGTAGCCAGATGGCTTGCAAAGAACCTCTGTCTTGGAGAAGTCAATGTCATGTGAGCCTACTGAATTATAACAGTGATCTGCCACAGCTGAGATGTTGGTCCTACCGTGTTTTAGGTCTGCTTTGTGTTAACGAATGCGGTCCGAGACATGTCGTTTGGTTTCTCCAATGTAACTACTACCTCAGAGGCAACATAGTGTGTAGACGCCAGGGTACTGTAAGTCCGGAATCACATCTTTTACAGACGGAACCAGATCACGGATTTTATGTCATGTGTTGAATCGGACCTGGATCTTGTGTTTATTCAAGATTTTGGAGATCTTTTTTGTGATCCCCGCAATGTAGGGTAAAGTGATGGTTGTGAAAGGCTCCTCAAGAGGGTCCTTCTTCATGGTTTGAGTGATAGCTTTGCGGATTGTATAGTCGGAGTAACCATTAGCCTTAAGAGCTTGGTGTACGTGCTTGAGTTCACTGCCTATGTGTTCCTGGTCCGTATGGGTAGCTTTCCTGTAGACAGAGTGGCTCATTGAACCATCAGGTCTCTTTTTAATTAGGACATCCAAAAAAGGTAGCTTGCCATCTATTTCGACTTCCATGGTAAATCTGATGGCTGGGTGTATGGAATTGATGTGCTCGAAGAATTGGTCTAGAGCAGGCCGGCCATGTGGCCAGATGATTTTCCGAGTCCTCACCGACGCTGGTCTGGGTCTCGCCCCAGCCGGAGATGGTGCACATGACTCCGGTGCCGACGCAGGAGGAGGGCAGCGGGACGGCCTGCGCATACTGGTTGAGGGTGGCGGGCGAGGACAGCTTGATGAGCATGATGTCGTTGTCGGTGGTGGCCGAGCTGTACTGGGGGTGGGGGATCGCCTTGGAGGCCTGGATCCACTGCTCGGTGCCCTCGGACGCGAAGATGTTGTGCTCGCCGATGCGCACAGAGATGCTGGGCGCGCTGGGGGTGGAGGAAGTGGATGACAGTAGTGATGATGATTTTTATTCATATGGGATCGCTTAAATTTCGGTTTTAGGTTTTTTGGGGGTTTTTATTTTGGCACAGGTAAAACCCATTGGCCCATGAATGCTAATCCTTTATGGGGATCTGGTCACACAATAGAAACCTGGTTACAGCAATAACAAGAAAACACGAACAAAACAATCCAAATAAAACTGTACATGGTCAAATTCCGAATGGTAAGTTCAAGCATCAACATGGCAAAACTAGCACGTATGGTAAGATTGGTTGTACTGTAATTCTATGCCATCATATCTACACTTCCCACCGTCACAGACCGAAATTGACCAGTGTGGTAGATTGCCAAGTGGTGTAACTATTTGGTATAATCGTCTAAAGAAAACAAACTGCTGGGGCACATCGCCTTGTTGTGGAAAGAAGATGTCGCATACCTTTGCAATCTGATCATAGCCCTTTCTCGTTTGTTCGCATGGGTCTCATTCAAAATCATATGATCGGCTTCTTCATATTACCAGCTGTAACACTGCTGCCCTATCGGTGAAGCTCAAATGAATATTATTTGTGGCTAGGTCTTAGTTCAACAATATGATCTTCAAGTTCTTTTCAGATAAGGTCGTGATCTCCAGGTTGTAGGTGTACACTGCATTTTACACAAGTCGATGTTACTTCACTGAGACCACCAGACACGCAGCATGCAACGACATTAGCTCATGTCCGCGCGCAGCAAACTCACGGCATGTAGCAGTGAGCGGCAGACACGACCCACTCGCTGGAGATCAGGGAGCCTCCGCAGAAGTGGTATCCGATGTTGAGGGACACCTGCCACGGCTGCGAGTGGGCAGCGCACTCGGAGCCACCCACGATGTGGTCCTCATACATGTATGAGGCCGCCGCTGTCAGCGAAGCAGAGTGTGAATTAGTATCCTGGCCACGGTCAATTACTCAGACCCAACATTCATCATGAGGTTAATCGTCAACAGGATCATGACTATCGACATCGTCTATAAGGCCAAGTGGAGAATCCAAGGGAATTAATGGAGGCAATGCTACCCCACTCCCACCCCCTGAGTCCAAAAGTAATTTTGTTATTGATATTTACCAGAAAAAAGCCGTAGTATTAATGTAAGCCCCTATTTAAAAGTATGGACATTCATGAATACCCCTCTTGGGGATATTATTGATCCGCCTATGCTGTCTCCGTGATGATCATCACCACCAATGTTACCATCAACACAATTACAAAGCTCACTTCCAGCAGAAAAAGGCACTCCGCTATGGTTACTAGAAATGTAGCATCACTTGCTCAATCGTCGTTCTTGTCTGATGGACAATATGGGCCCCACAGAGGGAATTTAGAATTAGCACTGATCGCTTGGGAACAAAAACCGAAATGCGTCCCATCTTGCACTTGGGTATAATTCAGTTTTAGCCAAAGACCAACTTTCCGGCACAGCCAAATAAGCAGCACACCTTCCTCCCCTCTGTTAGTTTGGTGATGCACATCACCATAGGAGGCGCAAAGTGTTTCCAATTGAGCTAACCTAGCGGAGGCCTACGCCAAATGAGGATACCAAAATTACCACTAATGATATCCATCATTGCCCTGCTTAAATCAATGCTGTTAAACTGCCAGATGTCTATAGGCAAAGATTAGCACGGTTGGATACATACGGTGCGAAATAAGTTCAGCATACGTAAATAGACCATTTCTGCAGGACATGGGTCCCAGTTCGACCCAAAACCATTCACTACGCAACCAGTTAGCAGTGGAAGTTACACAAAGTCTCACCAGCGGTGCCCACGAGCAGAGCGAAGATGAGTCCGTACATTGTGCAGTGAAGATCCTGAAAGACGATGCTGAACCACTGCCGGTGGTCCACTTTTATACCCGTTGAGAGCCCTCATATCATTGCTTTATTCTCATCTCTACGTTACCCAATGCCTTATGTCTGGCTCATTAAACTCGTCGATATTTTTCCACCTGAGACGAAAAATAGCGAGTCTGCGATTCCACACGTTAAAATTGGTTTCATTTATTGCTTTATTTTTCTACGGACGTAGCTTATATTGTTCTGGTTATGATCGATCTCATACTTGGTGGAGATGGTGCCATTTGTGTGTGTGTTACGTGGCAGCTGTTAATAAGAGTGTTTTTGCAGATGCGGACCCATTGTACAAATTGTGGAACCATCCCGATCTCTGTGGAAAAGTTCCGGAATTGAGAGCTTTCCCCTGTGACTAGCCTATGTTCGTAGAATTTAGCTAAAATGATTGCCTATAAAATTAAGACAAACGTAAGTATACTTGAGTATATATAAAATCCTCTAGAGGGGCTATTTAGAGGTCCTTTAAGTGAAGTCTGCCAGCGGTGCTGTGATAAATCCATTGTAAGGATGCACCTTTGCCTTTTATACTTATGCTAAGGACATTACTACATTCCTCTATTGACGAATACCATGAAGAGAAAGTCTAATGTGTCATAGTCAAAGTTAGTATATTTTATTAAGCAGATCCCTCATTATTTTTTATTGGAAAGTCAAACACATTAATACTGATCCATATATTTATGGATTTGGCCACGTGCCAGATTCTTTGTCAAAATCTCGTAACTTAGCCCCCACCTCTTGATAAAATTAAGACGTTTAAAAAGACAACATTCGTACATGCTAAGGTGTTGATCACATTCACACCAATAAAGCTCAACGGTGGTTTATGACTTTTCACGACATAATTTGAACGTCCCTACCCGGGCTACATCAGGTAGGGAAGTTTAAAATCCAATGACGTTGCTTCAAATTTTGATTTGATATATAATAATAAAATAATAATATATATTTTATTATTTTATTGTTTCCCTTCAACGTGACTTCACCGAAAGAGCTAAGAATATGAGGCTGCTTCAGTACGCGCCCTGACATCACCACCTACGAAAGCACGCATTATATTCCCATATCTTTTCAACGAGAACCTGGCTGCTTACAATGTGACTTATTTCAAACAACTTCAAATACATCCATTTCAAAATCACACATAGATCATTGTATCAGCTACGAAAAGCTACAATTTAAGTTGACACTGTTTTGTAACACGACTTTCCATTCTTTTTGTTCACACCTTGCATGTGCCATGGATTATATTTTGATTTAAACCTTTCGTGACTGCAGTAATTCATATTCTTAGCTCTTTCGGTAAAGTCACGTTGAAGGGAAACAATACAATAATAAAATATATATAAAACAATAAAAATTCTCACGACCGTTTGTGTTATGGTCGAAACGTCGTGATAATTTTGATTGTTTCATATATATTTTATTATTTTATTGTTTACCTTCAACGTGACTTTACCGAAAGACCTAAGAATATGGATTATATTATTAACAGGAAAAGGGTGTCTCAATTAACTCTCGCCTAGTCACACAAAGTAACTTTTCATTTGTTTCCTACGATGTCCTGTTGTCGGCAGCTGAGCTGTACGTCCACCATATGCAGCAATTCTCATGAACGAGTATCATCATGAGTATGTATGTTGAACATCTTTCGCACGGAATGTAGCCAACTGTGCTAATCAGAGGTCCAGGGGAAGGACAGCAAACTTCAATCTGCATTTAAACGTGCATAGCTCCAGTGGCTTCTGAATACGCTTGTTTATCCAAGAGAGCCTCACTGTGTCTCATGTCTGTTCTTCAGAAGGGTCCTGCCACGTTTTTTGCAGTTGTAGTCAATGCCTCCTATGTATATTCTATTGAGTAATTTACACGTGTGTCCATTTTTGTCTACGTGTGTCACTGTGCATGTGTGATTGCGTCCGGCAAAACAACCCCCTACCTCCTCGCAGTGCCGGACGGGCAACTCTGTCGTGGACAGTGCTGTGGGGGGAGGGCCAAGTCCCATTGGCTCCTCCCCTCATGGCGTCTGTGTCCACCACAGTGGCTCAACGGGGGCTCTGGACGGGTGCGAGGGGCTGGTAACCCCTCCACCTTCAATTTATTACCACTAAACCACGAGTTAAACTAAAATATGTAACTAATAAGCTTGTGCCTTAGGCCACGGGGGGACAGGCGTCTATGACGTCTCCTGGCCAAACCCCAATTGGCAGAGCCAGGAGATTGAATCTCTACCCTCAGGACTCCTCCAGAAACAACTAAAAGCCACTACGGATGGCCACGTGGAATGTTCGAACGCTCACTGCGGAAGAGAGGCTGCCACTTCTCTGTCGGGAGCTGGACCGGTACCACCTGGATCTCTGTGGCATTCAGGAGGTCCGGTGGACCGGTTCTGGCTCCTGCCACCATGAGGGGTGGAGAGTCCTCTACTCGGGGCAGCAGACTGCCAAACAACAGGGTGTGGCTCTTCTTTTGAACAAAATAATGAAGGGGGCATGGGAGCGTGGCAGTGAGGTGTGGGAAGCTGTAAGCCCCGGGCTGCTTTGGGCTCGCCTTCCCATCAACCGGAGGCGAGGAGTGGTGGTCGTGGTTACTTATGCCCCCACCGAAGACGAACATCCGTGGAGGGATGCAGGCAAATCCGATGAGTCAGATGCCTTCTATGACCTCCTCTCACAGGTGCTGGCTAAAGTGGCACCTTGGGATAGAGTTATCATGTTGGGTGACTTCAATGCACGAGTTGGTCATGATGCAGGCACCTGGTCTGGAGTGATTGGAGGGCATGGGCCAGATCAGCTCAATAACAACGGTAGGAGGCTGCTAGATGTATGTGCAGCCCATGGGCTTGTAATTAACAACACGCTGTTCCGGCATCGGCGCATCCACACAACATCAAGGATGCATGCCGGGTCCAAGCAAGAACATCTGCTGGACTACATAGTGACGGACCAGCGGATGCGAGCCCATGTCCTTGAGACCAGGACCTACCGTGGAGCTGATCTGCCCTCTGACCATCAATTAGTCATCTGTAAGATGCACCTGCCATTCGTCCACTCCGGTGGTGGGTGTACACCCAGGACCCCATTCCAACCTAAAGTGGCCTGGTCTCAGTTATCTGATGAAAGTTGCAAGCGAGAATGTCATCATCGCTTGTGTCTGGGATTGGCATAGTCCCCCACTCCTCCTGATGTCGAGGGTAAATGGGCGAGGTTGAAGACTGTTACTCAGGCAACTGCAATGGCTGCTTTGGGTACGCGGTCTAGACCTCCCCAGAGACCATGGCTCGCAGAGGAGGTGTTCAGGATGGTTGAGAAAAAGCGACAGGCCCACTGTCATCGGCTACAGAATCCCACGTCAGAGAATGAGGAGGCTTACCGCAGACTTCGCTCGGAGGTTCGGAGAGCCATGAGGCGCTGCAAGGATGGGTGGTGGTCGCGGGTTGCTGAGGAGATGGAGTCTGCCTCAGTGGCCCACGACCACAAATCTCTATTTAACTCCATCAAAAAAGAAACCTGCAGTGCCACACCTATTACCATCATTAGGGGAAAAACGGTGATCCAATCTCCGACCCCCAGGAACAGGTTTGCAGATTTGCTGAGCATTTCTGTGAGGTCCTGGTGGAGGGAAAATCCCTCAGCCAGGAAAGCATCGTGGCACAAAGTGAGGATGACCCTGCTGAGGCTGCGGTGCCTCAAATATTGGAAGAGGTCACCCCTTGTGAGTGGCTGGCTGAAGTACCATCTGTTGAGGAAGTACTGAAGGCGATCCAGAGTCTGAGACCAGGAAAGGCAGCGAGCAGAGATGATCTCCCAAGCGAAACGCTGAGGGAGGGTGGCGTTTGTGCACAGACTGCCCTATATGACATCATAACAACAGTCTGGACTACTGAACGGGATCTGCAGGGTTGGAAGGATACCCTGCTGGTGCCTCTCTTTAGAAGGGGGACCACACAGACTGCAACAACTACAGGGGCATCTCACTCCTCAGTGTGCCGGGAAAGGTCCTGGCAAAGATTATTCAACATCGCCTCGCCAGGCACGCTGAGGAGAGGCTTGCAGAGCCCCAATGCGGTTTCAGGAAAGGGCGGTCCTGCACAGATGCCATATTTTCTGTCCATCTGCTACAGCAGAGGTGTAGGGAATTCCAACAAGACCTACATCTCTGCTTTATTGACCTGGTCAAGACCTATGATACCATCAATAGGCCTGGGCTCTGGGTTGTTCTTCGTGCTTTTGGAGTTCCTGACCCTCTGCTCACGATCATTAAGGACCTTCGTGATGGTGAGCGGGCCCGGGTAAAACTACGTGGTCGGGAGACAGAGCCATTCCCTGTACATCTTGGGGTGCGACAGGGAAATCCTCTGTCTCCCACATTATTTAACATCTATTTTGACCACGAAGTTCGTGAAGCCTTCAATAGCTGTACCGGGGGAATCTCCATTTGATACAGATATAATGGGAGGCTGATCGATGCCCGGGTGCGGTCAAGGGATGACTCCCTATTGCTCAACCACGTTATGTATGCTGATGATTTGGTATTAGCTGCTCATTCAGAGGAGGAGTTGCAGACGCTGCTGCTGAGACTGGAGCGTGCCACTAAGAGATGGGGCCTTGCCATTAGCCTCACCAAAACTAAGCACCTGCCTGGGTATTCTGTACCATCGGACACTCCACCCCCACAACTCCCAATCGGTGATGGGGCAGTTGTGGAGAGAGTGGAGAGTTTCCCATACCTTGGCAGTCTGCTTATGACCGGCTCCAGTTTAACAGCAGAGGTCTCGCTCCGAATCAGGCGAACGGCAATATCTTTTCAACGGTTGCATAACGCTGTCACTCCACACTAAGCTTCAGGTCTTCTCGGCCACGGTCATTTCCTCCCTTCTCTACGTTTGCGAAACGTGGACCATCTTAATGGAGCATCTTCGCCGGTTGGAAACATTTAGGCTGGCCTGCTTACGATCCATCCTGGGTTTAACCAGGCTGGATTGTGTGAGGAGCTCAAAAATCCTTGAAAGATCTGGGCAAGGTCCCATCGTTGAGCTCCTACGGCAGGCAAGGCTGCGTTGGCTGGGTCATGTATCCCGCATGCCCAGCCAACGCCATGCCGAAACAGCTTTTGTTCGGCCGGATTGAAGGGGCTAATCGGGCGTGGCGCGGGCTAGAGGAGAGATCGAGTGATGTGGTACAGGAGGACATGGAGCTGAGTGGACTTGCCGATGACTGGTACCAGCGGTGTCCAGATCGTCCTCTGTGGAGGAGGCTCGTGAAGAACGCTATTGGGCAGTTGGAGTCAGTCGCCCTCCAACAACAACGGAGGGCGGAGGAGGGACGCTCACAACAATGAGCGGAGCGCGGGGTGGCTAAAGCACAGCAGGTTGGCACAGTAGGGGGCACAGGTGGTGCACCAGCCAGTTATCTCAGTAAGTCGATCCGTGGCACCTGGGTCTGCCTTGTGACCTCCTGCCCGCGGGCGTTCGACACTTCACGTGGCCTCAAGGTGCACATGGAGTGGCACAAGCGTCGTGGTGATGTCACCACCACTTAGTGGCGAATGGCGGTTGTTGTTGTTGGTGTCATTTGGGGAGCGGTAGGGTACAGGTTACTGCGCTGCGCTACGAGACCAGTGACGATTATCTGAACTGGTCCTGGGCCTCCCCTAGATCGACTCCACCTCAAATGAGTATCTTGTGCGGTGTGTAAACATCGCTACTGGCGAGACAAATGCGGCCGGGCGTGGTGCTGGTCGGCCACCCGCTCGTGTGCCGTTCCGGCCTTCATAGCTGCTCGCTAACAGCACTTGCCCCAACAGTCTGTTAAAGGCTATACGGGGGATATTTGACTATGTATTTGTGTCATTTGTAGCGAATGCAATTTAGCGTTTAGCGCGCTGCGCGACGAAGCTGGAGACACAGGTTCGTTTCCAACTCACGGCCAACACCAGCGACGATTATATGAACCGGTCCTGGGCCTCTCCTATGTCAACTGCTGCAATGTGTAAACATCGCTATTAGGTAGACAAAGGCGGCCGGGCGTGGTGCTGGCCAACTACTCCTGGTGTGCCGTGCCGGCCTTGTCTAACACATTTGGACTGGGCCCTCGCCTTCAGCTCCACCTCGATGTCTGTCCTCCCCCCCTCTCTCTCCCACTGTATCTGCCCCTCCCTCCATTGTCACTACTTTACCCCCTCTATCTCCCCCATCTCTAACCCCCCCCCCCCCATCTCTCCCCCCCTATCTCTACCCTCTTCCTCACCCCATTGTCGAACATGCTTGGACTGCGCCCTCGCCTTCACCTCCACCTCTATATCTATCCCCCCTCTCTCTCTCCCTGTTTCTGCCCCCTCCCTCACCCCATTGTCTCCTACATTTGTGCTGGCTGCACAGCCCACTTTGAAAGCCCTGATAAGCAGTTGCATTTGGAGGCTTGCCCCTTCGTTTCTCTCCGCCTGAGGAAGACCGCTTGTGTTGCGATCGAAACGTCGTGGGTTTTTTGCTTTTATTTGTATTTATTTATTATTAATTTATCTTTAAATGTTTATCTTTTTTAATTATCTGTTGTTTTAATTTTATTTTCTATCTACGTGACTTTACCGAAAACAACACGAATATATATACAATGTTAATGCCCTCATGTAACATCTGACAGTGATGGACATTGTTAGGTTTGGGGTCGTCATCTTATCACTCTACGTAATGGTGTGATAGGATCAAACTCCGAAATGACTTTCATGACATCAAGTGTGGTTTATTTTTCACAATTATGGTCACGTTTGTACTTGCGTACCAGTTCTATATCACTGCAGCACTGTTGCCTGTCATTCGAATAAATTTGGTCACGTATATTGTTTCGGTGATCGACGACAAGTGGACCACAATGTACATCTTCACTTAACACTCGTGAGGGTTTTCGCATCTTGCACAATAGTCAATAGCTTTTTACACGCTTCTACATTGTTGTTTGAAACTTATGCTTGCCGAGAGGGTGCGTCAGCCAGCCACGGTTACGATGCGCTGGTTGACCAGCTGACATGTGACAGGATGATATTGGAGGGGAGCTACTGGTGGACAGGGCGGTCATGTGGTCCACAAGAGCTCTCGGGAACTTTCAAGAAAGAGCTCGAGAGATCTGGAATGTGGGCGCGGCGAAGGGCGGAACCAGCTCCAGCCCGGGGGCATAAAACCAGTGCCCCGTGAAGAGTTCAATGTTTTTCGTGTGCTGGTGTTACGAAGATCCACGTCGGGGAGAAGAAGCCTCTAGCCACGCGGTCCGGGACCCAGCTTGTGGTCCGGACCGGGATAGAGATCCGTGTCTAGTTATGCCATAGCGTGGTTAGATGGGCATTCAAGACCCGTGTGTAGATCGTGTTACGTTGCGTGCTGTTGTTTAATAAATAGTGTTGCTTCCAAGATAACATCTGCGACTCAGTTGGACTCACTACACATTGTTGTTTGAAACTTCTGCTTGCTGCAATATCAAATATTCACGATATGACACGATATTGCATTTCACGAAAGCAATGATCGAGATATCTGTTTCCCATGACTTTGTAATGTATAAGACATTGTCTCGTTTGATTTGCTTTGATGAACAGTGCGATTGTATGAAATGACGGGAGATGCTGTAGCATACTCGACTTGCAATCCAGTTCTCGATTCAATCTCCCGGTGTGGCAGTTGAAACAACGGGATACATTTAATAAATCCCCTAGTCTCTGTCCACCCAGCAGTGTAAAGGTTATTTATTTGAATGTGTGTATTGGTTACGTTATGCGAACGTTACATATTGCTGGTTTCCATGACAAAATGAGATTCTATCTACAGTTCTGTAGCTGGGCTTGAGATAGGAGGGGGTGACCTGCAGTGACTTTCTCTGTCTCCTCACGAGCCCTTCTACATACAGTACGTGTAACACATGTTCGACAGAGTCACGCATAAAGCAAATATCCACACATCACGGCGTGCATCTTGGCCGTCCGCTCGTTGAGGATGTCAAACAGACGCTGAGATGGCGGCTCATTCACGGGTGAGGTTCGACGATTCGGTGTTAAGTCCGAGTTTTGGATTTGAGTTCAGAATCAGAAGAATGATTTAGCCTGAAGGAATCTGATGAGCTATAAAGCTCTTTTCACAGATGTCCGCAGAGCAGGATGAGTAATGGTGCGGCTTGGGGATGCGCGGCTAACATCAGTGGCAAGTGGTTACGTGAACTGCACCTGCTCCCCATCCCATCACGACGCGCCCCCACATCACAAAAAATGACAGCCATCATCTAGCAGTGAATTTGATGGTGATGATAAAAATATCTCAACATGAAAGCACACCCCCTGTCAATGGCCGTGTGAGTGTGTGTGTGTGTGCCTATGTCGTGAAGGACATGACAGTTCAGTTGGAGGCAGTCGCCCTCCAACAACAAAGGAGGGCAGAGGAGCGACGCTCACAACAACGAATTTCAGGGCCGGGCGGATAAAATGGAGCAAGATGGCACAGTAAGGGACACAGCTGGTGTGCATCTGCCAGTCATCTCAGTGAGTCGACCCATGGCACCTGGGTCTGTCCTGTGACCTGTCAGAAAGCTTTCGACACTTAACGCGGCCTTAAAGTGCACTAGGCCTGGCACAGTCGCCGTGTTGACGTCACCGCCACTTAGTGGTAAATGGCGGTTGTTGTTGTTCGAAGGTACCACGTGGTGACTGCTAAACGCCGTGCGGTTTAAAGTTTCCAGCGCCCCTCCCAAGAGGTGAACCGGACTCGACGATCAACTCTTATGCCAGAATGGTTCATCGAGTCCTCAACAGTTGGTCGATTTACCAACAATCGATTATTAAATCATGCGGGAGAGATGGAAAGAGGAATTTATTTTCATGGGGCGGGTCATATTCAAATTAGGACAATGGCCTGGTTGTGATTGGCTGCGAGCGTCCCTGAGAGCGCCCCAGGGTCACGCTGTAGCTCCTGTGTCGAGCTGTGGGAGGAGTTTGGATCGACCAATGGGAAGCCGACATTATCCATCTCATTTGCATATCACCCCCTCCTTTGTATCGACTCAAATAAGTTGATTCTTGGCAAAACGATTCGACATGCCCAAAGCAAATTACTTAAACTGCCAACTTTATTGGTATGAACAATTTGAACTAAACTTGTTTTTTAAACGTATACTATTGATTCAAGGATTGCAGGTAGGAGGTATAGGGCCACCATACCAAGGGGGTTTGGAAGTCCTGTGCTGTATAGGCTGCTACGTCGCTGCTTGTAGATTGCAGAGCAGTAGAGCAACTCAATCCATTGTACCATGCTAGGCGATGTTTCGATCATCAACTTTACGAAGAAAATAAGGCGAAGGAAACATGATGGCATCAACATTTCAAAGGTTGTTTTCGTTTCATGGCATTACAACCATCATGGTGCTTGTTGCTCGGCAAGGTGGCTTCCGAGTGAGTCGCTCAGTTGGCAGCCATGGTGCTGGCGATCCAGGAGTTGTAGTTGCACACCTTGGTGTACACGCCGGGGTAGTTGGGCAGGGCGCAGCCGCGACCCCAGGACACGATGCCCTGCAGCTGGCCATTGCACACGACGGGGCCACCGGAGTCTCCCTGTGGTGGCGGCATCAGAGGTCAAAGGGTCAGCAGTTTGCAGTTGGCTCCTGCATCAGATGCCATGGTTGCCAACCTTTATGTCTGTTAAAAAAACTACATGATTAATATTGAATTAGATGAAAGAGATGCTGAGAGCGTAATTAACTTTGTCTCAATCTGAATGATTGGTGGAGGTGGCACTGGTTTCTAGCAAGAGGGCAGGTCGACGCTCATACTCGCGTTCAGACTTATCAACTCGAGTCGCTTAAGGGTACCTCACCTGGCAGGAGTCCTTGCCACCCTCCAGGTATCCCAGACAGATCATGTTGTTGGTGATGTCACCGGGATAGGAGTTTCTGCAGGAGGTATCACTCTGGACGGGCGCTTGGACGCACATGAGGACATCGGGGCTGCCTGTATGGAGACACGCGGTTGGCAGTGGTGAGGCATTGGTGCACTGGGCAAAGATATTGGGGTAACGTGAGGACGGAGAAACTCATGAGCAGAAGGGGCAGCAGAAGAACGTTCAGTGGACTCAGCGTGAAGGTCCCAGTAATGCAGAGCCAATGCAATGGGTTGGTAGCTTGTGCCCATTTATAAACCTGGGGAAAAGTAAGCAGAGGAAGAGAGTGGAAAAGAGTTCCGTGACGACTGCTGGACAGACACTTAGAAAGTAAAGGAAGACCTGGGGGAGGTCTGTGCCCATAAGTGTCCAATCACAAGCTCAGACCACAACAACAACAGATATGGACAAGTCTAGTTACAACTCTTAGTCCAGTTTAAACTCCAGATCAAGCCTGCCTCATGCTCAGAACTGTTATTCAACCCTTAGCTATAAATATTGCAAAAAAATCAACGAAAATATCACTAGACAGAGTTCCATGAACTTACCATTGTACAAGAATGTATAAGTGTTGTGTCAGCCTGTATGGAGATGAAATCAAATAATATCTCTGATATGTTTTTGGGTTGTACTGAGTGCTCTTCGGCATAACATCCGAACTTCACCAGTAGTGTTGGGAACTCCCAAGAAGTACAGCGAAACGGTAGACGTCATGACGATCACCACGTGGCACAGCCAGAAAACACATCCGAGAGCTAAACAGAGCAACAATGAAACCGACATTGTAAAATATTTTAAAAAGTCTTCCTTAAATGGCTTTTCCAGGGTAAGCGGACGTCTAAGCGCCGTGTCCTCACCGACGCTGGTCTGGGTCGCGCCCCAGCCGGAGATGGTGCACATGACTCCGGTGCCGACGCAGGAGGAGGGCAGCGGGACGGCCTGCGCGTACTGGTTGAGGGTGGCGGGCGAGGACAGCTTGATGAGCATGATGTCGTTGTCTGTGGTGGCCGAGTGGTACTGGGGGTGGGGGATCGCCTTGGAAGCCTGGATCCACTGCTCGGTGCCCTCGGACGCGAAGATGTTGTGCTCGCCAATGCGCACAGAGATGCTGGGCGCGCTGGGGGTGGAGGAAGTGGATGACAGTAGTGATGATGATTTTTATTCATACGGGATCGCTTAAATTTCGGTTTTAGGTTTTTTGGGGCTTTTTATTTTGGCACAGGTAAAACCCATTGGCCCATGAATGCTAATCCTTTATGGGGATCTGGTCACACAATAGAAACCTGGTTACAGCAATAACAATAAAACACGAAGAAAACAATCCAAACAAAACTGTACATGGTCAAGCTCCGAATGGTAAGTTCAAGCATCAACATGACACAACTAGCACGTATGGTAAGAATGGTTGTACTGTAATTCTATGCCATCATATCTACACTTCCCACAGTCACAGACTCAAATTGACCAGTGTGGTAGATTGCCAAGTGCTGTAACTATTTGGTATAATCGTCTAAAGAAAACAAACTTCTGGGGCACATCGCCTTGTTGTGGAAAGAGGATGTCGCATACCTTTGCAATCTGATCATAGCCCTTTCTCGTTTGTTCGCATGGGTCTCATTCAAAATCATATGATCGGCTTCTTCATATTACCAGCTGTAACACTGCTGCCCCATCGGTGAAGCTCAAGTAAATATTATTTGTTGCTAGGTCTTAGTTCAACAACATGAGCTTCAAGTTTTTTTCAGATAAGGTCGTGATCACCAGGTTGTAGGTGTACACTTCATTTTACACAAGTCGATGTTACTTCACTGAGACCACTAGACACGCAGCACGCAACGAGATTAGCTCAGGTCCGCGCGCAGCAAACTCACGGCATGTAGCAGTGAGCGGCAGACACGACCCACTCGCTGGAGATCAGGGAGCCTCCGCAGAAGTGGTATCCGATGTTGAGGGACACCTGCCACGGCTGCGAGTGGGCAGCGCACTCGGAGCCACCCACGATGTGGTCCTCATACATGTATGGGGCCGCCGCTGTCAGCGAAGCAGAGTGTGAATTAGTATCCTGGCCACGGTCAATTACTCAGACCCAACATTCATCGTGAGGTTAATCGTCAACAGGATCATGACTATCGACATCGTGTATAAGGCCAAATGGAGAATCCAATGGAAGTAATGGAGGCAATGCTACCCCCCTCCCACCCCCTGAGTCCAAAAGTAATTTTGTCATTGATCTTTACCAGAAAAAAAAAACGAATTATTAATGTAAGCCCCTATTTAAAAGTATGGACATTCATGAATACCCCTCTTGGGGATATTATTGATCCGCCTCTGCTGTCTCCGTGATGATCATCACCACCAATGTTACCATCAACACAATTACAAAGCTTACTTCCAGCAGGAATAGACACTCCGCTATGGTTACTAGAAATGTTGCATCACTTGCTCAATCGTCGTTCTTGTCTGATGGACAATATGGGCCCCACAGAAGGAATTTAGAATTAGCACCGATCGCTTGGGAACAAAAACGGAAATTCGTCCCATCTTGCACTTGGGTATAATTCAGTTTTAGCCAAAGACCAACTTTCCGGCACAGCCAAATAAGCAGCACACCTTCCTCTCCTCTGTTAGTTTGGTGATGCACATCACCATAGGAGGCGCAAAGTGTTTCACATTGAGCTAACCTAGCGGAGGCCGTCGCCAAATTAGGATACCAAAATTACCACTAATGATATCCATCATTGCCCTGCTTAAACCAATGCTGTTAAACTGCCAGATGTCTATAGGCAAAGATTAGCACGGTTGGATACATACAGTGCGAAATAAGTTCAGTATACGTAAATAGACCATTTCTGCAGGACATGGGTCCCAGTTCGACCCAAAACCATTCACTACGCAACCAGTTAGCAGAGGAAGTTACACAAAGTCTCACCAGCGGTGCCCACGAGCAGAGCAAAGATGAGTCCGTACATTGTGCAGTGAAGATCCTGAAAGACGATGCTGAACCACTGCCGGTGGTCCACTTTTATACCCGTTGAGAGCCCTCATATCATTGCTTTATTCTCATCTCTACGTTACCCAATGCCTTATGTCTGTCTCATTAAACTCGTCGATATTTTCCCACCTGAGACGACAAATAGCGAGTCAGCGATTCCACATGTAAAAATTGGTTTCATTTATTGTTTTATTTTTCCACGGACGTGGCTTATATTGTTCTGGTTATGATCTCATACTTGGTGGAGATGGTGCCTATAAAATTAAGACAAACGTAAGTATATTTTGATTTAAAGCTTTCGTGACTGCAGTAATTCATATTCTTAGTTTTTTCGGTAAAGTCACGTTGAAGAGAAACAACAAAATAATAAAATATATATAAAACAATAAAAAACTCAAACGGTCATCTTCAGGTGTGTTGGTTTGCATACCAACACACCTGAAGATGACCGTTTGAGTTATGGTCGAAACGTCGTGAGAATTTTTTATTGTTTTATATATATTTTATTATTTTGTTGTTTCTCTTCAACGTGACTTTACCGAAAAAACTAAGAATATAAACGTAAGTATACTTGAGTATATATAATATCCTCTGAAGGGGCTATTTAGAGGTCCTTTAAGTGAAGTCTGCCAGCGGTGCTGTCATAAATCCATTGAAAGGATGCAACTTTGCCTTTTATACTTATGCCAAGGACATTACTGCATTTCTATATTCACGTATACCATGAAGAGAAAGTCTAATGTGTCATTGTCAAAGTTAGTATATTTCATTTAGCAGATCCCTCATTAATTTTTTTTTGGAAAGTCAAACACATTAATACTGATCCATATATTTATGGATTTGGCCACGTGCCAGATTCTTTGTCAAAATCTCGTAACTAAGCCCCCACCTCTTGATGAAATTAAGACGATTTAAAAGGCAACATTCGTACATGCCAAGGTGTTGATCACATTCAAACCAATAAAGCTCAACGGTGGTTTAAGACTTTTCACGACGTAATTTGAACTTCCCTACCCGGTCTACATCAGGTAGGGAAGTTTAAAATCCCATGAGGCTGCTTCAGTACGCACCGTTACATCACCACCTACGAAAGCATGCATTATATTCCCTTATCGTTTCAACGAGAACCCAGCTGCTTACAGTGTGACTTATTTCAAACAACTTCAAATACATCCATTTCAAAATCACATATAGATCATTGAATCAGCTACGAAAAGCTACAATCTAAGTTGACACTGTTTTGTAACATGACTTTCCATTCTTTTTGTTCACACCTTGCATGTGCCATGGTTAATATTGTTAACAGGTAAAGGGTGTCTCAATCAACTCTCGCCTAGTCACACAAAGAGCTTTTCATTTGTTTCCTACGATGTCCTGTTGTCGGCAGCTGAGCTGTACGTCCACCATATGCAGCAATTCTCATGAACGAGTATCATCATGAGTATGTATGTTGAACATCTTTCGCACGGAACGTAGCCAACTGTGCTAATCAGAGGTGCGGGGGAAGGACAGCAAACTTCAATCTGCATTTAAAAGTGCATAACTCCAGTGGCATCCGAATACGCTTGTTTATCCAGGAGAGCCTCACTGCGTCTCATGACTGTTCTTCTGAAAGGTCCTGCCACGTTTTTTGCAGTTGTAGTCAATGCCTCCTATGTATATTCTATTGAGTAATTTACACGTGTGTCCATTTTAGTCTACGTGTGTCACTGTGCATGTGTGATTGCGTCCGGCAAAACAACCCCCTACCTCCTCGCAGTGCCAGACGGGCAACTCTGTCGTGGACAGTGCTGTGGGGGGTGGGCCAATTCCCATTGGCTCCTCCCCTCATGGCGTCTGTGTCCACCACAGTGGCTAAACGGGGGCTCTGGACGGGTGCGAGGGGCTGGTAACCCCTCCATGTTCAATTAATTACCACTAAACCACGAGTTAAACTGAAATATGTAACTAATAAGCTTGTGCCTTAGGCCCTGGGGGGACAGGCATCTATGACGTCTCCTGGCTAAACCCCAATTGGCGGAGCCAGGAGATTGAATGTCTACCCTCGGGGCTCCTCCAGAAACAACTAAAAGCCACTACGGATTGCCATGTGGAATGTTCGAACGCTCACTGCGGAAGAGAGGCTGCCACTCCTCTGTCGGGAGCTGGACCGGTACCACCTGGATCTCTGTGGCATTCAGGAGGTCCGGTGGACCGGTTCTGGCTCCTGCCACCATGAGGGGTGGACAGTCCTCTACTCGGGGCAGCAGACTGCCAAACAACAGGGTGTGGCTCTTCTTTTGAACAAAATAATGAAGGGGGCGTGGGAGCGTGGCAGTGAGGTGTGGGAAGCTGTAAGCCCCGGGCTGCTTTGGGCTCGCCTTCCCATCAACCGGAGGCGAGGAGTGGTGGTCGTGGTTACTTATGCCCCCACCGAAGACGAACATCCGTGGAGGGATGCAGGCAAAGCCGATGAGTCATATGCCTTCTATGACGTCCTGTCACAGGTGCTGGCTAAAGTGGCACCTCGAGATAGAGTCCTCATTTTGGGTGACTTCAATGCCCGAGTTGGTCATGATGTTGGCTCCTGGTCTGGAGTGATTGGAGGGCATGGGCCAGATCAGCTCAATAACAACGGTAGGAGGCTGCTAGATTTTTGTGCAGCCCATGGGCTTGTAATTACCAACACGCTGTTCCGGCATCGGCACATTGGCACAACATCATGGATGCATGCCGGGTCCAAGCAAGAACATCTGCTGGACTACATAGTGACGGACCAGCGGATCAGAGCCCATGTCCTTGACACCAGGACCTACCGTGGAGCTGAATTGCCCTCTGACCATCGAAAAGTTATCTGTAAGATGGGCCTGCCATTCTTCCACTCCGGTAGTGGGTGTACACCCAGGACCCCATTCCAACCTAAAGTGGCCTGGTCTCAGTTATCTGATGAAAGTTGCAAGCGAGAATGTCATCATCGCTTGCAGCTGGGATTGGCATCGTCCCCCACTCCTCCAGATGTCGAGGGTAAATGGGCGAGTTTTAGGACTGTGACTCATGCAACTGCAATGGCTGCTTTGGGTAAGCGGTCCAGACCTCCCCAGAGACAGTGGCTGACAGAGCAGGTGTTCAGGATGGTTGAGAAAAAGCTACAGGCCGAATATCATCGGCTACAGAATCCCACGTCAGAGAATGAGGAGGCTTACCGCAGCCTTCGCTCGGAGGTTCGGAGAGCCATGAGGCGCTGCAAGGATGGGTGGTGGTCACGGGTTGCGGAGGAGTTGGAGTCTGCCTCAGTGGCCCGTGATCACAAATCTCTATTTAACTCCATCAAAAAAGTAACCTGCAGCGCCACACCTATTACCATCATTAGGGGAAAAAAACGGTGATCCAATCTCTGACCCTCAGGAACAGGTTTGCAGATTTGCTGAGCATTTCTGTGAGGTCCTGGGGGAGGGAAAATCCCTCAGCCAGCAAAACATCGTCGCACAAAGTGAGGATGACCCTGCTGAGGCTGAAGTGTCTCAAATATTGGAAGAGGTCACCCCCTGTGAGTGGCTGGCTGAAGTACCATCTGTTGAGGACGTACTGAAGGCGATGCGGAGTCTGAGACCAGGAAAGGCAGCGGGCAGAGATGATCTCCCAAGCGAAATGCTGAGAGAGGGTGGCGTTTGTGCACAGACTGCCCTATTTGACATCATAACAACAGTCTAGACCACTGGACGGGTTCCGCAGGATTGGAAGGATGCCCTGGTGGTCCCCCTCTTTAAGAAGGGGGACCGCACAGACTGTAACGACTACAGGGGCATCTCACTACTCAGTGTGCCCGGAAAAGACCTGGCAAGGATTATTCAACATCGCCTCGCCAGGCACGCTGAGGAGAGGCTTGCGGAGCCCCAATGCGGTTTCAGGAAAGGGCGATCTTGCACAGATGCCATATTTTCTGTCAGTCTGCTACAGCAGAGGTGTAGGGAATTCCAACAAGACCTACATCTCTGCTTTATTGACCTGGTCAAGGCCTATGATACCATCAGTAGGCCTGGGCTCTGGGCTGTTCTTCGTGCTTTTGGAGTCCCTGACCCTCTGCTCACGATCATTAAGGACCTTCATGATGGTGAGCAGGCCTCGGAAAAACTACGTGGCCGGGAGACAGAGCCATTCCCTGTACACCTTGGGGTGCGACAGGGATGTCCTCTGGCTCCCACATTATTTAACATCTATTTTGACCACGTAGTTCGTGAAGCCTTCAATAGCTGTACCGGGGGAATCTCCATTTCGTACAGATATAATGGGAGGCTGATCGATGCCCGGGTGCGGTCAAGGGATGGCTCCCTATTGCTCAACCACGTTATGTATGCTGATGATTTGGTATCAGCTGCTCATTCAGAGGAGGAGTTGGAGACGCTGCTGCTGAGACTGGAGCGTGCCACTAAGAGATGGGGCCTTACCATCAGCCCCATCAAAACTAAGCACCTGCCTGGGTATTTTGTACCATCGGACACTCCACCCCCAAAATTCCCAATCGGTGATGGGGCAGTTGTGGAGAGAGTGGAGAGTTTCCCATACCTGGGCAGTCTGCTTATGACTGGCTCCAGTTTAACAGCAGAGGTCTCACTCTGAATCAGTCGAGCGGCAATATCTTTTCATCGGTTGCGTAACACTGTGTGGAAGCTACCTGGTCTGTCGCTCCGCACTAAGCTTCAGGTCTTCTCGGCCACGGTCATTTCCTCCCTACTCTACGCTCGCGAAACGTGGACCACCTTAATGGAGCATCTTCGCCGGTTGGAAACATTCAGGCTGGCCTGCCTACAATCCATCCTGGGTTTAACCAGGCTGATTTGTGTGAGGAGCTCAAAAATCCTTGAAAGATCTGGGCAAGGTCCCAGGCAGGCAAGGCTGCGTTGGCTGGGTTATGTAGCCCGCATGCCCAGCCAATCACATGCCGAAACAGCTTTTGTTCCGCCAGATCGAGGGGGCTAAACGGGCGTGGCGCGGGCTAGAGATAAGATGGAGTGATGTGGTACAGGAGGACGTGGAGCTAAGTGGACTTGCTGATGACTGGTACCAGCGGTGTCAAGATCGGCTTCTGTGGAGGAGGCTCGTGAAGGACGTTATTGGGCAGTTGGAGGCAGTCGCCCTCCAACAACAACGGAGGGCGGAGGAGCGATGCTTACAACAATGAGCGGAGCGCCGGGTGGCTAAAGCACAGCAGGTGGGCAGAGTAGGGGGCACAGGTGGTGCACCAGCCAGTCATCTCAATCAGTCGACCCATGGCACCTGGGTCTGCCCCGTGACCTCCTGCCCGCGGGCGTTCGACACTTCACGTGGTCTCAAGGTGCACATGGCCTGGCACAAGCGTCGTGGTGACGTCACCGCCACTTAGTGGCGAATGGCGGTTGTTGTTGTTGGTGTCAATTGGGGAGCGGTATGGTACATGTTACCGCGCTGCGCTACGAGACCAGTGACGATTTTCTGAACTGGTCCTGGGCCTCCCCTAGATCGATTCAACCTCAAATTAGTATCTTGTGTGGTGTGTAAACATCGCTACTCTCGAGACAAATGCGGCCGGGCGTGGTGCTGGCCAGCCACCCGCTCGTGTGCCGTTCCAGCCTTCATAGCTGCTCGTTAACAGCACTTGCCCCAACAGTCTGTTACAGGCTATACGGGGGATATTTGACTATGTATTTGTGTCATTTGGGGCGAATGCAAGTTTAGCGTTTAGCGCGCTGCGTGGCGAAGCTGGAGACCCAGGTTCGTTTCCAACTCACGGCCAACACCAGCGACGATTATATGAACCGGTCCTGGGCCTCTCCCATGTCGACTGCTGCAATGTGTAAACATCGCTATTAGGTAGACAAAGGCGGCCGGGCGTGGTGCTGGCCACCTACTCCTGGTGTGCCGTGCCGGCCTTGTCTAACACATTTGGACTGGGCCAACGCCTTCAGCTCCACCTCGATCTCTGTCCTCCCCTCCTCTCTCTCCCACTGTATCTGCCCCTCCTTCCATTGTCTAACGCACTACTTTACCCCCTCTATCTCTCCCTATCTCTAACCCCCCCCCCCCCATCTCTCCCCCCTCATCTCTACCCTCTTCCTCCCCCCATTGTCGAACATGCTTGGACTGCGCCCTCACCTTGACCTCCACCTCTATGTCTATCCCCCCTCTCTCTCCCCCTGTCTCTGCCCCCTCCCTCCCCCCATTGTCTTCTACATTTGTGCTCGCTGCCCAGCCCACTTTGAAAGCCCTGATAAGCAGTTGCATTTGGAGGCTTGCTCCTTCGTTTCTCTCCGCCTGATGAAGACCGCTTGTGTTGCGATCGAAACGTCGTGGGTTTTTTGCTTTTGTTTGTATTTATTTATTATCTTTTCTCTTTAAATGTTTATTTTATTTAATTATCTGTTCTTTTAATTTTATTTTCTATCTACGTGACTTTACCGAAAGAACCACGAATATATATACAATGTTAATGCCCTCATGTAACATCTGACAGTGATGGACTTTATTAGGTTTGGGGTCGTCATCTTATCACTCTACGCAATGGTGTGATAGGATCAAGCTCCGAAATAACTTTCATGACATTGAGTGTGTGGTTTATTTTTCACAATTATGTTCACGTTTGTACTTGCGTACCAGTTCTATATCACTGCAGCACTGTTGCCTGTCATTCGGATAAATTAGGTCACGTATATTGTGACGGTGATCGACGACAAGTGGACCACAATGTACATCTTCACTCAACACTCGTGAGGGTTTTCGCATCTTGCACAATAGTCAATACATTTTTACACGCTTCTACATTTTGTTTGAAACTTCTGCTTGCCGAGAAGGAGCGTCAGCCAGCCACGGTTACGTTGGGGCATGATACGCTGGTTGTCCAGCTGATACATGACAGAATGATATTGGAGGGGGGCTACTGGTGGACAGGGCGGTCACGTGGTCCACAAGAGCTCTCGGGAACTTTCAAGAAAGAGCTCGAGAGATCTGGAATGTGGGCGCGGCGAAGGGCGGAGCCAGCTCCAGCCCGGGGGCATAAAACCAGTGCCCCGTGAGGAGCTCGATGTTATTCATGTGCTGGAGTTACGGAGATCCACGTCAGGGAGAAGAAGCCTCAAGACACGCGGTCCGGGACCCAGCTTGTGGTCCGGACCGGGATAGCGATCCGTGTCTAGTTATGCCATAGCGTGGTTAGATGGGCATTCAAGACCCGTGTGTAGATCGTGTTATGTTGCGTGCTGTTGTTTAATAAATAGTGTTGCTTCCAAGATAACATCTGCGACTCAGTTGGACTCATTACACATTGTTGTTTGAAACTTATGCTTGGTGTAATATCAAATATTCACGATATGACACGATATTGCATTTCACGAAAGCAACGATCGAGATATCTGTTTCCCATGGCTTTGTAATGTATTTGACATTGTCTCGTTGCCTTTGCTTTGATGAATAGTGAGGTTGTATGAAATGACGGGAGATTCTGTGGTACCAGGTTTAATAGCACACTCGACTTGCAATCCAGTTCTCGATTCAATCTCCCGGTGTGGCAGTTGAAACAACGGGATACATTTAATTAATCCCCTAGTCTCTGTCTATGTAAAGTTCTGTAGCTGGGATTGAGATAGGAGGGGTGACCCGCAGTGACTTTCTCTGTCTCCTCACGAGCCCTTCTACATACAGTACGTGTAACACATGTTCGACAGAGTCACGAATAAAGGAAATGTCCACACATCACGGCGTGCATCTTGGCCGTCCGCTCGTTGAAGATGTCAAACAGACGCTGAGATGGCGGCTCATTCACGTTCATGTAACTGTGATGTACACAGACAGACGACACCCATTACGCCGAACTCCGGCGTTGTTTGGATTTTTAGAGATCTGGACGAATTGGCAGGTGAGGTTCGACGATTCGGTGTTAAGTCCGAGTTTTGGATTTGAGTTCAAAATCAGAAGAATGATTTAGCCTGAAGGAATGAGCTATGAAGCTCTTTTCATAGATGTCCGCGGAGCAGGATGAGTAATGGTGCGGCTTGGGGGATGCGCGGCTAACATCAGTGGCGAGTGGTTACGTGAACTGCACCTGCTCCCCATCCCGTCACCACGCGCCCCCGCATCATGAAAAATGACAGCCTTCATCCAGCAGTGAATTTCATGGTGGTGGTAAAAATATCTCAATATGAAAGCACACCCCGTGTGTACAGCCGTGTGTGTGTGTGCCTATGTCGTGAAGGACACGACTGTTCAGTTGGAGGCAGTCGCCCTCTAACAACAAAGGAGGGCAGAGGAGCGACGCTCACTACAATGAATGGAGCGTCGGGCGGATAAAATGGAGCAAGATGGCACAGTAAGGGACACAGCTGGTGTACATCTGCCAGTCATCTCAGTGAGTCGACCCATGGCACCTGGGTCTGTCCCGTGACCTGTCAGAAAGCTTTCGACACTTAACGCGGCCTTAAAGTGCACTTGGCCTTTCACAGTCGCCATGTTGACGTCACCGCCACTTAGTGGTAAATGGCGGCTGTTGTTGTTGGAAGGTACCACGTGGTGGCTGCTAAATGCCATACGGTTTAAAGTTTCCAGCGCCCCTTACAAGAGGTGAACCGGACTCGACGATAAACTCTTATGCCAGAATGATTTATCGAGTCCTCAACAGTTGATCGATTTACCGACCATCGATTATTAAATCTAGCGGGAGAGATGGAAAGAGGGAGGAGTTTATTTTCATGGGATGGGTCATTTTCAAATAAGGACAATGGCGGGTTGTGATTGGTTGTGACCGTCCCTGAGAGCGCCCCAAGGTCACGCTGTAGCTCCTGTGTCGAGCTGTGGGAGGAGTTTGAATCGACCAATGGGAAGCCGACATTATCCATCTCATTTGCATGTCACCCCCTCCTTTGTATCAACTCAATCAGTTGATTCTTGGCAAAACGATTCGACATGCCCAAAGCAAATTACTTAAACTGCCCACATTGTTGGTATGAACAATTTGAACTAAACATATGTTTTTTAAACGTATACTATTGATTCAAGGATTACAGGTGGGAGGTATAGGGCCACCATACCAAGGGGGTTAGGAAGTCCTGTGCTGTATAGGCTGCTACAGCGCTGCTTTTGTGGATTGCAGAGCAGTAGAGCAACGCAATCCATTGTACCGTGCTAGGCGATGTTTCGATCTTCAACTTTACAAATAAAATAAGGCGACAGAAACATGGTGGCATCAACTTTTCAAAGGTTTTATTCGTTTCATGGCATTACAACCATCATAGTGCTTGTTGCTCGACAAGGTGGCTTCCGAGTGAGTCGCTCAGTTGGCAGCCATGGTGCTGGCGATCCAGGAGTTGTAGTTGCACACCTTCGTGTACACGCCGGGGTAGTTGGGCAGGGCGCAGCCGCGGCCCCACGACACGATGCCCTGCAGCTGGCCATTGCACACGACGGGGCCACCGGAGTCTCCCTGCATTGGCGGAATCAGAGGTCAAAGGGTCAGCAGTTAGCAGTTGGCTCCTGCATCTAATGCCATGGTTCCCAACCTTTATGTCTGTGAAAAAACGACGTGATTAATATTGAATTAGATTAAAGAGATGCTGAGAGAGTAATTTACTTTGTCTCAATCTGAATGATTGATGGAGGTGGCACTGGTTTCTAGCAAGAGGGCAGGTCGACGCTCATACTCCCGTTCAGTCTTATCAACTCAAGTCGCTTCAGGGTACCTCACCTGGCAGGAGTCCTTGCCACCCTCCAGGTATCCCAGGCAGATCATGTTGTTGGTGATGTCACCGGGGTAGGAGTTTCTGCAGGAGGTATCACTCAGCACGGGCGCTTGGACGCACATGAGGACATCGGGGCTGCCTGTATGGAGACACGCGGTTGGCAGTGGTGAGGCATTTGTGCACTGGGGAAAGATATTGGGGTAACGTGAGGACGGAGAAACTCATGAGCAGAAGGGGCGGCAGAAGAAAGTTCAGTGGACTCAGCGTGAAGGTCCCAGTAATGCAGAGCCAATGCAATGGGTTGGTAGCTTGTGCCCATTTATAAGCCTGGGGAAAAGTAAGCAGAGGAAGAGAGTGGAAAAGAGTTCCGTGACGACTGCTGGACAGACACTTAGAAAGTAAAGGAAGACGTGGGGGAGGTCTGTGCCCATAAGTGTCCAATCACAAGCTCAGACCACAACAACAACAGATATGGACAAGTCTAGTTACAACTCTTAGTCCAGTTTAAACTCCAGATCAAGCCTGCCTCATGCTCAGAACTGTTAGTCAATGCTTAGCTATAAACATTGCAAAAAAATCAACGAAAATATCTCTAGACAGAGTTCCATGAACTCATACCCTTCAAGTCACTAACATTTTTTTTTATATGAAATGTTTTACCATTGTACAAGAATGTATAAGTGTTGTGTCAGCCTGTATGGAGATGAAATCAAATAATATCTCTGATATGTTTTTGGGTTGTACTGAGTGCTCTTCGGCATAACATCCGAACTTCACCAGTAGTGTTTTCGAACTCCCAAGAAGAACAGCGAAAAGCTAGACGTCATGACGATCACCACGTGGCACAGCCAGAAAACACATCCGAGAGCTAAACAGAGCAACAATGAAACCGACATTGTAAAATATTTAAAAAAAGTCTTCCTTAAATGGCTTTTCCAGGGTAGACGGACGTCTAAGCGCCGTGTCCTCACCGACGCTGGTCTGGGTCTCGCCCCAGCCGGAGATGGTGCACATGACTCCGGTGCCGACGCAGGAGGAGGGCAGCGGGACGGCCTGCGCGTACTGGTTGAGGGTTGCGGGCGAGGACAGCTTGATGAGCATGATGTCGTTGTCTGTGGTGGCCGAGTGGTACTGGGGGTGGGGGATCGCCTTGGAGGCCTGGATCCACTGCTCGGTGCCCTCGGACGCGAAGATGTTGTGCTCGCCGATGCGCACAGAGATGCTGGGCGCGCTGGGGGTGGAGGAAGTTGGATAACAGTAGTGATGATGATTTTTATTCATACGGGATCGCTTAAATTTCGGTTTTAGGTTTTTTGGGGGTTTTTATTTTGGCACAGGTAAAACCCATTGGCCCATGAATGCTAATCCTTTATGGGGATCTGGTCACACAATAGAAACCTGGTTACAGCAATAACAATAAAACACGAAGAAAACAATCCAAACAAAACTGTACATGGTCAAGCTCCGAATGGTAAGTTCAAGCATCAACATGGCACAACTAGCACGTATGGTAAGATTGGTTGTACTGTAATTCTATGCCATCAAATCTACACTTCCCACCGTCACAGACCCAAATTGACCAGTGTGGTAGATTGCCAAGTGCTGTAACTATTTGGTATAATCGTCTAAAGAAAACAAACTTCTGGGGCACATCGCCTTGTTGTGGAAAGAGGATGTCGCATACCTTTGCAATCTGATCATAGCCCTTTCTCGTTTGTTCGCATGGGTCTCATTCAAAATCATATGATCGGCTTCTTCATATTACCAGCTGTAACGCTGCTGCCCCATCGGTGAAGCTCAAGTAAATATTATTTGTTGCTAGGTCTTAGTTCAACAACATGAGCTTCAAGTTTTTTTCAGATAAGGTCGTGATCACCAGGTTGTAGGTGTACACTGCATTTTACACAAGTCGATGTTACTTCACTGAGACCACTAGACACGCAGCACGCAACGAGATTAGCTCATGTCCGCGCGCAGCAAACTCACGGCATGTAGCAGTGAGCGGCAGACACGACCCACTCGCTGGAGATCAGGGAGCCTCCGCAGAAGTGGTATCCGATGTTGAGGGACACCTGCCACGGCTGCGAGTGGGCAGCACACTCGGAGCCACCCACGATGTGGTCCTCATACATGTATGGGGCCGCCGCTGTCAGCGAAGCAGAGTGTGAATTAGTATCCTGGCCACGGTCAATTACTCAGACCCAACATTCATCGTGAGGTTAATCGTCAACAGGATCATGACTATCGACATCGTGTATAAGGCCAAATGGAGAATCCAATGGAAGTAATGGAGGCAATGCTACCCCCCTCCCACCCCCTGAGTCCAAAAGTAATTTTGTCATTGATCTTTACCAGAAAAAAAAACGAATTATTATTGTAAGCCCCTATTTAAAAGTATGGACATTCATGAATACCCCTCTTGGGGATATTATTGATCCGCCTCTGCTGTCTCCGTGATGATCATCACCACCAATGTTACCATCAACACAATTACAAAGCTCACTTCCAGCAGAAAAAGGCACTCCGCTATGGTTACTAGAAATGTTGCATCACTTGCTCAATCATCGTTCTTGTCTGATGGACAATATGGGCCCCACAGAAGGAATTTAGAATTAGCACCGATCGCTTGGGAACAAAAACGGAAATTCGTCCCATCTTGCACTTGGGTATAATTCAGTTTTAGCCAAAGACCAACTTTCCGGCACAGCCAAATAAGCAGCACACCTTCCTCTCCTCTGTTAGTTTGGTGATGCGCATCACCATAGGAGGCGCAAAGTGTTTCACATTGAGCTAACCTAGCGGAGGCCGACGCCAAATTAGGATACCAAAATTACCACTAATGATATCCATCATTGCCCTGCTTAAACCAATGCTGTTAAACTGCCAGATGTCTATAGGCAAAGATTAGCACGGTTGGATACATACGGTGCGAAATAAGTTCAGTATACGTAAATAGACCATTTCTGCAGGACATGGGTCCCAGTTCGACCCAAAACCATTCACTACGCAACCAGTTAGCAGAGGAAGTTACACAAAGTCTCACCAGCGGTGCCCACGAGCAGAGCAAAGATGAGTCCGTACATTGTGCAGTGAAGATCCTGAAAGACGATGCTGAACCACTGCCGGTGGTCCACTTTTATACCCGTTGAGAGCCCTCATATCATTGCTTTATTCTCATCTCTACGTTACCCAATGCCTTATGTCTGTCTCATTAAACTCGTCGATATTTTCCCACCTGAGACGACAAATAGCGAGTCAGCGATTCCACATGTAAAAATTGGTTTCATTTATTGTTTTATTTTTCCACGGACGTGGCTTATATTGTTCTGGTTATGATCTCATACTTGGTGGAGATGGTGCCTATACTCAAGTATACTTGAGTATATATAATATCCTCTAAAGGGGCTATTTAGAGGTCCTTTAAGTGATGTCTGCCAGCGGTGCTGTGATAAATCCATTGTAAGGATGCACCATTTCCTTTAATACTTATGCCAAGGACATTACTGCATTTCTATATTCACGTATACCATGAAGAGAAAGTCAAATGTGTCATTGTCAAAGTTAGTATATTTCATTTAGCAGATCCCTCATTATTTTTTATTGGAAAGTCAAACACATTAATACTGATACATATATTTATGGATTTGGCCACGTGCCAGATTCTATGTCAAAATCTCGTAACTAAGACCCCACCTCTTGATGAAATTAAGACGATTTAAAAGGCAACATTCGTACATGCCAAGGTGTTGATCACATTCAAACCAATAAAGCTCAACGGTGGTTTAACACTTTTCACGACGAATTTGAACTTCCCTACCCGGTCTACATCAGGTAGGGAAATTTAAAATCCCATGAGGCTGTTTCAGTACGCACCGTGACATCACCACCTACGAAAGCATGCATTATATTCTTTTATCGTTTCAACGAGAACCCGGCTGCTTACAGTGTGACTTATTTCAAACAACTTCAAATACATTCATTTCAAAATCACATATAGATCATTGAATCAGCTACGAAAAGCTACAATCTAAATTGACACTGTTTTGTAACATGACTTTCCATTATTTTTGTTCACACCTTGCATGTGCCATGGATAATATTGTTAACAGGTAAAGGGTGTCTCAATCAACTCTCGCCTAGTCACACAAAGAGCTTTTCATTTGTTTCCTACGATGTCCTGTTGTCGGCAGCTGAACTGTACGTCCACCATATCCAGCACTTCTCATGAACGAGTATCATCATGAGTATGTATGTTGAAAATCTTTCGCACGGAACGTAGCCAACTGTGCTAATCAGAGGTGCGGGGGAAGGACAGGAAACTTCAATCTGCATTTAAAAGTGCATAGCTCCAGTGGCTTCCGAATACGCTTGTTTATCCAGGAGAGCCTCACTGCGTCTCATGACTGTTCTTCAGAAAGGTCCTGCCACGTTTTTTGCAGTTGTAGTCAATGCCTCCTATGTATATTCTATTGAGTAATTTACACGTGTGTCAATTTTTGTCTACGTGTGTCACTGTGCATGTGTGATTGCGTCCGGCAAAACAACCCCCTACCTCCTCGCAGTGCCAGACGGGCAACTCTGTCGTGGACAGTGCTGTGGGGGGAGGGCCAATTCCCATTGGAACCTCCCCTCATGGCGTCTGTGTCCACCACAGTGGCTAAACGGGGGCTCTGGACGGGTGTGAGGGCCTGGTAACCCCTCTACCTTCAATTAATTACCACTAAACCACGAGTTAGAATGAAATATGTAACTAATAAGCTTGTGCCTTAGGCCCTGGGGGGACAGGCATCTATGACGTCTCCTGGCCAAACCCCAATTGGCGGAGCCAGGAGATTGAATGTCTACCCTCGGGGCTCCTCCAGAAACAACTAAAAGCCACTACGGATTGCCAAGTGGAATGTTCAAACGCTCACTGCGGAAGAGAGGCTGCCACTTCTCTGTCGGGAGCTGGACCGGTACCACCTGGATCTCTGTGGCATTCAGGAGGTCCGGTGGACCGGTTCTGGCTCCTGCCACCATGAGGGGTGGAGAGTCCTCTACTCGGGGCAGCAGACTGCCAAACAACAGGGTGTGGCTCTTCTTTTGAACAAAAGAATGAAGGGGGCGTGGGAGCGTGGCAGTGAGGTGTGGGAAGCTGTAAGCCCCGGGCTGCTTTGGGCTCGCCTTCCCATCAACCGGAGGCGAGGAGTGGTGGTCGTGGTTACTTATGCCCCCACCGAAGACGAACATCCGTGGAGGGATGCAGGCAAAGCCGATGAGTCAGATGCCTTCTATAACGTCCTGTCACAGGTGCTGGCTAAAGTGGCACCTCGAGATAGAGTCATCATTTTGGGTAACTTCAATGCCCGAGTTGGTCATGATGCTGCCACCTGGTCTGGAGTGATTGGAGGGCATGGGCCAGATCAGCGCAATAACAACGGTAGGAGGCTGCTAGATTTTTGTGCAGCCCATGGGCTTGTAATTACCAACACGCTGTTCCGGCATCGGCAGATCCGCACAACATCATGGATGCATGCCGGGTCCAAGCAAGAACATCTGCTGGACTACATAGTGACGGACCAGCGGATCAGAGCCCATGTCCTTGACACCAGGACCTACCGTGGAGCTGATCTGCCCTCTGACCATCGAAAAGTTATCTGTAAGATGCGCCTGCCATTCTTCCACTCCGGTGGTGGGTGTACACCCAGGACCCAATTCCAACCTAATGTGGCCTGGTCTCAGTTATCTGATGAAAGTTGCAAGCGAGAATGTTATCATCGCTTGCAGCTGTGATTGGCATCGTCCCCCACTCCTCCAGATGTCGAGGGTAAATGGGCGAGTTTTAGGACTGTGACTCATGCAACTGCAATGGCTGCTTTGGGTAAGCGGTCCAGACCTCCCCAGAGACCGTGGCTGACAGAGGAGGTGTTCAGGATGGTTGAGAAAAAGCTACAGGCCGAATGTCATCGGCTACAGAATCCCACGTCAGAGAATGAGGAGGCTTACCGCAGCCTTCGCTCGGAGGTTCGGAGAGCCATGAGGCGCTGCAAGGATGGGTGGTGGTCACGGGTAGCTGAGGAGTTGGAGTCTGCCTCAGTGGCCCGTGATCACAAATCTCTATTTAACTCCATCAAAAAAGTAACCTGCAGCGCCACACCTATTACCATCATTAGGGGAAAAAAACGGTGATCCAATCTCTGACCCTCAGGAACAGGTTTGCAGATTTGCTGAGCATTTCTGTGAGGTCCTGGGGGAGGGAAAATCCCTCAGCCAGCAAAACATCGTCGCACAAAGTGAGGATGACCCTGCTGAGGCTGAAGTGTCTCAAATATTGGAAGAGGTCACCCCCTGTGAGTGGCTGGCTGAAGTACCATCTGTTGAGGACGTACTGAAGGCGATGCGGAGTCTGAGACCAGGAAAGGCAGCGGGCAGAGATGATCTCCCAAGCGAAATGCTGAGAGAGGGTGGCGTTTGTGCACTGACTGCCCTATATGACATCATAACAACAGTCTAGACCACTGGACGGGTTCCGCAGGATTGGAAGGATGCCCTGGTGGTCCCCCTCTTTAAGAAGGGGGACCGCACAGACTGTAACGACTACAGGGGCATCTCACTACTCAGTGTGCCCGGAAAAGACCTGGCAAGGATTATTCAACATCGCCTCGCCAGGCACGCTGAGGAGAGGCTTGCGGAGCCCCAATGCGGTTTGAGGAAAGGGCGATCTTGCACAGATGCCATATTTTCTGTCCGTCTGCTACAGCAGAGGTGTAGGGAATTCCAACAAGACCTACATCTCTGCTTTATTGACCTGGTCAAGGCCTATGATGCCATCAGTAGGCCTGGGCTCTGGGTTGTTCTTCGTGCTTTTGGAGTCCCTGACCCTCTGTTCACGATCATTAAGGACCTTCATGATGGTGAGCGGGCCTGGGAAAAACTACGTGGCCGGGAGACAGAGCCATTCCCTGTACACCTTGGGGTGCGACAGGGATGTCCTCTGGCTCCCACATTATTTAACATCTATGTTGACCACGTAGTTCGTGAAGCCTTCAATAGCTGTACCGGGGGAATCTCCATTTCGTACAGATATAATGGGAGGCTGATCGATGCCCGGGTGCGGTCAAGGGATGGCTCCCTATTGCTCAACCACGTTATGTATGCTGATGATTTGGTATCAGCTGCTCATTCAGAGGAGGAGTTGGAGACGCTGCTGCTGAGACTGGAGCGTGCCACTAAGAGATGGGGCCTTACCATCAGCCCCACCAAAACTAAGCACCTGCCTGGGTATTTTGTACCATCAGACACTCCACCCCCAAAATTCCCAATCGGTGATGGGGCAGTTGTGGAGAGAGTGGAGAGTTTCCCATACCTGTGCAGTCTGCTTATGACCGGCTCCAGTTTAACAGCAGAGGTCTCACTCTGAATCAGTCGAGCGGCAATATCTTTTCATCGGTTGCGTAGCGCTGTGTGGAAGCTACGTGGTCTGTCGCTCCGCACTAAGATTCAGGTCTTCTCGGCCACGGTCATTTCCTCCCTACTCTACGCTCGCGAAACATAGACCACCTTAATGGAGCATCTTCGCCGGTTGGAAACATTCAGGCTGGCCTGCCTACGATCCATCCTGGGTTTAACCAGGCTGATTTGTGTGAGGAGCTCAAAAATCCTTGAAAGATCTGGGCAAGGTCCCAGGCAGGCAAGGCTGCGTTGGCTGGGTTACGTAGTCCGCATGCCCAGCCAACCCCATGCCGAAACAGCTTTTGTTCGGCCAGATCGAGGGGGCTAAACGGGCGTGGCGCGGGCTAGAGAAGAGATGGAGTGATGTGGTACAGGAGGATGTGGAGGTAAGTGGACTTGCCGATGACTGGTACCAGCGGTGTCAAGATCGGCTTCTGTGGAGGAGGCTCGTGAAGGACGCTATTGGGCAGTTGGAGGCAGTCGCCCTCCAACAACAACGGAGGGCGGAGGAGCGATGCTTACAACAATGAGCGGAGCGCCGGGTGGCTAAAGCACAGCAGGTTGGCAGAGTAGGGGGCACAGGTGGTGCACCAGCCAGTCATCTCAGTCAGTCGACCCATGGCACCTGGGTCTGCCCAGTGACCTCCTGCCCACGGTCGTTCGACACTTCACGTGGTCTCAAGGTGCACATGGCCTGGCACAAGCGTCGTGGTGACGTCACCGCCACTTAGTGGCGAATGGCGGTTGTTGTTGTTGGTGTCAATTGGGGAGCGGTAGGGTACATGTTACCGCGCTGCGCTACGAGACCAGTGACGATATTCTGAACTGGTCCTGGGCCTCCCCTAGATCGACTCAACCTCAAATTAGTATCTTGTGTGGTGTGTAAACATCGCTACTCTCGAGACAAATGCGGCCGGGCGTGGTGCTGGCCAGCCACCCGCTCGTGTGCCGTTCCGGCCTTCATAGCTGCTCGTTAACAGCACTTGCTCCAACAGTCTGTTACAGGCTATACGGGGGATATTTGACTATGTATTTGTGTCATTTGGGGCGAATGCAAGTTTAGCGTTTAGCGCACTGCGCGGCGAAGCTGGAGACCCAGGTTCGTTTCCAACTCACGGCCAACACCAGCGACGATTATATGAACCGGTCCTGGGCCTCTCCTATGTCAACTGCTGCAATGTGTAAACATCGCTATTAGGTAGATAAAGGCGGCCGGGCGGGGTGATGGCCACCTACTCCTGGTGTGCCGTGCCGGCCTTGTCTAACACATTTGGACTGGGCCAACGCCTTCAGCTCCACCTCGATCTCTGTCCTCCCCCCCTCTCTCTCCCACTGTATCTGCCCCTCCTTCCATTGTCTAACGCACTACTTTAACCCCTCTATCTCCCCCTATCTCTAACCCCCTCCCCCATCTCTCCCCCCTCATCTCTACCCTCTTCCTCCCACCCATTGTCGAACATGCTTGGACTGTGCCCTCACCTTCACCTCCACCTCTATTTCTATCCCCCCTCTCTCTCCCCCTGTCTCTGCCCCCTCCCTCCCCCCATTGTCTTCTACATTTGTGCTGGCTGCCCAGCCCACTTTGAAAGCCCTGATAAGCATTTGCATTTGGAGGCTTGCCCATTCGTTTCTCTCCGCCTGATGAAGACCGCTTGTGTTGCGATCGAAACGTCGTGGGTTTTTTGCTTTTGTTTGTATTTATTTATTATCTTTTCTCTTTAAATGTTTATTTTATTTAATTATCTGTTCTTTTAATTGTATTTTCTATCTACGTGACTTTACCTAAAGAACCACGAATATATATGCAATGTTAATGCCCTCATGTAACATCTGACAGTGATGGACTTTATTAGGTTTGGGGTCGTCATCTTATCACTCTACGCAATGGTGTGATAGGATCAAGCTCCGAAATAACTTTCATGACATTGAGTGTGTGGTTTATTTTTCACAATTATGTTCACGTTTGTACTTGCGTACCAGTTCTATATCACTGCAGCACTGTTGCCTGTCATTCGGATAAATTAGGTCACGTATATTGTGACGGTGATCGACGACAAGTGGACCACAATGTACATCTTCACTCAACACTCGTGAGGGTTTTCGCATCTTGCACAATAGTCAATACATTTTTACACGCTTCTACATTTTGTTTGAAACTTCTGCTTGCCGAGAGGGAGCGTCAGCCAGCCACAGTTACGTTGGGGCATGATACGCTGGTTTTCCAGCTGATACATGACAGAATGATATTGGAGGGGGGCTACTGGAGGACAGGGCGGTCACGTGGTCCACAAGAGCTCTCGGGAACTTTCAAGAAAGAGCTCGAGAGATCTGGAATGTGGGCGCGGCGAAGGGCGGAGCCAGCTCCAGCCCGGGGGCATAAAACCAGTGCCCCGTGAGGAGCTCGATGTTATTCATGTGCTGGAGTCACGAAGATCCACGTCCGGGAGAAGAAGCCTCAAGACACGCGGTCCGGGACCCAGCTTGTGGTCCGGACCGGGATAGCGATCCGTGTCTAGTTATGCCATAGCGTGGTTAGATGGGCATTCAAGACCCGTGTGTAGATCGTGTTATGTTGCGTGCTGTTGTTTAATAAATAGTGTTGCTCCCAAGATAACATCTGCGACTCAGTTGGACTCATTACACATTGTTGTTTGAAACTTATGCTTGCTGTAATATCAAATATTCACGATATGACACGATATTGCATTTCATGAAAGCAACGATCGAGATATCTGTTTCCCATGGCTTTGTAATGTATTTGACATTGTCTCGTTTCCTTTGCTTTGATGAACAGTGCGGTTGTATGAAATGACGGGAGATGCTGTGGTACCAGGTTTAATAGCACACTTGACTTGCAATCCAGTTCTCGATTCAATCTCCCGGTGTGGCAGTTGAAACAACGGGATACATTTAATTAATTCCCTAGTCTCTGTCCACCCAGCAGTGTAAAGGTTATTTTTTCGTATTTGTGTATTGGTTACGTTATGCGAACGTTACTTATTGCTGGTTTCCATGACAATATGAGATTCTATGTAAAGTTCTGTAGCTGGGATTGAGATAGGAGGGGTGACCCGCAGTGACTTTCTCTGTCTCCTCACGAGCCCTTCTACATACAGTACGTGTAACACATGTTCGACAGAGTCAAGCATAAAGGAAATGTCCACACATCACGGCGTGCATCTTGGCCGTCCGCTCGTTGAAGATGTCAAACAGACGCTGAGATGGCGGCTCATTCACGTTCATGTAACTGTGATGTACACAGACAGACGACACCCATTACGCCGAACTCCGGCGTTGTTTGGATTTTTAGAGATCTGGACGAATTGGCAGGTGAGGTTCGACGATTCGGTGTTAAGTCCGAGTTTTTGATTTGAGTTCAAAATCAGAAGAATGATTTAGCCTGAAGGAATGAGCTATGAAGCTTTTTCATAGATGTCCGCGGAGCAGGATGAGTAATGGTGCGGCTTGGGGGATGCGCGGCTAACATCAGTGGCGAGTGGTTACGTGAACTGCACCTGCTCCCCATCCCGTCACCACGCGCCCCCGCATCATGAAAAATGACAGCCATTCAACAAGCAGTGAATTTGATGGTGGTGGTAAAAATATCTCAATATGAAATTACACCCCCTGTGTACAGCCGTGTGTGTGTGTGCCTATGTCGTGAAGGACACGACTGTTCAGTTGGAGGCAGTCACCCTCTAACAACAAAGGAGGGCAGAGGAGCGACGCTCACTACAACAAATGGAGCGTCGGGCGGATAAAATGGAGCAAGATGGCACAGTAAGGGACACAGCTGGTGTACATCTGCCAGTCATCTCAGTGAGTCGACCCATGGCACCTGGGTCTGTCCTGTGACCTGTCAGAAAGCTTTCGACACTTAACGCGGCCTTAAAATGCACTAGGCCTGGCACAGTCGCCATGTTGACGTCACCGCCACTTAGTGGTAAATGGCGGTTGTTGTTGTTGGAAGGTACCATGTGGTGACTGCTAAACGCCATACGGTTTAAAGTTTCCAGCGCCCCTTACAAGAGGTGAACCGGACTCGACGATAAACTCTTATGCCAGAATGATTTATCGAGTCCTCAACAGTTGATCGATTTACCGACCATCGATTATTAAATCTAGCGGGAGAGATGGAAAGAGGGAGGAGTTTATTTTCATGGGATGGGTCATTTTCAAATAAGGACAATGGCGGGTTGTGATTGGTTGTGACCGTCCCTGAGAGCGCCCCAAGGTCACGCTGTAGCTCCTGTGTCGAGCTGTGGGAGGAGTTTGAATCGACCAATGGGAAGCCGACATTATCCATCTCATTTGCATGTCACCCCCTCCTTTGTATCGACTCAATCAGTTGATTCTTGGCAAAACGATTCGACATGCCCAAAGCAAATTACTTAAACTGCCCACATTGTTGGTATGAACAATTTGAACTGAACATATGTTTTTTAAACGTATACTATTGATTCAAGGATTACAGGTGGGAGGTATAGGGCCACCATACCAAGGGGGTTAGGAAGTCCTGTGCTGTATAGGCTGCTACAGCGCTGCTTTTGTGGATTGCAGAGCAGTAGAGCAACGCAATCCATTGTACCGTGCTAGGCGATGTTTCGATCTTCAACTTTACAAATAAAATAAGGCGACAGAAACATGGTGGCATCAACTTTTCAAAGGTTTTATTCGTTTCATGGCATTACAACCATCATAGTGCTTGTTGCTCGACAAGGTGGCTTCCGAGTGAGTCGCTCAGTTGGCAGCCATGGTGCTGGCGATCCAGGAGTTGTAGTTGCACACCTTCGTGTACACGCCGGGGTAGTTGGGCAGGGCGCAGCCGCGGCCCCACGACACGATGCCCTGCAGCTGGCCATTGCACACGACGGGGCCACCGGAGTCTCCCTGCATTGGCGGAATCAGAGGTCAAAGGGTCAGCAGTTAGCAGTTGGCTCCTGCATCTAATGCCATGGTTCCCAACCTTTATGTCTGTGAAAAAACGACGTGATTAATATTGAATTAGATTAAAGAGATGCTGAGAGAGTAATTAACTTTGTCTCAATCTGAATGATTGATGGAGGTGGCACTGGTTTCTAGCAAGAGGGCAGGTCGACGCTCATACTCCTGTTCAGTCTTATCAACTCAAGTCGCTTCAGGGTACCTCACCTGGCAGGAGTCCTTGCCACCCTCCAGGTATCCCAGGCAGATCATGTTGTTGGTGATGTCACCGGGGTAGGAGTTTCTGCAGGAGGTATCACTCAGCACGGGCGCTTGGACGCACATGAGGACATCGGGGCTGCCTGTATGGAGACACGCGGTTGGCAGTGGTGAGGCATTTGTGCACTGGGGAAAGATATTGGGGTAACGTGAGGACGGAGAAACTCATGAGCAGAAGGGGCGGCAGAAGAAAGTTCAGTGGACTCAGCGTGAAGGTCCCAGTAATGCAGAGCCAATGCAATGGGTTGGTAGCTTGTGCCCATTTATAAGCCTGGGGAAAAGTAAGCAGAGGAAGAGAGTGGAAAAGAGTTCCGTGACGACTGCTGGACAGACACTGAGAAAGTAAAGGAAGACATGGGGGAGGTGTGTGCCCATAAGTGTCCAATCACAAGCTCAGACCACAACAACAACAGATATGGACAAGTCTAGTTACAACTCTTAGTCCAGTTTAAACTCCAGGTCAAGCCTGCCTCATGCTCAGAACTGTTATTCAATGCTTAGCTATAAACGTTGCAAAAACATCCACGAAAATATCACTAGAGAGAGTTTCATGAACTCATACCCTTCAAGTCACTGACATTTTTTTTCCTAATGAAATGTTTTAGCATGGTACAATAATGTGTACGTGTTGTGTCAGCTTGTATGGAGAAGAAATCAAATAATTTCTCTGATATGTTTTTGGATTGTACTGAGTGCTCTTCGGCATGACATCCGAACTTCACCAGTAGTATTGGGAACTCTCAAGAAGTAGAGCGAAACGCTAGACATCATGACGAACACCACGTGGCACAGCCAGAAAACACATTCGAGAGCTAAACAGAGCAAGCACGAAACCGACATTACAAAATATTTTCCAGGGTAGACGGACGTCTAAGCGCCGTGTCCTCACCGACGCTGGTCTGGGTCTCGCCCCAGCCGGAGATGGTGCACATGACTCCGGTGCCGACGCAGGAGGAGGGCAGCGGGACGGCCTGCGCGTACTGGTTGAGGGTGGCGGGCGAGGACAGCTTGATGAGCATGATGTCGTTGTCTGTGGTGGCCGAGTGGTACTGGGGGTGGGGGATCGCCTTGGAAGCCTGGATCCACTGCTCGGTGCCCTCGGACGCGAAGATGTTGTGCTCGCCGATGCGCACAGAGATGCTGGACGCGCTGGGGGTGGAGGAAGTGGATGACAGTCTTGATGATGATTTTTATTCATACGGGATCGCTTAAATTTCGGTTTTAGGTTTTTTGGGGGTTTTTATTTTGGCACAGGTAAAACCCATTGGCCCATGAATGCTAATCCTTTATGGGGATCTGGTCACACAATAGAAACCTGGTTACAGCAATAACAATAAAACACGAAGAAAACAATCCAAACAAAACTGTACATGGTCAAGCTCCGAATGGTAAGTTCAAGCATCAACATGGCACAACTAGCACGTATGGTAAGATTGGTTGTACTGTAATTCTATGCCATCAAATCTACACTTTCCACCGTCACAGATCCAAATTGACCAGTGTGGTAGATTGCCAAGTGCTGTAACTATTTGGTATAATCGTCTAAAGAAAACAAACTTCTGGGGCACATCGCCTTGTTGTGGAAAGAGGATGTCGCATACCTTTGCAATCTGATCATAGCCCTTTCTCGTTTGTTCGCATGGGTCTCATTCAAAATCATATGATCGGCTTCTTCATATTACCAGCTGTAACACTGCTGCCCCATCGGTGAAGCTCAAGTAAATATTATTTAGGAATAGGTTTTACCCTTTTAACTGGCACAAAAAAACTGACACCTTTATTCAAGGAATCATGTTTGCAATGACCACAACACAAGCAGTCAAAATACAAACAAAAAAGACAACTCTGATAATAATATGCACTGTCCTTGAATTTGATTGGTCCACACCCGAGACAGCTTTTCTTAGAGCCTAGTCTCCATTGGTGTTGGACCAGAAGACGCCAAAAGGCGTACAACTCAATTATTTATTAAATATTATTTGTTGCTAGGTCTTAGTTCAACAACATGAGCTTCAAGTTTTTTTCAGATAAGGTCGTGATCACCAGGTTGTAGGTGTACACTGCATTTTACACAAGTCGATGTTACTTCACTGAGACCACTAGACACGCAGCACGCAACGAGATTAGCTCATGTCCGTGCGCAGCAAACTCACGGCATGTAGCAGTGAGCGGCAGACACGACCCACTCGCTGGAGATCAGGGAGCCTCCGCAGAAGTGGTATCCGATGTTGAGGGACACCTGCCACGGCTGCGAGTGGGCAGCGCACTCGGAGCCACCCACGATGTGGTCCTCATACATGTATGGGGCCGCCGCTGTCAGCGAAGCAGAGTGTAAATTAGTATCCTGGCCACGGTCAATTACTCAGACCCAACATTCATCGTGAGGTTAATCGTCAACAGGATCATGACTATCGACATCGTGTATAAGGCCAAATGGAGAATCCAATGGAAGTAATGGAGGCAATGCTACCCCCCTCCCACCCCCTGAGTCCAAAAGTAATTTTGTCATTGATCTTTACCAGAAAAAAAACCGAATTATTAATGTAAGCCCCTATTTAAAAGTATGGACATTCATGAATACCCCTCTTGGGGATATTATTGATCCGCCTCTGCTGTCTCCGTGATGATCATCACCACCAATGTTACCATCAACACAATTACAAAGCTTACTTCCAGCAGGAATAGACACTCCGCTATGGTTACTAGAAATGTTGCATCACTTGCTCAATCGTCGTTCTTGTCTGATGGACAATATCGGCCCCACAGAAGGAATTTAGAATTAGCACCGATCGCTTGGGAACAAAAACGGAAATTCGTCCCATCTTGCACTTGGGTATAATTCAGTTTTAGCCAAAGACCAACTTTCCGGCACAGCCAAATAAGCAGCACACCTTCCTCTCCTCTGTTAGTTTGGTGATGCACATCACCATAGGAGGCGCAAAGTGTTTCACATTGAGCTAACCTAGCGGAGGCCAACGCCAAATTAGGATACCAAAATTACCACTAATGATATCCATCATTGCCCTGCTTAAACTAATGCTGTTAAACTGCCAGATGTCTATAGGCAAAGATTAGCACGGTTGGATACATACGGTGCGAAATAAGTTCAGTATACGTAAATAGAACATTTCTGCAGGACATGGGTCCCAGTTCGACCCAAAACCATTCACTATGCAACCAGTTAGCAGAGGAAGTTACACAAAGTCTCACCAGCGGTGCCCACGAGCAGAGCAAAGATGAGTCCGTACATTGTGCAGTGAAGATCCTGAAAGACGATGCTGAACCACTGCCGGTGGTCCACTTTTATACCCGTTGAGAGCCCTCATATCATTGCTTTATTCTCATCTCTACGTTACCCAATGCCTTATGTCTGTCTCATTAAACTCGTCGATATTTTCCCACCTGAGACGAAAAATAGCGAGTCAGCGATTCCACACGTAAAAATTGGTTTCATTTATTGTTTTATTTTTCCACGGACGTGGCTTATATTGTTCTGGTTATGATCTCATACTTGGTGGAGATGGTGCCTATAAAATTAAGACAAACGTAAGTATACTTGAGTATATATAATATCCTCTAAAGGGGCTATTTAGAGGTCCTTTAAGTGAAGTCTGCCAGCGGTGCTGTGATAAATCCATTGTAAGGATGCACCTTTGCCTTTTATAGTTATGCCAAGGACATTACTGCATTTCTATATTCACGTATACCATGAAGAGAAAGTCAAATGTGTCATAGTCAAAGTTAGTATATTTCATTTAGCAGATCCCTCATTATTTTTTATTGGAAAGTCAAACACATTAATACTGATCCATATATTTATGGATTTGGCCACGTGCCAGATTCTTTGTCAAAATCTCGTAACTAAGCCCCCACCTCTTGATGAAATTAAGACGATTTTAAAGGCAACATTCGTACATGCCAAGGTGTTGATCACATTCAAACCAATAAAGCTCAACGGTGGTTTAACACTTTTAACGACGTAATTTGAACTTCCCTTCCCGGTCTACATCAGGTAGGGAAGTTTAAAATCCCATGAGGCTGCTTCAGTACGCACCGTGACATCACCACCTACGAAAGCATGCATTATATTCCCTTATCGTTTCAACGAGAACCCGGCTGCTTACAGTGTGACTTATTTGAAACAACTTCAAATACATTCAATTCAAAATCACATATACATCATTGAATCAGCTACGAAAAGCTACAATCTAAGTTGACACTGTTTTGTAACATGACTTTCCATTCTTTTTGTTCACACCTTGCATGTGCCATGGATAATATTGTTAACAGGTAAAGGGTGTCTCAATCAACTCTCGCCTAGTCACACAAAGAGCTTTTCATTTGTTTCCTACGATGTCCTGTTGTCGGCAGCTGAACTGTACGTCCACCATATCCAGCACTTCTCATGAACGAGTATCATCATGAGTATATATGTTGAACATCTTTCGCACGGAACGTAATCAACTGTGCTAATCAGAGGTGCGGGGGAAGGACAGGAAACTTCAATCTGAATTTAAAAGTGCATAGCTCCAGTGGCTTCCGAATACGCTTGTTTATCCAGGAGAGCCTCACTGCGTCTCATGACTGTTCTTCAGAAAGGTCCTGCCACGTTTTTTGCAGTTGTAGTCAATGCCTCCTATGTATATTCTATTGAGTAATTTACACGTGTGTCCATTTTTGTCTACGTGTGTCACTGTGCATGTGTGATTGCGTCCGGCAAAACAACCCCCTACCTCCTCGCAGTGCCAGACGGGCAACTCTGTCGTGGACAGTGCTGTGGGGGGAGGGCCAATTCCCATTGGAACCTCCCCTCATGGCGTCTGTGTCCACCACAGTGGCTAAACGGGGGCTCTGGACGGGTACGAGGGGCTGGTAACCCCTCTACCTTCAATTAATTACCACTAAACCACGAGTTAGAATGAAATATGTAACTAATAAGCTTGTGCCTTAGGCCCTGGGGGGACAGGCATCTATGACGTCTCCTGGCCAAACCCCAATTGGCGGAGCCAGGAGATTGAATGTCTACCCTCGGGGCTCCTGCAGAAACAACTAAAAGCCACTACGGATTGCCAAGTGGAATGTTCAAACGCTCACTGCGGAAGAGAGGCTGCCACTTCTCTGTCGGGAGCTGGACCGGTACCACCTGGATCTCTGTGGCATTCAGGAGGTCCGGTGGACCGGTTCTGGCTCCTGCCACCATGAGGGGTGGAGAGTCCTCTACTCGGGGCAGCAGACTGCCAAACAACAGGGTGTGGCTCTTCTTTTGAACAAAAGAATGAAGGGGGCGTGGGAGCGTGGCAGTGAGGTGTGGGAAGCTGTAAGCCCCGGGCTGCTTTGGGCTCGCCTTCCCATCAACCGGAGGCGAGGAGTGGTGGTCGTGGTTACTTATGCCCCCACCGAAGACGAACATCCGTGGAGGGATGCAGGCAAAGCCGATGAATCAGATGCCTTCTATAACGTCCTGTCACAGGTGCTGGCTAAAGTCATCATTTTGGGTGACTTCAATGCCCGAGTTGGTCATGATGCTGCCACCTGGTCTGGAGTGATTGGAGGGCATGGGCCAGATCAGCGCAATAACAACGGTAGGAGGCTGCTAGATTTTTGTGCAGCCCATGGGCTTGTAATTACCAACACGCTGTTCCGGCATCAGCACATCCGCACAACATCATGGATGCATGCCGGGTCTAAGCAAGACCATCTGCTGAACTACATAGTGACGGACCAGCGGATCAGAGCCCATGTCCTTGACACCAGGACCTACCGTGGAGCTGATCTGCCCTCTGACCATCGAAAAGTTATCTGTAAGATGCGCCTGCCATTCTTCCACTCCGGTGGTGGGTGTACACCCAGGACCCCATTCCAACCTAAAGTGGCCTGGTCTCAGTTATCTGATGAAAGTTGCAAGCGAGAATGTTATCATCGCTTGCAGCTGGGATTGGCATCGTCCCCCACTCCTCCAGATGTCGAGGGTAAATGGGCGAGTTTTAGGACTGTGACTCATGCAACTGCAATGGCTGCTTTGGGTAAGCGGTCCAGACCTCCCCAGAGACCGTGGCTGACAGAGAAGGTGTTCAGGATGGTTGAGAAAAAGCTACAGGACGAATGTCATCGGCTACAGAATCCCACGTCAGAGAATGAGGAGGCTTACTGCAGCCTTCGCTCGGAGGTTCGGAGAGCCATGAGGCGCTGCAAGGATGGGTGGTGGTCACGGGTAGCTGAGGAGTTGGAGTCTGCCTCAGTGGCCCGTGATCACAAATCTCTATTTAACTCCATCAAAAAAGTAACCTGCAGCGCCACACCTATTACCATCATTAGGGGAAAAAAACGGTGATCCAATCTCTGACCCTCAGGAACAGGTTTGCAGATTTGCTGAGCATTTCTGTGAGGTCCTGGGGAAGGGAAAATCCCTCAGCCAGCAAAACATCATCGCACAAAGTGAGGATGACCCTGCTGAGGCTGAAGTGTCTCAAATATTGGAAGAGGTCACCCCCTGTGCGTGGCTGGCTGAAGTACCATCTGTTGAGGACGTACTGAAGGCGATACGGAGTCTGAGACCAGGAAAGGCAGCGGGCAGAGATGATCTCCCAAGCGAAATGCTGAGAGAGGGTGGCGTTTGTGCACAGACTGCCCTATATGACATCATAACAACAGTCTAGACCACTGGACGGGTTCCGCAGGATTGGAAGGATGCCCTGGTGGTCCCCCTCTTTAAGAAGGGGGACCGCACAGACTGTAACGACTACAGGGGCATCTCACTACTCAGTGTGCCCGGAAAAGACCTGGCAAGGATCATTCAACATCGCCTCGCCAGGCACGCTGAGGAGAGGCTTGCGGAGCCCCAATGCGGTTTGAGGAAAGGGCGATCTTGCACAGATGCCATATTTTCTGTCCGTCTGCTACAGCAGAGGTGTAGGGAATTCCAACAAGACCTACATCTCTGATTTATTGACCTGGTCAAGGCCTATGATACCATCAGTAGGCCTGGGCTCTGGGTTGTTCTTCGTGCTTTTGGAGTCCCTGACCCTCTGTTCACGATCATTAAGGACCTTCATGATGGTGAGCGGGCCTGGGAAAAACTACGTGGCCGGGAGACAGAGCCATTCCCTGTACACCTTGGGGTGCGACAGGGATGTCCTCTGGCTCCCACATTATTTAACATCTATGTTGACCAAGTAGTTCGTGAAGCCTTCAATAGCTGTACCGGAGGAATCTCCATTTCGTACAGATATAATGGGAGGCTGATCGATGCCCGTGTGCGGTCAAGGGATGGCTCCCTATTGCTCAACCACGTTATGTGTGCTGATGATTTGGTATTAGCTGCTCATTCAAAGGAGGAGTTGGAGACGCTGCTGCTGAGACTGGAGCGTGCCACTAAGAGATGGGGCCTTACCATCAGCCCCACCAAAACTAAGCATCTGCCTGGGTATTTTGTACCATCAGACACTCCACCCCCAAAATTCCCAATCGGTGATGGGGCAGTTGTGGAGAGAGTGGAGAGTTTCCCATACCTGGGCAGTCTGCTTATGACTGGCTCCAGTTTAACAGCAGAGGTCTCACTCTGAATCAGTCGAGCGGCAATATCTTTTCATCGGTTGCGTAACGCTGTGTGGAAGCTACCTGGTCTGTCGCTCCGCACTAAGCTTCAGGTCTTCTCGGCCACAGTCATTTCCTCCCTACTCTACGCTCGCGAAACATGGACCACCTTAATGGAGCATCTTCGCCGGTTGGAAACATTCAGGCTGGCCTGCCTACGATCCATCCTGGGTTTAACCAGGCTGATTTGTGTGAGGAGCTCAAAAATCCTTGAAAGATCTGGGCAAGGTCGCAGGCAGGCAAGGCTGCGTTGGCTGGGTTACGTAGCCCGCATGCCCAGCCAACCCCATGCCGAAACAGCTTTTGTTCGGCCAGATCGAGGGGGCTAAACGGGCGTGGTGCGGGCTAGAGAAGAGATGGAGTGATGTGGTACAGGAGGACGTGGAGGTAAGTGGACTTGCCGATGACTGGTACCAGCGGTGTCAAGATCGGCTTCTGTGGAGGAGGCTCGTGAAGGACGCTATTGGGCAGTTGGAGGCAGTCGCCCTCCAACAACTGAGGGCGGAGGAGCGATGCTTACAACAATGAGCGGAGCGCCGGGTGGCTAAAGCACAGCAGGTTGGCAGAGTAGGGGGCACAGGTGGTGCACCAGCCAGTCATCTCAGTCAGTCGACCCATGGCACCTGGGTCTGCCCCGTGACCTCCTGCCCGCGGGCGTTCGACACTTCACGTGGTCTCAAGGTGCACATGGCCTGGCACAAGCGTCGTGGTGACGTCACCGCCACTTAGTGGCGAATGGCGGTTGTTGTTGTTGGTGTCAATTGGGGAGCGGTAGGGTACATGTTACCGCGCTGCGCTACGAGACCAGTGACGATTTTCTGAACTGGTCCTGGGCCTCCCCTAGATCGACTCAACCTCAAATTAGTATCTTGTGTGGTGTGTAAACATCGCTACACTCGAGACAAATGCGGCCGGGCGTGGTGCTGGCCAGCCACCCGCTCGTGTGCCGTTCCGGCCTTCATAGCTGCTCGTTAACAGCACTTGCCCCTACAGTCTGTTACAGGCTATACGGGGGATATTTGACTATGTATTTGTGTCATTTGGGGCGAATGCAAGTTTAGCGTTTAGCACGCTGCGCGGCGAAGCTGGAGACCCAGGTTCGTTTCCAACTCACGGCCAACACCAGCGACGATTATATGAACCGGTCCTGGGCCTCTCCTATGTCGACTGCTGCAATGTGTAAACATCGCTATTAGGTAGATAAAGGCGGCCGGGCGTGGTGCTGGCCACCTACTCCTGGTGTGCCGTGCCTGCCTTGTCTAACACATTTGGACTGGGCCCTCGCCTTCAGCTCCACCTCGATCTCTGTCCTCCCCCCCTCTCTCTCCCACTGTATCTCCCCCTCCTTCCATTGTCTAACGCACTACTTTACCCCCTCTATCTCCCCCTATCTCTAACCCCCCCCCCCCATCTCTCCCCCCTCATCTCTACCCTCTTCCTCCCACCCATTGTCGAATATGCTTGGACTGCGCCCTCACCTTCACCTCCACCTCTATATCTATCCCCCTTCTCTCTCCCCCTGTCTCTGCCCCCTCCCTCCCCCCATTGCCTTCTACATTTGTGCTGGCTGCCCAGCCAACTTTGAAAGCCCTGATAAGCATTTGCATTTGGAGGCTTGCCCATTCGTTTTTCTCCGCCTGATGAAGATCGCTTGTGTTGCGATCGAAACGTCGTGGGTTTTTTGCTTTTGTTTGTATTTATTTATTATCTTTTCTCTTTAAATGTTTATTTTATTTAATTATCTGTTCTTTTAATTGTATTTTCTATCTACGTGACTTTACCTAAAGAACCACGAATATATATGCAATGTTAATGCCCTCATGTAACATCTGACAGTGATGGACTTTATTAGGTTTGGGGTTGTCATCTTATCACTCTACGCAATGGTGTGATAGGATCAAGCTCCGAAATAACTTCCATGACATTGAGTGTGTGGTTTATTTTTCACAATTATGTTCACGTTTGTACTTGCGTACCAGTTCTATATCACTGCAGCACTGTTGCCTGTCATTCGGATAAATTAGGTCACGTATATTGTGACGGTGATCGACGACAAGTGGACCACAATGTATATCTTCACTCAACACTCGTGAGGGTTTTCGCATCTTGCACAATAGTCAATACATTTTTACACGCTTCTACATTGTTGTTTGAAACTTCTGCTTGCCGAGAGGGAGCGTCAGCCAGCCACGGTTACGTTGGGGCATGATACGCTGGTTTTCCAGCTGATACATGACAGAATGATATTGGAGGGGGGCTACTGGTGGACAGGGCGGTCACGTGGTCCACAAGAGCTCTCGGGAACTTTCAAGAAAGAGCTCGAGAGATCTGGAATGTGGGCGCGGCGAAGGGCGGAGCCAGCTCCAGCCCGGGGGCATAAAACCAGTGCCCCGTGAGGAGCTCGATGTTATTCATGTGCTGGAGTCACGAAGATCCACGTCGGGGAGAAGAAGCCTCAAGACACGCGGTCCGGGACCCAGCTTGTGGTCCGGACCGGGATAGCGATCCGTGTCTAGTTATGCCATAGCGTGGTTAGATGGGCATTCAAGACCCGTGTGTAGATCGTGTTATGTTGCGTGCTGTTGTTTAATAAATAGTGTTGCTCCCAAGATAACATCTGCGACTCAGTTGGACTCATTACACATTGTTGTTTGAAACGTATGCTTGCTGTAATATCAAATATTCACGATATGACACGATATTGCATTTCATGAAAGCAACGATCGAGATATCTGTTTCCCATGGCTTTGTAATGTATTTGACATTGTCTCGTTTCCTTTGCTTTGATGAACAGTGCGGTTGTATGAAATGACGGGAGATGCTGTGGTACCAGGTTTAATAGCACACTCGACTTGCAATCCAGTTCTCGATTCAATCTCCCGGTGTGGCAGTTGAAACAACGGGATACATTTAATTAATTCCCTAGTCTCTGTCCACCCAGCAGTGTAAAGGTTATTTTTTCGTATTTGTGTATTGGTTACGTTATGCAAACGTTACTTATTGCTGGTTTCCATGACAATATGAGATTCTATGTAAAGTTCTGTAGCTGGGATTGAGATAGGAGGGGTGACCCGCAGTGAATTTCTCTGTCTCCTCACGAGCCCTTCTACATACAGTACGTGTAACACATGTTCGACAGAGTCAAGCATAAAGAAAATGTCCACACATCACGGCGTGCATCTTGGCCGTCCGCTCGTTGAAGATGTCAAACAGACGCTGAGATGGCGGCTCATTCACGTTCATGTAATTGTGATGTACACAGACAGACGACACCCATTACGCCGAACTCCGGCGTTGTTTGGATTTTTAGAGATCTGGACGAATTGGCAGGTGAGGTTCGACGATTCGGTGTTAAGTCCGAGTTTTGGATTTGAGTTCAAAATCAAAAGAATGATTTAGCCTGAAGGAATGAGCTATGAAGCTCTTTTCATAGATGTCCGCGGAGCAGGATGAGTAATGGTGCGGCTTGGGGGATGCGCGGCTAACATCAGTGGCGAGTGGTTACGTGAACTGCACCTGCTCCCCATCCCGTCACCACGCGCCCCCGCATCATGAAAAATGACAGCCTTCATCCATCAGTGAATTTGATGGTGGTGGTAAAAATATCTCAATATGAAATTACACCCCCTGTGTACAGCCGTGTGTGTGTGTGCCTATGTCGTGAAGGACACGACTGTTCAGTTGGAGGCAGTCGCCCTCTAACAACAAAGGAGGGCAGAGGAGCGACGCTCACTACAACAAATGGAGCGTCGGGCGGATAAAATGGAGCAAGATGGCACAGTAAGGGACACAGCTGGTGTACATCTGCCAGTCATCTCAGTGAGTCGACCCATGGCACCTGGGTCTGTCCCGTGACCTGTCAGAAAGCTTTCGACACTTAACGCGGCCTTAAAGTGCAGTTGGCCTTTCACAGTCGCCATGTTGACGTCACCGCCACTTAGTGGTAAATGGCGGCTGTTGTTGTTGGAAGGTACCATGTGGTGACTGCTAAACGCCATACGGTTTAAAGTTTCCAGTGCCCCTTACAAGAAGTGAACCGGACTCGACGACAAACTCTTATGCCAGAATGGTTCATCGAGTCCTCAACAGATGATCGATTTACCGACCATCGATTATTAAATCTAGCGGGAGAGATGGAAAGAGGGAGGAGTTTATTTTCATGGGATGGGTCATTTTCAAATAAGGACAATGGCGGGTTGTGATTGGTTGTGACCGTCCCTGAGAGCGCCCCAAGGTCACGCTGTAGCTCCTGTGTCGAGCTGTGGGAGGAGTTTGAATCGACCAATGGGAAGCCGACATTATCCATCTCATTTGCATGTCACCCCCTCCTTTGTATCGACTCAATCAGTTGATTCTTGGCAAAACGATTCGACATGCCCAAAGCAAATTACTTAAACTGCCCACATTGTTGGTATGAACAATTTGAACTAATTATATGTTTTTTTAAACGTATACTATTGATTCAAGGATTACAGGTGGGAGGTATAGGGCCACCATACCAAAGGGGTTAGGAAGTCCTGTGCTGTATAGGCTGCTACGGCGCTGCTTGTAGATTGGAGAGCAGTAGAGCAACTCAATCCATTGTACCATGCTAGGCGATGTTTCGATCTTCAACTTTACAAATAAAATAAGGCGACAGAAACATGGTGGCATCAACTTTTCAAAGGTTTTATTCGTTTCATGGCATTACAACCATCATAGTGCTTGTTGCTCGGCAAGGTGGCTTCCGAGTGAGTCGCTCAGTTGGCAGCCATGGTGCTGGCGATCCAGGAGTTGTAGTTGCACACCTTGGTGTACACGCCGGGGTAGTTGGGCAGGGCGCAGCCGCGGCCCCACGACACGATGCCCTGCAGCTGGCCATTGCACACGACGGGGCCACCGGAGTCTCCCTGCATTGGCGGAATCAGAGGTCAAAGGGTCAGCAGTTAGCAGTTGGCTCCTGCATCTAATGCCATGGTTCCCAACCTTTATGTCTGTGAAAAAACGACGTGATTAATATTGAATTAGATTAAAGAGATGCTGAGAGAGTAATTAACTTTGTCTCAATCTGAATGATTGATGGAGGTGGCACTGGTTTCTAGCAAGAGGGCAGATCGACGCTCATACTCCCGTTCAGTCTTATCAACTCAAGTCACTTCAGGGTACCTCACCTGGCAGGAGTCCTTGCCACCCTCCAGGTATCCCAGGCAGATCATGTTGTTGGTGATGTCACCGGGGTAGGAGTTTCTGCAGGAGGTATCACTCAGCACGGGCGCTTGGACGCACATGAGGACATCGGGGCTGCCTGTATGGAGACACGCGGTTGGCAGTGGTGAGGCATTTGTGCACTGGGGAAAGATATTGGGGTAACGTGAGGACGGAGAAACTCATGAGCAGAAGGGGCGGCAGAAGAAAGTTCAGTGGACTCAGCGTGAAGGTCCCAGTAATGCAGAGCCAATACAATTGGTTGGTAGCTTGTGCCCATTTATAAACCTGGGGAAAAGTAAGCAGAGGAAGAGAGTTGAAAAGAGTTCCGTGACGACTGTTGGACAGACACTGAGAAAGTAAAGGAAGACATGGGGGAGGTGTGTGCCCATAAGTTTCCAATCACAAGCTCAGACCACAACAATAACAGATATGGACAAGTCTAGTTACAACTCTTAGTCCAGTTTAAACTCCAGATCAAGCCTGCCTCATGCTCAGAACTGTTATTCAATGCTTAGCTATAAACATTGCAAAAACATCCACGAAAATATCACTAGAGAGAGTTCCATGAACTCATACCCTTCAAGTCACTAACATTTTTTTTCTTAATGAAATGTTTTAGCATGGTACAAGAACGTATAAGTGTTGTGTCAGCTTGTATGGAGAAGAAATCAAATAATTTCTCTGATATGTTTTTGGATTGTACTGAGTGCTCTTCGGCATGACATCCGAACTTCACCAGTAGTGTTGGGAACTCTCAAGAAGTAGAGCGAAACGCTAGACATGAGGAACACTACGTGGCACAGCCAGAAAACACATTCGAGAGCTAAACAGAGCAAGCACGAAACCGACATTATAAAATATTTTCCAGGCTAGACGGACGTCTAAGCGCCGTGTCCTCACCGACGCTGGTCTGGGTCTCGCCCCAGCCGGAGATGGTGCACATGACTCCGGTGCCAACGCAGGAGGAGGGTAGCGGGATGGCCTGCGCGTACTGGTTGAGGGTGGCGGGCGAGGACAGCTTGATGAGCATGATGTCGTTGTCGATGGTGGCCGAGTTGTACTGGGGGTGGCGGATCGCCTTGGAGGCCTGGATCCTCTGCTCGGTGCCCTCGGTCACGAAGATGTTGTGCTCACCGATGCGCACGGAGATGCGGGACGCCCTGGGGGTGGAGGAGGTTGACGATAGTATTGATGAGGATTTTCATTTATATTTCATTGCTTTAATGCCCTAGCAACCAAAAGCACCTTGCGCCACAGTTAATTCCAACAATTTCAATGCCCTGCTGTAAAATGATCCAGGCGGCTAATCGCAAGAGCAATCATAGAATGCAAGCTCAGTTCATGTTGGGGAACTGACTCATCATCTCACCGGGCACATTAAGATAAGTACAGGAAAACCTTGCCCAACGCGGCTTTATCGAACTCTTGTTTCGGCTCTACACGATTTACCTAATGAGGTGAGTTTCACGGTACATGGGGGTGATGTTTTGTCTATACGCGGTTTCACATTGCTAAGATTTTTATCTCCGCGTCCAAAAGTAGTGCCATGAGATTGCTGCATGCGTTAGGAAGGTTTCATTAAATTAACTGTGAGAACGATTTATTTACCATGTATTTTTTTGCATGTATATATATATTTTGCATACTTTTTTGCGTGACACACTGAACAAGCACAACGCAAATATTCACATATTGGCCGCATGTATCTGGCCGTCCTCTCATTGAGGCCAGATACATGTCGTGTTGACCAGCTTCACGGGCTACTCATTTAACGGCGAGTCAACCTGGGAGAGGGCACAGGACCGTGTCAGATATCGTCACTAATGCTGGGAATCGAGTTCAGGTCGCCGGGCTCGCAGCGCTGTGCACTAAACATTGCAATACTGCTCCCCTCCCATTCACACACTCAAAGAGCATCGCTTATCTCCTTGTGAACTCACGTCTGGTAGCAGTGAGCGGCAGACACGACCCACTCGCTGGAGATCAGGGAGCCTCCGCAGAAGTGGTATCCGATGTTGAGGGACACCTGCCACGGCTGCGAGTGGGCAGCGCACTCGTAGCCACCCACGATGTGGTCCTCATACATGTATGGGGCCGCCGCTGTCAACAAAGGAAAGTGTGAATTGGTGTCCTGGCCACGGTTAATCATTCAGACCCAACATTACTCGTGAGGATAAACGTCAACAGGATCATCACGCCTCTAGGGTTACTAGAAATGTTGCATCACTTGCTCAATCATTTTTGTGAGATGGACAATATAGGCCCATGGTAGGAATGTAAAATTTCCACCAATCTATTGGGATGAAACACGGGCATGCGCCCCATCCAGCTCTTTCGTATAATTCAGTTTAACTCAAATAATTTTCTGGCACAGTCAAATTAGGAGCACACCGTTTATCTCCTCCATTAGTTTGTTGACGTACATCATCAGCGGAGGTGAAAAGTGTTCCAGATTGAGCCAACCTTGTGGAGGCCTAAGCCAGAATAAGATACCAAATGACCACTTATAATGTCCATCATTGTCAGTCTTGCTAAAACCAATGCTATTAAACTGCCAGATGGCTATAGTCAATGATTAGCACGGTTGGCTACGTACGGTGCGAAAGAAGTTCAACATACGTACAAAGACCCTCTCTGCCAGACATGGGTCCTTGTTCGACCCAAAACCATTCACTACGAAGCAAGTTAGCAGTGGAAGTTACACAAAGTCTCACCAGCGGTGCCCACAAGCAGAGCGAAGATGAGTCCGTACATTGTGCAGTGAAGATCCTAAACGACGATGCTGAACCACTGCCAAGAATCCACTTTTATGCTTGTTGAGACCCCTCTTATCTTATGGCCTTGTTGTAATCTCTATGTTACCCGGTGCCTTATGCCTGTCTCATTAAATTCGTCGATATTTTCCCACATTGGATGGAAATAGCAAGTCACCAGTTCCACATGTTAAAATTGGTCCCATTTTTTTTTTCCACGGACGTTGCTTCCATTGTCCCAGTTCAGATTTCCTTCTTGGTAGTGATGGTGCCATTTGACGTTATGTTTGTTATGTGGCAGCTGTGATTAACAGTGGTTGTACAGTTGCACACCCATTCCACAAATTGTGAAGATATCTAGATCTCTGTGGAAAAGTTCTGGAATTGAGAGCTCATAAAATAATACTTATGTAAGTGTACATCAGTATATATAATATCCTCTAGACGGGTTCTTTAGAGCTCCCTCAAGTGGAGGCCCTTCTGCCAGCGGTGCAGTGAAAAATACATTGCAGGGCTGCACCTTTACCTTTCTTACTTAAGTATACGCCAAGGATATTACTGCTGTAAAATGTATGATAGTCAAAGTTATTATATTTTATTAAGCAGACATCGAATTGCTTTCAACTGAAAGTCAAAATCACGGATACTGATCCATATTTTTTGGGGGTGTTAGTTTTTAGACCAAAAATCTTGTCAATAATCCACAACCACTCAGCAAGATTGTCACGTTCATATGGATATTATTTATAGTGACAATGTATTAATATATTTCAATTGAATCATTTATATGCGTGTCTGTGCTTGTTTGCCTATGTGTGTCATTGTGAACGTGTAACTATGCCTGTATCATTGTGTAATAAACCGGGCGGTGGTGGCTATGGTAATTCAGCATCAGGGTTGGTGGATCGCAAAAACGTTGTGAAACTCGCTTCCTGTGAGCGTCGAGATGCGATATCCTCGCTCTCCAGGAGAAGGCAGTACAGAAAGTGGACTAAATGCCATCTGTTTCCATCTGTATAGTGATAGTGTTGCCCCCTCGTGCCCATAGGGTTTCCCCTGGTGCTCCGATTTACTCCCACTTGTATAATGAAAGCCTCAGAAATTTAGAGAAAATATCTTAGCATTACCCAATATAAGACCCTACTACAAAGAGTCCGACGACTCAGCGCGGCTTTCCTGGATAAAGAAGTTATTATAAGTAAAAAATGCACTAATCTGTGCTTGCTTACGTATATTAGGATGATCTAGAGTTGTCACCGTTTTCACAGTACTCACACTTAAGTGTTTTCAGCCTAGGTCTAGCAAAACTGCCCCCCAAACACGGATGCCAGTTCCCGAACTGTCCGGGTCACACAGGCGTCAACTCTACTTGCATACTCACTCACTCATCCACTCAGTAATTTACGCACTTACCCACTCACTCACTCATGCACTCAATCACTTATGCACCCTTCCGAATAAACAAACGTGGACGTATTTCTCAGTCAGGCTACGACTACCAAAACTGCAGTATATTTAAATAAAGTTCAACATAATATAGGTACCAGATCTCGGTACAAATCAATTCCTGCCAACTGAACACAGTTACCAATTCCTAAAATGTCCAGGTCAATCCAGGACAGGTGGCAACGTTACCTTAATGACCGAGTTGCTGAAACCTGTCCTAGCCATGGAGAATGTTCACCTTACTGATAGTCTCACTTAAACAGAGCGGTGGCACTTTGGTTAACTCACTGTGCCATGAACTTGACCACCTGATTTCAATTCTCAGCCACAGCCCTTCACCAACCCGCACTGCCCACCAAGGTTACGTGTGGTCAAACAACTCCAGTGACCGACACGGTGTGGGAAGGCCTTCACCCAGCACTGGACTGACAACAAATGTCCGAGTATAATTAAACAGCACTCGGAATGAATGTTCCTATCCATACCTTTTTGACTGGTCCTTGCAGATCTCGTATTGGGGTGGGAAAATATCGACGTTTTTAACAAGACTGCCAAGAGGTGTCGCGCGGCGTGGAGATATCGGGCCAAGGCCACGAGATAAGAGAGGTGGTGTGCGAGAATAAAAGGGGGCTCTGGGCAGTGGCTCAGTGTGACTTGTCTCAAGATGCACAACTCAACAGGCACGGCCTCATCTTCGCTTTGCTCGAGGGAGTCGCTGGCGAGAAGTCGTTGGGTTTATGTGTGTGTGTGCGTCTCTGATGTTTGCTGAGCCCCTACATGAGTATACCTGGTGTGGTGTGCATAAACATCAGCACTCAAAAGCAGAATTTTTATTTATCCTGGAAGAATCCGATGAGTTATGAAGCTCTTTTTCACTGGGTAGGACAAAGGTGGCCGGGCGTAGTGCTGATAATAGCACCACCTTGCGTGCCATGCCAGCCTTTATGGATACCCGAGAACAACACTTGCCCCGACAGCCTATTAAAGGTTATATGAGGTAGCTTTGTATTTGCTATGTGTGTAATTTTGATCAGTCGCACAGCGAATAGCGTAATGCGCTACGAACCTGGCAACCTGAGTGAAACTCTTGGCTACGGCTATCAGTTTACAGTGATACCCGAACTCGTATTCGGCCTCTACGATGTTGCCGCAGTCGTAAATAACTGCAAGGTGTGTGGACAGTTTAAAAAAGATGTGCTCACATATAAATGAAATAATTTGTAACTGGACTTCGTATGGTTAACATTTGGGTTAGGGATGAGGTTATGTTTACAGCACTGTACTCTGGTTCTGAACCAGTGGTGTAAATCCCAAACTTACGTGACAGGGCTCGTAATTTATAGCAATATACCGAAGTTCAATCAGTATTGTGTCGTGAGGGGAATTATTTTGAGAAAATATGGCTTATATATGGATTAAATGGTTTGACACATACACACAACTGGATGCATCGTCACTGCCATCCCAACGTTCATTTTAAAAGAAGTTCATCTGAGCCCGTCCGACACCGTGGTATGTTACGAGCATTTCTCCAATTAAAAAAAGGTGAACTTTTTATATTTAAATCACAAAGTTGGTTTTCAAACGGTGCCTAATTGAAAAAGCCACATCATGAAAATGGCCGTGATGACACACACACATCTTTATTGTCTCAAATCTATGTTCAGCATCGCCCAATGACGAGCGTCATAATATTGGAGGCAATGACCCTGGCTGTGAATATAATGCTTATTATGATAACTGTGTTGATGATGATTTAGGGGCTGAGTTTAGGATACTAATTCGTGGTATTTATCTGACAGCGGCGGCCCCATATATGTGTAGCGACTGGTAGTGTCACTACTGTGTGCACACACACACACGCCCATGTGTGACGTCATTATGCGGGGGAGCGTCACTACCCCGCGGGTCCACACACACACACGGACGAAACACACATGATGTCATTTCGGCTGGAGGCGGGAATGATGTCAGGGCCGGGTCTGGACTCGGGAGGCCATAGGGGGTGGTGTGAGGCCGTGGCACTCTGTGTGAACCCGGCCGGACACGTGACCGAAACCCGGTGGGGGCCGGGGGGCACTTTAGGGGGGACGTGTTGAGCCGAGAGGTTTCGGAGAGGGTGCTCGAAGGATCATAGTTCATAGTTTATTTATTTGGTATAGCCCTGTGAGCCATTCGGCTCTTGAATCGGGTGCAACCGCAACAAACAAAAAACATGAACAAGAAAACATCTTAAAGTGATTATGTGACTGTGCAAACAGAAAATACAGGAAAAAATATCAAAATATTCCTGAAATAGCACCGTACACCAACGCTGTGTGCAAAAATCCTAGTGGGATGCAAGTCAAATAACAACAACCACAAGACAACTAAGATTAAAGCCATCAGTCTAACTCCGTACTACAATAAACAAAAACATGGCCAAAACAAAAAAAAACTTTTCGAAATCACCAAAATGAAAGCCATAAATCCAATGTAACAGTGATCATAGGGACTGTCACCGAATTTTTAACAATAAACTACATAAATAAATTATAACACCAAAATCTAGAGCCATATTTTAGGCCACTGAATAGCAGTGGCAGCTAGGGTTGTACAACTCCTCTAGAGCAGTTTTGAGTGAAGATCTCATAGGTAGTGATTCAAGTTGCAGTTTATTGGCAATAGCATTCCAGACCCTGGGGGCATCAATAGCAAAGGCCCTTCCTCCAGTTTTTGTACGGCAATAGGGAATTTGAAGCTGGTAAATGAGCGAAGACCTGAGGTCAAATTTGTTCTTTGAAACAGAGAGGAGATCCAGTAGGTAGTCTGCGGAATTTTTTGTAAGTACATCGTGAATAAATAAGATCTGGTGCACAAGCCGTCGAACATTAAGAGATGTTAAGTTTGACCCAATGTAGAGATCACAGTGGTGAGTCCTATATGGACAGTTCAATGCAAATCTTAAGGCCGAGTGATAGATGGAATCAAGCTTCTTCAGTACAGTACTTGGGGCTGATTTATACACAATGTCACAGTAGTCAAGTAGAGGCAGTATGGTAGCTTTTATCAATTCCAAACGGAAACATTGGGGGGAAGCAGTGCTTGTGTCGATACAGAAAACCAATTTTTATTTTTGTCTTTTTACCAATATAATCAATGTGATCTTCAAAACTAAGTTTTGAATCCAGGATGACCCCAAGATACTTATAGATCTTGACTTGCTCTATTTGATAATTATTCAAGAAATGTAATTGAGGAAAAATAACTTCCTGCTTTAGTCCCGGAGAGAAGGTGTGGCCGGGGGTGGGGCCCGGACACGCCGAGCCCCATATAAGCAGCCTCATCTCTAGGTACGGGGCTGCCCGTGTCAAGAATGAAGATGGTTCGTGAAGAAGCCTCCAGGCAGGGGACCCGCCAGTAGTCCACCTGGCTGGGTCACGCTAGTGTATCCGAGAGTCTGAGATAGAGAGTGACGGTGTGTGTTAGAGCAGATCGGTGGTTACCACCCTATGTTAGTGTAACGTATTGATGTTAATAAACAGTGTTGCCTCCCAAGAAGTGTGCACGCCTATCTGAGCCAATTACACATGTGTAGTGGTCGAATTCACACGGACAACTTTATTCTTTTCTCCGACACCACTTTTATTACAACTTTCCACATTCTGTCTATAACTTCACAGTTCCTCTGTTTGCCGCGGCTCGCTCGCCGCGCTCCGCCCGTCTCGCTTGCTCCGCTTCCTCCCCTGTCTCCCACTGTCTCTCTCCCCGTCACTCGCTGTCTCTGTCTCTCTCCGTCACTCGCTGTCTCTGTCCCTCTCTCCGTCACTCGCTGTCTCTGTCCCTCTTTCCGTCACTCGCTGTCTCTGTCTCTCTCCGTCACTCGCTGTCTCTGTCTCTCTCCGTCACTCGCTCTGTCTCTGCTTCTCTCTATCACTCTCAGTCGCTCCTTGTCTCTGCTTGTCTCTGCTCCACTGCTAGCTGTTCTTTCTCCTATGTCTTCTCCCAGTTTCCCCCACACCTGCGACGTTTCAGTCCCAACCACAACTCCCCTCTGTCTTCCTGTCTCCCGTTCTCATTACCCACCAATCAATTAGTCCGCGTGCCACCGACGCCCGCGTCCCCCAGCACCTGTTACTTGCCCCCTCTATACCCAGACATTCCGGCGCCACCTCGTCCTTGACAACAACCCCAGCCAATCACAGCCGTACATTGCTCCCTGGCTTAAATGGCCCGTCATTACCGCACAGTTTCCCGCCGCCGTACCTGGCCGGCCCGACATAACCCCACTCTCCATAACTCGCACGTCTTTACCATTCCCCCCTGTATGCGCGTGTTCATCCGCTACACATGTATGAGGACCACATCGTGGGTGGCTCTGAGCGCTGCCCACTCGCAGCCGTGGCAGGTGTCCATCAACACCAGATACCACTTCTGCGGAGGCTCCCTGATCTCCAGCGAGTGGGTCGTGTCTGCCGCTCACTGCTACAAGACGTGAGTGTGCTGCGCACGGACATGAGCGAATCTCTTTGCGTGCTGTGTGTCTGGTGGTCTCAGTGAAGTAACATCGACTTGTGTAAAATGCAGTGTACACCTACAACCTGGTGATTACGACCTTATCTGAAAATAATTTGAAGCCCATGTTGTTGAACTAAGACCTAGCCACAAAGAATGTTCACTTAAGCTTCACCTATGGGGCAGCAGTGTCACAGCTGATAACATGAAGAAGCCGCTCATATGATTTTGAATTAGACCCATGCGACCAAGTGAGAAAGGGCTACGAGCAGATTGCAAAGGTATGCGACATCCTCTTTCCACAACAAGGCGATGTGCCCCATCAGTTCGTTTTGTTTAGGCGATTATAGCAAATAGTTACAGCACTAGTCAATCAACCACACTGGTCAATTTGGGTTGGTTACGGTGGGGAGTGTAGATATGACGGCATAGAAGTACAGTACAACTAATATTTTTGCTGATTCTGTAACCAGGGTTCTATTGTGTGACCAGGATATAATGGAAAATTAGCATTTATGGCCCAATGAGTTCAAATTGAAGCGATCACCTAAAAATAAAAATCTTCACTTCCTCCAACCCCAGCATGTGCCACATCTCCGTGCGCATCGATGAACACAACATCTTTGTGACCGAGGGCACCGAGCAGAGGATCCAGGCCTCCAAGGCGATCCTCCACCCCCAGTACCACTCGGCCACCACCGACAACGACATCATGCTCATCAAGCTGTCCTTGCCCACCACCCTCAACCAGTACGTGCAGGCCGTCCCGCTGTCCTCCTCCTGCGTCGGCACCGGAGTCATGTGCACCATCTCCGTTTGGGGCGAGACTCAAACCAGCGTCGGTGAGGACACGGCTCTTAGACGTCCGTCTACCTTGGAAAAAACATTGAAGGAAGGCTTTTTAAAGATTGTACAATGCCGGTTTGTGGTTGATTTGTATAGGTCCCAGATGCGTTTTTGGGCTATGCCACATTGTGTTCGTCATGGTTTCCAGCATTTCGCTCCACTTCTTGGAAGATCCCCACACTTCGAGTGACGTGTTGGACATAATGCCGAAGAACACAGAGTACAACCCTAAAACATCAGAGAAAGTTATAGATTTGAAGCTTTTGTGACTGCAAGGATCCATACTCTTTGGTTCTATTCGGTAAAGTCACGTAGGTAAAAATAAAATAACAAAAAATCACGACGTTTCGGCCACAACACAAGTGGCCTTCATCAGGTGAAGGGACTGGACTGTCCAGAGGACAGCGTTGGAGTGAAGACAGCAAGCCCAGGTCGCGTCCTTTAAGCTGTGTGGGAGGAAACAAAAAAAACCTTGACAAAGGAATTAGCATAAAATGATGTACTGGACCGGCACGGTGGGGGGGGGGGGTGTTTACATAATGTTGGTGTGAAGGGAAATAAGCTGCTGTGAAAGTTTGGGATACCACTACTTGAATAAATATAATGTACCATTGAAAATTAATTTAATGTTTGGTTTGATTTAGAACATCTTTCCAATGATTGCTTAATTTGAAACCATCCTCTCGGTTGAAATTGTGTCTGTGTTTGTAAATCTGAATTGCCTCGTGGACAAATCTCTGATAAAAACCCGTGGGTTTGCAGAGAACCTTGGTATCAGAGAAAACTATATTGTGATAACCCACAGCGTTGTAACAGTGATCAGCAACGGCAGAAGAATTCGTTCTGCCGTGTTTCAAATTTGATTTGTGCTCGCGAATTCGGTCAGAGACATGTCGTTTCGTCTCCCCGATATAGCAGTCACCACAGGTGCAGCTCAATTTGTAAACCCCGGGGTACTGTAAGTCAGGAACGAGATCCTTCACGAATGGGATCAGGTCACGGATTTTGTGTACTGTATTGAACCGGACCAGGATCTTGTGTTGGTTTAGAATTTTGGAGATCTTTTTATTAACGCCTGCTATATATGGTAGTGTGATGGTTTTGACCGGAGTATTAAGTGGTTGTTTCTGTATGGAGGGAGAAACAGCTTGGCGGATGGTACGGTCAGAGTATCTGTTTCTCTTGAGGGCCAGGTGAATATGTTTTAATTCACTGGTCAGGTGGTGTTGGTCCGAAATGCAATGTGCCCTGTGGTATAACGTTTTGATGAGAGAATTCTTTTGAGCTGGGTGGTGGTGGGAATCAGGTTTGGAGGGCTTTCACCTATCTGTTAGAGCTTTCAACAGACAACGGGACAAGAAGTCACAGCTCATCGAGACGCTGACCTTCCTCAAAAGATGCCGTGACAACAAGGTAATACCCATCGCTTTCACACTCACATCTGCTGCTGTATCCTCACCGAATTCTAAACAGATTCTGTTTAAGGCCAGCCTATCTTTAATCTCAGAGAGGATAAGACTACTCCGTTTCGAACTCGATACTTTAAACAGGACTCTCCTACAAGCTCATTTAACGCTTACACAAAAAATGTCATCTTCTGTTTGTTACCACGTAGACAACATGACTGCTTCTTCTGCCTATTCACTTTCAGTCAAATACAAAGCTAACCTGATTTCTAAATTCAACCACCTATCGAAGAAGAACCCAGTCCCACATATAACAAAACTAGACGTTAACAAAATCGTCATTAATCAGAGTAGCACCCCGATTTCGGACAATCTGAAAACAGCACTGGCTAGAGGGCTAAATTTTGCTGTCACCCCGAAACATATTCCTGTAGATGATATCATCTCTCAGGTCGATGTGGCCCTTAAAGGCATAGGACACATCCAAGCAGACGTTGCGAAAGCTGAAATAGCCACTATTCTTAAGAATGCTAAGAAACCCATTAGCAACATCAGCAAAAATGAACGCTCTGAACTCGCGAATTTAAAAAAAACAGAAGTGATATAGTCATCCTCTCAGCCGACAAAGGCAACGCTACTGTAATTATGGATAAAGATTCGTACAACAACAAAATCCAGAACCTACTCAACGATGGAAGTTACTCAAAAATTTAAAATGACCCTACTAATAGCCTAACTATAAAAACCAACAAGATCATCATAAGTTCGACCTCCCTAATCGAACCAACTAAACGTCCCTCCTTAAAGCCTTCTGCTGCAAGACCCCCTAGATTTTATGGTCTCCCCAAGATTCATAAAGAAGGCACTCCACTACGACCCATCGTATCCACGATCAACTCCCCTACCTATAAGCTAGCACGTTTTCTGTCAGATACCTTGCTACCTTTCACTGGCAAGACCTCCTCAGCAGTACTTAACTCAGCTAATTTGGTCTCTATGGTCAAAGACGTTGTACTGCCACCTGATGATATCCTTGTCAGCTTCGATGTGGTCTCCCTGTTCACCAAGGTCCCGGTACCTGACACCATTGAAATCATTGAAAATTTGGTACAACATGGACTAGACCCCGATACACCTGCACTGATTAGACACTGCCTCACCAATACCTACTTTACTTGGAATGACACCTTCTACAAACAAAATGAGGGTACCCCCATGGGTTCTCCCTTATCACCAGTGATAGCCAATGTTTTCATGGAGAAATTTGAATCAGACGCCATCCAGACTTCCACCCTCAGACCATCCCTGTGGAAGAGATATGTGGATGACACTTTCGTCATTTGGCCACATGGCCTCCCAGCTTTGAACCTTTTCCTACACCACATCAATTATAGACATCCCGCCATCAAATTCACCATGGAAGTGGAGAAAGATGGCAAGCTACCATTCTTGGATGTTCTGTTTGAGAGGAGACCTGATGGCTCACTGGGACATTCTGTCTACAGGAAACCCACCCACACAGATTCCTACTTGAAACCTGATTCCCACCACCACCCAGCTCAAAAGAATTATCTCATCAAAACGTTATACCACAGGGCACATTGCAATTCGGACCAACACCACCTGACCAATGAATTAAAACATGTACATCTGGCCCTCAAGAGAAACGGATACTCTGACCGTACCATCCGCCAAGCTGTTTCTCCCTCCATACAGAAACAACCACTTGATACTCCGGTCAAAACCATCACACTACCATATATAGCAGGCATTACTAAAAATATCTCCAAAATTCTAAACCAACACAAGATCCTGGTCCGGTTCAATACAGTACACAAAATCCGTGACCTGATCCCATCCGTGAAGGATGTCGTTCCTGACTTACAGTACCCCGGGGTTTACAAATTGAGCTGCACCTGTGGTGACTGCTATATCGGGGAGACGAAACGACATGTCTCTGACCGAATTCGCGAGCACAAATGACATTTGAAACACGGCAGAACGAATTCTTCTGCCGTAGCTGATCACTGTTACAACGCTGTGGGTGATCACGATATAGTTTTGTCCGATACCAAGGTTCTCTGCAAACCCACGGGTTTTTATCAGAGATTTGTCCACGAGGCAATTCAGATTTACAAACACAGATACAATTTCAACCGAGAGGATGGTTTCAAATTAAGCAGTCATTGGAAAGATGTTCTAAATCAAACCAAACATTAAACTAATTTTCAATGGTAGAGTATATTTATTCAAGTAGTGGTATCCCAAACTTTCACAGCAGCTTATTTCCCTTCACACCAACATTTTGTAACCCCCCCCCCCCCCACCACCGTGCCGGTCCAGTACATCATTTTATGCTAATTCCTTTGTCAAGGGTTTTTTTGTTTCCTCTCACACAGCTTAAAGGACGCGACCTGGGCTTGCTGTCTTCACTCCAATGCTGTCCTCTGGACAGTCCAGTCCCTTCACCTGATGAAGGCCACTTGTGTTGTGGCCGAAACGTCGTGATTTTTTGTTATTTTATTTTTACCTACGTGACATTACCGAATAGAACCAAAGAGTATCAGAGAAAGTGTTTGATATCTTCCCCGTACATGCTGACACAACACTTAGACATGCGTGTACCATAGCAATACATTTCAGGAAAAAAAAAACAAGTTTAGCTACTTGAAGGGTATAAATACATGGTATTGAGTCTATGGGTATTTTATTTGCAATAATTAGAGCTAAGCATTAGATAACAGTTCTGAGAATGAGGCAGGCTGGACCTGGAGCTTAAACTGGACTGAGAGTTGTAGCTGTACTTGTCCATCTTGCTATTGTTCCTTTCTCAGTGTCTGTCTAGAAATGGTTTCCAAACTCTCGGATTTCATCTCACCCCCTCTTCCGCTATCTTCCTCTGCTAACTTTTCTCCAGGTTTATGAATGGACCCAAGCAGTCAACTCTTTCTATTGCCTCTGCATAATTGGTATCGTCACTGACCTCTCTTCTGCCGCCCCTCTGCTTATGAGTGTCTCTGTCCTCACATTACCCTAGCATGTTTTACCAATGTACGATGCCTCATCACCACCACCTGCATGTCTCCCTACAGGCAGCCCCGATGTCCTCATATGCGTCCAGGCGCCCGTGCTGAGTGACACCTCCTGTAGGAATTCCTACTCCGGTGACATCACCAACAACATGATCTGCCTGGGATACCTGGAGGGTGGCATGGACTTCTGCCAGATGAGGTCCCCCAAAGCGATTTGAGTCAACAAGTCTGAACGGGAGTATGAGCGACGACCTGCGCTCTTGCTACAAACCAGTGCCACCTCCACCAAACATACAGATCGAGACAAATTAATACTATTGTCGTAGTCCATGGCCCAAAGTAGATTTTTTTTTTACCAAGGTAGAAAGATTTAAATCTTACCAATATATTTATATAGCGATTAAGAGTCAAATATTTATAACTTATTTAATTCAAATGGTGATTACACATAATGAACTTTTCTTAGCTATGTAAAGAAATTGGAACCACTAACATTATGCTTAATGTAGTTCCGAGAAGTGGAATATCTGGTCTAGGCCCATGGACTAACGGTGGAGCCTCACTCCTCAGTAGTTGTTGTACCAGTCATAAGCAAACCAAGTTAAAGCTTAGAGCCCCAAGCAGCTCCGGTGTCACAGATTCATGAAAAACAGCTCGAATCCCGATCCTCATACACCTCATGATCATAGATAGCGAATTACTCTAATCAATATTTTCACTGCATCTCTTTCATAGAAGTAAATATTTTCACGTATTTTTGCACAGACAATATGTTTGGTTTAGGCCAAAAACTCGCGGTCTAAGGCAGTTGGTCCATGTGTCCAGAATAGTTGGAAACCATGACATTGGATGCAGGAGCCAGCTAACCCCTGACCCGTTGACCCCTGATTTCGCCACCGCAGGGAGACTTTGGTGGCCCCGTCGTGTGCAATGGCCAGCTGCAAGTCATCGTGTCCTGGGGCCGCGGCTGCGCCCTGCCCAACTACCCCGGCGTGTACACCAAGGTGTGCAACTACAACTCCTGGATCGCCAGCACCATGGCCGCCAACTGAGCGACTCAGAAGCCACCTTGCCGAGCAACAAGCACCATGATAGTTTTAATGCCATGAAACGAATAAAACCTGTGAAATATTGATGCCGCTATGGTTTCGTTGTCTTATTTTCCTAAAAAAGATGATCGATGTGAAGCATAAATATAAAAACATCGCCAAGCACGGTACAATGAATTGTGTTGCTCTACTGCTCTGCTCCTACAACGTAGCCCCCCTAGCAATCTATACAGCACAGGACTTCTTAACCTCTTTGGTATTGCGCCCCTATTCCTCCCACCTGCAATCCTTTAAACAATAATATACGTTGAAAAAAACATGTTCAGCTGAAATTATTCAAACGATCAAAGTGGGTTAAATAATTTGTATTGGGAATGTCGAATCGTTTTGCCAAGAATCAACTGAGTTGAGTGAATGCAAAGGAGAGGGTGACATGCAAATGAGAAGGCTAATGTCGACTTCCCATTGGTCCATTCAAACTCCTCCCACAGTCAGACACGTGGCCTAGGGGCGCTCTCAGGGGTGTTCTCAGCCAATCACCAACCGCCATTGTCCTCATTTGAAGATGACCCGCCCCATGCAAATCAGCTCCTCCCCATTCCACCCCTCCCACTAGATTTAATAATTCGATGGTCGGTAAATCGATCAACCCTTGAGGACTGATTATCAATTCAGGCATAAGAGTTGATTGTCGAGTCCGGTTCACCTCTAATGAGGGGCGCGGGAACCTTTAAACCGTATGGCGCTCAGCAGTCACCGTGTGGTACCTTCCAACAAGAACAGCCGCCATTCCAAAACAAAATGGTGGTGACGTCAACACGGCCACTGTGCCAGGCCAAGTGCACTTTGAGGCTATGTAGTGTCAAAGGCTCGCTAACAGGTTACGGGACTGACCCAGGTGCCGTGGGTTAACTGACTGAGATGACTGGCAGATGCACACGAGCTATGTAACCTACTGTGCTAGCTTGCCTCATTTTAGCCACCCGGCGCTCCGCTCAATGTTGTTGAGCGTCGCCGCTCTGCCCTCCATTGTTGTTGGAGGGCGACTGCCTCCACCTGACCAGTCGCGTTCTTCATGGGCATATACAGGGGGTGCGATTTTATTTTAATTGTGAGATAGTTTGATCATCACCATCATCAAGATGGGGGGGGGGGTTGCGTGTAGTGACGCATTGAGGAGCAGGTGCAGTTCGTTACTTATATTAGCCGCACGTCCCCAAGCCACACCACTGCAGTCAGGTACATACGCAATAAATGTTGCTGTGTCATTCTCCATTCATCGTGTCCACTTTATTTTTCAATTTCACCTCAGCACAAATTCCCCATTTTCCATTACTCATTCCGCATCACAAAACTTTTCCCGCACCACGACCAGACATCTGTGAAAAAGAGCTTCAAAGCTCATCGGAATTCTTCAGGATGAATATTCTTATTCTGAACTCAAACGCAACACTCGCACCAAACACCGAATCCACAAACCTCATCGCTCATTTGCCCAGATCTTCAAAATTCAACAACCGAGTGTGGCGTAATGGTTGTCGTGCACGTCACAGTTACATGAATGTTAATGAGCCGCCATCTCGGCGTCCGCTTGACTGACGTCCTCACCGAGTGGATGGCCAAGATGCACGCGGTGATGTGCGGCCATTTTCGTTGTGCGTGACTCTGTCGAGTATGTGTTACACGTATTGTATGTAGCAGGGCTCGTGAGGAGACAGAGAAACTCACTGCAGATCACCCCCTACAATCTCAATCCCAACTACAGTACTGTAGATACAATCTTGTGGGGGCTCCCGTCTCCCGCCATCACTGAATTGTCGGGGCCGTTGCCCACCGACTCCCCCGTTCCATTCATACCGCTACCCCCCGGCTGCTCTGTCAGGTCCAGACTACCGACCCCTAATGCCTCGCCCCCCTGTACCTCTGCCTGGGATGTCGACCGCGTTGCGTAGCTTAATTAGCGGCTCGTACGCTTTACGCTGGTGATGCGCTACCCTGTTCAATGGCGGCGTGCCACGGTGAGCGCGCTCGCAAAGTAAAACCCCGTCCTGCACTGGAATAAACAGGAGCGGCGCGCCCCCGTGGGATTCCCTCCCACCCACGCTTCACGCGCTTAAGCAAAAACAAACACGCCGCGATTACTTTGCTCCGATTTAACGGGCTGTTTACACAGCTGCGTATTCGCGCACGCCAGGCGCTTAATTCGCTATTAGACAATCGAGCGAGTGCGCGACCACCACCCCGCCACCCCGTCACACAGGCGCGCGAGCGCAAAGCGCTACTGTAGGCTAATGCGCAGGTACGCGAGCGCTGGGCACCACTGAAAATAGTCGTGTAGGTACGCGCGCGCTGAACAATACTGTAAACGATCGTACAGGTACGGACACTAAGCACGTCCTACTCCCTTATCCGCTGCAAACAGCCGCGTATGCGCGCGAACACAAAACACTCTGTGCACACTCGTACCGGTATGCGAACACCAAACACTCCGTCTCCCTCCTCGCACTCACAGTGACCACGACACAGCTTGATCCTATTAGTGGTTTTATTCCCCGAGAGTATCGAACTAGACCGTGCGTGTCAGTACGGACCAGCAGGACAGGTCTAACCTATCTCGCTACTGCCTGATACCTAATCGACCTGTCTGCCCTCTATTTTCTCTCCGAATTTCGTCCCTTTGTCTTACCTCTCTCCCTCGTACTAACGGTCAGACCTCGCAGCGATGGAGGTCGCAGATAGATGATGCTGTAACCAGAATCTGGCTGTTCTCTGCCTCATCTCACGGACGTGCGAGTAACAGTCAGGTGACGGCTCCTCGATCCCTCCCTCCTGTTGATCTCCAGTCAAATAAAAATGGCCCCGTGCTTCCCCAAAGCGTCCCTTTTTATGCTCCTTTCAAACCCCTCGCACCGCCCATCCGCGGTGCATCACGGGTCAGGCTGTTAATCCGCGGTGCATCATGGGTAGGGCCGTTAATCCGTGGTGCATCATGGGTAGGGCCGTTAATCCGCGGTGCATCATGGGTAGAGACGCTAGCCCGCGGTGCACCATGGGTAGAGACGCTTAACCCACGCTGCCCCGCTCCCCACCTGTCTGCTGGTCCGTGTGTGTCTTGGGCATCTCCTCACTGCGGTTCTCAGTGAGTTCGCCGTGGTCATTTAATTCTAAGTTAAGCCACGGCGCCGCAGTGCCATCTGGCCTGGGGGGGGAGGGGGGGGTGCCTGCCAATTCCCTGACCCTGAGAAACCGTGGAGCACCCCCACGATGGGGCCTCTCGGGTAAAAACTCAGGGCAGGTGCCCCCCCTTCCTCATGAGGCCCTACTTGAGTGTGTGTGTGTTTAGGTTGGGGGGGGGTGGCGGGGGAAGTGCTGTGATGGGAGCCGGGTGGCTTCTCGGTCGCAGCAGCACAGCGACGGCCCCGGTTTCGACGGAGCGGCTTCGCTGTTGTGGCACCACATAGCCCCCCGAGGTGCCAGTCCCCGTCCCGGGTTGACTGGAGCACCTCGCCTGGGTTGCTCCCACGAGGTAGCGCCGCGGGGTCCGCGGGACTCGTCCAGTCCTCGTGGCCGGCCTCGGGGGTGGTGGCTCCATCTCCCGGAGTTCGGGCGGCGGTTTCCTCCTCCACTCCAGCGGTTTTCCTTGGTCCTTGGCACCTGCGGGCTGGGAGACAAACTCGGGGGCGGTAGGGTTTAGGGGCCGTCGTCCCCGTCCTCCCTGGCCCGGGTCAGGACCCCCCGGGGCCCGGGGCTCCGTGGGGCCCATATACCGTGCGAGGCCCCCGGGTATGGGGGGTGTGGGGACCCCGGGGTTTCGGGGTACTCGAGCGGCGGGGTTCTCCTTCTCTGGGGCCGCCCTCCATGGTTTTAGTCGCCGGACGTTGACCACATCTCCCGGCCTCTCTCCCCCCCCTGAATCAGTACCGTCCAGGAGGAGATCTGTCGTCCCACGGTCCAGGGTCCCCACCAGTAGGTGGTTAGCTTCCCCGCCTGCCCGGCCCCGACGCGAGGGGTGTGCAGCCATACCTTAGAGCCCGTCGAGTAGAAAGGGGGCTCCATTCGGGGTCGGGCCCCCTGCTCCTGCCTCTGGTGTGCTGCCTCGCCTTGTGGGTAGGCCCGGCCCCTCGCTCCTAGTAGGGTCTCCATCAGGTGCTCCACGGGCACCTGATGCGGCGGAGGGACACCGAACAGCAGATCTGTGGGCAGGCGAGACTCACGACCAAACATCATTAGGAACGGGGTCTGTCTCGTAGATGTGTGTACCGTGGTGGCGTAGGCGAACAGAGCATAGGGGAGGTATTCGTCCCAGTCCCGTTGATTCGCAGCCGCCATGCGTTTAAGCTTCCCGGCTAGAGTCTGGTTCATCCTCTCTACCATCCCATTTGACTGGGGGTGGTACGCCGTAGTTCAGTCCTCCTGGATCCCGAACTCCTGGCACAGCGCCTGGAATAGCTCTGCCTCGAACTCACTACCGTGGTCGGTAATGACTCGTTCGGGGATCCCGTGCTTCAGTACGTAGTGTTCCACGAACGCTCGGGCCACTATGAGGGCTGTCTTATCGGGGATGGCCACCGCTACGGGATAGCGTGTGAAGTACTCCACCGCTACGAGAATATATCGGTTGCCCCGGTGGGATCGCGGGAATGGCCCTTGCAGGTCGATCCCAACCAGCTGATTCGTTCGACTGACGCAGAACGGTCTCAGGGGTACCTGGTATCGCGCTGGTTTCGGCCCGCATTGCTGGCACGCGTGGCAGCCCTGTACCCAGGCGGCCACGTCTTGTGCTAACTTGGGCCAGAGATACTGGCGACGCAGGGTTTCCCGAGTGCGCCATTCCCCGTCATGGCCCCGGAGCGGGTGGTCGTGCACCAGTCTTAGCAGCTGGGGTTGCACCTGGGCGGGAACACAGATGCACCCAGGCTGGCCGGCTTCGGTCAGTTCTCGTACTACCCCGTTCTGCACGCACAACCGGCCGTACAAACCACTCCAGGGTCCTGGTAGGGCGTCCTTCTTCTCCCGTAGGGCCGCTTCCACCGCCGCCAGATCCGGATCCCACAGCTGGGTCCGTCTCAGCTGCGCGTCATCCAGGCCCGGAAAGGCGCAGCCGACGTCCTCCTGAATCCCATCGGGTGGGGTTGCGCGACCCGTCGGGCCCCGGGGTGTGGGCCCCGTGCCCGCCGAGTGGTCCCCCGTGTCCCTGGTTCCTCCTACCGGGGTCTCTGTGGCACATACTGCACTGCCTCTCACCGGGGGAGGGTTAGTCTCGGTGCGCTCCTGGGGGCCTGCCACCTGCCGGCAACGGCCCCCCGTGAAGCACGGGCAGACTTCCTCCACCCTTGTCTCGGCGCACACCGCGGGCCGCCTCGACAAGGCGTCCACGTTTGCGTGCGTACGCCCAGCTCGGTACTCTATTTGCAGGTTGTACTTTTGCAGCTGCGCCAGCTATCGGGCCATCTGCCCCCGCGGTTCCTTGAATGTAAGGAGAAACTGCAGGGCATAATGGTCAGTGCGTACCCGACATTTCCTGCCGTACAAATACGGTCGGAACTGTTTACACGCGAAGACCACGGCATACAGTTCTTGACGGGTCACGCAATAATTCAGCTCAGCCCCACTCAGGGTCCGACTGGCGTATGCGATGACCCGCTCCGTCCCACCCTGCACCTGTGACAGCACCGCGCCCAGCCCACTGCTGCAGGCGTCGGTGTCTAAATAAAATCAGTGGCGAAATCAGGGAAAGCTAGGGTGGGGGTGTGGGTAAGGTGGTCTTTGAGGGTGGTGAAGGCCGTCTGGCAGGCCTCCGTCCACTGATAGGGGTTCTTAGGGGAGGTGAGTTGGGTGAGGGGGCATGCCACCTCGCTGAATCCCTTTACGAATCGGCGATAATAGGTGGCGAGCCCCAAGAATGATCTGATTTCCGTCAGGTTCCTTGGCCGTGGCCATTCCACTATGGCGCGCACCTTCTCCGGATCGGTGCACACTCCTGCCTCGCTTACTCGGTGTCCGAGGTACCCCACCTCGTGCTGCGCAAGGTAACACTTACGCGGCTTGAGTTTGAGATGGGCTGCTCGCAATCGCTGGAACACCTCTCACAGCCTGGACCAATGCTCAGACAGAGATCTACTGAACACTATCACGTCGTCCAGGTAAATCAGGCAGTGTTCCCACTGCAAGCCCCGCATCACCAATTCCATCAACCGCTGGAACGTCGCGGGTGCGTTAGTGAGTCCGAACGGAAGCACTCGAAACTCGAACAGTCCCCTCGGGGTGGTAAATGCGGTTTTTGGCCGATCCTCCTCCGCCATCTCCACCTGCCAGTACCCGGACACCAGATCGAGGGTGGAAAAATACCGTGCTCCTGCGAGGCTGTCAAAGGTGTCGTCGATGCACGGTATGGGGAAGGCGTCGCCGAGGGTGACTGCGTTCAACTTTCGTTAATCAACGCAGAGCCGGGTCGACCCGTCCTTCTTTGTCACTAGTACCACCGGGGCAGACCAGGGGCTAGTCGAGGGCTGAATTATCTTATCACGTAGCATATCCGCGACTGCCTCCTTGATCTGGGTCCGTTCGGGCGCGCCCACCCGGTGCTTAACAAGGTCTGTTCGGCCTACATCTGAATCGTGCTCACTGAACACATCGGCGTACTCCCATAACAACCCGCGCAGCTGATCGGCCTCCCCCTTAGGCAAATCTGCCCAAGGCACATGTAACGCATCACGCAGGGGAACGATCTCGGCCCGGGGGGTCGGGCCGACCCGCAAGGCCAGATCTTGGTTGTCCTCGGGGTGGCCAGGGTCTTCCGCCCAGAGTGCAAACACCGAGTCGTTAGAGTGGCGTACATGCAGGGGGTGTATGGTAGCTACTGTGGTGCGTCGTCGTAGCATCGCCAGGGTACTGTGTGGGTTAAACACCCGCATGAACAGTCGGCCCCCATCTGCGTTTACCAGCGTGGCTGACCCTACGACTCCGTACCGCGCTACCAACTCCGGGTGAGGGGTTAGCATTACCTCGCATGATGGTCGGTGTGTGGGGTCGGTGGAGGGGGTTGCCACTGGCACCAGCATCTCGGCGAGTGGCCCGATGGTGACGGCCGACACCAGCGTAGCGGCTATGGGTGTGAAGCGAGGGCGATCCCGCTCCTGTCCCAGGAACGGGATCCGCTCCCCGCTGCCTTCCACCGTGGCGCATCGCTGGCGGGGCTGTACGTTGAGCCCCAGTTTCTCGAGGAGGTCTGTACCTGCAATACACTCATAGCACAACACACTCGAGACGTAGAATTCCTGTGTGCACACCTGGTTTCCGAAACGGACCTCGAGGGAGATCCTTCCCAGCAACCCCATCCCGGCTCCGCTCGCTGTGTGCAGCGCGCGATCCAAGACCTGCAGGCGGCTCACGTCAACCCCGAGTACGCTGCAGTGCGCGGCGCTCACGAGTGAGGCTACGGCCCCCGTGTCCAGTAGGATCCGGGTGCGCTGCCCGTTCACCTGTCCTTCCACCAGCGATGTGGCCCCCGTGATTCCTGCAACCAGCTCCCGCAACCAGTCGCCCGTCCTCACCGCATCCTTGGGTGTTGTGGTCGGAACCTGTGTGGGGGTCACTCGCTCACCATTATTATTATCGCCGTTTTGTTTCGGGACTTCATTGATTGCACCCCTAGGTGGTCCATTCTCTAGGGGGCGTTGGCGTTTTAACCCTGGTGCTTTTCTAGCACGGGCGATCTGGGGACAGTCCCTCACGAGATGCCCTCGCTGGTAGCACAGGTAGCATGCCCGGGGGGTGGTCCCATAGGGGGTCCCCTGCCCATCCCTTCTCCCCCTTCCCGTACGCAGGTGCCCAAGGTCGGATTCTAACTGGGACACCCGCCCGGCCAGCCCCCCTACTGTGGAGCATAGCTCCCCCATCTCGGACTGGATGGTTTCCATATTTTTATTCGCTTCCTCGCGTACATGGGTCACCCGGCCGGCTACATCCTTTATGCCCGTCTGTATCCCCGCTACCCAGCTCGGGGTTGTCTCGCGGGGCCCCGGAGACTCTCTTGCTCGACCTCTTACCGTGCGGGCGAGTCCCTCCTCCTCTTCCTCCTCCCCTGGGCCCAGGCTCGCGATGGCGTGCTCTCGCCTAGTCATCGAAGCTGCGTGCGCTCACTAGAAATTCTTTCACATTTGCGCGCGCTCGACAAGGGCGTTAAAGGGGAGGCGCGTACAGTTCATGTCTGGCTGCCACCATGCCGTGCGAGTTAAGTATCGCTGGATTTTCTCTGCGGCCAGCTCCTCAATGACTTCCGTCATGTACCCCGGGCGTGCGATCTTTATTAGCTCACGCACATCCTCGGTATAATTGCGCAGGTCCTCGCCGGGTTGGCGACGGCGTGCCTCTAAGGCTGCTTTCGCCTCTTCATTACTCACGCCGAACCGTGAGTCAAGTTGGCACATTAGCTCTGCTAGCTGGGTTTGCGCGCTTGTGGGTAGGGCTTCCACAAAATTGGCTGCCCGCCCATCCAGATTCATAATAAGTTGACGTAACGCCTGCGCGTCCGTCCACCCATTAATTTCCTTAGCCCCTAGGACGTTGCGGGCAAACGCTTTCCACGAAGGGGTACCCTGGCCGGTGGATATATGCCTCATTTTCGGGTAGGGTAACGCGGGGGTTCGTACCGCTTCTGACGCCAAACTGTGGGGGCTACCGTCCCCCGCCATCACTGAATTGTCGGGGCCGTTGCCCACCGACTCCCCCGTTCCATTCATACCGCTACCCCCCGGCTGCTCTGTCAGGTCTAGACTACTGACCCCAAATGCCTCGCCCCCCTGTACCTCTGCCTGGGAAGTCGACCACGTTTGCGTAGCTTAATTAGCGGCTCGTACACTTTGCGCTGGTGATGCGCTACCCTGTTCAATGGCGGCGTGCCACGGTAAGCGCGCTCGCAAAGTAAAACCCCGTCCTGCACGGGAATAAACAGGCGCGGCGCGCCCCCGTGGGATTCCCTCCCACCCACGCTCCACGCGCTTAAGCAAAAACAAACACGCCGCGATTACTTTGCTCCGATTTAACGGGCTGTTTACACAGCTGCGTATTCGCGCACGCCAGGCGCTTAATTCGCTATTAGACAATCGAGCGAGTGCGCGACCACCACCCCGCCACCCCGTCACACAGGCGCGCGAGCGCAAAGCGCTACTGTAGGCTATTGCGCAGGTACGCAAGCGCTGGGCACCACTGAAAATAGTCGTGTAGGTACGCGCGCACTGAACAATACTGTAAACGATCGTACAGGTACGGACACTAAGCACGTTCTACTCCCTTATTCGCTGCAAACAACCGCGTATGCGCGCGAACACAAAACACTCTGTACACACTCGTACCGGTATGCGAACACCAAACGCTCCGTCTCCCTCCTCGCACTCACAGTGACCACGACACAGTTTGATCCTATTAGTGGTTTTATTCCCCGCGAGTATCGAACTAGACTGTGCGTGTCAGTACGGACCAGCAGGACAGGTCAAACCTATCTCTCTACTGCCTGATACTTAATCGACCTGTCTGCCCTCTATTTTCTCTCCGAATTTCGTCCCTTTGTCTTACCTCTCTCCCTCGTACTTACGGTCCGACCTCGCAGCGAATGAGGTCGCAGATAAATGATGCTGTAACCAGAATCTGGCTGTTCTCTGCCCCGTCTCACGGACGTGCGAGTAACAGTCAGGTGACGGCTCCTCGATCCCTCCCTCCTGATGATCTCCAGTCAAATAAAAATGGCCCCGTGCTTCCCCAAAGCGTCCCTTTTTATGCTCCTTTCAAACCCCTCGCACCGCCCATCCGCGGTGCGAGGGCTTTAATCCGCAGTGCATCATGGGTAGGGCCGTTAATCCGTGGTGCATCATGGGTAGGGCCGTTAATCCGCGGTGCATCATGGGTAGAGACGCTAGCCCGCGGTGCACCATGGGTAGAGACGCTTAACCCACGCTGCCCCGCTCCCCACCTGTCTGCTGGTCCGTGTGTGTCTTGGGCATCTCCTCACTGCGGTTCTCAGTGAGTTCGCCGTGGTCATTTAATTCTAAGTTAAGCCACGGCGCCGCAGTGCCATTTCACCTGGGGGGGGGGGGGGGTGCCTGCCAATTCCCTGACCCTGAGAAACCGTGGAGCACCCCCACGAGGGGGCCTCTCGGGTAAAAACTCAGGGCAGGTGCCCCCCCCCCCTCCCCATGAGGCCCTACTTGAGTGTGTGTGTGTTTAGGTGGGGGGGGGGGGCAGGGGAAGTGCTGTGATGGGAGCCGGGTGGCTTCTCGGTCGCAGCAGCACAGCGACGGCCCCGGTTTCGACGGAGCGGCTTCGCTGTTGTGGCACCACAATCTCATTTTGTCATGCAAACCAGCAATAAGTAACGGTCGCATAATGTAACCAATACACAAATACTAAAGAATACCTTTACACTGCTGGGTGGACAGAGACTGGGGGATTTAAGAAATGTACCCCGTTGTTTCAACTTCCACACCGGGAGATCGAATCGAGGACTGGATTGCAAGTCGAGTGTGCTATTAAACCTGGTACCACAGCAGCTCCCTACATTCCATATGTAATGGCGTCCATGCAGTGTAAAAGCCCGATACTGTATGACTGCGGTGGGGAGGCGTACTTCCTTACCTTCACTTACCTGTCGATGGGGGCCCAAAGGGCCCTGTCACGTTGACTCGGGAGTCAGAGGAAGTGACGTAGCAAGAGGTGGGGTGGGGCCACGATCGGGGGGGGGGGGGTAAGGGAATAGGCGGAGCCTTCGGGCAGTCGAGTGGAAGAATTGGCGGTGTGTGGTCACGATGGGGGAAGCGGGAGCCCGACGGTGTTAGGGACTCAGTGTGTTAGGGATCCCCTCTCCCTTGTTGGAATCTAGAATAGCCCTTGTTGAAGTGGGAACTTGTTAAGGATAATAAAGTGTGGTGCCTCCTATCTCAGTGTACCTCGCAAGACACGCACTACACATACGACCGCACTGTTCATCAAAGCAAAGGAAACGAGTTAATGTCAAATAAATTACAAAGTAATGGGAAACATATCTCGATCATTGTTATCGGTTAATGCAATATCGTGTCATATCGTGAATATTTGATATTGCAGCAAGCAGAAGTTTCAAGCAACAATGTAAAGACGTGTATAAAGCTATTGACTCATCTTCTTTGGTTCTTTCGGTAAAGTCACGTAGAATGAGAATAAAATGATAAATTTATAAAATAAAATAACTCAATAATATTCTCACGACGTTTCGGCCACAACACAAGCGGCCTTCATCAGGTGAAGGGACGAGACTGTCTGGAGGACAGCGCTGGAGTGAAAAAGCCATGCTCAGATCGCGACCTTTAAGCTGTGTGAGAAGAAACAAAGCGCCTTGACAAAGGAATTAGCATAGAATTTAGTATTGAAATGGCTGAGTGATTAGCTTGTGACTGGTCACAGAAATGGCTATGTTAAAGTTAAAGCATACACATCCGCAGAGGCACCCCTTGACAAAGGAATTAGCATAGAATTTAGCATTGAAATAGCTGAGTGATTAGCTTGTAACTGGTCACAGAAATAGCTATGTTAAAGTCACAGCATACACATTCACAGAGGCACCTAGTACAAATCAAACAGGAGAATTTAGCATTGAAATAACTAGGCGAATTTAGCATTGAAATAACTGAGTGATTAGCTTGTGACTGGTCACAGAAATGGCTATGTTGAAGTCAAGGCCTACACATCTGAGCTAATATATAATGAATACTACATAGTGAACCAATAAAAAACTAAAATATAAATTACCTCAATGTTATCAATAAACTCTATATATTCTCCAATCAGCTAAGCTACCAACAATAAGTCGTTATATATCACAATGCTATATGGCGACCAGTCACAAGCTAATCACTCAGTTATTTCAATGCTAAATTCCCCTAGTTATTTCAATGCTAAATTCTCCTCTTTGATTTGTACTAGGTGCCTCTGTGAATGTGTATGCTCTGACTTTAACATAGCTATTTCTGTGACCAGTAACAAGCTAATCACTCAGTTATTTCAATGCTAAATTCTATGCTAATTCCTTTGTCAAGGGGTGCCTCTGCGGATGTGTATGCTTTAACTTAGCTATTTCAATGCTAAATTCTATGCTAATTCCTTTGTCAAGGGGTGCCTCTGCGGATGTGTATGCTTTAACTTTAACATAGCCATTTCTGTGACCAGTCACAAGCTAATCACTCAGCCATTTCAATACTAAATTCTATGCTAATTCCTTTGTCAAGGCGCTTTGTTTCTTCTCACACAGCTTAAAGGTCGCGATCTGAGCGTGGCTTTTTCACTCCAGCGCTGTCCTCCAGACAGTCTCGTCCCTTCACCTGATGAAGGCCGCTTGTGTTGTGGCCGAAACGTCGTGAGAATATTATTGTGTTATTTTATTATATCAATTTATTATTTTATTCTCATTCTACGTGACTTTACCGAAAGAACCAAAGAAGATTAATCCTTGCAGTCACGAAAGCTTTAAATCAAAAGCTATTGACTATTGTGCAATATGCGATAATCGTAACGAGTATTTATGAAGTTGTATATTGTGGTCCACTTCTCTTCGGTCACCGTCAGAATAAACGTGACCAAATTTATCCGAATGACAGGCAGCAGTGACGCAGTGATATAGAACTGGTACGCAAGCACAAACGTGAACAAAATTGTGACGAATTAACCACACTTAACGTCATGAAAGTAATTTCGGAGCTTGATCCTATCACACCATTGCGTGGAGTGAAAACATGACAACCAGAAACCGAACAAAGTCCATCACCGTTAGATGTTACATGAGGGAATTAACATTGTTTATATCAAAGGCCACGAATTGAAGAGCACGATGGATTGAAAAGCATTTCGTAGAAAGTATAGAACATTTATTTAAGAGCAAGCTATATAGGCTCATAGAAATTATGCACGCATGTGTAAAAGTATGAGTTTCACAACTTTGTGCGATCCACCATCCCTCCCGTCCACAGTGCTTCATTAAAGCACTGTGGACGGGAGGGTTGAACATAAAACAATTATTCTTTCTTATACCCGAAATGGGAACGTCACCTCTGCAAAAACACCAGTCCCGCTCGCATACCTGTCAACCCCTTAACAGTGCCTACCTTATTTCCTAAATACCAATTCAAACCTTATTGGTCACCCCGTGCCTTTATAAATCTCAACGTTCATCCTACAAAGTCCCATCACAAGGGAGAAACACAAACAAATTAACATATTCTTTGCCCGTATTGAAACGGCTGTACACCGTATGAACCTAAAAACTAAATTTCCTGGACAAGAATACGGGTAAACCATATGGGTTGACAGCTATACGCTCATCCCATTGGCTTAATGTTAAAATGAAGTTCTCAGCCAGCCATGTTGTGCCTTCTAAAGGCACAGAGCAATGCCACCAAATGTTATCAGTCATTCCAGAAACACCTATATTCATCACCGAAACACTCTAATCATCTTGATTTGAAGCTTTCGTGACTGCAGGAATCCATACTCTTTGGTTATATTATACCGACGTGACTTTTCTCTAATCATCTTCCAACACCGTTGTAGCTCTTGATTCGAATTATATTGATCAAAATAAACAATTAATACTTGTAATAATACCAATTATTTAACTCGTGACAAGGCTCCAACGCCATATTAGATTTCCCACGCGAAACGGCAAACAATATAACATTTTATTATTTTATTGTTTCCCTTCAACGTGACTTTACCGAAAGAACCAAGAATATAACATAATACACATCAAAAATAAGTGAACAATTGTAATATACATAGGAACTATCGATTACAACTGCAAAAAAACGTGGCAGGAGCCTTCTAAATACGAGACATGAGAAGCAGTGAGGCTTTGTTGGATAAACAAGCTTATTAGGAAGCCACTGGAGCTATGCTCTTTTAAATGTAGATTTAAAACTAATTTGTTTATAACTGATTTTTGTGTTAAGTTTGTTGTCATTCCCCCACCCATCCGAATAGCACAGTTGGCTTTGTACCGTGCGAAATAAGTTCAACATACACACATAGCATTACTCATGATGATACTCGTTCATGAGAAGTGCTGCATGTGGTCAACATACAGCGCAGCATACCGATAACAGGACATCGTAGAAATCAATCATTAAGCAACTTGGTGTAACTCGGCGAGAGTTCATTGAGACACCCTGTACCTGTTAACCTTGGAATCCATGGCACATGCAAGGTGTGCACGGAAACAATTAAATGTAATATTTAAATATAGCTTTTTCTAGCCTATTCAATGATCCATGTTTGATTTTGAAATGGATGTATTTGAAGTTGTTTGAAATAAGGAACATATTCTAAGCAGCCAGGTTCACGTTGAAAAGACATGGGGATATGACGCGCTTTGGCAGGTGGTGATGTCACGGTGGGTACTGAAGTAGCCTCACTCTATTTTTTACTTCGCTACCTGATGAAGCCCAAGCAGTTTGAACAAAATATCGTTGTACGTCGATGTTAAATTCATTCGTGAAAAGTCTTAAGCCACCGGTGAAGAGCGTTATTAATACAAATATAAAATGAGACCAATTCGAACGTGTGGAACCGTTGACTTGCTATTTTCATCCCAGTTGGGAAAATATCGACGAGTTTAATGAGACAGACATAAGGGACCAGGTGGTGTAGAGATGAGAACAAGGCCATAAGATAAGAGGACTCTCAACGGGTATAAAAGGGGACCCTTGGCAGTGGTTCAGCATCGTCTTTCAGGATCTTCACTGCACAATGTACGGACTCATCTTCGCTCTGCTCGTGGGCACCGCTGGTGAGATTTTGTGTAACTTCCACTGGGAACTTGCTGGGTCGTGAATGGTTTTGAGTCAACCGAGGAAACATGTCTGGCAGAGATGGTCTTTGTATGTATGTTGAACTTCTTTCGCCCATATGTAGCCAACCGTACTGATCGTTGCCTTTAGACGTCTGGCAGTTTAACAACATTGGTATAAGCAAACCTGACAATGATGGACATTATTAGTGGTTATTTGGTATCTTAATCTGGCTTAGGCTTCCACAAGGTTGGCTCAATAGGAAACAATTTGGACCTCCAGTGGTGATGTGCGGCAAAAAATACTAACGGAGGAGATAAAGGTGTGCCCCTAGTTTAACTGTGCCAGGAAATTATTTGAGTAAATCTGATTCATATCTAAGAGCTGGATGGGGCACGTGTCCGTTTTTGATCCCAACAGATTGGTGGAAATTCTACATTCCTATTGTGGGGCCCATATTGTCCATCTCAAAAGAACGATTGAACCAGTGATGCAACATTGCTAGTAACCCGAGAGGCGTGACGATTTAACTGACGTTGATCTTGTGTTGTAATTTTGTTCGTGATGACATTGGTGATCATGGTCATAACGGACATATTCATAGAGGTGAAGCTATAAACTTTCTAAGGGAGAGTTCACGAAATTTCTGTATTTTTTAAAAGGGGCTTACATTAACAATACTTTTTTTCTGGTTAATATCAATAACACAATTATTTTGGGACTCAACGGGTGAGAGGGGGTAGCATTGCCTCCATTACCCCCCTTGGATTCTCCAGATGTCGATGGTCATTATCCTGTTGACGATTATCCTCACAATGAATGTTGGGTCTGAGTAATTAACCGTGGCCAGGATACTAATTCACACTCTGCTTCGCTGACAGCGGCGGCCCCATACATGTATGAGGACCACATCGTGGGTGGCTACGAGTGCGCTGCCCACTCGCAGCCGTGGCAGGTGTCCCTCAACATCGGGTACCACTTCTGCGGAGGCTCCCTGATCTCCAGCGAGTGGGTCGTGTCTGCTGCTCACTGCTACCAGACGTGAGTTTGTGCGGACATGAGTAAATCTCTTTGTGTGCTGTGTGTGAATGGGAGGGGAGTGGTATTAGAACTTTTAGCGGACTGTATTGCGAAACCTGCAACACGAAGTCGATTCCCAACATCAGTGATGATATCTGACCCGGTCCTGTGCCTTCCCCCAGGTTGACCCTTGAATGAGTACCTGGTGCAGCTGGTCAACACTGGAGTGACGAAGGGGACCGTGCATGGTGTTAGCCGCACCGCGATAATCAAATTAACGAAGTCTGACTTGCTGGATTTCATTATGACTTCGTGAATCTTATCTTGGAGTATTTTTTACGCAGTTAACGAGTGCGCTTAACAAATAAAAATTAGGAGATTTAAATGCTTGTAAATCTGACAAATTAAAAAGTCAAGTCAAAATAATATTATTTCTCAAGTGTTGATACCCCTCTTCTGTTTACAGTGCTGAGCCAGTGGTGGAAATTCTACATTCCTTTGACATGGAAACATCTATCCATATGACAAACAGGGTTGGCTTCCCCAGAGAATAGTACAGGCAGACCTCGCCGAACGTGCAGGTTACGTTCCTGGAAATGCCGTGTTGGGCAAAAACCGTATTCAACAAATAACAGACCTCATGGGGAAATAAGGTTTATGTTCGTGGTTCAGAAATTATATCCCCCTCCGTCTTTAACAAATTCTACGTGATTTCCACCCTTGTTATTGTAGTAAAGGAAACCGAGTCGCTCTCCATTTCCTGTGTGTACACTCTTTATTTTCCAATACAAAATCCCCCATCTTTATTCCTCTTCCCGCACCAAGGCACTCACACCCCTGAACAGTGAATTGCCACACTGATGCGCGCCAAGAACAGTGTCACTTGAACGTTAATGATTCACCTGTGCAACGTCCTCAACGACTGGTTGACTCGATGCATTCGGCAAAGTGTGAGCAATTGAGTGTTGCTTTTGTGCCGTTGTCCGTGAGCGTGTTGCTGATTCGCCATTGATGCATCAAAAAGTGGACAGGCAGATATATGCGGCCAATGTGTGAATATTTGCGTTGTATTGTTGCGCGTGTTCAGTTGGTCATGCAAAAATATATACACATTCCAAAACATGCATGGCCAATAAATCGTTCTCACAGTCAATTCATTCAAATATTCCAACGGATGCAGCACTCTCACGGTACTACTTTTCGATGCGGAGATGAAAATCAAACCGCGGAGAGCTGAAACATCACTCCCATGTATTGGAAAACAGACGTCATTAGGTACACCATGTCGAGCCATAACGAGCATTCGATAAAGCCGCATTGGTCAAGGTTTTCCTGTACTTATCTTTTTGGTGGGTCAATTCCCAAACATGAACTGAGTTTGCATCCTATGATTGTTCTTGGGCTTTACCACCTGGCTAATTTTACAGCAGAGCATTGGAATACTTTAATAGAAGCGTGACGCAAGGTGCTTTTGTTGCCAAGGCATGAAAGCAATGATATATAAATGCAAATCCTCATCACTACTTTCGTATGCCTCCTCCACCCCCAGCGCGTCCCGCATCTCTGTGCGCATCGGTGAGCACAACATCTTCGTGACCGAGGGCACCGAGCAGAGGATCCAGGCCTCCAAGGCGATCCGCCACCCCCAGTACAGCTCGGCCACCATCGACAACGACATCATGCTCATCAAGCTGTCCTCGCCCGCCACCCTCAACCAGTACGCCCAGGCCGTCCCACTGCCCTCCTCCTGCGTCGGCACCGGAGTCATGTGCACCATCTCCGGCTGGGGCGAGACCCAGACCAGCGTCGGTGAGGACACGGCGCTTAGACGTCCGTCTACCCTGGAAAATCCATTTAAGCAAGAGTTTTTAAAGATTTTACAATATCGGTTTTGTGGTTTATTTGTATAGGTCTCGGATGTGTTTTTGGGCTATGTCACATTGTGTTCGTCATGATTTCCAGCATTTCGCTCCACTTCTTGGAAGTTCCCCATACTACGAGTGACGTGTTGGACATGACCTCTCTTCTGCCGCCCCTCTGCTTATGAGTGTCTCTGTCGTCACATTACCCTAGCATGTTTCCCCAATGTACGATGCCTCATCACCACCACCTGCATGTCTCCCTACAGGCAGCCCCGATGTCCTCATGTGCGTCCAAGCGCCCGTGTTGAGTGACACCTCCTGCAGGAACTCCTACCCCGGTGACATCACCAACAACATGATCTGCCTGGGATACCTGGAGGGTGGCAAGGACTCCTGCCAGGTGAGTTCCCCTGAAGCGATTTTGAGTCGACAAGTCTGAATTAGAGTATGAGCGACGACCTGCCCTCTCGCTACAAACCATCGAAAATACTAATGGGGACAAAGTAACATCACTCTAATAGCTCATGGACCAATGCATACCTTTGTACCAAGGTAGCTCGATTTTAATCTTGCCATTGTATATATATATTGCCAAGAAGAGTGATTTATAACTTACTCAGTTCAAATGGTTACTCAGTTCAAATGAATTTCAATCCTCATACACCTCATGAACATAAATGCGAATTACTCTCTCGATATTTTGCCTGCATCTATTTAATCTTACTGATATTTGGGTTCTTGCAGTCAATATTTTGATTAAAATTTCATTTTTGGGTTACACCACAAACTCATGGTCGAACGCAGTTACCCACGGATCCAGAAATGTTGCGAACCACGACACTAGATACAAGTGCCAGCTGCTAACCCCTGACCCTTTGACCCCTGATGCCGCCACCACAGGGAGACTCCGGTGGCCCCGTCGTGTGCAATGGCCAACTGCAGGGCATCGTGTCCTGGGGCCGCGGCTGTGCCCTGCCCAACTACCCCGGCGTGTACACCAAGGTGTGCAACTACAACTCCTGGATCGCCAGCACCATGGCTGCCAACTGAGCGACTCACTCGGTAGCCATCTTGCCGAACAACAAGCACCATGATTGTTGTAATGAAATGAAATTAATAAAATATTTGAAATAATAGCGCCATCTTTTTGTATTATTTTATTCGTAAAGGTGACGACCTGAAGCATAGATGTAGAAGCATAACATAGTATGGTACAATAATGTATTTTACTAGTCACGGCTACCCACTTGGCTCCTTAGCAACCTGTAGCAAAGCAGTCTTTAACCGCTTTGGTAAGGCGGCCCTCAAGTGAAGAACACTTTCCACCACCTCCACGCCTTTTGTCAAGTATACACTTAAAACAAACAAGTATTTAGTTTAAATTGTTCATATTAAAAAAGTGGCCAATTTAAGTAATTTGCATACGTGTTTAGGCATTTTTAATTTTGGAAAAAATCTACTGAATTCAGTCAAACTAAAAGAATCGATACACGAATGGTGAGATGCAAAATGAGATAACTGTCGGCTTCCGATTGCTTCGATTCAATCCCCTCCCACAGCCAGAGACGGGGATACAGCGTGGCCTAGGGGCGCTCTCAGTGACATTCCAAGCCAATCACAACCCGCCATTGAATGAGTTGGTCAGTAAATTGATGATCCCATGAGGACTCAATGACCCGTTCAGGCATTTGTCGATCGAGTCCAGTAATCGTTAGCTATTTTGATAATCAATTCCACTTTTGGATGAAGGTGCGCCACGGTGGAGAGATGTTAACTCGCCTGGTATGCAGGGAGCTGTGGGTTCGATCCAGACCATCATGCCTGTATATTTGCATCTTCTCCCCATTGTTGCGTGGATTTTTCTACAGATCCTCCGGTTTTCCCTCCACGTTAATAATCAACGTGTGTTTACAGTATTTGGCTGCAATAAAATTCCCACAAGCCCCTGGGTTGAGCTATCATTTGTTGCCAGGTCGCTTCTGAAAAAGAGCTATATAGCTCATTGGGCAGGAATTGTTCATGTAATCACTTGCCACTGATGTTAGCCACGCGTCCCCAAGTCGCATCTTACTGCAGTCCGGTACATTGCACAGGGAGGTGGCTTCGTTGGTCGGGAGGTTCATAATGGCCTTGGAAGACACACTCAAATAGTGTTATTGAGCACCTGAGTTCGAATGCGGGTTTAAAGCAAATGTGATTAATCCGAGTAAGTGTACATTGATGGCTTTAGCCAGCCACTGACTACGAAATATCAGAATAATAAATGCAGGTTTTAAAACTTCATTTGCTTGTTCCAACTTCGATTATCCTAAACATGTCACACTTTTTGCAAGTCATGTAAGGAGGCAACCATAGTGGCATACACATACAAGAGTAACTTGGCACGCAAACATTTTCAATATACAAAATGACACAATAACACAAACACATTAACACACATAGGCAAACGTGCAGTGGGCCACGTTTCCGCCATGCTCGTGGGGAGCGGGGAAGAAAGCGGTGTCTCTACGGCCGTTGCTCAGGGCGAAGGGGTCAGAGGGTAGGGGTCCAGAGACAGATTGTGGCACCGATATTAAAGTGTAGAACCAGTGACTCTGGTTCTTTACTCTTTGGTTCTTTCGGTAAAGTCACGTACGTAGAAAAACAAAATAATATATTCTTTTTTGTTTTATTTAATTTTTCTACCGTGACTTTACCGAAAGAACCAAGGAGGTTTGGTTCCTGCAGTCACGAAAGATTCAAATCTGGTTCTTTAATTAGGTGGGAATGTCGACGAGTTTAACGGGGCAGCCATAAGGCACTGGGTGGCTAAAATGTGTAAACAAGGCCAAGGCTTCGCCCTGCCCAACTACCCCGGCTTGTGTACACACACATTGGCGTGCGTACACACACACACACCTTGGCGTACACACACACACCTTGGCGTACACACACACACCGAGGCGCGCACACACACACCTTGTCGTACACACACACACCTTGTCGTACACACACACACCTTGTCGTACACACACACACCGAGGCGCGCACACACACACCGAGGCGTACACACACACACCGAGGCGTACACACACACACCGAGGCGTACACACACACACCGAGGCGCGCACACACACACCGAGGCGTACACACACACACCGAGGCACACACACACACACACCTTGGCGTACACACACACACCTTGTCGTACACACACACACCGAGGCGCACACACACACACACCTTGGCGTGCAACTACAACTCTTGGATCGCCAGCACCGTCACGGCCTACCGAGCGCGGAGCTTGCACACAACGCTACGCCGTCACCACGGCGACAACGATGATTGTTTTGGTGTAACAGAATTCACATTGTGAATCAAATATGAAGTCATGTTTGTGTTATCATGATACATGCGTTTAAACTTGCTGTGATCGTAGTAAAGGTAAAAGCGCAGCCCTGCAATTGCCTCGTCCTAAATGCCGTTGGTGTTGGAAGTGCCCCTCACTGGCGGGAGCTATCGAGGGCCCCTCTTGCATGAGTGCTTGAACTCGAGAAATCTCCTCTACAGCAGGGGGTCCCCAACCCCCGGGCCGCGGACCGGTACAGCAAGTTTTAGTTGTGTTTCTTTGTTGTGGTTGCACCCGATTCAAGAGCCGAATGGCTCACAGGGCTATACCGAAATAAATAAACTGAAACTATATTCTTGGTTCTTTCGGTAAAGTCACGTAGAAGGGAAACAATAAAATAATAAAAATATAATATCCGTGAATTTACCGAAAGAACCAAGAATATGAATCCCTGCAGTCACGAAAGCTTTAAATAAAAATTCAAAACTGTTAGGAACCGGGCCGCACAGCAGCAGCAGGAGGTGAGAGCGGTGAGTCCGCACGTGGCCCGCCCCCATTACTTTATTATTTACCACTTCCATCCGCGGCTCTTTCCCGCACTGCGCACTTGTCTCAGTCACAGTGTTGGTAAGCCCACAAGCGAACCCCTAGTAGCCAAAATGTGTCAAAAACAAACCGCTTGGAGAGCTTATTTGAAAAGGGGGAAAAACCCAATGATGACCCCCCCCTCCACCCGGTCCGTGAAAAAATTGTCTTCCACGAAACCGGTCCCTGGTGCCAAAAAGGTTGGGGACCGCTGCTCTAGAGGGCATTTGGCCAGGCGTCTTGGACGAGGACGGGAGTACACACAGTTTACCTCACCACACGTGACCTGGTGTACTCATGGACACTGCTGGGTGGACAAAGGCGGGGTGAATTTCGAAACTTTCCAATGGTTTCACCACGCTGGTCAGCGAGGCTTGGTGACAGCAGGGAGCATAGAGGTACAACACAACCATGAATTCTTCCACTGCCCCCACAAGTAGCCCTGCCATGCATGGTGGTCGCCCATTATTGCGCACGGCATAAAACTCAGGATGAATCATAATAAAGGTGGTGTTTTGGGTTAGATCGCGTAAATCTAAATGTGTCGTGAACCCACCACCACCCGATAGCCAGTTAATAAGTTTTGTCACGTAAACAAAACGTGCCAATCAGTTACTACAGTATACTGGTGTCTTGGAACGCCTCCGTGTGAAACGAACTCAGGATGAGACCGCGACCAGCAGCTGCCAGTGAGTCAGGGTGGTCCCTCATCATCATCAATGCCTCATCATTGTCACCACATCATCATTATTTTCTTCATCATCCGCGTCTTCTTTCTCAGCGTCTTGCTCCTCCTCGCCCTGCAGGTGGCGACACTGCCTCATCCTCCCGTGGCCTCAAGCCTGAAATAAAAAAAGTGAATTCGGCCTCAATGAGCCTTGAGGCATCATTGGTGCTCATCTCCTGTGCACAGACTTGAGTCAGTGGTGGAAACCCCCAATTACTATGGCGGGAGCGAGTCTATCCATAGGAATATCACCGTTGACTTCCACACAAAGTGGTACTTATTTTAATGACCCATGAGAGATTATGGACTGAGTCAAAGTCAACGCTTAAAAATAATTTGCAGCCCCTCGCTCTACCGCTGAGTCACCTGACCGGAGGAAATCATGGACCAGACTCCATGGAAAACCTCACCCTTACCCCTCATCAATGATAATGATGGTGGTGACCGTAGTGGCGATGCTATTGATGGTGCTGTCAGTGATGAGGATGGAAGTGATGATGATGACGCTGCTGATGATAAAGATCAGTTTAACACGTAGGCTTTCGCGACCAATATTATTCATAATAAAGGTTTTTGGGTTAGATCGAGTTTATTTATAAATGTGTCGTAACCCTCCACCACCCGACACGGCCAATCAGCAAAAAAAGTGTCACGTTGACAAAAGACAAATAAAAGTAGGGAATTATTTGTGGGACACAAGTGACACCTCTCCCACAGCCCCACCTCTCCCGGTACTACTTGGTCTGACAGCTGAAGAAACTGAACTGTGGCTCATTTGAAGGCCAATGTAGACAAATTATTATCGAGGCTTCACCTCCCCCCCCCCGTTTCCTATGCGTACGCAGTCAGTAGACCCCCCATACGCAAGCGTACGGATTTGGGTTAACCCCCCTTCCCCCTCCATGCGTACGGACTCAATGGATGGCCCCTAGGATAACGTGACCTCTGCAGCCACTTGAGGCGCTACCATTCACGTAAAAAAATACGAACGGTGAATAGCAACGTCAATATTGCACAGGTTGGTGGCCGAGTTGCTAAGGAGGCTTTCATAACCATGGCAGAGACACTTAGCTAGTATCGTTGAGAATCTGGTTAAACCGCACGTTGTTAAACCACACGTGGTTAAACCACACGTAGTTAAACCGTGTTAGTGTAAAGTGATGGTTGCAGTCTGGTCACCAATGACTGCACCAAAATCCATGATACTAGATTTGCGTTTGAACTTACTTGGGCTTGTTGCAACTCCGAGGACTCAACGTGTCTGGATTGAGTGGCAACCGACAAACACAGGGCCTATATAAGGGATGCACCACCTCGTGTGGCTCAAAGCGATCTCAAAGGTCATTGAAGGGCATTTACAAATTAATCATTAAATAAAAAATATAAGAATATAGTTTCACTTTCCAGTGGCCGTTCGCCATCACAAAGTGGTGCACTGCTGTCTGCGAGGGTTGCGTATGGAACCAGTCTTCATCTCTCGATCTCCGCGGCACACTCATAAAGTAATGGCACGGAACAAATATTGGAGAGAAAAGCAAATGATCACTTCGATGTGTACGGGAAAACCACTCACGGGGCAGGCAAATCTGAAGACCGGACGTTCTGTTCCGCGTGAATGAAACTCGGGCTCCACTGAGATGGAAAAGGCGCTTTCTCTCAATTCCACCATCTGTTCAACACGAGCACATAGGTCATATAGCAACAGCTGGGCAATCCAGTTATCCAATGAGCCACTCTGGATATTTGCACCGGTAAGTCCTCGTCACGGTGCGAATAGGAAATGAGATGCGGACAATGAGGCGTCCGCACAGCCACAAAGCCCACGACCACGCAAATTCATCAGAGTGCCCGAGTCACAAACAAGACGATGTTTCATGCGCTCATCATCATATCATCATCAGCAGCACCACCAGCAGCCTTGATCTCTCCACTGCTGGATGCAACAATCCGCTTGGCACCTGGTGCGCAAGAGCTTATGTCATTGCTCAGGCCTGCTCCCTCCTCATTTCCTTCTTTGGCTGTCACTCCGTTGTTAGTCTCGACCGGCGGCTGGAGGGGGCGCGGGGTGGGGGTTTGACAGGGGGACGGGGGGGAAGGGGGTGGGGGTGGACAGGGTGCAAGGAGTGTACAGGGGGTGGGGGTGGACAGGGGGGGTGGGTGAAGCTATTAAACGCGTCCACTGCTTCAACTGCCGTCCCTTTCGCGAGGTTGAAGCGGAGACCTCTGCATTGCACAACCGGTGTCACCACGGCACCATTCCTTCCCCCAAAAACGCGTCCAGCTGTTTCAGTTGCCTAAAAAGATCCGTACGTTTTGTACCGCATTTATTACATTTCTTGTTGACCCGCCCATACCGGATATCTGTGAAAAAGAGCTTCACAGCTCATCGGATTCAACAGGTCTAAAAATAAAAATTCTGATACCCTATAAACGGGTTGCCAGTAGCGTTCCACCCTCACGGCTAGCGCGTCTGTGTAACAGCTGTTTGTCAGGTGCTCAAGTGCTGAACGCGCTGTATCACCTTTCTTATGTACCCACCGTACTCTCTTACCCATTTTGTCTTCCCAGTGCACACGAGCGTGTCTGTCTGTGTGTGCGCGAGTTGGCAACGGCCCCCGCTGTAAGTGGACCCTGTCTGTTAAGTCGTTAGCGAGCGGCTTTTTCCAGGACAGAGATTTGCATCGTGACGTCGTCTCCCTCGCTCGCTTCACCGGAGCGTGGAGTGGATGCCGTGGGAATTCGGGCGGCTTCGGGAGGCTGGGGTGGAGGGGGTTAGCCAGGGTGCGCCTCACCTTACTCGGCGATGGATTGCGCCGGTTGCACAATAACCAATGCCATTGATACGGAGTCCCACACGCGAGGCGATTTTCGGGCAAGGGGCTTCATTCTGAATCTCAACAACGACCGCCGTTTGCCACGAGGTTGCGGCGACGTCATAACGGCGCTTGAGCCACGCTAGGTGCACTGTGAGGTCACGCCAAGTGTCGAAGGCTCGCTGATGGCAAGAGGTCACGGGACAGACCCAGGTGCCATCGGTTGACTGATTGAGATGACTGGCAGATGCACCGTCTGTGCTCCGCACTTTGGCAACTTGTTGCGTTTTAGTCACCTGGCGCTCTGGTCGTTATTGTGAGCGTTGCTCCCCCGTTGTTGCTGGAGAGCTTTCGCCTCCAGCTGCCCAGTAGCGGATTTTCACGAGCCTCGTCCTCCACAGAGGCCGATCTTGACACCGCGGGTATCAGTTATGGCAAGTCCACCCAGCTCCACATCCACCTGTACAGCAGCAGTCCATCTCTGCCTTCTCCTAGCGTGCCAGCGAATGTGTTAGGCACCTCCCTCGAAGCCCAAGCGAAGAGTTTCGCAACATTTGTGCGGTGATCCACCAAACCTCGCTTCCACAGTGCTGGGTTACAGGCGTGCATAGCCACCTCAAGAAGACGAATACCAGTCGCCAATAGCCTATCCAGGAAGGGATGCTGCCGGACTTGTGACACAGAGGCCGACGGTTCGATTTCATCTCCCGGCGCGGCAGTACATACGGGTTGAGACAACGCACACCTTGAAGAGAGGAGCCTTGCCTATTACACCGGGCGGTTCAGCGGCCTTTATTCAAGCAAGTATGACTCTGCTGATGAGACACTGCATGTTGAGAATCCCATTTACGAGTGCGGAGAACCCGGTGAAACTCCATCACGCATTAATCTTCGATTAGCACAGTTGGCTACGTACGATGCGAAAAAAGTTAATATACATCTGAGCGTTATAACACTCAACATGGTCTGCACAGATAGGTTCACGTCCCTGCTTGCTGTACTTAATTTTCAGGCCACCACCTCGCATCGGGTTTGAAAGCGTCATAAATCTCTATGCGATCCAGCAACCCTTGACACGTCTCTTACGGGGACCGTGCGTTTGGCAAGCAGCTTTTAAAAACCCGCTCTTCCACACGCTTGTCACATCACCGTGGCATCTTAAAGGTGTCCGGTGATGATTTTCAAGCCGTTTCAAGTTGATGTTGTTGCACCTCAAAGATTCCAGGCTCGGGAGTCATCACTATGATGACAACGACGTCTTCGCAGCCATCGCGAACAGGGCCTTGCACGCCACGAGACTCCCGTCCGTTCCACTGCGAGACAACAAACGCGTTGCCTCGAGGCGGAGTAAGCAAAGCCATATGAACGATTTGTTTGCCTTGCTCAATTTGTTTAATACGTGTTTAACAAACAAAAAAAACAAATTGACGGAGAGATGCGCAAACAGAGACACCTGCTGGGGATGCGACGCGAAGCGGTCGGAGTCGGGCTGCCAACGGGGTCCCAAATGGGCTCCAAGGGGTGACCGCTTGATGCTCTGGGGGGGTCAAGGTGCCGAGTGTGACGCCGGGGCCTATTGAAGGGGCTTCGGAAGGAGTCGGGTCACACCATCGTCCGCGGATCATTCTCTTCAACTGCTGGCTTGTGAACATTCCCGAACGGGTGGCGTTATGTTGGGCACACACGTCGGTCGCGAGCACAACAATTGCAATGTCGTGTCACTGGAGTAAGAAAGACTCACGGTGTCCTTATTTTTTTTACTTTTTTTACTTTTTACAGAGTCGCATTATGGACTGTTGTGGAACAATATGTGTAAGTAAAATAAATACAATTCAGTTTGTCTCTCTAGATACACATACACTGTAATGTGGTGCACCGTGATTCACATAGGATGTCTATATATAGCAGTACTGTCCGGCAGTTTGTTAAGGAAACAATCTCAGGATTTGTTTTAACTTCTTGACCTTTAAAGTCTCATCAGCAGGGTGGGCTGGGTAAACAAATACCTACGTGTCACCGGAAGATATTTGCAGGAGCATTCCATCCACTCAAAGGGGTCCTCTTCAGCTTAACCACTACAATTACCTACTATAATCACCCAGAAATGTCTGTCCGTCCCGCGCGTGACATCATTCCCCATGAGGCCCACCCCCCCGCGTGACGTCACCCCACATGAGGCCCATCCCCCCTCATTAATATTTATGAGTGGGTGGATTTTTACACTAACGCAGAGGAAGGTCAAGCTAAATAAAAAAAAATTACGCTAAGTCGCTTCAAATATGACGTTTCTTTACAGAAAGTGACGGTAAAAAAATAAAACTACGCAGCACAGTGCTTAATCCATGCATGACGTCAATGACTTAAACTGGATTATGATCCCTGACATGCAATACCCCGGTGTCTACAAACTAAGCTGTGTCTGCGGCAGTAGTTACATTGGGGAAGCTAAGCGACATGTCCCGGACCGTGTTTGTGGACATAAGGCAGATCTGAAATACGGTAGGACCAATACCTCGGCCATGGCTGATAATTGTTTTAATGCGGTGGGCTGACACGAAATTGATTTCTCGAAGACGAAGATACTTTGCAAACCCACTGGCTATCAACAAAGATTCGTTCACGAAGCCATCCATATGTACAGACACAATTTAAACCGAGAAGATGGGTACAAACTTAGCAATCATTGGAAGGACGTTATTAACCAGTTTAAGTCATAACTGGCTGTGATGTTCCCATCCTACCACCTTCCGATGTTAGTTGTTATTTTCGGCCCTCTCATTTTACATTAACAGCTTAAATTTCTCACACTAACAAAGCCAACTCGCGCACCAACCTCGAGGTTGCTACTCTGCAACCTTCCATTAACATGCTAATCTCTCACATTAACATAGCCACCTCAGTGCGCTCGCCGTGGAGGCCGCTCAACGATCTTACATTAACATGCTAATTTTGTATCTGGCAGCCTTTTGATTGGTGGAAAACCCACCACCGTCGCGGTCACTGCCCACCACTCACATTAACATTAGCTGCCCCGCCCATGCTGTTGACATTTGGGCTAAGCCCATTTCAAACCTCTATAAAACAGTTTGACCTTTAGAAGCTAACCCCCTTTTCCTGATGACGACCGCTTGTGTTGCAATCGAAACGTCGTAGTTTTTTGTTATTTTCTTTGAACCTATCCACGGGACTTTACCGAAAGACCCAAAGAACAGAAAATTATATTTTTTATAAATTAATATCTTTTCATTAATGCTATATGTATTTTACAAAGTTCGTTCCCATCAGTCTATTCACGTCATTTCATTGCTACTCTCTCCCTCAGTTGCGCTGCTTCCAGTGCAGCTAATAAATTTGAGCTTTTATCCAATCAGATTTTCCACCTGCGCTGTCTCCGCCTCTCCTCGTGAAAAATCTACTTTCAGGATGTCGAGTGAATCTCCTCTGCTGTTGAGGCAAATGGGGACGATGTTGTTGTCATTTTATTTAACCAATCAGATGTCGAGGTTGCCATGTTGGGGTATTCCTTGACACGCCGGAGCCTTCTCGCTGGCCTACAGTACGTCAGCATTTTTCGTGTGGCGTGATCGGAGGGCCAGTTAGCTAACTGAAGTAAAACTAGCTAGCACGTCACGTAGCGTCATCTAAGATGTATTTAAACTTTCTTTCGTGACGTTTAGATGTTTAATGTAGTGCTTTAGATTATTTTTTTCTGTAGGGAAGCCTGTTGAATCCTGATTGTGTTATTTGTGTTTTACGGCATTTTTGCTTGCTTGGTGGTCGTACGAGTAAATGTGACTGTTTGTTGTGGGTTTGTTCTTGTTTCTTTGGTAATGACATTGATTCGGGCTATGCGATGTCTATTTGTGATGAAACATCCTGTCATACTGCGTAATAGTGGTAAATCCTTGATGGTTTGTTTCAGTCACCATGTATTCATGTCTCTGCAATTAGTGTATTGTAACTCTCATAGGTGTTGAGCCTCGTGTTAAATCATTTTATTCTACTCGATAAAGGTTACTGTCACCGTGAATATGGTGTGGTTACGTCGAATGACAATAGCCTATAGCCCTAGTGTCGTGGTGAGGTTATTCGAAAGCGGTTTAATTGAGGGAGAATATCACTGAATGTAAAATACACGGCCCGCAACTGCCGCTATTGACTGGTGTTGCTTTTTGTCGCTCCAGATACTCCTACTACTGCTGCTGCCGCTACTGCTGCTGCTCCTACTACCGCTGCTGAGTATGTTTTGCTGATCTCGTTCCTGTCGGTGCTGTTGTTGCTCCTGATAGGGCTGCTGATGCTTCTGCCATTGCTACTTCTGTCGGTGTTGCTGCTGCTGTTTGCTGTTACTATCACTGCTGTGTCTGCTTTTGGCTTATACTCCTTGTTAGTCGCGCTTTTGTGACTGCTGCTATTTCTGCTGTCGTTACTGCTGTCACGACTGCTGTTGCTGCTACCGCTGTTACAGCTGCTGTTACTGCTGCTGCTTTACTATTGTTACAACTGCTACAGTTACTGTTCCTGCTGCTACTGTTGAAACGTGTACTGCTGTTGTTCCTGCTATTGCTCCTATTATTTCTTCTGCTGTCGTTGTTGCTGTTGTTCACGTCAACCTACCTGGACACTCAACCCCAAGTCTGTCTGTCACCTTCCCAAACGACCCCGTGAATTCCTCAAGACGACGAGGGGGGAGTGGTGACGGGCCACGCCAGACCTCAAGTTGTTTACCATTCCTACGAGGGCCTTGAAGCGGGACAGCTCATCGGTAGCTGCACGCACGGCCCAGGCACACACCATGGCTCCGCCTGGCACAGCCAGCGCCAAGCAAACAAAAATGCGTGGGTCACGCTGGGCCGGAGAGGGCACCACTGTTACGAAACCCACACCAGCCACGGGATCACGTGGGACTGCTCGCCCACTTGGCTCATGAACAGAAACATTTAGCCCGGGCCGAGTTGTGCAATAAATACGCAGACGGTACCGTCGCTCATCCTCCGTATCTGTCCCTCCACAGAGGAAAACAAACTAAACATCCAAGTATTTTTTTAAATGTATTTATTTTATGCATCTCAACAGATCATGTACCTACAAAAAAATCCGCAGACTACCTGCTGGATCTCCTCTCTGTTTCAAAGAACAAATTTGACCTCAGGTCTTCGCTCATCTACCAGCTTCACATTCCCTATTGCCGTACAAAAACCGGAGGAAGGGCCTTTGCTATCGATGCCCCCAGGGTCTGGAATGTTATTGCCAATAAACTGCAACTTGAATCACTACCTATGAGATCTTCACTCAAAACTGCTCTAGAGGAGTTGTACACCCCTAGCTGCCACTGCTATTCAGTGGCCTAAAATAAAATAAAATGTTTCGCTCCGCATGACCGCTGCAAAGTATTATCTGTATTTTGATTTAGTGTGCTGATCTTAATAGTGCATTGAAAAATGTGATACTCCGACTGATGCTCCTGTTGTTTGTGGAGTGACTCATGCAGCCAGCTGTGGCTCTAGGGTTTGGTGTTACATGTTATTTATGTAGTTTATTGTTAAAAATTCGGTCACAGTTCTTATGATCACTGTTACATTGCATGTATGGCTTTATTTTGGTGATTTCTAAAAGTTTTTTGGTTTGGCCATGTTTTTGTTTATTGTAGTACGGAGTTAGACTGATGGCCTTAATCTAAATTTTCTTGTTGTTGTTTGACTTGCATCCCACTGGGATTTTTGCACACAGCGTTGGTGTGCGGTGCTATTTCAGGAATATTTTGATGTTTTTTTTCTGGATTTTCTGTTTGCACATGCACAAAGTCACTTTAAGATGTTTTATTGTTCATGTTTTTTTTGTTTGTTGCGTTTGCACCCGATTCAAGAGCCGAATGGCTCACAGGGCTATACCAAATAAATGAAACTATGAAACTATGATGTGCGTGCGCTCGGTGCATTGGTGCATCGCAGGAATCGTGAGGAAATGACGACGGCCTGGAGAGGATTTCATCCAGCAGTGGATTGATCGTGGCTTTTGATGATGATGACGACTACCTACCTACGAAATGTTACTATTTTTCAGAACAATGTAATCATAAACACAGCTAATGTTTGAGACAAATTAAGGAAAACCAAAAACTCATTGGGGATGATTGAACAAGCCACATTTGCTCAATCTTAGCATTGAGTGTGTGTGTGAACAGTCAAACATTCAGACAGTAGCCATTCAAGCTGGCTCGAAAATTGAAGAAATCTGCATGAATGTTTCGAGTTGTCCCTAAACTGTGTGAAAATCGCCCCAAGCACACATTACAAACACTATTCTGATAGATTTTGCGTTAGCTAAGAGATGCCTACAGAAACCCCTTAACAGCTTTAAGCGAATACGAATATAATCGGGGAGTGCGTTGGCAGTGGGTCACAACCCGCAAATAAAATAACTCTCCACATGCATCGTGAACATTGCCTTCGAGCAAACGCAGAGTAGGTTGACATTCCGGCAATAGCTCCTCTTGAGGGCACGGCGGCGTTTAGTGATAACCGTGGTGGACTTTCCTCGTGACCATGCCCACGGGAACTCGGGTTTTAACTTCTGGTCACTGCTTGGATGTAAACACCTCTCGTCTTGTATCGGCATGGGCCAGGAGATGACGTTTTTAAAGGAATTGATTCGTGTATGTGGAAAGCGTGGAATGTCACCCTCCTAATGCGCGTGAAATGTGTAAAAGTATCACGACTCGGCGATACTATAATGGGTAACTAAAGGGCGTGACTATTCTTGTTATGAAGGTTATTATGATAATTGTGTCTACATTGCCTATCTTGATGGCGACACCGCTGAGGTTAATATTTAAAAACGCTGCCCTCCCGTGCAAGCCACGCGACAGAATATCACCGAAATCCATTAACCCAGCAATTTGAATCTTCCATTGTAAATGTTTATGGCCTTGAAAACAGAGCCTTATGAAATTCATGGGGCCATGAATTTGAGGAATTTTTGGTGGGTGGGACGTTGTTCAATCCATCACCGTGATTTATCCACTTTTATGACGTAAAATATAAAGCAGATTATTTAAGAGTTTTTTTGGAGGCGTATTTAACTGCTGAATGGAAACACACCTGAACTTAACCATTTCCAGAAAAGTTTAAATATACATTACGGGAAACCACTTCCAATTATGGGCCCTTTCAAAAAAACATATTTAGAGCTAATCCCATGCCAAGTCACGAAGCTCCTCAACTCAGCTCAATACTAAGTCCTAATCCAGTGGCGGGCCGGTCTTGGAGCAAGACGCCCCCTCTCCTCCTCGCTCTCCTGGAGAGCGAGGAGGAGAGGGCTGAGAGGGGCCTCACTCAGCGGTTGAGAGGCGGGTTCAAGGACAGACCAGGCGGAGTGGTGCTGACAGATTTCGTTCAATTTACACTTCACATGTGACGAACGACTATGGCTTTCGTTCAAAACGGAGGAGGCGGGGGGGGGTGTTGGGGACCGGGGGGAGGGGGGTTGTAATTGGAGAATGCTGCGACAGCGACTCGTAAACTGGAATGGGTTGGAGGTGGCTTAAGCTGAGCGGGGGCGGTTCACAGACCTGCTCACTCGCAATACACGCAGCAAAGACAACAAAGATTCCCCTTATTGCCTTTAACTGAGGCAAGTGCTGTTAGCGAGCATCTATTAAGGTTGGCACGGCGCACGAGGGGATAGGTGACTCGCACCACGCCCGGACGCTTTTGCCTCCACAGTGTTGATGTTTACATATACATTTAAGGTTGAGTCGACATAGGCGAGGCCCAGGACAGGTTCACATATTCATCACTGATGTTGGTCGTGAGCAGAAATCGAACTCGGCTCACCGGGTTCGTAGCGCAGTGCCCTAACTACCGTGCTAACCACTACGCCACCGCTCCCCGCAGACACCGCTGGTGACAGCTCCTGCTGTGTTTGGTCTCCTCATCCACACTGGCCAGACGACTTGGACCACGTGGGCGTAATCACACGTCCCAAATGTTTGTACCGATGTTTCATGCGGTCACGTAAAACAAAACAGTTGAACCCAACCCTACGAATCCCATAAACCGCGAGTCCACGCGTCTACGAACCACCCCCTCCAGCCACGCAGAGCACGGCAGCGCCCGTCCGCCTGCTGATCACCCACCCCTCTGGCTTCGTCTCCAGTGAGCCAGAGTCCAAAAGAAACTCCACACGCTGGTGAATTGCACTGCCTTAAAAGGAGTTAAAAAAGTGCTGCCTAAGTGATGTAATAAGATGCCCATATGTGTTTTTGTTCTGTGAAAGCCACAGTGTTATTGACCAATGCGTTGTGTTTATTGCTGTGCTTTTGCACCGCCATCAACGCAGCAGCAGCAGCAACATCACCAGATTCATCCGTTCGGGTTGTTCACAAGTAGGCCGCGTGCGCCAGCGATGTGTGTGTTTGTGGAGCGGTCGCGCAGCGGTAAGGGCACTGCGCTCCAAACCCGCGCAAATCCGACGTCGATGCCGTGGGCACGGCTAACATCAGCCACAATAATCAAGAACCGGCCCAGGAGTTCCCCTAGGACTACTCAGTCGTAACAACAACTACAAAGGTGCTGTGGGTAAACATTAATCAGCACTGGCGATGCAAAGGCGGACGGGTGTCGTTTCTGTGCCCCGTTGCATCAAACAATCTCGAGTGAAAATCCCCACGATTTGACACCGATTTGAATGGGTACTCAATTTAACGTCTATTTATTACACGGGAAATCCCGTGCAGCCAGTTGCCCAGCTGGGTTTGCGAGGGACATGCGTGGTGCATCTTCAGCGGAGAACACGAAAGAAGAACACGAAGGTGATACGGCGGGACGGCGAACCTCGGCACAGAACGCGTCGGAGGCAGTAGCCAAGAGAATAATAGGTGGACACAAATGCACATTATTGACAATAACACGATAACAGCAAACGTGGACAAAATAAACAACATAAACACAACATAAACAGTCTGGGGAACGTTGGACTTGTGACATCCGGCCAATCACCACCACCCCCTCGCTAACAGCAGCGCATCGCCCAACAGTCGGTTCAGGAGCGATCGTAGCAGTGGTTGTGGAGTGCACGCGCGCGCGCGTGCACGTGCGCGCGCGTGTCAGTGTGCGGTGCAGCGGTGACGCGGCGTTTCGCGCGCTGCGCTACGAAACCGGCGACCCGAGGTTCGATTCTCGCTCACGACCAATAACAGTGGCAAATATTTGGACCGGTCCTGGGCCTCCCCTAGGTCGACTGAGCCTTAAATTAGAACCTGGTGCGATTATGTAAAAGTCACCACTCGGGAGAGACAAAGGCGGCTGGGAGTTGTGCTGGCCACCCACCCCCTCATGTGCCGCGCCGGCCTTCGTAGGTGCTACTCGCTAACAGCACTTGCCCCAAACAGTCTGTTAAGGCTATCCGGGGGGGGGGGGGGTCTTTGTCTTTGCGGGTGAACTAAGTTATGTTCGCGTGGGTGGCATTGGCGGAAGTCTTTTAAAACCTTATGACTCACGATCATTTGAATGATAAGCAGATCGCCATGGAAACCAGGGCCGCAGAGGTGAGCTTTGATACCCTCCTCTCCCTCAGCCTGTCCCCCTGCCTCCCCCACAGCACCACCCCTACGACTCGTATTTGCAAAGCGTCGATCTTCGCGGGCGGGTGACAGGTGACATGTAGGGATCTCTCTCTCTCTCTGTCAATTAAACGGGGCGATGTCGCTGATACGTTAGGCCAGTCTCGTCGTGGCAAGCCCAGGGATAGGCGAGAGAGAGCATTCTCACGTATCCGGAGATGGGGGACGGATGGCGGTTATTGATGGGTGATGGAGTTATGGAGGACCGCGTGATGGAGTGATGGGGAGTGATGGGACTACAGCCCAGATGCCGCCACGTGGGGACCGGACATTACGAACCGGCACATCTTGATTCCTACAAATTCGCCCTATTCGCGTGCACATTACAACCTCCTCGTCTCGAGTTCCATCGTGCGAGAACCCTCCCAGTGACACAGCGCGTCTCCTGCCGAGGCACGCGGTCGCACCTGTGCCCAGGTGTGGACGTGTTTCACGTCGGGTGACGGAACGTCCTTGCCGCTCACTGCGGGAACGGAACACTCCAACCCCTGGCGTCGTCCGCTCCTCCTCTTCCTCCCCTCCGCCTCCTCTTCTGCCTCGCGCGGCAATACACTCTGGGGGGTGGGGGGGGGGTTCAGCGAGATTATTTATTTCGTTCATAAAACACTCAAAACGACGACAAATCACCGCCGGGGATTTGCGATGTTGGCCCCGAATGTGTCGGGTGTCAGAGACCGCCCCCCCCCCCTCCCCGGCATCGCGCGCGCGCCTCTCCGGCTCTGCGTCTTTTCTCCGGAATGAAAGTGACGCGAGGAGACCTCGGCCGACCGTCATCGAACCTAGGAGGGCACGCAGGGTCCGCGGCTCTGTGGTCCTCGCGAGCCCCCACCCGGATGGGGAAGAGAGGGGGAGCGGGAGGAGGTATTGACCCCACGGAATTAATGAATTCCAGGTCCCGAGGGACGCGTGCGACACTGCTTGTTTGCTCGCGAATCTGGCCGCATCGGGTGGCCGCTGTGGAGCCGTCGTCAAGCGCGGGGCTTCTCGGAGACGGCGCCGTCGCCGCCGCCCTTGACCGAGACTTCCGGTCAGCGCTGATGAAAATGACCATCTGGAAAAATCCCAAATGACGATCCGAAAAAAAACCCATCCCGTCACGGCCCTGGCACGTGACTACATCGGTAATGATTTTTTTCCTCGGCAGGGAGCCGTTCGTTAACGATTAACACGAGGGCAGGTAGCGTGCACACACAGAGGAGCGCTCCATCACCAACAACCCCCGATCGCTCTCCATCACCTGCCTCCTCCTCAATCACCTCCTCCTTCCCTATCACCTGCCCCCCTCCCCCTCCATCGCCTGCCTCTTTCTCCATTACCTGCTTTCTCTTCCATCACCTGCCTCCTTTTCCTCCTTAATCGCCACCCTCTACATCACATGGCTCCCTCGCCTCAACACGATCTATCACCAGGAAGAGGGAAGGAGAGATGGGCCTCCTGTTGGGATCAGATCAAGAAGGAGAGAAACGGCCGGGAGTGCGAACTGGGATTAACTGGGATGAGTCATACTCTCGGCTATGATGTGACATGCGTGACATTTAGCCCAACGGTTTAACTTTCGTAAAATGTATACATGCGATCGTACAGGGTTTGTTTATTTCTGCATTGTTCCTGTTGTGATGGATTTCTCAATTATTTGCATACAATTTTGCATTTGGACGGTGGCTACTTGTGGTTATGGTTTCTCAATAAAAGTTAATGTTTCTAGGGATTCCAAAAGAAAGTTCCTCAGTCACAGTTTTTTTTAAGAGATTAAAAAAAATTGGTGACGTTTCGGCCAATTGCCCTTCTTCACATGGAATATTCTATAAATAAACGATGTGCTATGCAATCGCCCAAAACGTCACCTATTGCATATATACACACACTTTTATATTAATGTTATATAAGTCTTATTGAGGAATGTGTTGAGATGTTGGGGGTGAGCAGTTGGGATTGGCCGGGCTGATTCTATTCCTAGCTCCATCCCCACGGTCTCCGCCGTCTCACTCACGCCCACCCTGGCACAAACAACGAATCTCGTCTTCACTTCACCACTAGGGGAGAGCGGGGGGGTGGGTGGAGAGGGGTGGGGGGGGGGGCGAGCAGGGGAAGGTTGACGGACGAAACTTTGAGTTTCTCCACCAGGCGAGAGCTCATTGCGAGGCGCCAGGGTTCTCGTTGTCGAGTCGCGTCGGGGAAGCGTCCTTCGCGCACCGGAGCGCAGAGCCACTCGGTGGCGTGCCGACGAAGCGGCGACCACTTCACGGACACGGAAACACACAATGGGAGGGGGAGGACGCAAAGTAAACACACAGAGAGAGAGAGACAGAGAGAGCCACTCTCGCGACACGTGACAGTGAGAGCGGAGAGGGAGAGATGAGTCCAACCACACCAAACAATACCACACAATTATCCCCCCTTTCTCCCCAACCTCCTCCTCCTCATCCCCCCGTGCGCAGCAACACTGATGAACGTGGGCGTGAAGGCGCTTCTCGTGCGTACGAGTCGTTGGTCCTGGTCTTGGGGTTTAATCACAATTATTATCCCCAGTATCGATGTGTTTTTTTTTACAAAACCTTCACCCGAAGACGTAAAAGACGCACTCAGCTCTGAGTGTTTACAAAATGAGATTAAAAACGCCGTGAAATCCACATCCAGCACTCCCTGGAGAAACAGACTCGCGGTCTCTGAGCGAGCTTGGCTGCTATAAATAATGATGTAAAATGGTCCTGCATCGTGATTGTGGAGAATCAAACAATCCACCTCCTTCCCACCAGTTGTCTCTCCACGTAAAATAAAATGAATATCAAAGTAATTTTCAAAAAGACCATCGGCCGAACGGCATTCCTAGAGGGAGTATTACATAGCAGGATTCGTTCAACACAAGCAAACTTTGCACCGGGTTTCGACATTCAGTGTCTCACCAGCAGAGTCAGGCTCGCTTGCACCAATGCTGGTGAACTGCCCGATGATTGATTTGGTTTGTTTTTGTGCAGAGATTAATCTGTGAAGTAGGCGCATTGTCGGCTGGTTTATTTTTAAACGGTAAAAAAAAACATTAACCGAATCAACCACATCACACCGGCCCTGGCCAGGTGCACGATAATGATGCGGTGACGATGGCTGCTGGGTCTACCTGTACTGTGGCACACACCTGTTATTTTCGGTCGTGAGCGGGATTTAAACACGGGTCGCCGGGTTCGTAGCGCACTGTGCTACCCCCACCCCCGCCCCACATAGATATACATACAAGAAGTACACACCACACAAAGACAAAAATCCCCCGTGTAGCTGGGGCAAGTGCTGTAAGCGAGTAGCACCTATGAAAGCCGAAAGGGCACACGAGGGGGTGTGTGGCCAACACAATGCCCGGCCGCCTTTGCCTCGCTCTTGGCGATGTTTACACGCAGCATCAGGTACTGATCCGAGGTTGAGCCGACCTAGGGGAGGCCCAGGACCGGCTCAGATAATCGTCATTGTTGTTGGCCGTGAGCGGGAATCGAACCCGGGTCACCAGGTTGGTAGCGCAGCGCGCTGACCACTGCACTACCGCTTCCCACTGAGACACGGCAGGCACACACCCACACACAGTCACTCGCCCGCGTCTCCTCCCAGCGCACGTGACGTCAACGAGCGCACCCAGCTGAGCGCTTAAAGCAGACGGACGAGACACACGGAGCGGCAGCATCATGACCAGTACCGGGCCACGCCACACACCATCTCTCTGCACACTCACACAGGAGGACCAACGCACCACCGGCACTCGCATCGCTCACCGGCTCACAACCGCACGCCGGCCACTCGCGACCGACGCTCTCGCCTGCCTGCTCTGGACACTCGCCGACAGCTCAGCTGTCGCCTGTCAAAGCACGCCTCTCTCATCCGTTACCTGTCACCTGTCGCCTGCCAAGCGCGTCTCACCTGTCGCCTGCGAGGCGCGACTCCCCTGCTCGCTCACATTCGCCCACCTGCAGCGGGATCGGGATTTTACATCACCGCGGAGTTTTGGGGAGACCGAGAGATGCCGGCAGGACAGGGATCTCATTCTCCGCAGGTGACTCTCAGCCAGGGACGCGGAGGAGCCTCGTCTCAGAGTGAAGCGGCTCAGCGCCGGGGATGTTGAGGCGCGCGTGAGAGACACGCCGAGAGAGCGAGAGAGAACGGGAGAGGGGGAGAACCATGAACAACTCATCGCTGACAGTGAACGGGAGCAGTTCGCTCTTCACCATTAGCCAGGTGACGACCCCGGCCTGCATGTTCGCCGTGGGCGTTTTCAGCAACCTGGTGGCCATCGTGGTGCTGTGCGTATCGCGCAAGGAAAAGAAGGAGACGACGTTCTACACGCTCGTGTGCGGCCTCGCGGTCACCGACCTGCTGGGCACGTGCCTCACCAGCCCCATCGTGATCGACACCTACCTGGCCGGCTTCAAGTGGCGCGGGGGGCAGCCGCTGTGCGACTACTTCGCCTTCATGCTGCTCTTCTTCGGCTTGGCAGGCATGTCAATCCTGTGCGCCATGGCCGTGGAGCGCTACCTGGCCATCAACCACCCGTACCTGTACGGCAGGCACGTGCGTCCAGCGACTGGGCGCTGGGCCCTGTTGGCTGTCTATGCGCTCAACGTGCTCCTGTGCGCTCTGCCCAGCATGGGTGTGGGCCGCTGCGTGCGCCAGCACCCGGACACGTGGTGCTACATCGACTGGAAGAAACACGACGGACCGCAGAAGGCCTTCGCCTTCACGTACGCGGTGCTCAGCGCCGCGCTCGTGCTCGTCACCGTGTGCTGCAACGCGTGCGTGTGCGCGGCCCTCGTGGCCATGAGGAGGCGAGCCTCCGCCACGAGGGCGGCTGAGGGGGCGGCGAGGCACGGTCCGAGGAGGAGCTCCCCCGGCGGACCCGGGAGGTTCGCGGTGCCCGCAGCGCTCGCGTTCGGCGGCTCCGGCGTCAGACAGCGGAGGTTCGCGCTGGGGTGCCGGCTCTCGGGAGTCGAGGTGCAGATGATGTGTCTGCTCGTCGCCATGACCGCCGTGTTCGTCGTTTGCTCCGTGCCGCTCGTGGTGAGTCGATCACCCCCTCCATCCCTCCCTCGCCCGCCACGATAGTGACGGGCGTGGATATTCACGATAATGCGGACGAAGGTGGTGCTGAGCTTGACGACAACAAATCTGGCTGTCCGCCTGATGAAGCTAGTTGTAATTACTGGCGAAACGTCGTAATAGATTGTAAATGTTGTGGATGTGGAAATCTGGCTGTCAGCCTGATGAAGCTAGTTGTAATTACTAGCGAAACGTCGTAATAGATTGTAAATGTTGTGGATGTGGAAATCTGGCTGTCCGCCTGATGAAGCTAGTTGTAATTACTGGCGAAACGTCGTAATAGATTGTAAATGTTGTGGATGTGGAAATCTGGCTGTCAGCCTGATGAAGCTAGTTGTAATTACTAGCGAAACGTCGTACTCGGATTGTGAATGCTGTGGATGTGGAAATCTGGCTGTCAGCCTGATGAAGCTAGTTGTAATTACTGGCGAAACGTCGTACTCGGATTGTGAATGTAGTGGCGGATTTAACGACACGTTTATATATTTACGCGATCTAATCCAAAACACCTGTTTTACAGATTAACGACAACTGTTTGCCCAAACTCAGAAGACGGCGAATCTAAAGATTTCCCAAAGTGGGGAGTTAAATAAGGCCCTATATTAATAATTTAATAAAATATAATGTATTTTATTAATAGGAATTTAATTTCATACGGCGTCATTCATGCCAGTTGCATCTCACAGCGCTGTACAATAACTATGCATGAGGGCACACGAAGAGGGCTAAACCTTCTTCGTGTACCAATTATTAAAGGTAAATGGAAACCCTCAGAAAAAGTAAATAAATCAACAAATGGCATGAAACAAAAGGTAGAAACAACAACAACGACAACATCATAAGCTTATCACAGCAGAGCAATTAGTCACCTGAGCGACATCCCAGAGCACAAGTGGTATTTTATACTAACACAATTTTATATTTATAAAATTCCACTTTTCGTGGTATCAGAGAGGTGGGAAGGAGGAGGGGGGGGCAATCACTCATCCCCCCCTCCCCGGATCCGTCAATGGTGCCGCTATATGGCGAGAGGTTTGTGGTCAAGTTCACTCGCGAAGTTGTTGGCTTTGTGTCGCAGGAAGCGACAAATCCCACGCACCTTGGAAGCATGGGCAACGAGCCTTAACATCCAGCAACCCAGCTGGCTGGCACACCTCTCCGATGGTCACCCAGTTCTGCTAGCCAGGCTCAACTCTGCCTTAGCGTGAGCTTAGACGACGAGATGATGCATCTTTCGTGGTGAGTTGGTCGTAGGAAATGATCATAGTAATAAGAATCATCATCATCACGTGCAAGAAGTCTAAGTAACGGAACGTCTTGACACGCTTAGCACACAAAAAAACAAGCGTACGGCTTGTTTTTGTGTTGCCTCCGAAATGTCGTTATTTAATTTCGTTTTCATTTATTTTTATTTGTGTTTTTTTTTTTACCTACGTGTCTTTACCGAAAAAAACAGAGTAAGCGTACAGCTCACACTGCTCATAGCCGGAGAGCATTGAACACCGTTGGCACGTATTTACCATCTTCAAGAGGGAATTGATTTACCCAGGAAAGCCAAACCTTGGCGGTGGTTATTAACATTCGGTAATTACATTAACATGCCAGGTTTCACATCCGATTGTAAAATCCGAGTGCGGTTTTCCGGGTTGGGCTGCGCGTTTCCCCCTCTCGAGCGTTCGCCGCGCACTTGAACGTTCATGACTGGAGTTGGCCAAACATCCCACGACAGGACCACAGAGATCGGTCAACAGTTGGCACCGGCTCTTACTGCCTTGCCAGCTTGCCTGTGGTTACCCACGCCTCCGAATTATGCTCTCTCGCTCTCTCGCTCTCTCTCACTGAGAGGGGATGAAATACGATAATTAAATCATACGGTTATTCAGGTGGTGACTCCTGCATTTGTCCCGCAGTTGGGATGTTTGTTCGTGTAAATATTCAATGTTTGGCTTTGCGTGGGAGGAAACCGGTTTTTTTTCCCCGGGGAAAATCCCCCCCCCCTCCTCTCCACGCGAACGACTGAGTGACTCCCCTCCCCCCCCATCCCCTGGGTCACATCAGAGCCACCCAAGCACCACGGCGCGTAGGGCCGTGGTGCTTGGGTGCCGAGTCACATTATGCTCCCCGATCACGACTGCGCGCGTGACGGTGCGACTCCGGACGGTGTTCTCGTAGCTGTGACGGTGTCGTCGCGAGGTGCGATGAGGGGTGCAGATGAAGGAGAGGATGGGAAGATGGGAGGCTGAGAGGATGGGAGGATGGGAGGCTGAGAGGATGGGAGGATGGGAGAATAGGAGGATGGGAGATGAGAGGATGGAAAGATGGGAGGATGAGCGGTTTGGAGGATGGGAGGATGGGAGATGAGAGGATGGGAAGATGGGAGAATGAGATGATGGGAATATGGGAGGATGAGAAGATGGGAGGATGGGAGGATGGGAGGATGAGAGGATGGGAGGATGAAAGGATGGGAGGATGAAAGGATGGGAGGATGGGAGGATGAGAGGATGGGAGGATGAGAAGATGGGAGGATGGGAGGATGAGAGGATGGGAAGATGGGAGGATAAGAGAATAGTAGATGAGAGAATGGTTGGATGGGAGGATGAGAAGATGAGAGGATGGGAGGATGAGAGGATGGGAGGATGGGAGGATGAGAGGATGGGAGGATGGGAGGATGAGAATATGGAAGGATGGGAGGATGAGAGGATGGGAGGATGGGAGGATGAGATGATGGGAGGATGGGAGGATGAGATGATGGGAGGATGAGAAGATGGGAGGATGGGAGTATGAGAAGATGGGAGGATGGGAGGATGAGATGATGGGAGGATGGGAGGATGAGAGGATGAGAGGATGGGAGGATGAGAAGATGGGAGGATGAGAGGATGGGAGGATGGGATGATGGAAGGATGGGAGGATGGGAGGATGGGAAGATGGGAGGATGAGAGGATGAGACGATGGGAGGATGGGAGGATGAGAGGATGGGAGGATAAAAAGATGGGAGGATGGGAGGATGAGATGATGGGAAGATGGGAGGATGGGAAGATGAGAGGATGAGAGGATGGGAGGATGAGAGGATGGGGGCGAGAGGGGAGGTCACGAACTGGTTCGGGTATCACTCTTCACTGATGTTAGCCGTAGGTGGGAATCGCACTTAGGTCGTCGAGGTCGTTGCCAAGTGCGTTCAGGCATGGACCAAATCGGTACCCTATATGAAAACCACTTCTCTCTTCGCATTATTTGCTCACCAACAACATTTGTTTAAGCGCGCGAACGCGTTTGTATCTCATCAGCAGCCAGACGCGCTAAGCAAACACTGACGGCTGTACGAGGCGCTGTTGGTGAGTGCCCCCCCTCTCTACCCTACGGGCCGTCAGCGCAAAGCGCAAATATCGCAGAGAAGAACCGTAGTGGCGCAATTCTGGACGATACATTTTCACTTTTGCCCTCCCCAGTTGACCTTTGATAACCCAAGCAGCCACGTCGAGTCGCGGAGAGGCTTTTACGCGATTAACTCCCTGTAAATGAATAATAATGATGTAAATCAATTATCCCGGAAAGCCTCAATGAGTTGTATGTATGCTAAGGTGCGATACGTTAAGTCTTTGCCAGAAGAGTCCGGCTTTGGGTTGTTTGGGAAATTCATATTTCGTGAATTACAAACATTTAAATTCACGTTTGTGCTCGGTACCTCCACATCATCGATGGTCCTGTTGGCCGTGTCGAGTTATGTCAAAGAGTAGAATTTGTTCAAGCAAAACAACTCTGCACCGATTTATCGATGTTTGTATGTTGAACTTCTTTCGCACCCTACGTAGCCACCGTGCTAATTAATATTGGATCTCATAAGCTGTTAAACCATTGCTGCTGGTTTTCAACATTATTCGTGAGAGCACTCCTTGTAAAAGACGGGACCCCGACAGCCAAAAAAAACACCCCCTCGCTTTGCACTCTTGCGGTGCCTTTGAGGGCCATTAAACTATTGACAATTAAACAATTCACGAATTACCAAGAGCGACCCCCAGCAGCGCCCTCACGGGCCCTGAACAGCATTTGTCAACACACCTTGAGAGTGCCGTGTGGCCTGGGAGAGCCACTTGGCACCCAAGTTTTTTTTGGTTTATTTTGGCACAGGTAAAATCGATTGAGCAATGAATGCCCCTCATTTTCGATGGGGACCTGTTTACTTTACCGAGAAGCCTGCTTACAGAAAAAAAAAACATTGACAAAAAACATCTAAGTACCACTCTGCATGGTCCAGTTCTGAATGGCAACTCGTATAACACATTTGTAAAGCACCCACACATCTTGATATGCGAAGTGGCCATGAGTTTGTCGAACACAAAGTGGGATCATGAACTATTCTGCGGGGACGTGTGAGTGTATGCACGGTGGCTTTTCTCTGGATAGATTTACGGTGACTTTTATTATCTCACGGTGACTTATGGGATCTCACGGTGAACTATGAGATCTCCCGATGACCTATGTGATCACACGATGAACCTACGGGATCTTGCGCTGACCTACATGCCATGATTTCTCACCACATAGTGCCCATTGTCTCTCCGGCAGGTGAGGATCTTTGTGAACCAGCTATCGAGCAACTCGCCCCAGGACGAGAAGTCATCGCAAAAGCTGGACCTGCAGGCCATCCGCATGGCATCGTTCAACCCCATCCTGGACCCGTGGGTCTACATCCTGTGTCGGCGCAAGCTGCTGGGACGCTGCGTGCACCTGTGCCGGCGCTTGCTGTGCAAGATGAGCGAGAACAACGCGACTCGGCCCGAGAGGAGACCCCCCGGTGACCCCGTGAGCGTGTTCACTTTGCCGGCGCCGACAGATGGCACGCCGCGCATGGAGCGCACGGAATGCACGCACGTGGGGCCCTGAACCGCTTCGGACACGCGGCCTGCGTTGGCTTCAATTGGGCGGGGGAGGGGGGGGGGGCTCCCATCTGGGGGGTATCATCTCGGAGCCTGGTGGCAACGAGCGGACCCAACAATAGAGATCAATCGTACGATCGTGCTCTGAGATTGTCACCCCGAAGAGTGTCTGGTTGTTGTGCAGACTGTGAATTGAGATTGCCTGGCAAAATTGTGAAACGAGGTTGTGTCCACTGAGATTGTCCGTTTGAAATCATCTACCAAAATGGTCCGACTAAAGATTGTCTGCTGAGATTGAACGCTGAGCAGCATCCGCTTCGAGGGGTAGCGCGGGACATGGTGGGGACTTGCGACCGAGAAGGAGCAGACGAATGTCAGAGAATCAACCGCAATGCATCCACGGCCTGGAATGGACACGTGGGCCAGGGGCCAGGCTGTGGTTATGCCGCTCGCTCGGCTGCCAGCTAATGGGCCAAGCCATTATGATTCTGCCTGCCACCTGCGCGCGTGAGTGTGTGGGGAGCGGTAGTGTAGCGGTTAGCATGCTGCGCTACGAACCCGGCGTCCCGAGTTTGATTCCCGCCAACGGCCAACGAACACCAGTGATGATTATCTGAACCAGTCCTGGGCCTCCCGTAGGTCGACTGAGCCTCAAATGAGCACTTCGTGCGATGTTTAAATGTCGCCACTCGGGGAGACAAAGGCGGCCGGGCGTGGTGCTGGCCACCCACCCCTCGGGTTGCCGTGCCGGCCTTCATAGGTGCTCGCTAACAGCACTTGCCCCAACAGTCTGTTAAGGCTATACGGGGGACTTGTGTCTTTGTGTGTGTGAGCGTATGTATGTTGAATGGTACGAAGTGTAAAAGCACTAGATTGCTTTTGTTGTGAAGAAACGAAGGATAATCGCTCCCCGTGGCTCGGCAGGCAAGCCGTGGTCGCACCCTCGGGACATTGCCGCTCTGTATATTTTTGTACGCAGCATGGCGACGCGCGTAATTGTCCGTGCATGAGGTTCTGTCTCGACGGCGGCCGTTGAGCGGAGGGCTGTCCGCGCTGCCGCCCGTGAAGGTCGCCACCGGGGGAGGCAGAGACGGGAGGAGGTGGGGGAGAAGCTGGAGGGGGTGAAGGTCGGGGCGGGGGGAAAGAGCGATTCACGTGACCAGACAGTCGCTCTCAGAGCCTCCTTCTGTCACCTCCTCCTCCTCCATAACTCACATTTCTGAGTCTCTGATGTCCGCGGGCCTGAGATGCGTAAGGAAATAACAGTAGAGCAAGTGGATTCTTGTACTTAGCTGTGTAGACCTTTGCGTGTTATCCTCCTGCACAAGTGGTGGGTTTAATCCGATTAACCTGGGTTTATCTCGTACGCAGGTATATCTACGGGTTTAACGATGCGACGATTGATGTCAGTTGTCAAGTTCACGATACACGCGAATGTTGCATGGCAATGGGTTCAGAGGACCGCTCCAGCCACTAGAGGCTGTTGCATTCACCACAATGTAAACAAGAACAAAAAACTGTTCTTGAATTGAATCGTGAGCATGAAATCGTGACAATCTCGATGGAGGCGAATCTTTACATCCCTACGGAACAATTAGCCAAACATCCCCAATGTCGAACCCTCTTCAAAAAGGGCCCTGAGACTCACTTAAAAGCTCCATGATTAACAGAATTGAGAGTGCCACACTGTGGCACACGAACCGTCCCTCTGGCAAGACCAGGATGTCAATGACACGAATTATGTATTTGTTTAAATGTTTATTTATTTGTTCGTGTGAGATTGTGATCTCTCGCTTAAGGATTCCGGCCAAAGATGGGCATTTGAGCGTTTGTGCAATACGCGCGTGAGCGGCGGGGCAGAGGCAACGCGTCTCCTCCTGCCCGCGCCAGTCAGCTGTGTTTTATTTTTTATTTGGCAAAAGTGGAATTAAAAGCAAGCTCGTACATTTTTTTTTACTCTTCCATAATATGAACCTCATGGCGGGACCACGGGGTCCCGAAAACCGGAAGTCAAAATCGTAATTAATTCATTTGTTTTTGACGACTCCGTCCCACCGTGCACATAAACGTGACGGCTCACCTGGCGCGGATCGTTCCGTTGTCACGTCGTGCCCAAGCGCAGCAGCGAAGATGAATGCGCAGAAGAGCTGGACAAGCGAATGCTCTCCGTTCTCGGGTGTGGGCAGGATCATAACAAGTCTTATCCAAAGCTGCTCAAACTGCCTACACGACTGAAGTCCTTTATTTGTCACAACGGTATGCATAATAATACAGTGAAACTGCTCTCTTGTCTTCATTATTATTTGTGACCAACCAATGTTTGCAGCCAGGATTAATCGATGACAATCCTATTACCTGCAGATATTTAGCAGGTGAGAAGCGTTGCACCGTTAATTTCTCCTGTTTGATACTACTTCTGTTCTCCGTATGCATCTGTGCAAATCGGTTTATTTTTGCGATTAAGCCATAGTCCCCACATACCGCTCGTATCAATGCGGATAAGAGGAGCGGCGACCCACTACTCTGTAGAGTAACGCTTGTAACAATATGAACAGCGCATTGAAAACGCGTACTATTTTACGTATTGTTTACAAAGTGTGTTCACAAATCCACACTGAGAAACACGATGATTGACAGAGGGGTGTACATTATCTTTTTTAGAGTGTATTTAAATAGAGGCACTGCAGGTAAGTAGTTTTCAGTTTTAAAGGTATAGTTTAACAAGACAACACCTGCCACCATCCTCCAAACCCATTGGTGACAAAGAGCAACGTTTTTGTTAACATTAGGGGCCGTCCATAAATGACGTCACGCGATTTTGGCCGATTGTTTACCCTCCCCCTCTCGTCACACGGCGTCACAAAAATCAAAATGCTCCTTCATGGACTAAATAAAAGGTGACCTTCGTAAATTTAAATAATCAAACAGTTAATAATTAAAATGATTCAAAATTAGTGTTGTTATAACAATTCTATGTAATGAATATTTATTTAAAGTTGCGCATTTTGATGTAAACGTCACATTTCTCAAACCCCCCCCTCCCCCCCTCGTCACACATCGTCACAAATGTCTGACCCCTCCCCCCCCCCCTCTCGGTGCGTGACGTCATTTATGGACGGCCCCTTATAATATAATGTCTACGTGAGAGCCGGGGGCTTATGGGACCCCGGGTTCCCGCCGTAAGGTTCATTTGTCAGATGGATGGAGATGCGGGGGTGGGGTGGGGGAGGGCAGATGCGGACTAGAACGAGGCGTGCACGGACATCTACATTTGCCATGCAAGCGCCCGGGAGGCAGGTGAGCCTTGTGCATGGTCACCACCGGGTCACGGAACATTGGGTCCGTGTCTGCTGATGGACCCTCGACGCGGGCCCAGAGACGTCGGGTCGGGTGGTATTTCACATGCAACGGAAACCCCGCTGTCGCGCGGCTTGTGCAATTAAACAAAAGCCCCTTTGTGGCGGCCTGTCCGCGCGAATCCCTCCGGCGATAAATCGTGGCGCGTGCGCAATTAGAGGTCGCGTGCCCGTTCGACGGAGGCGTAAATTGGATGTGAGACCTTTTGCAGCTGCGGAGAGTGCGGCAGTCAGAGGCAACATTTATATCTGCGGCGATGGCGGCCACCCGCCATCACCGCCTGGCCAACCCCCCCACTCCAACCCCCGTGCCCGCCGGGGTATGACCTGCAATCCGCGGCCTCGTCTCCCTGCTGGCCGGCCCGGTGGGCGGGCGGGCGGCGTTCATCACGGCCGTGTCGAAGCACCGAGCCGGTCCCCGTTGAGGTTCGACTCTGCATTGGCAATTATCCGCCAGTGACTAAAGCGGGGAACTCGACCGTATTGATAGTGGGCGCTCTCAGTCTGGTCAATCAACGACTGCGCAAATACTTTTTTTTATTATATTTTTGCAAGATTTATTCAATCGGATTATTTCGCCTCTGGGGATTTACAGTTTTCAATTGCACCGGCGAGCAATGCATTCCCTTTGTAGGGAAAATGTAAAAAAAGGTGTTTATCTTCGTTTTGAATTCAAGTGTTCAGACAGTAGTTCTGTGATGTATTTTGGTCTCCCGGGGCCGTTTTCTGCCACAAGGTGTTGCTCTGCTCACTGCATGGAGCCCCAAGTGAAAATGATCTTCATCTCCCGCCAGGTGGCTCAGTGGCGGAGCAAGTGGCTCGCAATCAGAAGGTTGAGACTTCAAATCCTGCTCGGGGGTTGACTCAGCCTATCATCCCTTCATCCCTCCCTTCGGTGGTTGATACAAATTAGTAACCGCTTCGAATGTGGAATTTCCACCACCGGTTCGGTGGCTGTAAGCGGGAGATGAGCACCAATGCCTCAATGCTCATCTGATCCGGAACTCACTCTGACAACGTGGAGCCTCATCGCACGCTGGAATCGACTTTGCAGAAGAACCAATTTCTCATCAGCTCTCGATTCTAGTCTTGCTCTGGTTGCGGCTTATCCATGTTAAGTCGGCGGTCGAGATAAATTCTCTCCCGCTGCGATTCGGTGTAAAATCGTCGCGATTCGCGGCCCGGCAAAAAAGCTTGGACGGAGCCTCGGCAGTGACGTGCGGTGAGGTCAATGGCTGGGGAGGCACTGGCTAGTGTCAGAGCCAGATTCACACCTGAGAGGGGCGTGACCTCATGGAGGGGGCGTGGCATCATTGAGGGGAGCGCGTCCTCACTGAGGGGGGCGTGTTAGACACGTCACCCTCAGTGAGGCAGATGTGATAGCTGCCTCCCCTGGTGCTTTTTCATTGTAGTTTCATGACGAGACCAGCGAGCCTAAATATATGTATACACATACGTGAAATAAGTTACCTGGAGTATGGAAGGCGAGGACATGAAATGAAAGAGTCTACAAACATTACATTGGTGACATACTGAGATAGTAACAGGCACGTGCTTATTGCCCGCGCTCCATCCAGTTACTGAGGGGTTGTACAATCAGAGGGGAGGCTGAGCACGTTGCTGCCTCACCTCTCGTTTCTTCCTATATTTGCAGCGGAGCTCCGCAAATTTGGCGATTTTGACTATAAAAATGATTGGAATCGTACAGAAATGACATTTATAACACAGATCAGTGGAAAAATATTTTATTTTATTATTCTTTTGTTCTACTTTTCGTAACAGCTATTTTCATTGGAGTGTGACAGGTGAGGCTCTGCCTCGCCTGCCTCCCCTGACCGCACGTCCCTGAGCCTCGGCCACGGTGCCGAACGTCGCGTGTGGCACGCGGCACGCGCCACGAGGAAAACCGCGATCAGAGAGGGCGCGCAGCAGCGCAAACCGCGTCCTCGTCTTCACCTTCTTCGGCTGTCCGTGGCGAACGACGACGAAACTGCGTAGAACGGCCAGCGGCAGCAGCAGCAGCAGCATTTCCCTGCGCGCCGTGTGGCAACGAGAGAGGCCAAACCTTGATCGGAAGGATCGGTCGCGCTGACGGCAAAGGGCTTGCTGCTCGTCTGTTGGATGGGATTCGGTGTTTGTGCCGTTGCTGCTGCTGGTGTCGAACCAGCAACAGCAGCAGCAACGGCACGACCGCTGGCAAGCTACGCAGCGGCATCGCGGGGTCCAACTCATGGCTGGGGCGCGAGGAGGAGCGATAGGTGGGCCACGACGAAGCGTGGCTCAACATCATTCAGAGGAGGGCAGTGGCGTACGCGAAGCAGCAGCTCGCGAACTGCACCGCCACAACAATTACCAGCGCCCCACGAAAATGCCTCCGAAGATTAACTGTCAGGCAGGAACGCATGGCGCATGATTTAGGTGCCTAATTAAAGCTCAAATTAAAAATAAACAGTGAGGTTAAATTTCATCATATTATTTGTCTTGGGTTATGTGGAAGGTATTAATGCCGAAGGCAATTAAGCAATGATGATGATGAGGACACGGGCTGTTCCGTGTGAGATCCTTGTCAACAGCGATTCCAATCTCGCTCCCACCCGCGTGGGTCGGAGCAGGCGGCTGTGTCACCCTCGCTCTCACGCACGAGCGAGGGTGACACGCGCCGCCAGGCTCCCAACTTGACGGATCACAACACGCCGCCAACATGGGCGTACAGCTCACGCAACTCCTCAGCCACCTATTTCATTTGATAAGTTTTCAGCCAACTAATGAGTGGACAAGTCGAGAGGAGACCGGAGTACCCGGAGTGGACCCACCCATTGAGCGAGGGGGCAACGCTTTATCCCCCGTACAGGTGGGAACAGATGCCACGTTCTGTTTACGTGACGAACCTTACTAATTGTCTGTGGCGGGTGGTGGCGGGTTTAACGACGCAATTATATTGACGCGATCTCACCCAAAACAACCTCGATTATGGATAATATTGGTCGCGAAAGCCGACGTGTTAACATGGCGATTAGTCCACTTTGCTGTTACCGCCGACTCCTGGCGAGCCAGTGGATGGCTCCTTCTCGACGCCCACGGGAAGGGTGTTTCACAGGATCCGTAGGTGAGCCACCAACTCTGGATTACAGGCAGCACCGAGCAACACGGAGCAGTCGGGCGTTGCTCGGTAAGCCATCGCTCACCGAGCAACGCTGAACGACATCGCTGCCGGGGGAGAGGGGGGACAGCGGGAGAGACGGGGAAGCTCGGATCAGCATCGCCCATGCCACCTCACGGCAAACTGCCCCGCGAGCTCGGGATTCGTCCTCGCTCTCGTGAGCCCCGTGAACGTCGTTGACTGCCTTTGGAAGGTGAAGAGTGCGGAGCTGGCAGCTTGGGCTCTCCGGCCCCCGTGCTACAATGAAGGCCGATAATTTACCCCACCTCCCACCACCACCTCCCACCACCACCACCCACCCACCCACTACCCCCTTAACTCAGCCGGCAGTCACGGTTCCTCACGTCTCACCTCGTTAAAAGTAACATTTGAGGGTCGATTGGAAAGGAGAGAGAGAGGACCACGCGAGTCGCTCTGCGCCAGCCTGCACTCCCACTCCACATCCGCTGCTTTCTCTAAACGGACTTCATTAGCCGGGGCCCCGCGCTGGGAGGGGGGGGGGTGTCAGGCGGTGGCTGTCGGCACGAATGGCCCCCCAGTGAGGCCCGCACATGACGCCGCTGTCTCTGTGAACCCGGCCACGGCTGCTCACCACTCTCACTCCCTACAAGCCCCCGGTCACTGCCACGAGACGGATCGAGCGTGGTCAGAGAGACCCTGGTCTCAGCTCTGAAGCTGGACACTAAATATTATATGTTGAAAATTTTCAATCATAGTTGCGGAGCACCCAAGGTGCAAACATTGATAACGTAGAGTGGTGACAGACTAAGAGCACCTGTGTTTGTACAGCTAAGGGAACCAACGTAGTTTATTGAACGAAGAAATGTGACAGGAACTTGGTAAGAGAGACTATTTACTGTTTTATTTTCTATTTGTATTTTATCAGGTAAGGCCCACTGGACTATATAGTTACTTTTCATAGGCGACCTGGACACAAATCATAGCTCAACGAAGTGGCTTATCACGTGGAAATGAATTTCAGCCAAATACTATAAACGCGTGTTTCTAAATGTGGAGGGAAAAACGGGAGGACCCGGAGAAAAATACACACGACCACGGGGAGAGAGAGAGACACGCAAACTTCGAATATACAGCAGGCATCAGGGTCGGGATCGAAACCATAAACCCTGCATACCAGGCGATAGAGTTAACATATCCTCGCCACCGTGATGATAGTGAGAGAGAGAAACGCAAACTTCGAATATGCAGCAGGCGTCAGGGTCGGGATCGAAACCATGAACCCTGCATACCAGGCGATAGAGTTAACATATCCTCGCCACCGTGATGATAGTGAGAGAGAAAAACGCAAACTTCGAATATGCAGCAGGCGTCAGGGTCGGGATCGAACCCATGGACCCTGCATACCGTGGCCCATGCAGTCGGTAGCGGGGGTAGGTGAGATGTGGTTCCTACGGCGTGGCAGTCGAGCACTGCACGGAATGAGTGGAAACAAGGCGATAGAACGAGTCCTTGACATGCAGGGTAGAGGCGTCAGGGTGTGAAGTGCATAGCCAACATTAAGAAAAGTATTTACGGTAATCGCAGTGAAAGAGGTGACCAGGAAAGTGACTGAAACGACAGAATCTGGCGTCGATCGGCGGAATTGCCATTGGTCCACGCGACTCCCGGGAGGCGCGCTATGAACGAAGCATTCCACGCACGGACAGCCCTCAATTGCTTTCAAAATATTGAAACAAAAACGGCACGAAGAATGCGCGGCATTCCGAACGTGCGCGGTATTTTTAGAGTCGCCTTTAATCCTTTAATGCAAAAAAGCATCCGAGGTGCAGGGCGCAACCACAAGCCCATTACCGACTCGGGCAGCAGCAGAAAAAAAGTGCGCCTCTGTGCCGGGAAATCTTTTCCAACGATTGCACGCCCGAGCCCCACGCTCCAGCGCGCAATCTCCGCCGAACACTTCTCAGAATTTTCCGCTGCGTACGCCACTGTCAGCGCCTTCCTTCCTGCACTCGGATGCGATCGCGGATTGCTGCCGCCTTTTTTTGCACACAGACCAACCGCGAGCACATTTCTCAGTCAGCTCCAATTTTTTTTTCAATGCCCGTACGCACATAGCTTGCAACAGCAACAACATAAATTCAACGCAATCCCACCAAATTCCAGCACGAACCAATTCCTGCCAACACTCTCGGATATTCCAAGGAATACGGCAAAACCCCCAGGCAAATATTAAACCTTATTCACGACACAACTGGACAGTGGCGCCAGGACAAGTGGACTGGCGGACGAAGCTCCCTGGCCGTGGCAAACTGAAAAGCGCGCGTCAAGGTTTGTCAGCTCGAGGCCCCCCGCCAAAGCTCTGAGCCTGCGCGCCATGCAGACCCACATCTCGCCTCGACACAGAGGCATTGGGCCTCTGTGCGTCTATGTTATGTGTCTCTCTCTCTGTGTGTCTCTGAGTGGACTTGCCGATGACTGGTACCAGCGGTGTCAAGATCGGCCTCTGTGGAGGAGGCTCGTGAAGGACGCTACTGGGCAGTTGGAGGTAGTCGCCCTCCAACAACAACGGAGGGCGGAGGAGCGACGCTCAGAACAACGAGCGGAGCGCCGGGTGGCTGAAGCACAGTGAGTTGGCACAGTAGGGGGCACAGGTGGTGCATCAGCCAGTCATCTCAGTCAGTCGACCCGTGGCACCTGGGTCTGCCCCGTGATCTCCTGCCAGCGGGCGTTCGACACTTCACGTGGCCTCAAGGTGCACATAGCCTGGCACAAGCGTCGTGGTGACGTCACCGCCACTTAGTGGCGAATGGCGGTTGTTGTTGTCTCTGTGTTTTCTCTCTCTGCTTGCGTGTCTGTCTGTGTGTCTCCGTGTCCGTGTTTTGTCTCACTCTCTCAAATTTAGTTCTACCTGATGACAGTTGCCTATGCTGAAATCGAAACGTCGTATTCTATTATTTTATTTATTTCATTTCTACGTGACTTTACCGAAAGAACCAAAGAGTAATAATTGCAGTCACGAAAGCTTCAAATCTTTAACAGACTGTTGGAACAAGTGCTGTTCATGAGCACCCATGAAGGCCGGCACGGCGCACGAAGGGGATGCGTGTCCAACAACCACGCCGATCCGCCTTTGTCTACCTGGTGTTGAAGTTACACATCGCGCTAGGTACTCATTTGAGGCTGAGTCGACGTAGGCGAGGCCCAGCTCCGGTTCAGATAATCGCAGCTGGTATTGGTGTCCGTGAGCGGGAATCGAACTCGGGTCTCCGGGTTCGCAGCGTGGCGTCCTAACCTCTAACAAAAGCATGAGCAATCGGAGCATCAACAACAGCCAACACCAACAGCAGTGTCTTAACGGCGTGGGCTATCGCTGCATCCCTCGCGGCTCTGGAAGGTCGAAGCGGCTCTGACCCCTGACCCCGTGGCGCTCTGTGGCCACGTGCTCTTGCGTCACCCTCGTCCGCCTCGTGCGGGCGTCGTTGTTGACACTGCGATACGGGCCGCGCGAAAGTCACAAAAGAAAAAAAAAACATCTGCTGGATCAGGAGGCTCATCGCGGTGGCTAGGAGATGTTAACTCTCTCGCCTGGTATGCAGGAGGTCGTGGGATCGATCCCGACCCTGACACTTGCTGTATATTTGGAGTTTGCGTGTTCTCCCCGTGGTCGCGTGGATTTTTCTCCGGGTCCTCCGGGTTTTCCCTCCATATTAAGAATGAACGTGCGTGTAGAGTATTTGGCTGCTATAAATTTCCCCATGATGCACCGCTTCGTGTGTGGCCCGGTCGCTTCTGTAAAACGAGGTAGCTCGATGGGCCTTACCTGATGAAATAAAAAATAGTTTCGTTTTTGTTTATGCGTGAGAGCGCGTGTGTTGTTGCTGTCAAAGTAAGCGACGATGAGAACGGGAATTAAGCGAGCTGCGTGTGTTCTACACGGTCCCGCGCAGCGCGTCGTCACCGTGATCTCCGCATTATAAACAGACGCTTCGGAAAGTGAGAACAACAAATACATAGACGCACGCACCTACCGGGGTATTAGCCGCAAACCGCCAACTTTTGGTTACGAATCCAAGGGTTGGAGAAGGGGCGGGGGGGGGCGAGGGGGGGTGTAGCATTGTCGAACAACACTCACCTTCATTTCATGAGTAACGTCATGAACGGATACAAAAGACCTCACGATGACCAATGGGATGCGAGGGTAACGATGGCGTCTTGCAAGGAGAGCGCGGCCGATGCGATCGTCCCCAGCCACTTCGGCTCTCCTCCTCTTACACCCCCCCACAGCTTAAGGAGTCGTGGGTCCAGCGCTCGGCGGACAGGGCCAACTGACCAGACCCGAGAAGCCGAACGAGGAGAAGAACAATTATCGCCAAGGCAGCCGTGAAGCCGCTGCAAGACAAGGGAGAGGGGACAGAGACGTCATTGAACTCCCTTCGCACGGCGCGTAGCCAACCGTGCTGATCGGAGGTCATGTCACACGGGGTCCCCATCGTCTCCACAAAAAGACGCGAGGGAGCGGAGTCATTCTCGATCGTGTCGCGCACTCTCTCTCTCTCTCTCGGCTTCCATCTCAACGGCGCAACGCTCCGAGGCGTCCTCGCTCACTGGGTTCACAATTTACTTGCGTAAAAGAAAATTGTCCCCCCTCCAGAGTAAATTCTATTTATTTGAGAGAGAAAAAATAGTCGAAAATGAGTTGGAGATGGATCAAACATGTATGCAGCCTGTAATAAAATGTCTTGAGTGTAGGCCAGAATAATATTTTTACAAGTTTTCGAATTTTTATTTTAAATGTCAATGCAGCGAATGAGAATAGAAATGCGTTTATGTTGAATTGGACATAGACATTAAAACGAGCGCTGGTGAGCACACAAACACGCAGGGAAGTGGCCTGTTCGCAATTACATCGAGAGGAGGAGAGAGCAGCAGCTGGACCAGGGAACAAACACCCATCATCATCATCACCATTATCACTATCATCACCACCATCGCCATCACTATCATCATCACCATAATCATCACTATCACCATTACCATCATCATAACTATCATCACCATCATCATCCCCATCATCATCTCCATCATCAATATCAACATCACTATCATCACCACCATCGCCATCACTATCATCATCACTATCATCACCATCATCACCATCATCATCACCATCATTATCACTATCATCACCATCATCATCACCACCATCGCCATCACTATCATCATCATAATCATCATCATTTCCATCGTCCTCATCACCATCATCACCATCACCGTCATAATATAAATCACGTGGGCCGTTAAGAAAAGAGGGTGGGCCTGGAGAGGACACATCATGGCTCGAGTGATGTGTCACCACATCACGGTGACGACTGAGCGAGACTGGTGATGACACAGCAGACATAGCAGCGTGAGACGGAGCGATAAGCTCAGCTCACGTGTGTGAGAGCGAAACGTCTTGTGGCATCGTAGAGCCGTGTGGCTCCGCTATTGATACGACCGTGGCTTACGACGACGAAGTAAATGACATCGACATGATGTAATGTTTTCCCCATCGCTGAAGGGAAAGGCAGCGGTGCGCTCCGTGCTGCGGCGCGAGGCATCGATGACCCCCGCCTCTCCGCCTCTACCGGAACGCCACCTGCGAGAGCCTCGCGTGGGGAGCCACAGTGCGGGGGGGGGGGGGGCTCTGTTCGCTTCACTGATTTACGGCGGTGAGCCCACGGTAATCTACGCTCGCACGCTCGCCCCTCCATCCACTCTCGAGTCGCGATAAAACGAATCCCCTGCAGGAGAAGAGGGGGGGCGACGAGACGAAGGCGCGCGACCGACGGCCTCGTCTCCCCTCGCCCGGCTGCTCGGTGGTCGAACGGCAGAGCGTGAATGGACAACGCGTGACGCCGCCGTGGACAGCGACGACAGTCGTTGTTGAACAGGGACAGTCGTTGTGACGCAGCAGAAGAAATACCTCTCCGCTTTATTCGCAACGGAGTTTATCCGCCCCGCGTCACGCGTGCTGATTAATGCTTCGTTTACTCAGCAGCGTCATCAGTCAACTGAGACTACGGGCAATTTCGTTAGGGGGGGGGGCTTTCTTCCAGAGAAGATGTGGCCCGCGGACACGAATACGGGGAATTGAGAAGCAACCGCAGAGCAAGAGAATTGGATGTAAGAGATGAAGCCATTAACCCTTACGCTGTTTGTGAATGCCTCTCCATGCCACGTTGGTCATGTGCGTTGTTTGACCATACTTCACCATGCTGGTTCAGTGCGGGTTGGTGAAGAGGGGGGTCACCCGTAACCGGTTCAATGGTTATCACTCGCCACCGACGTGAGTTGAACTCAGCTCGCCGGGTTCAGAGCGCGGAGAACTCAACTCTGCACGTGAATCCTCACGTTGTGACACACCAAGAGTTGATTTGCTCCACGGATGATGATCCCGTTTAGCCAGTTGCCCGGCTATGGTACACGGGAGACGCGTGGTGCTGCGTGACCACAGCAGCAGCAGCAACAACAAACATTAAATACACGACAACATCGACATTGCAGAGAAATTAGTGCAGCCGGGTCCTGAACTAATTCGCAGAGGAGGAATTCAACGGTCGTAAACAAAACGCACGCGAATCGAGAGAGAGAGTGAAAAATTAACTCAGTGCAAATGTAATATGAAGACAATAAAAAACAACGTTATGAAATAAATGTGATGGGTCGATGAGGCCGAGTAAAGAGGTGGACGCATTGCCACGTTTGGTCTGTGTGCATGTGTGCGTTGAACTTATTTGGTACCGCACGTAGCCAACCGTGCTTATCGGAGGTGCAGGGGAAGGACAACATAACAGTTCTAAAGAACTTCACTTTCAATCCAGCTGATTTAAAAGTGCACAGCTCCAGTGGCTTCCTAATATCGGAAGGAAGAGCGTTCCAGACGGCCGCAGAAGCGCATCTGAAAGCGCAGCCCGATGCAGTGGCCGTCCTATTTGTACGACGGCCAGCAGCCAAACGCCGCTTCTGCTGCTGCTGCGAGAATGACCGGCGTACGCTCGTGATGGTTTATGCTCGTTGAGCACAAACGTTGAAGGGACGCGAGACGTAGAGGAGCAGCAGCGAACTCGACTCGCTTTCGCCACTGCTGGCAGAAGAGCCTCCGACACGAGGTGTGTGCTCTTTCTCTCTCTCTCGACAGAGAGACTCAAAGAGAGATAGCGCGCCTCTAGAGAGAGGGTATTTGGCCAACTGCTTTATCCTCGCTGGCAAGAACGTCTGCGAGGAGGTGGGAGAAGCTGTCCCCCCCCCCGCTACCCCCAACTCCCAGCCCCCCCCCACAGCCCCCCCCCCCCTCCCACTTCAAGACCGTATTTGTTTTTACTCCAAACAGTCTTGCGGTTGAATAAACAGCGGTCGAAATCGAACAGGGAAGTGAAGTGTGAGAGGCGGTGAGGTGGGCGGCCACCCCACCTCGCTAGTTTCCGTGGGCAATCCATCGCTGCTGCTCCCGCCTGACGCCGTGACATCGCCTAACGAGGCGCCCGAGACAAAAATACGTGGACACGAAAGGGAAAGGTTAATTGGGCGGCGTCGGCGGTGGTAGTGACGATACGAGGAATGAATGAGGCGTTTAGAGACAGCAGGCGGAGCTTTCAGCTCCCTGGGCCGGCCCGGACACGAGTCCATCGGTGGAGTTGCGGGAGAGGAAAGGAGAGAGAGAGTGTGTGAGGGTGATTGGGCCTGCTGGAGTTGTGGGAGAGGCAAGGGGAGAGTGTGTGGGTGATTGGGCCTGCTGGTGTTGTGGGAGAGGCAAGGGGAGAGTGTGTGGGTTATTGGGCCTGCTGGTATTATGGGACAGTGTGTGGGTGATTGGGCCTGCTGGGGTTGTGGGAGAGGCAAGGGGAGAGTGTGTGGGTGATTGGGCCTGCTGGACTTGTGGGAAAGGTAAGGGGAGAGTGTGTGGGTGATTGGGCCTGCTGGTGTTGTAGGTGAGGCAATGGGAGAGTGTGTGGGTGATTGGGCCTGCTGGAGTTGTGGGAGAGGCAAGGAGAGAGTGTGTGGGTTATTGGGCCTGCTGGTATTATGGGAGAATGTGTGGGTGATTGGGCCTGCTGGAGTTGTGGGAGAGGCAAGGGGAGAGTGTGTGGGTGATTGGGCCTGCTGGGGTTGTGGGAGAGGTAAGGGGAGCCAGTGAGGAGTCTGTGGTTGGGAAAACAGAGTGGATCCCACCGTCAGTCCACATGGTGGTATGTGCGTAGGTATGTTGAACTTCTGTCGCAACCTCCGTAACCAACCGTGCTAATCAGAGGTGCGGGAAATCGATATTGTGCGGGAGGATCTATATTGTCCACCCCCTGATTTCATCCTCGACCTTCTCCATCCAGTGGAACCATCTCCCTGGTCCTGGCGATTCTGTTGACGGTGGTGAGACGACAAATAATCCTGCGAATGTGATGGTTAGTGCTGGCGAGTGAGAGTGCACAAGGGGTGAGCTGACTCCGACTCCCGGTCACAAGGTACGAGAGCATCGTTAGCCAAGGCACACGAGGAGTACATGAGATGCGTGGTGGTGGAGGGGGAGAAATACAGAGGCAGTGGCACAGCTACCGAGTGCGTAACTGCGCCAGGACACCACGGGCCGGAAAACCCCAGACACCGGGCTACGAAGGTGATGTGGGAGAGCGGTGGAAACCTGCACGGGTCGGCCCCCCATTCAACGCCTTGCACCAGAACCGAATGATGAGCCACGACGTCGCGTCACTGGGCATTGGAGAGGAGCGGCGGTAGAGGCTGCGAGGGAGATGTGAGAGAGGGGTTGGAGGAGGTAGGGCCATCATAGGAAGCCCCGCGAAGCCTGGGCCTCGAGCCGTGGACAACGCGTCGGGGGTTCAAAAACGAAACCTGCCATCCGAAAGTGACGGTTTCTTTGTAAAATTTAAGTTCAATCATCCCGAACGAATTGCTTGTCTGCTGATTCACGGGGGAAGCGCTCATCCCGCGTGTCTCAGGGCACAGAGCTCGCGTTGTTGGGGGAGGCGGGGGTGGGGGGTAGGTGGAAGGGGGTGATGGAACGCTTCGGGCCGATCGTTTATAAAAGGAATCCCCGATACGCGCTGCTGAGATGACGCAGAGAGAACAAGGGATCAATGCAGGCGGCCGTACATCACGACTCAATACGATGGCTCGCGTGATGAGACGACTCCTCGAACTCGGAGCCGTCGCGGCGTGAGCGCGAGGACACCACCACCACCCCCCGCCCCCTCGGCAACTGGAGACCGCTCGGCTGAAAAATTCTGCCTCGAAAAAAAGTATCGATTTCATTGATGAAGAGTAACGACGACGAGAATTGCCCGTGAAATTCTCTTCGCGCGAGAGCAATTTTTTTTCATTTGTTGGTACAGATATCGATATTTGTTCCCCTCGTCGCCAATGCGTGGGATTTATCTTAGTTGGTGCCTCTGGCGGTTTGGCGTGAATATTTAGCATCTTTATTTGCTGTTGTTATCGAATGAAAGCGAGGCAGGGGTTGTGAGTCTGGCGGCCGTGCCGTGGATTTGACGGCGGAGACATCGGGCAGACAGCAAAGCCTGGGCACGGTGATGTGCCACCGACTCGTGGTGCACACCGCACCAACACCACCCTTAGGGCACATCACTCCACCGCCAAGTTCACACCACACCAGCACTTAGTTCACAACACCCACCATCAAGTCATACCACCAAGTCACATCACACCGGCACTTAGTTCACACCACACCATCGCCAAATCACACCACACCGGCACTTAGTTCACACCACACCATCGCCAACTCACACCAGCACTTAGATCACACCACACCATCACCAAGTCACACCACACCAGCACTTAGTTCACACCACAGCATCGCCAAGTCACACCACACCAGCACTTAGTTCACACCACACCATCGCCAAGTCACACCACACCACCACTAAGTTCCACCGTAAAAATGACTAAACTCCTCTGCCCAGCAGCGCCAGGCCTCTGCATCGTGTAAATGAAATCGCATCGACTCAGTGGCCCTTTGTACAACAGGGGGCTAGAGACGGGGGGGGGGGGGAACTGACGACATCTCAACCCCCCCCCCTCCCTCAGCATATTTAACGAGGTGACATTAATGGGCACCCCCACGAGGAGGCTGGCGATGGCTCGGGGTGAAGGGAGGAGGTTTCCCGATGGAAGAAAGAACGACGGCCGCACGCACGCTTCCATGTCGTCGGTGTCGATTACGGCCCCTGCCGTGACCCCGTCACCACAGAGCAAGGAACCACCCATTAACACGTGACCCATTACACTCATTACAGCCACTCATCTCACTCGTTACGGACACTCACTCGTTACAGACACCGAGCACGGAGGCGCTCATCGCAGCCGCACTCGTCACAACCACAGTCATCACAGCCGCACTCGTCACAACCACAGTCATCGCAGCCGCACTCGTCACAACCACAGTCATCGCAGCCGCACTCGTCACAACCACAGTCATCGCAGCCGCACTCGTCACAACCACAGTCATCGCAGCCGCACTCGTCACAACCACAGCCATCGCAGCCGCACTCGTCACAACCACAGTCATCGCAGCCGCACTCGTCACAACCACAGTCATCGCAGCCGCACTCGTCACAACCACAGTCATCGCAGCCGCACTCGTCACAACCACAGTCATCGCAGCCGCACTCGTCACAACCACAGTCATCGCAGCCGCACTCGTCACAACCACAGTCATCGCAGCCGCACTCGTCACAACCACAGTCATCGCAGCCGCACTCGTCACAACCACAGCCATCGCAGCCGCACTCGTCACAACCACAGTCATCGCAGCCACACTCGTCACGACCGCAGTCATCGCAGCTGCACTCGTCACAACCACAGTCATCACAGCCGCACTCGTCACAATCACAGTCATTGCAGCCGCAGTCATCACGACGGCCACTAATCACGTCCTTGTGAAGGCTTGCCACGCGGCATGGCGCCTTGGTCGCTGTTGTTATTTACTGGGATCAACACCTCTGATTTTAACAAAATATGGACGTGACTCTGGCGCTAGAGTCTCGTCTTTTAAAAGTCACACTCCCTGGTGAAGAGGCGTGCTTGTGATGGCGCACGTGCTATGAGTGGCAGTCATGAGCGTGACGAGCGGTTGAGTGATTAGTGATGAGTGTAATGGGCCAATTATAGAGATGGAGCGGTGCCGAGGAGATGCATCTGAGCCACGCGTTGCCCATACTAAATCGTGCGCGGAAAAGTCCATTGTTGTAGTATACTATGCTCCAAGGTCTATGCCTCCCTGCCTTCACCAACACGCGAATAACAACATCCCCTATGACCCCCACGCCGTGGGAAGGCCCACATCCAGCACTGTTATCATTCCCCCGCACCTACGATTGAAACAATTGGCTACGTATGGTGCGAAATAAGTTCAACATAACATACGCTGGAATGACAAGGGGGGGGGGGAGGGGTTGTACACGGCTCAGAGCGCACGTGTCGCGCGTGAGATCGTGTCCGATTAGCACAGTTGGCTGCGTACGATGCGAAACAAGTTCAACATGCGCGTGAACTTGAGCACAGTTAGGAGTCGGGTTCCAGCAGCATGGGGGAGGCGGGCGGGGGGGGAAGGTCAGTGGAACTGGCTGATGAATGTGGCGTCTAACCCAGACACGGCTCCCCAACTCAACTCAAACCGTTTTCCCGATCATTTAACCGAGAGATCAAAGCGAACCGACCCACGCGCGAGCGCGCCCGTCGCCCTCCAACCAATGTTCAACAAATGGCGGGCAGGGAGAGAGAGAAAAACAAACCCCGTCGCAAACGTCGAGGCACCGAGTCGTGCGGGAGACACCGTGGCCCACTTAATTTGAGTTCGGTCCAAATAATAAGCAACACTTGCCATGTGTGCGTGTGTGTGGTAGTGCAGCGGTTAGCGCTGCGCAGAGCTCTTAACCCCGGCGACTCGTATGTGCGTATGTTTAACTTCTTTCGCACCGTACGTGGCCAACCGCGCTAAGCCGATTTAGAATTCCCACTCACGACCCCAACGGCGGGGGATATTATTTGAACTCGTCCTAGGCCTCTGCCCTAGGGACGCCTCAGCCTCACATGAGCAGCTGGTGCGGTGTGTGAATGTAGTGACTCAACTCGGAGCCAGTTAGACTTGGAGGCACTTCTTTAATTTCACAAGCACCATCGGGATAACACTCCCTACGTGGGTGCACACTATTATTATTATTACTAAGACCGTCTATTGTGGGTGGCACTACTTAGTTAGAACAGTTGGTAGGCCGTCTGACGGGCAGCGCCCCATGATGGTGAAGACGAAGACGAAGAGATGGTGACGACGAGGAGATTGTGACTACGATGATCTTGAGCAGAACGACGGGGATCCCACTTTCAGCGACACCCACGAGGTCCCTCGCTCCGCCCCGGCCACGCCCCCCTTCTGGAACCTACCAGCGGGTTCCCGGGGCTTCCCGATGGGCCCCCTCTGTGACCTTTCCCCTTTAGATGTCCCCCTCTCGTGTCTATCGTGGCCTGCTGACGTGAGTACTGCCGTACACCGCAGTTCCACTTTGTCGCCAGCAGCCGGCGCGATACCACTACATAAACATTAGCACTGGGGAGACAAAGGCGGTCGGGCGTGGTTTCGGCCACTCTACACGTACGCTGTGCCCAAACCTTCACAGATACTCGTTAACAGCACTTTCCCCGACAGTCTGTTAAAGGTTATACGCGGCAGCTTTGTCTTTGTAGCGGCAAAGATGGTCCTCATCACTTTAACTCTGTCCGTAGCAAGCGGCGCCACCAACTCAGCGGTTTTGTCGCCGGATCGAGTAATTCCCGGGGTTTCCCTAGAGACGTCTAAGATGCATGCTCAAGTGACAAACCGAGCCACTTTCCGGGGGGTGAGGACATACCCCGACTTAGGAGCGATTCCAGACAATGTTTGTATTCAGGATCATGTAAGCCTGGCTCTGGTGAGACACCGAATGTTAAACCCTGCCCAGAGATTGCTCGCGTTGAACCGATGCTACTGAGATCACACGCATTCCCATTTCGCCGTGTGGCTGATGGAATGTGAAAAAAAACAATTTGTACGCCTCCAAAAAACATTTCTTTTTTTCTCATGTGGAGGGACATCTACGTGAAGGACGCGTAGTGGCTATTTATTTATTGTGTTACTTAAATCCTCCCCAACGATGCTAAGGTTTGTTCATCATAAGTACAATACTTGGCAAGGTATCGAGCTGACATCATGATTGCAGGTGCGTATTAAGGACCCTCGTATCCGTGCACTGTGTGGGGTACTTAGCGAATTGCCTATTGACATTATTGACGACTTAAAAGGTCCAACGACTCGTCAAGGGTGGCTCGGCGAGGCCGCTGCACCAAAGAGCGGTGCTGACGTCACACGAGACGTGCTGACGTCACAATGCAACGCCAACGACGCGCGACCTGCTCTGAGCACATGGTGGGGACGCGGGAAAGTCGAAGTTCGCTGCTTTAAGAAAGTAATTAACACGATAGCGAGTGTCACAACTGACAACCGAAAGGAAAACGAAATCAATATCAGTATATATTCTTCCGAGGCTCCATGTCTGCTCGCAAAAGCACGAAGTGTGGTCGTGCCGGGAAGCAAAGGGAAGCGTAGAGGGCCGGCACTTTGGAGAGCAGCGCTTCTGGAAAAATCATCGGTCTCTGTGCCTCTAATGGGAGACGGCCGCGCAAAGCGGCTGATTATTTTCAACACTCTCCGCGCGCAGCTATAAAGTTACAAAGGCCTCGTCCTTTGGGGGGGGGGGTGGATGCGGCGGGGGGAGGGCAGAAATAGAGAGAGAGTGCGGGGGGCTCGTGGGGCTGGCATGGCGAGATGAAGCGAGCGGCTCGCCGCTGCTGCTGCTGCTGCGTCTCGATGCGTGGATCGTTCGCGGCGCAGCTGCTGAGCGGATCTCGAGACGCGCTGTTCGCTGCCACGATGTCCGACGTTTCGCTCCACGCGCTGTGATGCTTCCTTACCTGCCTTCACCAACATGCACCGGCGGGGTCAAATAACAACATCACCCACGACCCCAAATATTTTGATTCTGAATTCAGTTCCAGAAGAAGGTGGAACGAATCGTTGGGATACCATGAGCAACACACATCGGGAGAGCTAACGCGACATCGTCCTGCTCATCTGCATCATCCTTCTCCTCTCATTCTGCACCGCCCCCGCCCCCCCCCCCCCCCCCCCCCACCATGAAGTGGCCCATCTCTGCAGAGTATAAAGAAGCACGGGTGAGAAATGCCATTTGGCAAGTAACGAAATTAACATTTCCATATGCAGCGTGACTCAGCCTCGCTTGCTGTTGAGCGAGACACCCACTTCAATTCATTCTTGCTGACGCCAGCGGCCGATGATAACACTGGGGACATTTTGCAAAATGTTCACGGGTAATCGTTCTTGTCTTCTTCTTTTTTGTTGTTGCTCGGAGAACACGCACGCGCTAAAACCATGCACGCGCGCCAAAACCCACATACGCGCGCCCGTTTTTGGCCAAACCGTGCGCGGTGGCTCTCTGCTCACCACCCCAGCGCACCGCATCACACATCTCGGTGCAATAGTCGTGCCTTTCAAGCCGAGCCAAAGCTTGTTTTTGCTTACATAAAGATGGCGCTTTTCTGGCACGAATCTGCCACTGAATGCACCATCATCACATTAATGCACATAAAGATAGACAATTATTTATATACAATGAGAAGAAATATACTTATATAATATCTGCAGTTGTTGAAAATGTAAAAACAGTGTGTACCACTTCCAAGGAGCTAATGAACATGGTGTAACAATCCCGGCGCTAAACGTCTGGCTTAGTCCATGAAATATTTAATGACTCGAAGGCCGAGGAAAGCTTGCACTGCATAACAATGGAATAATTGATCTCAGGATTTAAAAAAATGTTATGCATTTATAACTAGCTGTACCGAGGAACGTGCAAACATTCGCGAAAATTCTGCAGGAATATATTTTTCGCTGCCCTATTCCAATATTTAGTTTAAGTGGCTTTAGCGGTGGGCGTTTAATTTCTGTGAAGGCCGTCGAGGCGCCTGAGCCACGCTTGTTTATTTATATTCCTCGGTCACCACCGCAGGCCCGGCAGGCTCACCGTCGCGTTCACACCGATGGAATGTTCCAGGCCCACAGAGTCGATGGATGGCCCACTGTGCTCCGAGGGGCGCTTCAGTTTCCATGGAAGGAGTCTGGCAGTACTCAGAGTTTGGCCGAATAATTGATCTTTAGTCCAGATTCAGAAAGTCTTTGGGGGGGGGTGGGTGGGGGAGGGGGTTGGAGTGAGGGCGGGTGGAGTTAACGAGGATCGAGACCGAATGTGTGCCACCACGACCCAGCGTGTGGCCCCCCAAACGCCCCGAGCTCACATTGCCCCCTGGGTTCCCATGGGGAAGGAGGAGGCGACATAATCTGCACCTGCGATTATCACGGTTGGCTTACGTAGTTCAACAACATACATCACTCAACTCGCCGCTTCTCACGTTCTCTGCCCAAGGGCAGGTCCATGGCTGATGATCTCTCCATCCCATCATAACCCGCTCGCCCCCTCCGCCTCCCACGTCACATCGCCACACTCCACACTCGTGTTTTAGAGCCGTGCCGAGAGAAGGGCGGTAGTTGCCTTGCTCAGAAGTCGTTGTTTTAAAGGTGACACCGTCACCAGATGTAGGTTAACGTCGCGCTCGGCGCTCAACTTCTTTTATTCCAGTAAGTTAAACAACCGAAGGATTTCACAATTGGAATGACAGCTGTGTTTGGATGAAATCCATCACGCGCCGTAGCTCACTTGAACCTAAAATCTCATTCACTGCTCCTTCCAGGCGGCTAGACAACACAACGCAATGATTGTGCCGTTTATTTTAACAAGCAAAGCCTCACTGAGTCTCAGGACTGTTTTTTTCTTCGAAATGTTTGTCCAATTAGAGTAATGAAAGTTTGGCTAACGGGAGAAAACGAGATCACCCAGGGCAAGCGCACGCATAGTGAGGGCATTCAATACATTTGGTGTGTAGTACTGGCAAGTGCTGGCGACTTCGCAGCTCGAAGGGAATGTGGAGATTCACACATTTATTTTTATATTGTTTAGAATTATTCTTTTAATGTGAGCCTTGAGATCGTGTAAGTGTATGCGAGTCTGCGGCTCTCTGTGTAGGAACAAGAGTAGATGTGGGTTAAGGAAATGCGACCAGCCGACCGCACAATGCGATCAATTGCCCTTCTGGCAGAGAGGCAGTCGCGGGCGATCACCGCCTGCAGGGCGCCGGCTGCTCCATGCGGTGGACGATTGGCGCGTGCACTGTCGCGCGCGCGCGCGCGTGCATCGCGAGACTCGATGGCGCACGGAGAGGCCGCGCCGCTGCTTGGACCCTCGGGAGCCTCTGACGCGGCCGCCGTGACAGACCGCGCGTTTGTCCGCCACGAGGGCGGCAACGGTGAAAGCCACTCGTGCGCGGTATTCCGACAGACGTCAAGGGTCGATTCCGAGCCGCCACCGTCACCACTACCGTCACCACCGACCACCACCTGGCCAGCAGACACTTCGAACTGCAGAAGAGCCCACGGACACTGGCGCTGGATGGACGATGCACACAATTTGAGCAGATGTTGAAAGTCAAGTGGGATTTGTGCCTGGTTAGTTTTTGAATGGGTAACCACCGCCCGTGCTTGGGACATGTTGTAGGTGTGGGGCTGCGAGGTGTGGCCAGGAGGTGGCAGGGCTGAGTGTCACCCCCCCCCCTCCCCCGACCCCCCTGGCATGAGTGGAGGGGTCCCTCCGTTGGCCACCCGCACAAAGCCAAACGGCCATGAATGGAGGTGGCCTACCCTGTCAATGCAGGACCCTCCTGAAAAATAAATATATCTTCGGGGCCAGTGATGCGCTCTTTGGAAACATTTGTAACAATAAGAATGATTACCTCTGTGCAATATGGTTTGTATTCGTAGATATTGCATTTCAATACGATGTACAAACTAGTGGGACGCGCGTTACGGTGAGCAGGAGGTGCTTATGTAACGGGATAACTTGCTCGAAAATACAGCCGTAGGGAGAGTAGAAGGTGAGTGTCCTCAGATTGAATTAGGACAGAGGCAGGGAGCCAACAGCATGGATGGACGGGGCGTAGGGACATCAAGAGCACAGATCCAGCAACATGAAGAGAGCGACGTCCCACTGGGTGGAGGTTGACTCGAGGAGTAGGCGGATGTTATCAATTGCTTCAATAGCGACCACGTGAATGGGACTACAGCGAGATAACAGGGGAGAGGTAAGCGCTCGCGATCTAACCCAAAACACCTCTATTGCGGATGATATTGGTCGCGAAAGCCTATACGTGTTAAACTGACTGGCGAGTGTATGGTCGGATCTCTCAGTCAGCAAGTGCGATCTTGTCAATAATCTTGCACTGGATTGGGCGTTAATTAAAAAATTGGGATATTTGGGTGATGCAAGTTTAAGCTGCCATCACGCGAGTCGAGGAAGGGCCCACTCGCTCGGTTCGCGAACCCGGTGCCAGCTCGCTATTAAAGCGGCCGTGGGAACGCAACAGGGAGGAGGCATAAACCACTTGGACAGCAGCCCGGAGCTTAACGACGTAATTTTTTAATGAGACAGCACTGATTGTGAAGGACCGCTAATAGCTCTCCGCAGCCGCATGCTCCGGCTAGATGCGTTATTGGGCTAGCCACTCAAGGAGCGGGGAGGGAGAGACGCCGGACGAGCAGCTCGGCGTCGCTCGCAACTCCTCGTTGTGTGACCCAGGAGCTGACGAGGCTCCCGGCACGTCGGACGCGAAACGTCGGACATCATGCCCAACATCGCGCGTTACGACCGTAGCACAAACCCACCGCACGCATTAATCTGTACGTCGATTACAAAACAGAAAGCGGTGCAGTCGTAATTCCAACTATTCGCGCTCGATAATGTGTCAGCGTCAGGCCACTGCTGCAGGGCTCCCCGTGGCGACTCGGTGAAGGGGTTCGTTCTAACATACTTCGCCACTTTGGTCAATGCAAGTTGGTGATGGGGAAGGCCACCGAGAGAGGGGCAGGTAGGCCTGGCGCAGAGTTTACACGCCACTGATATTAGCAGCAGCTGGGAGTTAAGTTTGTTTGGCTAGTCGCGCTTTCAGATGCCCTGCTGGGGCCGTCTGAAACGCTCTACCTCCCGATATTAGGTAACCACTAGGGCTATGCACTTTTAAATCTAAATTGAAAGAAGTTCAACACCCATACAAGTTCAGGTACTTGCTGGGTGTCAGTGCAGCGTGCTAACCACTGCGCCTCCGCTCCCTCTGCCCTAATGATCAACACGAGTCTAATAAATCACATCTTGTCATGGTCTACGACTTCCCCGCACAACGCCATGCTTTCCGATAAACCGAAGCAGGGGATTCGTGGGTCCCCTGCGTGTGGACGGTGTACAAGGGGGTTGTGCTCAGCATCAACGGAACAAAAAATAATACCACGTGCTGCAATGATGCCGACGAGGCCCCCTCTTGCTTTTAAACCCCAGAAAGATCAACAACACAAAAACACTCCCCATTTCCCGACAGGAGCCCGAGTGTTTTCATGGCCCTACCTCTGACCGCTGCCCGGCACGGGGTTGTCCGTCTGAGAGGCGCCAAGTCGCGCCCACGAAAATATCCACCGACTCCCGTGATGGCAACAACTCGAGCAAAGCTCCCCTCTCGGTGTGTGTCATCAACTCCAGGGCTCACGGGAGGTCTGCGCGAGGTAGGGACCTGCGACGAGGAGCTTACAGACGCGGGCGATGCCGTAAGGGGCTTCAGGGTCCTGTGGGGGTGAGGTCTTTGAATTTTAGGGCGACAAAAAAAATGTATCTAACAGACTGCTTTTTAGTGCTTGAAATGTAATGATGTAGCCTTTGTGATAGCTTCTGCGGGTTATTTGATTATTGAAGCCACAGCATCGCTGTGTACTAACTGAAAATAATGCGCGAAATTTTGAACGGTTTTGTTGGTTTTAACTGTGATTCAGGTTGGAGATGCGTGAACCACATTAAAAAATAATAGTTCCTGAAGTAACCACGGTGAATAACAATGGGACGTTTCGGCATCGTAGGGCGTGGGTGGTGGAAAAATTCACTGAATATATAAACAGCCATCCCCGCAAAAGAAAACAATTTCAGCCCTGAACCCCTATTATACTTACTCCGGCACTGCCAGCGATCACGTGTGTGTAATACACGTGATCTCTGAACCACCCGTTTACAAAGACGAGCGGTGAGTGCTTCAGTGTTGAGATTCACCTCGATAAATAATGGCCAAGGGCAGGAAATTGACGAGATACCACGAGTTGATTTATTTGCCCCGGAACTTGTAAACACACACACACACACGTCTCCACTACTCATTAATATAACGTCTCAAAGGGCCGCTAATGTGTTTACTGGCGACATTTTAATTTGAAAAAATAATCTCTCCTTGCACTTAGAAAGCCCTAACTGAGGACTTTCAAATGTTCGTCTGCTCTGAAGAGATACATTTGTTTTGATAAGAGGACGAACGACGCTTCTGATAAGTGCTGCGGTGATATTGGCTGACTCAACCGCGGCTGTGAGAGAAATAAAAAATAAACAGTCGCGATTTCAAACCCCCCCCCCCCCCTCTCCACCACCACCACTACCAACCTCAGCTGTAAAAACAGTGGTTCTGGCATGACAACAAACGCAGGCAGGGTTCAAATATATATGCAGGCTAAACCGCACGCGCACACACACACAGGGGCCGCAGAGTATGGCTCGGAGCGCACGAGATGTGACGTCTTGTACAACACAACACGCACGCGCGCGCGCGCACTACGCTACGGAAAATGGCAACTTGACTTTGATCCTGCGGCTGCTGTTGACATCAATAAAAAACGAATAAACGATGCAATCATTCATCAATTAATCAATGGAAGAAAAATATAAATAAAACAGGCATATCAGTTCAAGAGAGAGGCGACAAATGGCTCTGTATAACAGTTAGTGTGGTTTTTTTCAAGGGGGGCTCGGTAGTTTGGGCATCCGAGGGTTCGGCCGGCACTGCTGAGAACCCTAGGTTCAACTCTGGGCTTTAGCCAGTAAACAAAAAATACTCCCGTCACGTAGAATTCGGTCACGCGCTTACTTCAGCCAAATTCCAGCTATGGGTATTCAAATACCAGCGTGGTCGTAATGCGACGAATAATTAATTACATCTGCAGCGAGAGGATGGCAAAGTGCTTCTCCCTAGAGTGTCAATAAGAGGTCAATTGAGATTTTCGGAAGTAGTCCTGTGATACCTACTTCCGCGGGCTGCTATTCCACACGAATGGTTGTTCTGCTATGTGAGAGTCCAAAATTGATTATCGGTGTCGTGGCATGACGTCCATAGCATGATAGAGGTGAACTTAAGGGGAGAAAACAATTGTGTATTTTTTCATGGATTTGTTTCAATGTTTATACCTTGCAATGTCTTCAAGTGACCACCCAAACCACTAGAGGCCATTACATTTACAACACAATTTAAATTAACGATCGAATATTGAGAACGATCCATGACCAAAATAATCGTGAGAGGTGTGATTCATTGCATCGTCTGTAGCGAGCGATACCTGAATCAATGCTGCGCTTCGTGGACCGCATCGCCCTTAATAGGTGCTCGCTGACAGCACTTTCCCCAACCTTCCATAAGGTTGGGTGGGGTGGGTGTGGGGGTGGTGCACGGATTATCTCCAAAAATATATCTTGCGTGCTCTCAGCTGAGAGAGAGCACACAAGCGATATCAGCTCTCCGAGTGGAGCGTCACCCCGCCCGTGCCCTGACGTAACCTTGGGCGGCTGCTGTGATTACAGCGGTACCCAGGGCGTCACTCGTGATTAGAGTCAAGAGATTCGCTCCGACGGCGTTGCTGCTGCTGCCGCTGCTGCCGCACGAGCGCAGCGCGGGCACAGCGCGTGAACCCATCCGTGAACCACGCGCCACGCTACGAACCCGACGACCCGAGTTCGATTCCCGCTCACGGCCACCACCGGTGACGATTATTTTAACCGGTCCTGGGCCTCCCCTAGGACGACTCAGCCTCAAGCGAGTAACTGCTGTGGTGTGTGAACATCCATCGCCATTGGGGAGACAAAGGCGGCCGGGCGTGGTGGATCCAAGTCCCGGGCGAAGCCGGGTAGTACAGCTAGTACTTAATAAATGCGTGTTGCCTCAAGTCAACCGCCTCAGTCGTCAGTCAAGACCACTACAAAAGTATTGAACTTTTTTTTATTATTTTACCTGGTAAGGTCCACTTAGATATATAGCTCTTTTCAGAAGCGACCTGGCCACAAAGAATAGCCCAAATGTTGTGGCTCATCATGGGGAAATGTATATCAGTCAAATACTCGAAACGCGTGATGTTGATTTTAAATGTGGAGGAACAAAAATCCACGCGAGCAGGGGGCAAACTACAAATATGTACAGCAGGCGGCAGGGTCGGGATCGAACCCACGGCCTCCTGTAAACCATGCGAGGTGGTTAACATCTCCTAGCCACCACGACGCCCTGTATCGCGACGCCAGAAGCACGTGACCGCGTGAGAGCTGCGCGCTCCTCGAGGAATGAACGTTCCGGTCGGGGGAGGGGGTGGCTCAAATCCCCCCGGGGGCTCACGCAGCCATCCTTCCCTGCGCGTTCACATCGACCACACAGCCTCCGCAAGAGACCCACAAAAAAACTGCGTGCCGGTGTGAAGTTAGCCCGGAAACCTAACGACGGTGATTATTTCCCCAAGGATCGGGGGGCTGAAAGAGCGATGCTGCAACGGGGGAAGGGGGGGGGGGGAGGCAGCTGAGGCGCGGGTGTGCGGATGAGCAATCGCGGAATCTTATCTGTGGCAAAAAAAATCACGTCGAATCAATTCCAATTATAGCAGCAGCCGTCATCGTGGGGTCTACTGGGGGAGGGGGGGGGGGTCCCTCAGTCTCCTTCGCCCCCCACCCCCCGCCTCCCCTCGCCCACCCCCACCTTCTTCCTTCAGCATCACTGCCTGCAGCGATCAGCGTGAATGTGTTGAAATTCATATGAGTTTGTTTTCTGAAAATATGAACAACCAATAACGGTACGTGGTGTATCGCATGCAGTCGCGTCCTCCAGTGAGGGAAAAAAGTATTTGATCCCCTGCTGATTTTGTACGTTTGCCCACTGACAAAGAAATGATCAGTCTATAATTTTAATGGTAGGTTTATTTGAACAATGAGAGACAGAATAACAACAAACAAATCCAGAAAAACGCATGTCAAAAATGTTATACATTGATTTGCATTTTAATGAGGGAAACAAGTATTTGACCCCCTCTCAATCAGAAATATTTCTGGCTCCCAGGTGTCTTTTATACAGGTAACGAGCTGAGATTAGGAGCACACTCTTAATCTCAGCTTGCTACCTGTATAAAAGACACCTGTCCAAAGAAGCAGTCAATCAATCATATTCCAAACTCTCCACCATGGCCAAGACCAAAGAGCTCTCCAAGGATGTCAGGGACAAGATTGTAGATCTACACAAGGCTGGAATGGGCTACAAGACCATTGCCATGTAGCTTGGTGAGAAGGTGACAACAGTTGGTGCGATTATTCGCATTCGGAAGATACACAAAAGAACTGTCAATCTCCCTCGGCCTGGGGCTCCATGCAAGATCTCACCTCGTGGAGTTGCAATGATCATGAGAACGGTGAGGAATCAGCCCAGAACTACACGGGAGGATCTTGTCAATGATCTCAAGGCAGCTGGGACCAAAGACACCAAGAAAACAATTGGTAACACACTATGCCGTGAAGGACTGAATTCCTGCACCGCCCGCAAGGTCCCCCTGCTCAAGAAAGCACATATACATGCCCGTCTGAAGTTTTGCCAACGAACATCTGAATGATTCAGAGGACAACTGGGTGAAAGTATTGTGGTCATATGAGACCAAAATTGAGCTCTTTGGCATCAACTCAACTCGCCGTGTTTGGAGGAGGAGGAGGAGGAATGCTGCCTATGACCCCAAGAATACCATCCCCACCGTCAAACATGGAGGTGGAAACATTATGCTTTGGGGGTGTTTTTCTGCTAAGGGGACAGGACAACTTCACCGCATCAAAGGAACGATGGACGGGGCCATGTACCGTCAAATCTTGGGTGAGAACCTCCTTCCCTCAGCCATTGAAAATGGGCCGTGGATGGGTATTCCAGCATGACCATGACCTAAAGCACACGGCCAAGGCACCAAAGGAGTGGCTCAAGAAAAAAGCACATTAAGGTCCTGGAGTGGCATAGCCAGTCTCCAGACCTTAATCCCATAGAAAATCTGTGGAGGGAGCTGAAGGTTCGAGTTGCCAAACGTCAGCCTCGAAACCTTACTGACTTGGAGAAGATCTGCAAAGAGGAGTGGGCCAAAATCCCCCCTGAGATGTGTGCAAACCTGGTGGCCAACTACAAGAAACGTCTGATCTCTGTGATTGCCAACAAGGGTTTTGCCACCAAGTACTAAGTCATGTTTTGCAGAGGGGTCAAATACTTATTTTTCTCATTAAAATGCAAATCAATTTATAACAATTTTGACATGCGTTTATCTGGATTTTTGTTGTTGTTATTCTGTCTCTCATTGTTCAAATAAACCTACCATTAAAATTATAGACTGATCATTTCTGTGTCAGTGGGCAAACGTACAAAATCAGCAGGGGATCAAATACCTTTTTCCCTCACTGTAATACGATTTTCGGAAATTCGATGAAAACCACGTTTCGGGTGGAAAGGTGGTGGTGGGGGTCAGGGCGTGGGAAAGAGAAGATTCTGAGCCACCGCGTGCACAGCCCGGGGTAACAATGGGATGACTCATAATTGAAAAGGCCTCCATTGGCCTATCTATGTAAAAATAGAACATTGGTCATAACAATGCTAATTATTTACTCCGGAAAGTCTCACCGAGTCTCAAGAGTGTGCTGCAGGGATTGGGATGTTTGGGCAGTTCCATGAAGTGAAAGTTTGGCAAATTGTGGCAGCAAACCGGAAAACGTGGAGATACCCCACCACGCGTACGAGGGGGGGTTACACTCAGCACCACCGTCTCCTGGACACTCGGCAGCCCCTGCCCTGACAACTGCTGGCAAGCCCTCGTGGTCGCCCATCCCTAGAACTAGCCAAGCGCAAGTCTGCTTAGCCAAAACAATGAGACAAGGGCGCATTTGGGGATGCTGTTGTGGTCAGGTTCCTTGGCCATACGACACCACCCTCCGTGTCCTCGGGACCAATATTACTCAGCAAGGTTTTGTCTCAGCAAGCGATCGCTCACCTGGCTGTTACCTGCGTCTCATCAGCAGCCGGACTGGTTAAACAAACACCGCCGGCAGATGTAACATGGTAGGCTTTCGGAAAACCAAGCACTCCCCGATTTGATATAAATTATTGGCAAGAACACTCCATATACATCCTACAGGACGTGGCCCTGTTCACAACCAAGACGCAAAAATATAATACTCGTGTCTAATGAGATTTATCTGCAAAGTTTTTGCGATATCTGTTACCGGGTACATTTTAACGTGAAATAATTTACTGTCACAGGAGCCTCGCTGCTCTAATCCTGGCGTGACCCTAATTATCTCTGAGCTGCGTTGGATTTATCGCTCGCCCGACGTCGAGTTCCCAAAATATCCCGGGCGGGCTCCCTGCTGGGCCGCGATAGCTCTCATGCCAGCCAGCCCCTCGCCGGGCCCTCTCCTCCATCATCAGCACTAAATCACGGCCGCGAGAATGCGCTCAAACATTAACGCACGGGACACAATAATTTTACGGCATAGTAGTAACATATCAATCTCACTCATAGAAATCCAAGAGCAATCTCATAGCCATCTCATTGCAATCCCATTGCAATCTCAAAGCCACGCTCGCGTACAGAAGTCGTGACTGTGGGCCGGGTGAGCCTTGCCACCTATCCAGGGTTTCCCAGGGACGTCGTCTTTTTCAGTCAGCTATCCTTCTGTCTGACTTTCCGGGAAAATAAAAGGCCCTAATTTTGGCGGTTGTGTAATAATAATAATGATGCATTACTGAATACAATTCGTTTCCAAATAGTTCACCCCTCTTCCAGTATTCCTCAGATATTCTTCTCCCCATGATATGTCCCTGCTTCTCAGAGGTGGCAACCCTTGCCACGGGGGAGGGGCGCGGTGCGGCCCGCGGAGGGAGCGGTGGGATAAAAAAAAGGGAGCGAGTCCTTTGTTGCGAAAATCACTGTTCATGGAGAGCTCTGATCGAGGGTGGCCGTGACCCCCCCGTCGGATGAAACGCGTGCCTCCTCCTCCCCTTTGCTCCCGCTCACCGTAATCGCGATGGCGTAATGAGCGCTGATGATACCGCCGTGGTAATCCCCCCCCCCCTACCGTGGAGCCACGCTGCCTCTGGGCCACGGCCGCTCGAGCACGGACCTCTGATTGCGTCGTCAGCACGGCAGCGAAACGGAAACGCTTGACGCCCGCTGAGCGCCCCCTTTGTCAAAAAAATAATTATCGTGTTGAATTTGCGCGTTTGTTGGTGCCGTGCCGAGGAGCTGAGTTTGCCGCGGGGGCGATGAGGAGGCGATGCGTTTCCACGGCAATGCCCTCCTGCTGCTGCTGCTGCGCGTTGCAGCTGCTCCGAGCTGCTCAACGCATAAAAGGGTGAGAGCTGGGGCCGCGGCTGGGTGGTTAGTAGGGTAGCGGCGGTTCTCAACTGGTGGAAGGGACAGCCCTTCGATCCGGAAGGGGGGTGGGTTAGGGGGTTGGTGAGTGCAGGCTGCGGCGTGATTCACGTGCAGTAGAAATCTCAAATATACTAAACTATGATTTTTACCAGTAAGGCCTATTGAGCTATGTAGTTCTATTTCGATTTAAAGCTTTCGTGACTGCAGGGATTCATCTTCTTGGTTCTTTCGGTAAAGTCACGTAGAATGGAAATAAAATAATACAAATAAAACGTTATAAAATAAAATTCTGACGACGTTTCGGCCACAACACAAGTAGCCTTCTTCAGGTGAAGGAACATAACTGTCGGGACGACAGCGCTTCAATGAACGCTGCTAAGCTTCGCAGAGTCTATTAAGCTAGGTGGGAGGAGCAGAGTGCCTTGACAAATGAGTTTACATATCAACAGGAGAATTTAGCATTGAAATAGCTGTGTTAAAGTGTTGGATTAGCAGGGTGTTAAAGTCAGAAATTAGCATGTAACTGGGAGATTAGCATGATGTTAATGTGAGGGATTTACATATAACTGGTCACGGAAATAGCTATGTTAAAGTCAGAGTTTACATATCAACAGATGCATTTAGTATATTGACGCTAAAGGACTGCAACTACCCAACTATCATACAATAAACCGATGTGAAAAAACTAAGTATAAACTACATCAATATAATAAATGTACTCAATATATTCTTCAATAAGTTGAGCTATTAACATAAAGTAACTGGGTATACACTACACTAAATAATGGATACCATATAGTAAACTGATAAGAAACTAAAATATAAACTACATCAATGTTATCAATAAACTCAATATACTTTCCAATCAGCTGAGCTACTAACAATAAGTCGTTATACATTACAATTCTATGACGAAAAAAGGGTGGCGGTTTTTTCTTTTCAACGTTAGCACCACGGACAGCGACGAGCTTTGTTCAGACGGACGAGTCCATCTATGCGTTACAACTATGTTATAAACTAGACTACTATACATTGCAATGTTATACCTTACAATCTAAACTACATTGTATAATATCGTATACACAGCCCAAAGTAAGCTCTAACATTATGCATTATATGGATATGTCTCCAACTAAACTTTTTTCTACATTACACGACTATACACCGTAATATACACTGCCATAGACAAACCCACCCTTGAATTATACAATGCGTTACTATACACTACCCTATACTTTAGACTGTAAAATATTAGACTTGTAATATTACACTATGTATTATTCTACCAACCCTACTATACAATTACGATACTATATATTGCCTTATTAATTATGTTCAACTTTACACTGTTATACTATTTATTATTATACAACATGCTATAAACCATACCATTGACCGAGCACTCTGACTTTAACATAGCTATTTCCGTGACCAGTCACATGCTAATCCCTCACATTAACATCATGCTAATCTCCCAGTTACATGCTAATTTCTGACTTTAACACCCTGCTAATCCAACACTTTAACACAGCTATTTCAATGCTAAATTCTCCTGTTGATATGTAAACTCCTTAGTCAAGGCGCTCTGCTCCTCCCACCTAGCTTAAAAGACGCTGCGAAGCTCAGCAGTGTTCATTGAAGCGCTGTCGTCCCGACAGTTCTGTTCCTTCACCTGAAGAAGGCTACTTGTGTTGTGGCCGAAACGTCGTGAGAATTTTATTTTATTATGTTTTATTTTTATTATTTTATTTCCATTCTACGTGGTGACTTTACCGAAAGAACCAAGAAGACTATGTAGTTCTCTTTTAGAAGTGTCCTGGCCACAAATGGTAGCTCATCACTTGGACATGTATAGCAGCCAAATATTCTAAATGCGTGTTTCTAAATGTGGAGTGGGGAAACACATCGGAGGACCCGAGGAAAAATCCACCCGACCACGGCGGAAAGAGAGAGACGCGCAAACTGCAAATCGACAGCAGCAGGCGTCAGGGGCGGGATCGAACCCACGACGTCCTGTACACCAGGCGAGGTAGTCAACATCTGCGAGCCACCCCGAGAACGTCAGCGCCACGGTGCGCCGACAAAACACAAATCCCACTCGGTCGTCTGCAAATCCTGGGGGCGCGCCAGGTTGGGTTTTCCACTGCAGTGGTCGAGCCCGTGGCACTGACGTCACAGGCAATGTGGGTCGATGACGCGGTGACGCACACACTCGCAAACGACTGGCGAGGAGGGTGGGGGGGGCATTCCAACAATGTTGATAGCCACTGGGTCAGGGTCTGGTTCGTTCGTTAGGGTTACAAAATTTAAAACAGTTTTTTTTGTGCGTGTTTAATTTCTCGTCTTTCTGCCTCACATATGGAGCTTCGCGAACAATATTATCCATAATAGAGGTGTGTGGGTTAAATCGCGTAAATATATAAATGCTTCGTTATACCCGACCCCCACTCGACACAGTCAATTAGCACGCTTTGTCACGTAAACAAAACGTGGCAAGTCGTTACGAGTACAGCACGCCGGTGTGTTGGTGAGTAAACCCACAACGTTTATAATGCGAGCACGACGTTTTGCCGGTAAGTACAACCAGCCTCATCAGGCGACAGCCACAGTTGTGGAGAAATCCTCCTGTTTCGGTATTCTTGTCCTTCCCCCGCACATCCGAAAAGCACGGTCGGCTACGTCATGTGCGAAAGACGTTCAACACACCGACGCACGTGCATACAGAAGTAGAGTCAGGGTCCTGGTTGGCCGGAGTGTCGGCGCTGCGATCGAGGTCAACGCTAGAATTGGTCGGCAAGCCTCTGAGTGTTCGGACAAGTGTCCGCTGAACAGATCGGGGTGCATCCCCTGCAAGTCTGTCCCTCTCACCCCCGCCATTGCCAGGCGATGGCTCTGTCGCGTTCCTCTCCGCTCGTCAGCATCCCCTGCTCCCCGCGCTCAGCCTCACGGTACAAAGCAACGCCGCCGTCGCTGCACGGGGCTCTTCCACTCGAGCGGTCCCAGCCTTGAGATTCCATGGAGACTTTTTACGCCTGGCATGTAAGTTCACCGCCGCAAATGGGTTTCCATGGACGTGCGCATTCGTGTCAAATTGTTCGTGAATCACTCACAATGCATCCGCAATGCAGCAATGCCGCCGCCGTTCAATCGAACGGCAAATGTTGAAGGCACATCATTGTCCGCTGGGCACAAGCCTCGCCCGCATGCTCGGGCGGATGGTACCATACGTCACGTTAAAGTAATAGATTAATTACAATTCCCATCATAACTCGTTAACAATGCCGCATCTCGCGCGGATCGGAGCGACGGGGGCCACAGACGCCGAGCCACGGGAAACACGGACCGCGATGATGGATATGAAATGCCCCCGTGACGCACGCCTCGGCCATGCAACATGAATGTGGCCTCTGCCCCGTCTCAGCCTCCAGGGTCCAAAACCACACCACGACCTCCGCCCATGGGTGTCACGTGACTGTGGCGGGTGTAATCCGTGTACAAGTGAAGGTGGGTGGGGGGGCATGAGAAGAGAGGGGGGGCTATACGGAATGGATAAACGCGAGGCCGTGCGTTTTTCAGTGATGTATAAATAATGCGGGTGGGGGGAGAGGGGGGGTGGATCAAATCATCGCGTTCCTCGTGGAGGAGCTATAGCCGAGCAAGCTCCGTTTGACACGACCTTAGATCTCTCGCCTCGGATCACAGAGCAGCCCTGTAACTACTCAACGCCCTCGTAGTGTCTCGTCCTTCCAACCGCACCTCCGATTAGCGCGGTCGGCGGCGTACGGTGCGTAACAAGTTCAACGTGCATATGTAAATACGTTGTATGAATCGTCACGACTCCGCCCGCGGGGTCGTGGTTCGCATCAGGTATATCGACGTTTGTAGCGCCTCCAGTGAGCTCATGAAGGACAACACGTGTCGTACATGGCTGAGCACACGAATGGGTGCGTGCGTCGCAAGTACAAGGATCGATTCGAGTCGGCGCGTCGTTACGCGCGGCTTACGAGGATCCAGAGCTTTGTCCCCTCCCCCGGCTCCATCGCGTCTCACGGCCGAGCCGAGCCGTTTTGAACGGCAATTGGCACATTTGTAAAGCACTGCAGATCGTGATTTTATTTCAACGTAAAGAGCCAGGTGGTTGTTCAGCGGTAGAGTGAGCAGCTCGCAAATCAGACGGCTGCGGCTTCAAATCCATCATCCATCCGGGGTCGATAAAATTAGTATCGCTTTGTAGGGAAGTCAATGGTGGTTACCCTGTGAAGAGCCTCGCCCCCGCCATGTGAACGTGGAATGGCCACCACTGTCCCAGGGCTGTAAACAAGAGATGTAAACTGCCTGAATGTCCCTGTGGGCAGGAAATCGCGATGATTGTTTGACTATTGATAATACATAATTGTTGTTGTTAACAATTATGTTAACAACAACAATTACGTCAATTGTCCCACAGCCGCTCCTGTCAACAGACACAAATAACAACAAAACACTGACATTCGTCAATAACACCATGGTGAGTGGGGGGGGGCATAAAAATATATAACAGCCAGTATATAATAGGTCACGTTTCCGGAAATAATCCTTGTTCACAGCACAGAGAGAGAGAAAGGCGAGGGAGGTTTAGAGCCACCGTGCTCTGTGGTGGAGCGGGCGAAGGCCTCTCTCTCTCGTCAACATCCCCTCGGTGTGGGTGACCAGCTGCCTCGGGGTCTAAAACACCGCTCGCTCGCAGGAGCTGCGTCCAGCGTGCGGGATGGAGCGAGATGGAGAGGGTGAGATGGAGAGAGCGAGAGGAAGAGAGTGAGCGAGACGGCGAGAGATGACGAGAGAGCGAGATGGAGAGGGTGAGATGGAGAGAGCGAGCGAGACGGCGAGAGAGCGAAATGGAGAGAGTGAGATGGAGAGAGCGAGCGAGATGGAGAGAGAACGAGAGGGTGAGATGGAGAGAGCGAGATGGAGAGAGCGAGATGGAGAGGATGAGATGGAGAGAGCGAGCGAGTGAGATGGCGAGAGAGCGAGATGGAGAGAGCGAGATGGAGAGAGCGAGATGGAGAGGGTGAGATGGAGAGGGCGAGCGAGTGAGATGGCGAGAGAGCGAGATGGAGAGAGCGAGATGGAGAGGGTGAGATGGAGAGAGCGAGCGAGTGAGATGGCGAGAGAGCGAGATGGAGAGAGCGAGATGGAGAGAGCGAGATGGAGAGGGTGAGATGGAGAGGGCGAGCGAGTGAGATGGCGAGAGAGCGAGATGGAGAGAGCGAGATGGAGAGAGCGAGCGAGTGAGATGGCGAGAGATGGAGAGCGCGAGCGAGATGGAGAGGGTGAGATGGAGAGAGCGAGCGAGATGGAGAGAGCGAGATGGAGAGAGAACGAGAGGGAGAGAGCGAGCGAGTGAGATGGCGAGAGATGGAGAGCCGTGGCTAAACGGCGCAAGTCGCGGCGCGCCGAATCAAAGCCGGAGAAATGTTTTAATGAAAGACAAATTCCACGGTGGCCGCTGGGCTCACGAAACCCGGGATGATGTGAGGTCATAATTAAATCATGCGCTCTATAAATACCCCCACCCATTGGCACGGTGGGCGGGGTTGTGCTGTGAGCCATGCGGGGTGGAGGGAGGTCAACGGGGGACTTGGCCAGACTGAGCCAGGGCCACGGAGTGGCCACTGTGATCAATAAATAATAATAACAATAACAACAATCGTCATCGTCGCTTTAATTCTCGTCATCTATTCCTTAGCCGCAGTGGATGACGCCTGGTGGTCGATTCTGTCATCTTTTCCTGTTCCTCCCCCACAATTTAGTGACCACAAAACCAACATTCTTTAGTTAGCCAGTAAAGCCGCAGTGTAACGGTGGCTTGGTGATCAGATAGCGTGCGTGTAAACAATAACCAGGCGGCTAAAACGCGACAAGTTGACACAGTGGGGAGCACAGATGGTGCATCTGCCTGTCATCTTAGTAAAATAAACCCACGGCACCTGCTGGGTCCGTTCTGTGACCTCCTGCCAGCGGGCCCTCGACACTTCACGTGGCATCAAAGTGCACCTCAGCATGCAACAAACGCCGTGGTGACGTCACCGCCACTTAGTGGTGAGCGGTTGCTGTTGTTGTTGATGTCGTGTAAACAATAGCAATGTCAGCTATTTAGCCAGGAGAGACTGACCACTGAGGAATTGGTTCCAGGTTAACGTCAAGCACCATTGCCGTCTCATTTGTGAACGTGATCCACTGACTCCACGAACTGGGATCGCAGTTCTGTATCCTGTGCGTGGCTCTGTAACATCATTGCAGACATCGTCACCTAAGCATCATCATTATTTACGCGACAAACATCATCAATTGGTTGTGTCGGGTGGTGGCGGGTTTAACGACGCATTTATATTTACGCGATATAACCCAAAAAAAACTTTATTATGGATCATTAGAGACTCGCTCAAGTATACTAACTCGTTTCACCAGCTAGTCACCCTGAAGAACTCTCACTGAGACTCAACCCTCTCGTTCGGGAGAGTCCTGCTACATTGAGATGCTTGGCCAATGCACTGATGAGTGTTTCGAATGTGGGAGGAAAGTGGAGCACTTGAAGACGTCCAATCGTACACGCGAGTAGAAGGCACTTCAAGCTCCGCACAGGTAGATCTATGAATACAGAGTGTTGTTCCACCATCTCCTGGTCACCTCGCAGGCCAAGCCTATAACACTTGCTATTCAAAGGCAAGCCCCTTGCATTCAACTACGATTCCTCCTCACGTGCCCCGTGTACCCACATACATTCAACTATACTATTGTATGTGTGTATGTTGAACTTTTTTCGCACCGTGCGTGTAGCCAAACGTGCTAATCGGAGGTGCGGAGAAGGTCGACAAACAAAGACAAAAGGCAGGTAACGCGTCCGTGTACCGCCATACAAAGTACCATGGCAACACTTGGGGATGTAAACACTGCCCCCCTTTGCTGCCCATCTGCAGAGTGAAAGAAATAAATCAAAGACCCGCGGACCACGTGGAGAACCCATGGAGATCATTGAAAGAGACAGGTACCAGCTGTTGGAACGATATTCGCTGAGCCGTTCACCAAAGCGTTTACAGAGCAAACCTTTACGATGCCTCAATCGCTCTTCTATTCAAAAGACGGTTACAAATATACAGGGTACTTCAAAAGAAATGTGAACACTTCTGAGAATTTGCAACAACACCACAAGCAATGTGCTGCCTCCGGGCTCTGGAGATCACCTGGAGAAGATTCCAGGCGTGCGTTGAAAATGATGGAGAACAAGTGGGGACTCTTTGATGACTTTTTGATGCTATTAACATGACATTTGTTATCATCTTACAGTGTATTATCAGTTCTTTTTCCGATAAAGATAGTCCCATATAAGTGTTAACATTTTGTTAAGCACCGTGTATGCAAAGCAACTAAGGGGACAAGAAATGCATCTTTCACCAGATCTGTTCCTCTACTTAACGAAATGAAACGAGTTTTTTTTTACATAAACACAATGGGCAACACCCGGCCTTCTGAAAATCCCTGATTGTTTTGTGTCACGTAAAAAAAACCTACCGACCCTGCAGGCTCCTATCACACATCCTAATGTATAAACACCCAGGTCTGTGGTTCTGTCATTCTGACATTCTGTGACTAACGCGGCACGGATTGGTTGAAGTGCATCACGTGACCGGGACCAAGCAGCCAACCAATGCTTGGCGGGGCTATAGAGGGGCGGGTGAAATAAAATTATCGACTTCAAAACATAATACAATTCAAAATATGTTTCATTTTAAAACTTCAAAACGGAGCATTGGGTACTTGCGTGAATTTGTCGTTCGTGTGCAATGTTTTCGTGACATTCCTGGCCGAAGGCCGCAAATGGTTGTGAGGGGCGCCACAGGCACTCCCGAACAACCCCTAGTTTGATTTATATTAATAAAGTTGTTAACGAAGATTTATTAGGAAAGTGAAATGAACAATGTATAAGTCAAGAACAATAGCCAGGTGAGGAAATGATAGAGATATAGGAATAGGTTTCTCCACCACTGGCCACACTTTCAAGTAGATTCTAGAAAAGACTGCTGAACAACCAAGTACCGTTGACAATGGCTTTGGAAAGCTGTGAAATGGCAGTTCCACACCTCCGATTAGCACGGTTGGCTACGCACGGTGCGAAAGAAGTTCAACATGCATACTACCTACATTTGACTCGGTGTAAATTTTTATATCTCTATCTTACTGACAAACCAAGGGCCAAAATGAAAAAAAAACATGAATAAATGTTGACAAGGATTGAATGGCTGCGATGATATGGCGCAGCAACGCGAGGATACGTTTTACGAAGATTGATATGGAGAGGTCTCATCTAGGACTTTGTCAAAGCGCTTCACAAGAATTGCATGGTACATGAGTATTGGCTGATGGGGAAAAGGGATGGAGTGTGAGTGTTGGGGAGGGGGAGGATGGAAAGGAAGGGTGATGGTAGGGAGAGGGAGGTGCGAGGAAGGAGAAGGGGGGGGATGGTTAAGGTTTTTGGGATGCGGACAGGAAGTATTCGAGGGATACGCTGTTGATAACGCCATGAACGTATACACGGCTAATACGTTACAGCAATCTCACTTGTGGTATTGATAGACGTCAATATACAGTGTTATAACTACAACGTATACTCTTTGGTTCTTTCGGTAAAGTGACGTTGGTATACAACAAAATAAATCACGACGTTTCGGGCGCAACTCAAGCGTCCATCATCAGGTGGGAAAGCATGGTCTGCTGCTGACGCAGACTGTTTCAAAAGGTTAACTACAACTTACTAAGCGAGCTTGCAAAGTTTGAACCCATGCAAACGGGAGTAACACAACAATCGCGGACAACACAAATTCGCCAAACGATGCAGGATACTTGGTGGAGACAACTCGCAGGCACTCGCCACATCGGGGCATCCAATTCGGTGGAACAATTATTGAAGACGGACCTGGATCACGGCGATGGAATGAGTAAAGGGGAGCGAGATGAAGTCCGTTGGGGCGTTCAGCGAAACACCGAACTTGACTAAACACGGCCACGTTCACCACGCGACCCGGAGGGGAACATTTTCAATCATTGCAAACAGAAGCCACGCCCTGATGAAGTTGCCTGCCAGCGATGACTCCGGCTGCATCTGTTCGCAGTGGAAATCCCTGGATTTGAACCACGGGATTTCATCGCAACGTCTGTCTTCCGTCGGGCGACGGAATTTGTGTTTGTTGTGGACGTGTCTGCGTGTTGTTTTATGCAAACGGTGCGCATCTGTGAGACGTCGACACCGTCGCCAAACGCAGACATCAACATCTGTAAGGGCACGCCACCCTCCCCCGCCCACTATCCGTCTTCCAGAAAGCAGAGCCTCTCTCGCACGACAGTGAAACGGACGGTCACCTCAGAATCGTCATCAAATTTAGACTGGAGGAGTGCGATGAGCTATAAATCTCATTTTTCACAGACGTCCACCTCGCACGCCAACGCCCTAGGCTCGGCCACCACATGGAGCGCATTGCAGCAACGCATTGTAAGAACGCATTGCAGCAACGCATTGTAACAACGCATTGCAGCAACGCATTGCAGCAACGCATTGCAGCAACGCATTGTAACAACGCATTGCAGCAACGCATTGCAACAACGCATTGCAGCAACGCATTGCAGCAACGCTTTGCAGCAACGCATTGTAACAACGCATTGCAGCAACGCATTGTAACAACGCATTGCAGCAACGCATTGTAACAACGCTCTGCAGCAACGCATTACAACAACGCATTGCAGCAACGCATTGTAACAACGCTCTGCAGCAACGCATTACAACAACGCATTGCAGCAACGCATTGCAACAACGCATTGCAGCAACGCATTGCAACAACGCTGTGCAGCAACGCATTGCAACAACGCATTGCAGCAACTCACTGCAACAACGCATTGCAGCAACGCATTGCAACAACGCATTGCAACAACGCGCACCGCGCGCCCACATTGGTAACAAATCATCATGCTCGGGCAACGGAGCGGCAGTAGAAACACGTCGATTTACCACAACAACTAAAACGGCCTCAAATGAACGCCGGAACAATGGGGGGGGGTGGATAAAGAAACGGCGAAAAATCGCGGCGCAATTTTGAACTCCGTCAATCGAAAGCGACGCGCGCGGAGCGCCCGGAGTCAACTCGACGGGCGCGCGGGCAACTCGTGGCGTTCCTGTCGACGACAGACGGAGAGAGAGGTCGAGTCTGAGTAATCGCCATCGAAAGCGAAAGAAACGCGGAGATTTAAAATCACCGGGGAGGGGGGAGGCTGGGCCGATTACCTTCATCAGAGTGCGAATTCGTGGCTCTGCCCAGCTGTTGTCGCGAGCGTTCCCCTTGATGACGAGAGGCGACATTCTCTCTCCTATTCGTTAGCCACGCGCGTGGTTTTTTTTACGTGCGTGTGTTAATTATTTGTGGATAACATCATCGTGCGGCGCTGATTATCGGAGATTTGTGGGGAGCAAGCGAGGTGATGGTGGTGGTGGGAGGTTGAGTTGTATGTTACACTTCTTTCACACCGTACGTAGCCAACCGTGCTAATCCGAGGTGACAATGAGCTGGGTGGGAGGAAGGGGGGGCAGCAAGGGAGGGAGGGGAGTCAGAGGGAGGCAATGACTTGAGTCACATGTCCTGGCAACACTCGATAAAGACACACACGGCTCGTTGTCAAGAGAGCACGGGTGTGTTGGGTGGAGGTGGATGAATGAGGTGGCCCCTATCCGTGGGGAGATGATCCAATACAAAATAAAAACAATCACCAGAATTCAAGTGGTTTCAAAAGGAAACGGTGCAAACCGGTTATCGCATTTTCTGTTGTTTTCTTTCATGAGACCCCTCGACTCCAGCACTGTGTGTGGAGGCAGCAGCGAGGGTCGGTGGATCCCCGCACCAAGTGCTGTGGAATTCCCTTTGCGTGGCTGTCGAGGTGGAGCCATACCCTGGCTCGCCACGAGGAGGAGGAGGCGGTAGAGCAAACATGTGTTCCGTCCGTATGGGATAGAGTGTTTCCCCGTCGCATGCGTGGGGTTTTCTCCGAGTGCTCAGGCTTTCTCCCACAAGTAAACATTACGAACACCTTCGTATATAGAGGATCGCAGAGCTCGGGCAATTGTTGTCGCCGGCTCATCGCGTGTCTGCCCTCACGCTCGTTTGTGGTTCCTCTTCGCGCCTCCGATTCGTTCCCTCTGGACGAGAGCGAGCGAATGCTGTGCGGTGGCGACGCGTTACAAGTTGACATGACAGTATTAATGTTATATTCTTGGTTCTTTCGGTAAAGTCACGTAGAAGGAAAACAATAAAATAATAAGAATTTAAAAGAATAAAATTCTCACGTCGTTTCGACTGCAACACAAGCAATCATCATTAGGTGTGAAAACCACAACAAGAAAATTTGAAAAAAGTGGCGGTTATTTTTAACGTTAGCACCACGGAGAGCGATTTGGCAGTTATTCAGATGGACGAGTCCATCTATGTTCGGAAAATAGGAGGGGGGAGACGAAAATAATGGATGCAGTCTGAAAGCCACCGTAAGCGTGAACAATCAATTAAGACCCAAAATGGTTAATCAAATCCTTCCGATGATTGCTAAACCAGAATCCATCTTCTCGGTTGAAATTGTCTCTGTGTTTGTATATGTGGATAGCCTCATGAACGAATCTCTCATGGTAGCCAGATGGCTTGCAAAGAACCTCTGTCTTGGAGAAATCAATGTCATGTGAGCCTACTGAATTATAACAGTGATCTGCCACGGCTGAGATGTTGGTCCTACCGTGTTTTAGGTCTGCTTTGTGTTCACGAATGCGGTCCGAGACATGTCGTTTGGTTTCTCCAATGTAACTACTACCACAGAGGCAACATAGTTTGTAGACGCCAGGGTACTGTAAGTCCGGAATCACATCTTTTACAGACGGAACCAGATCACGGATTTTATGTCATGTGTTGAATCGGACCTGGATCTTGTGTTTATTCAAGATTTTGGAGATCTTTTTTGTGATCCCCGCAATGTAGGGTAAAGTGATGGTTTTGAAAGGCTCCTCAAGAGGGTCCTTCTTCATGGTTGGAGTGATAGCTTTGCGGATTGTGTAGTCGGAGTAACCATTAACCTTAAGAGCTTGGTGTACGTGCTTGAGTTCACTGGCTATGTGTTCCTGGTCAGATATGCATTGGGCTCTATGGTACAGAGTCTTGATGAGAGAATTCTTCTGGGATGGATGGTGGTGGGAATCCGGTTTCAGATAAGCATCCGTATGGGTAGCTTTCCTGTAGACAGAGTGGCTCATTGAACCATCAAGTCTCTTTTTTATTAGGACATCCAAAAAAGGTAGATTGGCATCTTTTTTGACTTCCATGGTAAATCTGATGGCTGGGTGTATGGAATTGATGTGGTCGAAGAATTGGTCTTGAGCAGGCCGGCCATGTGGCAGGCAGGCCGGCGGGCGAGAGGTCGCGCGTTGCGGCTGGTGGGAGGCCGCGTGAGTGATGCCACCCACGGGCAAAGGACGCAGCGATTAGTGCGCCCGGGGAAGGTCTCGCAATCCTCATGCGCCGTGCAACGCACCACCATCGCTCTCGCGCTCACACTGCCGGGGGGTTGGGGGGGGGGGCGAGAGCGACGCCGATGATCGGCGTGAGTTGTGAGTCACTCACCCCCCTTGCCGCCCACGTCCCCACTCGAGCGGTGGGTGGGATGCGGCTCGCGAGCGCTCCGCGTCCACGCTTCGCAGAGTTTGGGGGACAGAAACTCACAAAGCTGGACGCGTCTCGTCCGTTCCACGTGGCTCAGTGTCAGTGGCGAGGATTGTGGCACTGGTGGCGTGGCTTAGCGGGGAGGAGAGAGAGAGAGAAAGGGGCCGTCCAAAAATGATGTCACACATCGAGGGAGGGGGGGGTCAGACATTTGTGACGATGTGTGACGAGGGGGGGGGGGGTTGAGAAATGTGACGTCACGTAAAAATGCGTAACTTTAAATAAATATAGACAACACGTTCTACTTAACCAAATAGAATTTTTAATAAATGTTTTCTCCTACATCAGAGTGCAGCGCCACATTAAATACGCACTACAATGTTGAAGCATGTTTTTTTTGGGAGGGGGGGGCAGAGCTTTGTGACGTCATATTTGAGGGGGGTCTGACTTTTTGTGACGCCATGTGACGAGGGGGGGGGTCAAAAATCGTCCAAAATCGCGTGACGTCATTTATGGACGGCCCAAAGAGAGAGAGAGAGAGAAAGGGAGAGAAAGAGAGAGAGAAAGAGAGATTGCCTCGGTAGCGCTCGTCCATCTCGCTCGGATTGACCGACACTCGGAGTTGTCATCACCGAGTCAGCAAAATCGTCCCAGCGGTCTCGGCAATTTCCGTAGAACATTCCGCGATGTCAATTCTCAGCTCGGTGTGCGAGATGATGAAGCGGGTGAGCGCGCGGGTGAGTCCGTGAGTGTGCGGATGAGTGGATGGATGAGTAAGTGGACGGGTGGATGAGTGAGTTGGCGGGTGAGTGAATGAGTGGGCGGGTGGATGAGTGGGCGGGTGGATGAGTGAGTGGGCGGATGGATGAGTGAGTGGGTGGGTGGATGAGTGAGTTGGCGGGTGGATGAGTGAGTGCGTGAGCGATTGAGTGGGCGGGTGGATGAGTAGATGGATGGATGAGTGAGTAGATGGATGGATAAGTGAGTGGGCGGGTGGATGAGTGAGTGGGTGAGTGATTGAGTGAGTGGACGAGTGAGTTACTTATCGTCTCAACTTTCTTTACTCGCTCGCTTCCACTCCACCCTCTGTGTTTCCTGGTTCTGAAACGCTCGTTCCACGATGGGTGTATTACAAATGTGAGTTGTTGTTGTTGGGCAGATGGTGCAGAATGTTGCATTTTCACGTCTAAACAACACCAACAATAACAACCACGTAAGCCTCGCAGTTTAACACAACACCCATGCATTATTAAACTGTTTAAATACCAGCAAGACGCGTTCCAAGATGACGAAACAAAACAACATTTACACAACCAGTGAACCGCGGAGGCTTCTGGGAGTGCGTCATTTCAGCAGCATTGCTTCAATGCAAGCAAAACCCTGGTCCGGTTTCCTCAAACAGCGTCGAGTCAGCAGGCAGGCCTCCTTAAGCTGATTTCCAAGGTGGAACAGCTTCTCTCGAAGTCACGTGCCGGTGTTCACCCCATTCTCTTTAAAAGCCACAATCGCAGCAGCAGCAGCCAGCCGCGTACAGCGACCGCCCCCTACTGCAGAAACTTTGGCAGAACTCCTCCTCCTGAAAAAAGGATCTGCTGGGTAAACACGCGGAATAATGCAACAAATATATAACTGCGTTTGGGATTAAATCACTCGTGCTCAGCTCCCTTGGGCTCAGCGTCATGCATCCACCGAACCGTACAACCAATTAGCGATACCCAGCGGCGACGGTGTTGCTGGGTAACCAAACAAAGCGGTTCATATGAACCGGCAGGAGCCTCTTTGAGTCTGCAGCAAATCATCGCCCCCTACTGGCAGTCTAAACGCCCGTTTGCAGGTCAGCTGCAGAGCCACCTTGTGCCGTACAGGGACAGCTGCCGCTGGGCGGTTCCCTAGGATAGACCACATAGTAATCATCGCCCCCCTACTGGCAGTCTAAATGCCTGTTTGCAGGCCAGCTGCCGAGTCGCTCACGGGAGTGTAGTCGCACTGCTGCTGTCATTCCAGTGCACGGAGCCAGTGGGGCCACTTCCACAACAAAGGCCCCGCTGCTGTTGTTGCTTTCGTTGCTACACCGATTTCTCCGACGTCAGCAGAGGCAGCAGAAGGTGCACCGTGACTCGATGTGGTCGGGGAAATTGAAATGTCTCGGATCTTCCACCTTTAGCCGCAGTGTAATCCGCACGGCGACCGTGGCAAAGTTAACAATTTATATGCAAATGGAAATTGGATTCGCGCAAATCGACCGGCGTTAGGAGTTACACGCATGCGTCATGTCAACCTGAAAAATGATCACAGACTAATTTGCCACGTTTAAAAAGCTTCATTTGAATGTTGCAGTCAACATCTAAATTGCTCTAAAGTAACGCTCAACGGGCGTAATCAGAGTTAATGGGCACATTTATCAAAATGGAAATTAATTCAGTGCCTCTGGGCCTCCTTCGCTGAGCGGATGGAGATTGCGCATGGCCCACCAATTCACGCGGAATGCGCCGCACAGTGTCATCGCATGTGCGCTGCCAACAGTGCAGATTAATTCAATAGCTCGTATATATTGTAATAGGCAACGTTTCGGGCAATGGCCCTTCTTCGTACGACGTAAACGGAGAGGCTACAGAGAGAGAGAGTGGATGGTGAGGGGTGGAGACTGCGTTGTACACCATCAAATATTACCCGTATAGCTTTCGCAGAATTTTGCTGCAAGCGCTGTTAGCGAGCACCTATGAAGGCCGGCAGGGCACACGAGGGGGTGGGGAGGGGAGTTGGGGGGCGGGGCAGCACCACACCAGGCCGTCTTTCTTTCCCGAGTGGCGATGTTTACACACCGCACCAGGTACTCGTTTGAGGCCGAGTCGACCTAGGGGAGGCCCAGAACCGGTTCAGATAATCGTCGCGGGCGTTGGCCGTGAGCGGCAATCGAACTCGGGTAGCCGGGGTCGTAGCGCAGCGTCGCGCTAACCGCTGCACCACCGCTCCCCCGTTGACCACGGGGCCTGATGAGACAAACGTCGACATCAGCCGCGGAGCCCTGTCCCTCCGTGTCCGGTAACCTCCACCAGGCAGCCCGCTGGCGCAGGATGCCTGCAACGGCAGCGCTCCGCGGTGGCGCTGGTGGAACAGAGAGAGGGGGGGGGGACAAGTCTCGTAGGGGAATGCGGCGCCTTGCTGTTGTTGCTGAAGAGCAAGGGAGCAGGCGAGGAGGCGCTCAGCAAAAACGCCCACAGCTACGGCCTCGCGCCTGCCGTGACTGCGCTCAATAAAAGCCGCTTCCTCGCCGGATGCCAGCGACTTGTAAAGATCCCCAGCACCCCAACCCCCACCCCAGCACCGCCACGCGCTGTGTCGATCACGAACGTTCTTCCCTCGCGACTGTGGGGCGCCCCTTGCCTGCTCAGCTAACAGCTGCCACTGCTGCCGCTGTTTCCGTTTCAAGTCCTCTGCGGGCGAGCGATGACGACCATGGCGATGGTGACTCGAGTCGTCATCACTTTTTTGCGGCGACATATTCGAGTGCTGGAGAGAAAGTCAATCGGAGCAATGCCCTCACCTGACTCGGCAGGGGATGGCTCACTAGTAGGGTTGCAACCTGTCCTGTTTTTTTCCAGGACGTTGTCTATTTTGGGTTCGCTGCTCTGGGATAGCTGTGAGTCTTCTCCGGAACATTACAAGTCCAGGTTGATGTGAGCCGCGTAATCAAAGCAATACTACGCATGCGGTGCAGCACTCATTGCAATACGTTTGATCGCCTGCTACAGTGATCGCCTGCTACAGTGAGATATTCTACCCCGTGATTATGACCCGGCGAACCTGAGTTTGATTCCCGGCCGTGCCCCATCATCAGTGGCGGCGAGCGGTGCACCATTCACCACCCCGCATTGACCAGCGCGGTGAAGTATGATTAACAGGTCACGTGTTCCGACACGGCGTCGGGAGGCATTTACACAGCAGCTGATTGACAGCGGGCCGTAAATAAATCGAAACAAAACATTCCCGCGCGTCTGTTTTGTTCTTCTCCACAGAAACACATCTAAATAATGGTCACAAATATTTCCACGTGGCGAGACAGACAGTTATGTTTAGCGGGTTGTTACCACGTTACACTATCGTCGCGGTGTCTCTGCTTTTTTTTTTCAAAGATCGCAGTTCACCCTTGCATGTAAATCAACGTTAAGATGCGGTCTTGAGTTTCACACCGATGATGAAGTCACTTGCACGCCTCTCGGGAGGAATGTACTCAGAGGTCAGGAAACTCACTCCTGCCGCACGCCCCACGCGCTCAATGCCAGCGCCGCACCACGCTATGAACTACTACTATAACTATATATTGGTTATAGTAGTAGTAATGATCGCTTCCCCAGAGTCACGGGGCCTTCTAGATTGTGCCACCCCAAGCCATGCCTAAAGGGCCAGGGCCTTAATGGTTAAGGTTGGAGTTAATAAAGAATTAAAGCTTTCGTGACTGCATAAATTACTCATTGTTTTTTTTCGGTAAAGTCACGTATGTAGAAATACCATAAAATCACATTAAAACAAATCAATCACGACGTTTCGACCGCAACACAAGCGATTTGTTTTTTTTACACCTGATGAAGATCGCTTGTGTTGCGGTCGAAACGTCGTGATTGATTTGTTTGAATGTGATTTTATGGTATTTCTACATACGTGACTTTACTGAAAAAAACAATGAGTAAGGTTGGAGTTATTTGCGCAGGGTTAGCGTTCGAGTTAGGCTGAGACTTATCGGTTAGGAGGAAGGGTTAGAGTTCGAGCTAGCTTTAAGAATAGGGTTAGGGATCGGGTACTATTCAGGGTTAGAGTTAGGGCTAGTTTTAAGGATAGGTTTAGAGATCAGGTACCATTTAGTGTTAGAGTTAGGGTTATTTGTCGGGTTAAACTTATGGGGTTAGTGTTAGTCTAGGGCTAATAACAAGAAGATAAATTTCGATTTGAAGCTTTCGTGACTGCAAGGATTCATCTTCTTTGGTTATTTCGGTAAAGTCAGGTAGAATGAGAATAAAATAATAAAATAACACAATAAAATTCTCACGACGTTTCGGCCACAACGCAAGCGGCCGTCTTCAGGTGAAAGGTACAGAACTGTCGGGACGACAGAACTTCAATGAACGATGTTAAGATTCGTAGCGGCTTTTAACCTGGTTGGGAGAAGTGAGGCACCTTGACAAAGGGGTTTACATATCAATAGCTGAGGGATTAGCATGTGACTGGTCACGGAAATGGCTATGTTAAAGTAAAAACCTACACATCCACAGAGGCAACTAGTAATTTAGCATTGAAATAGCTAAGGGATTAGCTTGTGACTGGTCACAGGAATGGCTATGTTAAAGTCAAAACCTACACATCCACAGAGGCGACTAGTAATTTAGCTAAGAGATTAGCTAATCCCTTAGCTATTTCAATGCTAAATTACTAGTTGCCTATGTGGTTGTGTAGGTTTTGACTTTAACATAGTCATTTCCGTGACCAGTCACAAGCTAATCCCTCAGCTATTGATATGTAAACCCCTTTGTCAAGGTGCCTCACTTCTCCAAACCAGCTTAAAAGTCGCTACGAATCTTAACATCGTTCATTGAAGCTCTGTCGTCCCGACAGTTCTGTACCTTTCACCTGAAGACGGCCGCTTGCGTTGTGGCCGAAACGTCGTGAGTATTTTATTGTGTTATTTTATTATTTTATTCTCATTCTACGTGACTTTACCGAAAGAACCAAAGAAAAAAAGAAGATACATTTTTTTCGATTTCGGTAGTAAAAAAGAAAACCCCTCTATATTTCAAGCGCCGCAATGCATTGTGGTGAATACGAGGCGGTGGTTCTTGATGAATGGGGAAATAAATCGCTGACTGTGCTCTAAAGTGTTCTGGGATATTTGTCGCCTTTTACTGGGGGGGAGGAGGGCGTCGGAATTCCAGGGGACGGAGCCACCACAAAAGCAGCGATTGTGAAAACAGTGAAGAGGTCGCCGCCATCCACTCCAGAGGCCCCAGAAAGACAAACGAGGCTCTCAGAGCCTCCCCGGGCACAATGCGATATTGTGGAGCCACCCTTAACGCCCCCCAAAAAATACAAAGATTCCCCGTATAGCCTTCGCTGAATTTTGCGGCAAGTGCTGTTAGCGAGCACCTATGAAGGCCGGCAGGGCACACGAGGGGGTGGGAGGGGGGTTGAGGGAGGGGTAGCACCACACCTGGCCGCCTTTATTTCCCCAGTGGCGATGTTTAAACACCGCACCAGGTACTCATTTGAGGCCGATTCGACCTAGGGTAGGCCCAAGACCGGTTCAGATAATCTCCACTGGTGTGCATGGCAAATGATCGGGAGTCGAACTCGAGTGGCCGGGTTCGTAGCGCAGCGCGCTAACCACTGCACCACCGCTCCCCACACCGCCACCCATGCAGCGAGGTCATCGCCCACTCCGCTTGGCTTCGGCTGTTGCCGATGCGGAGATTGCCGCTGATTGCCGAGCCCATCGGCTTCGTCTTCATGGCCCAGTGGCCGTGCATTCGCCGCTCGTTGCGGTGAGAATTCCGGCAGCCGCCCCGATTAATACTGCGGGTTAATGAGCCGTTAACATAACGCGTTGATGTCCGCTTCGCTCAAAGCGGCCGTTGAAGAGATCCCGTGACGTAATTCGTCAAGAGCAGGCCATCGTGTGCCAGCGTCAAGGTACGAAATTTGTCAAGTTTGAAAAATCACTCTGAAAACTCCTCAACTGGGATTCCAGTTATACCAACTATCTCCCTTCCTACTCCCCCACTCCCCCCTACTGCGAAAACGTGCCAAGACCTTCCTGAAAATAGTCACGAGACTCGACGATGCTTTTGTGGGTAAAGCGAGCTTCGTTATAAAGTAAATGGAATTCTTCGTCTTCTTTCCTTCCTCTTGTTTTTTTCTTGATCCTTCCGTCCTTCATTCTTCCTTCAATCCGCTGCAGCTCAGGAGGACCTCCTGCATGTTCGCATGAGCCCAGGGTTTCACACCAGTTGTGTCTCTCCGGGTGGCCGTCGAGCACACTACGTCCAATTACCTACACGCGTTAGAAACGCGCGTTTAGATTATTAAGCGTAGCGTTACGTAGTCAGGAGTGCACGCAGCCCCTGTGGGTGCCAGATGCCCTTTCTGGGGGTGCGAGACATGTACAGATGTTTTAGAAGGTAAATCATCGAAACACAAACTAATCACGGGCACGTAAGCACAACTATTTTGTTTCATCAAACCTATGTGTTCATTAACATTATACCTTTTTTTACGATTGAGAACCAATGGGATGCAAGGCTGCAGTAAATTTTAAGAGCCAGTATGAATAAATATTGTGATTCTGAGTATACCTCACTCTCGAATTTGCGATTACTCCCAGCCATGCGCCACCGACTCCAGTCTACCGGCAAGCCGTGGCACGTTCAGTGCCAGATTGATGGAGCTCTCTGCTTGCGACACGACTGGCAGGCGAATTCATTGCTCTGCTCTGCCACGGCCCATGGCCCTCAGGCCACACATCTCACTTGTTGGCACCAGCCGAGAGAGGGAAATTATGATGTTGTTGTTGAAGTAGTAATTCGAAAAGGGACAGTCATATTGATAACCTTCACCGGCGATTCTCCAGCTATATCCTTAGGCGCCCCCTGCTCAACTACAGGGTTCTCTGTATCCTGGTGTTGGGGCCCCATCCCTGGATCCTGGTGTCCAGGATCCAGAGTTCAGAGTCTCAGGATCCAGCGTTTAGTCAGTACTTGGGAGAGTGGCCACCACTACCACCAGGGCTTGCCAGGTGTTTTGTAGCAATAGCGCTGCGAGGTGTGGCCAGGAGGTGGCATGGATTCAATGTCGCCCTCTCGGTCTCATGGCTCGTGGGTTATCTCTGGGTTCTCCGGTTCCCTGCCCACGCGAATCCAAACACTCGCTCGTGGAACTCAAAAAGCATCCCAATGCATCAGCACCCCGCTGAAGGAGAGTCTTAAGACTTGGGGAGACTTTCCAAGATAACTCATCATCATCAACAAAGGTCAGGATCAACCCACTGCTGGATGATGACCTCCTCCCCACGCTACCGTCGTTCGTCACGGTCTTGTGATGCTGTAATCGCTCTCGTTGTCGGTTGTCTGGCCGAGGGCAGGGATTTGCATTTTACCGAGCTCATGATTAGCGAAGCGGCGTCTCAAGAAGGCGCATTACGGTGCCACTGAGGGGACCAGGGGGGGACCGGGCAAGGGGTGGGGGGGTGGGGGTGATGGCGATGCCACCAGCACGAGCAGTGGGCCTCACTGGCGCTCAAGGCTAAAACATTTCGCAAGGGGCAATCTTCTTTTCATTTATTTACAGGTTTATATTTGGAAAAAAAGTGAATAAATGAAAAATAGTCTATGACAGAGTCAACGAGTTTATTTTGCCCAGTAAGAACCTTGGGCCTACATGGGCTCTTTTATAAGATCGGCCTGGTCAAGATGGCCATGACATTATGGCCATCTCAAATGTCTCAAATATCTGCGGCTGGAGTGGAGGGAGAAGAGAGGGGGTTCAGCTTCCCCTTTTGCTCTCTCCACCCCGCCCCCTTGGTGCACTACTGATTGGCATGATCCGCATTCTGCCTGTCGGTGTCCAGTAAGAAGTATTCACTGTGCGAACTGACAAGCTAATGGGTGTGTTGTTGCTTAGAGCTCCCGTTAGCATCCATCCATCTGATCCTCATCTGGCTGGTAACGAGCTCCCCGTGCCATCGGCCGCGACACCGCCGCTCAAGTAGCCTGGGGAGCGCGGGAGCTTTGCCGGGCGAGAGTTTCTAGCCAGGGCACAGCCACGCAGCTGTCAACCTTAACGACTTAAGCCGTCGGCTGCCGATGTTTAAACCCTTTGATGATGGATCGTCGTTGTCAGCCATGGCCAATCCACTGATGGACGAAGGCCACCCTCCAACGATCCTGCACCACAACAACTCGCACGGCACCCGCACACAAACTGCTTTCATCGCTCCATCTCTTACGGCGGACGCAACAAAAAACTCTAAAAGCATTAGAGATTTCCAGAGGTGCTCACGCATATACCGCTTAAGAAAAATGTTGGTGAGAAAACAAAAAAAGTTAACGCTATTTTTTGTTGCCTTTTTCTCTCGGTTCTCCGGCTTCCTGCCACGCGAAGCCGCACGCCGATGAGAGGGGAACTGGTCACTCATCCCGACTGCAACAATCTCATTGAAAAGAGTCTCGAGATAGGCGTCTCTTTTTAGGAAACTGCCACGACTATCATGATTATTGATAATATTATTCGTGTGACATCTCCCACGTTGTCCCGAGTCTAAAAAGCCGATTAGTGTGCAAAACACGACGGTGAAAACCAGGCGCAAAATCTCTCTCTCCGCAAAACCAAAATCTTAATGTAAGTCTACAAATCTCAAATCCCACCCCCTCCGCCCCCCCCCCCATCCTCCTCCCCCCCCCCCACCAATTACACGTATTTTCTACGACTCCTGCGGAACGCACATGACGGCCTAATCCCGTTTGAGGCAGAAATCCCCTTTTTATTCCCTGGTCCCGTGACCAAGAGGGCACAAAGCGGGGCCCTGTTCCCTGGGGATAATGACGACCCACGGCCCACGTGGGAGGGGCCGCCCGGTAACGGGGGCGGGCGGTGGGGCCTTGACAAGCAGCATAAAGGGGCCGTTCCAGACGCACGGCGCACGAACTCGCGACTCCACGCGCCGCCCTGTCGGACAGACGCTCCGAGATGGCTACTTGGTGAGTGATGGGTACCCAGTGGGTGTGAGTGACCTCACCTGGTAAGTGATGGGTACCTAGTGGGTGTGAGTGACCTCACCTGGTGAGTGATGGGTACCCAGTGGGTGTGAGTGACCTCACCTGGTGAGTGATGGGTACCTAGTGGGTTTGAGTGACCTCACCTGGTGAGTGATGGGTACCTAGTGGGTGTGAGTGACCTCACCTGGTGAGTGATGGGTATTTAGTGGGTGTGAGTGACCTCACCTGGTGAGTGATGGGTACCTAGTGGGTGTGAGTGACCTCACCTGGTGAGTGATGGGTACCTAGTGGGTGTGAGTGACCTCACCTGGTGAGTGATGGGTATTTAGTGGGTGTGAGTGACCTCACCTGGTGAGTGATGGGTACCTAGTGGGTGTGAGTGACCTCACCTGGTGAGTGATGGGTACCTAGTGGGTGTGAGTGACCTCACCTGGTGAGTGATGGGTACCTAGTGGGTGTGAGTGACCTCATCTGGTGAGTGATGGGTACCCAGTGGGTGTGAGTGACCTCACCTGGTGAGTGATGGGTATCTAGTGGGTTTGAGTGACCTCACCTGGTGAGTGATGGGTACCTAGTGGGTGTGAGTGACCTCACCTGGTGAGTGATGGGTACCCAGTGGGTGTGAGTGACCTCACCTGGTGAGTGATGGGTACCCAGTGGGTGCGAGTGACCTCACCTGGTGAGTGATGGGTACCTAGTGGATGTGAGTGACCTCACCTGGTGAGTGATGGGTATTTAGTGGGTGTGAGTGACCTCACCTGGTGAGTGATGGGTACCTAGTGGGTGTGAGTGACCTCACCTGGTGAGTGATGGGTACCTAGTGGGTGTGAGTGGCCTCACCTGGTGAGTGATGGGTACCTAGTGGGTTTGAGTGACCTTACCTGGTGAGTGATGGGTACCTAGTGGGTGTGAGTGACCTCACCTGGTGAGTGATGGGTATTTAGTGTGTTTGAGTGACCTCACCTGGTGAGTGATGGGTATCTAGTGGGTGTGAGTGACCTCACCTGGTGAGTGATGGGTACCCAGTGGGTGTGAGTGACCTCACCTGGTGAGTGATGGGTACCTAGTGGGTGTGAGTGACATCTCCTGGTGAGTGATGGGTATTTAGTGGGTTTGAGTGACCTCACCTGGTGAGTGATGGGTACCTAGTGGGTGTGAGTGACCTCACCTGGTGAGTGATTGGTATTTAGTGGGTGTGAGTGACCTCACCTGGTGAGTGATGGGTACCTAGTGGGTGTGAGTGACCTCACCTGGTGAGTGATGGGTACCTAGTGGGTTTGAGTGACCTCCCCTGGTGAGTGATGGGTTCCTAGTGGGTTTGAGTGACCTCACCTGGTGAGTGATGGGTACCCAGTGGGTTTGAGTGACCTCACCTGGTGAGTGATGGGTTCCCAGTGGGTTTGAGTGACCTCACCTGGTGAGTGATGGGTACCCAGTGGGTGTGAGTGACCTCACCTGGTGAGTGATGGGTACCTAGTGGGTTTGAGTGACCTCACCTGGTGAGTGATGGGTACCTAGTGGGTTTGAGTGACCTCACCTGGTGAGTGATGGGTACCGAGTTGGGTGCCGTTCTGCCTTTTTCCAAGCACAGACAATGTCAACTGACCTCACCAGGTCTCGGAAGATGAGCACGTCTGAGCTGGTTAGTACTTGGTATGGGCAGACTGCCTGGAAATACCAGGTGTGGTAGGCTTGAGCTGCGACTTGGCCGGGATACGGCAGTGCAATCCATGGATCATTGAATCCATCTGTGTGGAGCTTTTGAGCTTCGTGCCCTCAGCGTACGCGGGCTGGGCTTTCTCCGGGTCCTCCGGCGTCCTCTCGCGTGAAGCCCAACTCTCACGAGACGGAAGAGGTCGAAATCACTGAAAACGATGCAGGTTGGGACGTTCCTGGCTAAAGCACTGAACAGTGCCGTCGTTACACTCAGCAAAAGGCAGATGCGGGCCCCGTGACACCAAACGCCTCCGTCTCAACGGAGACAAAGCGAGCGAGCGCGGGTGCCTAATGATTCTGAAACGTGCCTACCCGTCCTCAAGAGTCTCCACCAATCTGCTCCGTCCTATCTCGCCGATCAGTGTGTGCCGGCTTCAACAGACAACAAATTGCCTCCGGCTACGATCCGCGGGCTCGCGGCGAATTTCTGCTGCGGCGCATGTCCAGCGCAGTGTCGGCGTCTCCGGGGCAAAGATCTGAAGCGCGCTGCCGACTCCATGTTCCGGGATCCATCCCTCCTGAGTCTGAGCCAGTTCTGCGAGAGACTCAACACGGTGTTGCTGTTTCAGAGAGCCCGCTTCAACGTGTGATCGATGCGCACTCGTGGTGGACTGGACCATGAGTGTGCGCAAAAACAAATGTCCTGACTTACTTTCGTGAACCAAACGGTGCCTCCATTAGCTACCTTCCTCTGTCCGTTGCCGTGCCAAGTCTGCGTTTGTGTTAGCGAGGACCTCCTGCTATTAGGAGACAGATCCATAGAAAGGTCCCTTACTGCTTGCTGATTGCCGCTGGAAAAGAACTCGCCGATGGCCGGCGGTCGCTGCCGACAATGGCGACATGCGAGAAGCGATGGAGCCAGCCACCTCACTCACTCATTCACTCACTCATTCACTCACTCACTCATTCCCTCCCACTCTTTCCCTTCTCGGTCGATGACAAGAGAATATGATGAATGGGAGTGTGTGACGGCCATCGTGTGTCTGATTGAACGCGAATCGTGAATTTTGTGATGATCTTGATGTTAAGAGACGATTATGGATCCTTGACGGGTTTGTGTCTGGGCTAAAATAAAAATAAATGGACTTCGTAATTGTTCAATGCATTTGGTCTCCAGCTGATCTTAAGTTGGGTTATGCTCGTGCTGTGGGTGCCTCTACCTCGAGCATCAGTCACTGTAGATCATGCCAGTGGCCGTGTGTATGATCTGGAGTTTTCGTCTTTCCTCCGGCTGAGAGTTCATCTCAGCAGTGTTTCCATGTGGAGGTTGGCGAGCGAGCACGCTGGCACGGCTGATGCAGGAGTGAGCCTCGCGGCGAACGATTTGAAACGCCGTCGGCGAACGGCCGCGGCAGGCCGAGGGGTCACCGCGCGCTACGCAGTTTGAGATTGGTGACCCCAGTCGCGCGCTGCGGGCTGCACGATCCGCACTGGATCGCGATCCTTTTAATCTCCGATTAGCACCATTGGCCACGAACGGGAGGGGGGGGGGACAGAAGTTCAGCAACCATGCATCTGTATAATCTCGTGTGAATCCCAACTTCGTTATGTATGTATGGCGCCTTTGCTTGAGTGTGGGTCATGGTGTGACGCGTCTACCCTAGTGTGGGTCACGGTGTGACGTGTCTACACTAGTGTGGGTCACGGTGTGACGTGTCTACTCTAGTGTGGGTCACGGTGTGTCGTGTCTACCCTAGTGTGAGTCACGGTGTGACGTGTCTACACTAGTGTGGGTCACGGTGTGACGTGTCTACACTAGTGTGGGTCACGGTGTGACGTGTCTACACTAGTGTGGGTCACGGTGTGACGTGTCTAAACTAGTGTGGGTCACGGTGTGACGTGTCTACACTAGTGTGGGTCACGGTGTGACGTGTCTACACTAGTGTGGATCATGTTGTGACGTGTCTACCCTAGTGTGAGTCACGGTGTGACGTGTCTACACTAGTGTGGATCATGTTGTGACGTGTCTACCCTAGTGTGAGTCACGGTGTGACGTGTCTACAGTAGTGTGGGTCACGGTGTGACGTGTCTACACTAGTGTGGGTCACGGTGTGACGTGTCTACACTAGTGTGGGTCACGGTGTGACGTGTTTACCCTAGTGTGGGTCACGGTGTGACGTGTCTACACTAGTGTGGGTCACGGTGTGACGTGTCTACCCTAGTGTGAGTCACGGTGTGACGTGTCTACACTAGTGTGGGTCACGGTGTGACGTGTCTACAATAGTGTAGGTCACGGTGTGACGTGTTTACCCTAGTGTGGGTCACGGTGTGACGTGTCTACACTAGTGTGGGTCACGGTGTGCCTCCTTCTGCTTTAGTGTGGAGCACCCTGCCAAGGGCTACACGGCTCTGTACGAGACGGCGCAAGAGGTGAAGACACCCATGCCCACGCAAGTGCAAGGTGAGTCTCGTCGCCGCGTCGGAGGTGGTAGTCGTTTGCGCCGATGATGGGGGGGGCGGAGAGGAGGGGGGCGGGGGGCGGGGGGACGCCTCGTCGTGACTCAGAGACACCGAGCAGTACCGCTGAGAACCCGGGTTGAAATCTACGTCTCAGTCGCCTGCGGTCAAATCGAGTTATATGTGTGTATGAATATTTTTGGTTCTTTCGGTAAAGTCACGTTGAAGGGAAACAATAAAATAATAAAAAAACATATATTAAACAATAAAATTATCACGACGTTTCGACTGCAACACAAGCAAGCATCATCAGGCGTGAAAATCACAACAAGAAAATTTGGACAATATTAGGACAATAAAAAATAGTCCTGATGGTTCAATGAGCCACTCTGTCTACAGGAAAGCTACCCATACAGATGCTTATCTGAAACCGGATTTCCACCACCATCCATCCCAGAAGAATTCCCTCATCAAGACTCTGCACCATAGAGCCCAATGCATATCCGACCAGGAACACATAGCCAGTGAACTCAAGCACGTACACCAAGCTCTTAAGGCTAATGGTTATTCCGACTACACAATCCGCAAAGCTACCACTCCAACCATGAAGAAGGACCCTCTTGAGAAGCCTTTCAAAACCATAACTTTACCCTACATTGCAGGGATCACAAAAAAGATCTCCAAAATCTTGAATAAACACCAGATCCAGGTCCGATTCATAAAATCCGTGATCTGGTTCCGTCTGTAAAAGATGTGATTCCGGACATACAGTACCCTGGCATCTACAAACTAAGTTGCCTCTGTGGTAGTAGTTACATTGGAGAAACCAAACGACATGTCTCGGACCGCATTCGTGAACACAAAGCAGACCTGAAACACGGTAGGACCAACACCTCGGCCGTGGCAGATCATTATTATAATTCAGTAGGTTTACATGACATTGACTTCTCCAAGACAGAGGTTCTTTGCAAGCCATCTGGCTACCATGAGAGATTCGTTCATGAGGCTATCCACATATACAAACACAGAGACAATTTCAACCGAGAAGATGGATTCTGGCTTAGCAATCATTGGAAGGATTTGATAAACCATTTCGGGTCTTAATTGATTGATCGCGCTTAAGGTGGTTTTCAGACCGCATCCATTATTTTTCGTCTCCCCCCTCCTCTTTTCCGAACATAGATGGACTCGTCCATCTGAACAAACTGACAAATCGCTCTCCGTGGTGCTAACGTTAAAAAACCGCCACTTTTTTCAAATGTTCTTGTTGTGGTTTTCACACCTGATGATGATTGCTTGTGTTGCAGTCTAAACGTCGTGAGAATTTTATTGTTTTTTTTATTTTATTGTTTCCCGTCTACGTGACTTTACCGAAAGAACCAAGAATATGAATCCCTGCAGTCACGAAAGCTTCGAGTCAAAATTTGTGTGTATGAATGTTGAACTTCTTTCACACCGTACATAGCCATCCGAGCTAATCAGAGGTGCGGAGTTCACGAGCGGTCACGAGTCGATGGCTTTGTTGACAGTCAGCCATTGGTGACTGCCCACACACACACACATGAAAAATGGATCAAATTTTAATTAGGTTTTCATTTAAAGTGGATAATTGTCAATGGTGAGCTTTATAACATTGCGCCGATTTACCTGAAGCGAGGCAGTGTGGCAAAGTGTGCCACCGAGCATGGGTTGAAGACATTTCACAAGCAGTTATGTGATGTCTGCGTCCGTGGGCTGTTACCTAACATGGGATGATGGCGCACAGCTCTGTGAGAGTTTCAAACGCCGATAGCGCAATTGTAATACATTTGGGAAACGCAAGATAAACATTTAAGTCACATTTAAGTGGTGAATTCATCAACCCACACTGACCAGATTGGTGAAGTATGGTCAAAATGACCCCCACGACCCACACGGTGCCACCTCCGAGGTACAACAGCAACGACAAAAACTGCGACCTACCATGGGCATGAGAATATCTCAGGCCACCGTGAGAAGGGAGACCTGCGTGTGACTGCGCTGTCTTGGGTGCTTTGTCGTTACCACGCAACTCACAAGGAGGCCCTCTTTCGGGGGGGGGAGGGTTGCCACCTTTTTCTATTTGCAACCAACACCCGGACAGACTTCTCAGTCAGCCGAGGCCAGCGGCACGACAAGCTCCACAATTCGCACGGCCTGGCTACGTACGGGCGCGACATGAGTTCAACGTTCATGCAACATACAACATACAACATGCATTCGTACACACAGCATGCGGCTCCGGAGCTGCGCGCGGCTCTTTAAGGGATTGCTTCGTGATGTTAGTGGCACTGCGTTGCGGCTCTTGAGTTATTGAGGGTCTTTTTTATTTAACCAAATTTGAAAATAATGGCTCTTCTTGTTAGTTTGGTTCAGCACAATACCGATAACCAGATCTCGGTAACCAGATCTCGGTAACCAGATCTCGGTACGAATTAACCCCCTGTAACTCAAACACTGATGCCCAAATCGCGGACTGTCCGGATCAAACCCCGGGGACACGTGTCTGACGCTACTCATCCAGCAGTAGATCGCGACAAGGGCTTTTAGGGAGACGTGAAGTGGCGAGGCCGCAGTAAACACGGGGAGTAACTCAGACTCTCGCTGCCTGTAGCTGGGAGTGACTCCCACCGCGGCTCTGCCCTCGCTGTCGGAACCACCCTCGCTCTCATCCCCTGTGCATTTCACACAAACCCGGAGCCTCCGCAACTTCTCTCCTCTAGCGCCACCCTCAGTCCAGCTCATCGGGGGGGGGGGGGGCACCACACCCGCCGAGGCGGAGAGTGGGGGGCCCCCTGTTTACAGCCGATGGTGGCCTTGGTCAAATATCCAAACGGGACAGCTCCGACTGCAACTACGCCCTGATTACTTTCAACAAAGGCGAATGCTGCACTCTATCAATGTATTCCGCGTGGGGCTGCAATGTCAGCAGAGGGCAGTTCAACAACGTGCACTGTTGTACTCTACTGTGATCCAACTTCCATGCTCTTCGCCAGCACGCGCTGACCGTGTGTGGTATAGTTTGGTTAACCCCCCCCCCCCCACGGCCCACAACGGCGTGGGGAGGCCCTCATCCAGCAGTGGATTAACAAAGGCGCTGTACCCGAGCATTTGCATGCGGAGGTAGGAATCCGCCGGGGTTGCCACCAGTCCGGATAAAACCCGGACTGGTGGCTTGAAGCGGACAGTTTGTGTGCACGTGGCAGGGATTTGTTATCTGCCAAGATCCGGTGCCGCTACTATTGTGGTGAACGTCACCGCAGCATTCTACAACGGGCCGGCTGAGTGATGTGTCCGGTGAAAAAGGTGGCAACCCCCCCCCCCCCCCCCCAGCTAGGGTCTGCTGAATGGTGGCAGCCGCGGCTGCTTCTGCCAAGACGCGTCACGGTGCGCCCCCTCTACCTCGCCCCCCCCTCCTTCCTCCTTCGCGGGTCGGTGCAGGCCGCATCCCGTCGTGGCTGAGCGGCAGCCTCATGCGGTTGGGGCCCGGCCTCTTCGAGGTGGGCTCCGAGGAGTTCCTGCACCTGTTCGACGGGCAAGCCCTGCTGCACAAGTTTGAGATCAGCAACGGCGCCGTCACCTACGCGTGCCGGTGCGCGCCGAGTCCGTGGCGCACGAGCCGCACGCGCACACACAGAGACACATACACACAGACACACACACACACACATACACACAGACACATAGACACACACACATACACACAGACACACACACACATACACACAGACACACAGACACATACACACAGACACACACACACATACACACAGACACACAGACACACATACATACACACAGACATACACACACACATACATACACACAGACACACAGACATACACACAGACACACACACATACACACAGACACACAGACACACATACATACACACAGACACACAGACATACACACACACATACATACACACAGACACACAGACATACACACATACACACAGACACACAGACACAAACACACAGACACAAACACACACAGACACACACACATACACACAGACACACAGACACACACACACACAGACACACACATACACATATACACACAGAAACACATACACACAGACACACAGACACATACATACACACACAGACACATACACACAGACACACAGACACACATACATACACACACAGACACACACACACACATACACACAGACACACATACATACACACACAGACACACACACATACACACAGACACAAACACACATACACACAGACACACAGACACACAGACACACATACATACACACAGACATACACACACACATACATACACACACAGACACATACACACAGACACACAGACACACATACATACACACACAGACACACAGACACACAGACACACAGACACAAACACACAGACACACATACACATACACACACACATACATACACACAGACACACAGACATACACACATACACACAGACACACAGACACAAACACACAGACACAAACACACACAGACACACACACATACACACAGACACACAGACACACACACACACAGACACACACACATACACATATACACACAGAAACACATACACACAGACACACAGACACATACATACACACACAGACACATACACACAGACACACAGACACACATACATACACACACAGACACACACACATACACACAGACACACATACATACACACACAGACACACACACATACACACATACACACAGACACACAGACACATACACACAGACACACAGACACACATACAGACACACAGACACACATACATACACACACAGACACATACACACAGACACACAGACACACATACATACACACACAGACACACACACATACACACAGACACACAGACACAAACACACAGACACACATACACATACACACATACACACAGACACAAACACAGAGACACACAGACACACAGACACATACACACAGACACAAACACACAGACACACATACACAAACACACAGACACACAGACACACACAGACACACATACATACACACACAGACACACACACAGACACACAGACACACACACACATACACACACAGTTGCAAAAAAGACAAAGATCCCCCATATAGCCTTAACAGACTGTAGGGGCAAGTGCTGTTAGCGAGCACCGATGAAGGCCGGAACGGCACACGAGGGGGTGGGTGGCCAGCACCACGCCCGGCCGCCTTTGTCTTCCCAGTGGCGATGTTCACACACCGCACCAGGTACTCATTTGACGCTGAGTCGACTTAGGGGAGAGCCAAGGCCCGGTTCAGAATCGTCAATGGTGTTGGCCGTGAGCGGGAATCGAACCCGTGTCGCCGGGTTCGTAGCGCAGTGCGCTAATCGCAACACTACCGCTCCCCACCATATTTATACACACACGCACACGCGAGCGAACACGCTAACAGCACCCGCTGAAACACACACACATACTCTTTCGTATGAATGACGTTGATATAGAGCAGCAGCTATAATGTTACATCGAGCTGCTTAATGAGCCATATGATTGCGTCAGGAGTGTCCCAGTGGTGCATCGCTGTGATGATGATGACGATCCCTCCTCCGTAATTGTGAATTACGCATTTCGCCACTGCTATACAATTCCTTGACACACCGAGACACACGCACACACACCGAGACACACCAAGACACACCAAGACACATCGAGATATACCAAGACACACCGAGACACACCAAGACACACCGAGACACACCGAGACACACCAAGACACACCAAGACACACTGAGACACACCGAGACACACCAAGACACACCGAGACACACCAAGACATACCAAGACACACCGAGACATACCGAGACACACCAAGACACACCAAGACACACCGAGACATACCAAGACACACCAAGACACACGCACACACACCGAGACACACGCACACACACCAAGACACACGCACACACACCGAGACACACGCACACACACCGAGACACACGCACACACACCGAGACACACGCACACACACCGAGACACACCAAGACACACCGAGACACACCAAGACACACCGAGACACACCGAGACACACCGAGACACACGCACACACACCGAGGCACACCAAGACACACCGAGACACACCAAGACACACCGAGACACACGCACACACACCGAGACACACCAAGACACACCGAGACACACCAAGACACACCAAGACACACCGAGACACACCAAGACACACCGAGACACACGCACACACACCGAGACACACCAAGACACACCGAGACACACCAAGACACACCAAGACACACCGAGACACACCAAGACACACCAAGACACACCGAGACACATCCCCACACACCGAGACACACGCACACACACGCACACACACCGAGACACACGCACACACACCGAGACACACCGAGACACACACCAAGACACACGCACACACACCGAGACACATGCACACACACCGAGACACACGCACACACACCGAGACACACGCACACACACCGAGACACACCGAGACACACCGAGACACACGCACACACACCGAGACACACGCACACACACCGAGACACACGCACACACACCGAGACACACCGAGACACACCGAGAAACACGCACACACACCGAGACACACGCACACACACCGAGACACACGCACACACACCGAGACACACGCACACACACCGAGGCACACCGAGACACACCGAGACACACGCACACACACCAAGACACACGCACACACACCGAGACACACGCACACACACCGAGACACACCGAGACACACGCACACACACCGAGACACACGCACACACACCGAGGCACACCGAGACACACCGAGACACACGCACACACACCGAGACACACCGAGACACATAAAGACACACGCACACACACCAAGACACACGCACACACACCGAGACACACCGAGACACACCAAGACACACGCACACACACCGAGGCACACCGAGACACACCGAGACACACCGAGACACACGCACACACACCAAGACACACGCACACACACCGAGACACACGCACACACACCGAGACACACCGAGACACACCGAGACACACCAAGACACACGCACACACACCGAAACAACCAAAACACACGCACACACACCGAGACACACCGAGACACACGCACACACACCAAGACACACCAAGACACACGCACACACACCGAAACAACCAAGACACACGCACACACACCGAGACACACCGAGACACACGCACACACACCGAGACACACGCACACACACCGAGACACACGCACACACACCGAGGCACACCGAGACACACCGAGACACACGCACACACACCAAGACACACGCACACACACCGAGACACACGCACACACACCGAGACACACCGAGACACACGCACACACACCGAGACACACGCACACACACCGAGGCACACCGAGACACACCGAGACACACGCACACACACCGAGACACACCGAGACACATAAAGACACACGCACACACACCAAGACACACGCACACACACCGAGACACACCGAGACACACCAAGACACACGCACACACACCGAGGCACACCGAGACACACCGAGACACACCCAGACACACGCACACACACCAAGACACACGCACACACACCGAGACACACGCACACACACCGAGACACACCGAGACACACCGAGACACACCAAGACACACGCACACACACCGAAACAACCAAAACACACGCACACACACCGAAACAACCAAGACACACGCACACACACCGAGACACACCGAGACACATAAAGACACACGCACACACACCGAGACACACGCACACACACCGAGACACACCGAGACACACCAAGACACACGCACACACACCGAAACAACCAAAACACACGCACACACACCGAAACAACCAAGACACACGCACACACACCGAAACAACCAAGACACACGCACACACACCGAGACACACCGAGACACACCGAGACACACCAAGACACACGCACACACACCGAAACAACCAAAACACACGTACACACACCGAAACAACCAAGACACACGCACACACACCGAGACACACCGAGACACATAAAGACACACGCACACACACCGAGACACACGCACACACACCGAGACACACCGAGACACACCAAGACACACGCACACACACCGAAACAACCAAAACACACGCACACACACCGAAACAACCAAGACACACGCACACACACCGAAACAACCAAAACACACGCACACACACCGAAACAACCAAGACACACGCACACACACCGAAACAACCAAGACACACGCACACACACCGAAACAACCAAAACACACGCACACACACCGAAACAACCAAGACACACGCACACACACCGAAACAACCAAAACACACGCACACACACCGAAACAACCAAGACACACGCACACACACCGAAACAACCAAAACACACGCACACACACCGAAACAACCAAGACACACGCACACACACCTAGACACACCGAGACACACGCACACACACCGAGGCGCACGCGTATCTCACAGTTTACAGCCTCCGCGGCGGCGACCTCCACGTATCTGCCACAATTCAAACGCATGTTCTTTTTTTTTTTTAACGCAGCCGCATTAATAGTTACCATGGCGACGTTGATGCAGTTGCCACGGTAACGCGTGGACCCTGTGCGTTTTCCCCCACCGAAAGTTTCCTTAAAACGGACACGTACATGCGCGCCATGACCGAAAACCGGATCGCGATCACCGAGTTCGGAACCGTCGCCTACCCCGACCCCTGCAAGAACATCTTCTCCAGGTGAGCCACACCTGTGTACCTGTCCAGCCTGCCTGCTCGCCTGCCCGCCCAACTTTCACTCAGCCTGCATCACTGCCAGTGGGGCTGCGCGCCTGGTTTGCCACCTTTCAGTCGACCGGCATATCCGCTCGCCTCGAATGTCTGCCCACCCATCACGAACGTCTATCACTCACCCAAAGGCAAAGATTGCCCGTGTAGCCTTGACAGACTTTTGGGGCAAGTGGTGTTACCGCTCCAATGACCAAAGACACCACACACGCTCGCACGCCCATTCACCTGGAGAGTTCAAGAGACATTTTGTCCCACAACCCCAATGGACAGCTATCGGGTACGTGACGTTATTCTCACGTTCGGAGTAAACTCAAGGATGTGAGAATATCCTTGGGTCTCAGCGGGCATTCTCAACTCCCGACTACGACGATTTGACTTGGAATGGCGCGCAATCACCCCGCGGGTGGAACCCTCCCCGCCCGCACGCAGGTTCTTCTCGTACTTCCAGAAGATCGAGATCACCGATAACGCGCTGGTCAACGTCTACCCCGTGGGTGAGGACTTCTACGCCTGCACAGAGACGAACTTCATCACCAAGATCAACCCCGAGACGCTGGAGACCGTCGCCAAGGTGCGCGCTTAGATCGCAACCGTGTGGCCACGACCACAGCGTCGATCACCTCGACCACACAGGCCCGCCTGTGGAATCGCCCGTAACACAAACCGTGACATCAATCGCGACGCCAATCGCGACCGCAGCCACAGTAGTCACAACAACACGAGGCCCACAACTCTGACCACGTGTCCCCAACCAGAGAACATTCGCCCGCAGCGCCGCCCACAACACTGCTATGTCACGATATCGGCCTTCACGCGTACATGCCTCAACAAGTCAACATCTGTGTCGTAGACCCTACTCCACTCGACATGGCCAATTACAAAATCTGTCACGTGATGGTAAATTGTGCCACGTTTGTCCATCACGTGACAACTTTATTAAAATCAGCTGTGGCGGGTGGAGTAGAGCGCCACGGTGGCTATGAGATGTTAACTACCTCGCCTGGTGCACAGGAGGTCGTTGGTTCGATCCCGACTCTGACGCCTGCTGTATATTTGGAGTGTGCGTGTCTCTCTCTCTCTCTCCGTGGTCGCGTAGATTTTTCTCCGGGTCCTCCGGTTTTTCCCTCCACATTAAGAATCAACATCACGCGTTCAGAGTATTTGATTTCTATAAATGTCCACGTGATAAGCCACTTCGTTGGGCTATCATTTGTCATAGCCACTTCTGAAAAAGAGCTACACGGCTCAGTGGGGCCTTGCCCGGTAAATTAAAAGTAGTTTAAGGACGTCGTTCAGAGCGTATGAAAGATTTCAACAACAAATCGTAAATATCGCCCGCCTCCGCCCAAAGGTTGACCTGTGCAAATACATCTCCATCAACGGGGCGACGGCGCACCCGCACATCGAACGGGACGGCACCGTCTACAACATCGGCAACTGCTTCGGCAAGGGGCTGTCCTTCGCCTACAACATCATCAAGATCCCCCCGCTGCTGAAAGGTGGCCGCGTAACCCCCCACCCCCTCCACTGCGCGCCGCTCGCGTTGAGCGCTCGAGATTTGATTGTGTCGAACCCCGGTAGACAACTCGGGGGAACCGGGGTCAGGGGTCCTCGTCCGCAAGGGTGACCTCGGGGGCGTCTCGCCGCTGCCAATAGTGGGCGAACGATTGCCGTGCCGCCATGCGTAGTTTGGTCCCAGGCTATTGGGAGTTATTTGCGGTGTGCGAGTTTTCGAAGGTAACCAAAGTTGGACCGCGACGCTCGCGCACGATGACCCCACTCGTGCGAACGACATGCAGGAGACCTTTAGCGGCCACTGGTGAAGCGGACGGCGCGTAGTGGCACTGTGGTGGTCACGCGCCGCGGGAATAACCAGGGCGCCTACTCGATTTAAAACCGTGAATCTCTACAACAAGCGGCGAACCACTGTGATGACAGTGGTACCTAGCACCGCACTGTACTGAAAGTGGCACATCACATCACATCACTGTGATAATAGCGTCAAACATCACCACACTGCACACTACACTACACCACTGTGATCACAGTGGCACACAGCATCACCCCACGCGCGATCAAAGTGGGCCCCCCCCGTACCACACCTCCACAATGACAGCGGCGCGCACACAAAGACACAGATCTCCCGTCTAGCCTCAACAGACCGTTGGGGCAAGTGCTGTTAGCGAGCACCTATCAAGGCCGCCACGGCACACGAGGGGGTGGGTGGCCAACACCACGCCCGCACACACTCACACCGGCACACGCGAGCGCGCACGAATTCTCGCGCTGCCAGATTGCTACAAACGCCCCGCATGGCGAGTGGAGATCGCTGCAGACGCACGCCGAGCAGCAGTTGGTGATCGTCTCAGCAAGAACCGGCAGCGGCGGCGGCGGTGGGGCCAGCATGGCCTTCGCCGTGATTTGCGACCGCTGCGTTCACGTCCCCCTCGGTCGCCGCATCAACGCCGCCGACGCGGTCACCCCGTCCGGCAATTACGGTGCCGTAATTGCGTAATTGTAGAGTCCTTAGCGCGCGGGCCGTCTCCCCCGCGTGAGTTATAAGCTCGCGCGGGGCGTCATTGACTCGCGCCGCGTTTTAAACAAGCCTCCGCATTACACTGTCTCCTTTGTTTATGCATCGGCACGCTCGTTTATAGCCGAGTCGAGGCAACGCCGGAGAGATGGAAATGACGGCCAGATGGAGAACAACGCGCGCACCGCACCGCGTGAGCAGGCCGGCCCCTGGCCCTGCGCGAAAGCGAAATTCCCCGTCGCTGGCAGATAGCTGCCATCGTTTTCCGCCGCGGTTTGGCCGGCGTCAAATGGCCTGGACAGTGTTCATTCAGCCGCATGTGCGTCCCGCCCAAGGCACCAAAGAAATACCATGAATGTCGTCGGAGATGTTGCGGGTGCCTCTTAGCCACGGCTAAACCGTGTCGGGAGTGACCGGACATCGGCGACTAGAGCGGAGACTCCGCCAGCGCCCGCTACGAACACGATGGCGCAACGGGGCCACGGCGGGGACACGGGGCCATGGCACCACGGGGCCACGAGGCCGCGGTGCTAAGAGACCACGGGGCCACGGGGCCACAGGGCCAGGGGCGTGGTTTCTCGGCAGACACCCGTCACCGCACCACGGCGAGACGTCCCGTTTGCTCTGTGTTGCAGACAAGGTGAACCCCTTGAATAAAATGTCGGTGGCCGTGCAGCTTCCGTGCAGCGAACGTTTCAAGCCGTCCTACGTGCACAGGTGAGACACAGCGCGCGGCGAGCTTGAGCACGGGCGAGGTGGCGATATTCAACAAGGCAGGGAGGGAGGGCGTCTTGGGATGAGACCCCCATGTGACCCCCCAGCTCACCCACCCCTCTCCCCGCCCCCACCGCCTTCCTCCCAGCTTCGGAATGACGGAGAACTACTTCGTGTTCGTGGAGCAGCCCGTGAAGATCAACCTGTGGAAATTCCTGAGCGCCTGGGGGCCCCGCGGCGCCACCTACATGGACTGCTTCGAGAGCCACCACACGATGGGGGTACACGGGGGCGCCTCACCCGAGCGTGGGGAGTTGGGGGGGGGGTCACGGTTAAGGTGGGTGGTGGGGGGGGTTGCTTGGGGTCACTGGAGGGGGGGGGGTCAGCCGGACACGTAAGGGGGCAGTGGCCAGTTGCGTTGACGCGCGGCACGTGGTCACGCGGCACGTGCTTGAGGAGGAGCGGTTTGTAGGCGGAACGCGCGAGACAATCAAATACGCGCCGTAGCCCTAGCCATGACCCTGACCTCCCAGCAGCAGCAGCCACTCGCACCAGCCCTCTCACTGACCCTACCACAACTAGCTAACCAGACATTAGTACTAGCTCTCTCACTGACCCTACCACAACTAGCTAACCAGACACTAGTACTAGCTCTCTCACTGACCCTACCACAACTAGCTAACCAGACACTAGTACTAGCTCTCTCACTGACTCTACCACAACTAGCTAACCAGACACTAGTACTAGCTCTCTCACTGACTCTACCACAACTAGCTAACCAGACACTAGTACTAACTCTCTCACTGACTCTACCACAACTAGCTAACCAGACACTAGTACTAGCTCTCTCACTGACTCTACCACAACTAGCTAACCAGACACTAGTACTAGCTCTCTCACTGACCCTACCACAACTAGCTAACCAGACACTAGTACTAGCTCTCTCACTGACCCTACCACAACTAGCTAACCAGACACAAGTACTAGCTATCTCACTGACCCTACCACAACTAGTTAACCAGACACTAGTACTAGCTCTCTCACTGAATCTACCACAACTAGCTAACCAGACACTAGTACTAGCTCTCTCACTGACCCTACCACAACTAGCTAACCAGACACTAGTACTAGCTCTCTCACTGACTCTACCACAACTAGCTAACCAGACACTAGTACTAGCTCTCTCACTGACTCTACCACAACTAGCTAACCAGACACTAGTACTAGCTCTCTCACTGACCCTACCACAACTAGCTAACCAGACACTAGTACTATCTCTCTCACTGATTCTTCCACAACTAGCTAACCAGACACTAGTACTAACTCTCTCACTGACTCTACCACAACTAGCTAACCAGACACTAGTACTAGCTCTCTCACTGACTCTACCACAACTAGCTAACCAGACACTAGTACTAGCTCTCTCACTGACCCTACCACAACTAGCTAACCAGACACTAGTACTAGCTCTCTCACTGACTCTACCACAACTATCTAACCAGACACTAGTACTAGCTCTCTCACTGACTCTACCACAACTAGCTAACCAGACACTAGTACTAGCTCTCTCACTGACTCTACCACAACTAGCTAACCAGACACTAGTACTAGCACTCTCACTGACTCTACCACAACTAGCTAACCAGACACTAGTACTAACTCTCTCACTGACCCTACCACAACTAGCTAACCAGACACTAGTACTAGCTCTCTCACTATTCCCCCATCCCACTCCCTCCCCCTCCCCGTGCGCGCGCCCGCGCGTGCACGTGCAGGTGTGGGTGCACGTGGCCGACAAGCGCCGGGGCGAGTACCTGGACATCCGGTTCCGCGCGGCGGCCTTCAACATCTTCCACCACATCAACACGTTCGAGAAGGAGGGCCACGTCGTCATGGACGTCTGTTGCTGGAAGGGGTGAGCGGGCACCCCCGTCGGCGTGCCCGTCGAATTGCACCCGGGGCCCATCGGACGGAGGGGCGAGCGAAGGCGCCGGGCTACGGAGAGGATAGTGAATACGGGAGTTGGGGGGGGCTGAAGGAGGTGGGGGAGGGGGGCACTCTATTTATTGCACCGGGGTCGATGCCAAACCATGAGTGGTCAGAGGCTACCGGCGTCTACCTTAAAACGGTCCTCAGTGGCACCTTGCCACGTCAACTTTGTTCCCTCGTGTCGAATAAAGCTCCGTAGCTAGCGCCAACCAGAACCACCGTCTCCACCACGGTAGCGAACAGTACGACCACGAACACCACCACCAGAACCACACCATCACCACGGTAGCGACCACCACAAACACCACCACTACTACAACCAGAACCACACCATCTCCACCACTTTAATGACCACCACGACCACAAACACCACCACCACCAGAACCACACCATCACCACGGTAGCGACCACCACAAACACCACCACCACCAGAACCACACCATCACCACGGTAAACAGCCACCACCACCACAACCGCCGTCCCCACCCCTACAGCTGCCCGTGTAGTCGCCGCGTGTCAACCCGGGAGTCGTTCACGGCGCGTGCCCTCCGTCTCTCCCTGGCGCTTGTGTCTCACCGCACGCCACGCGCACCCCACGGGTTCCTTGCGAACCACAGCACCGCAAAGTGTCCTTCAGGCACGGTGGTGGCGCAGTGATCATTGCACTGCGCTACGAACCCGGTGGACCCAAGTTCGATTCCCGCTCACTCGTGACCAACAACAGTGACGAATATTGGAACCGGTCCTAGGTTGACATGGCCTGAAACGAGAAGTTTAATGTGATGTGTAAATATTGCTACGAAGGAGACAAAGGTGGCCGGGCGTGGTGCTGGCCACACACCTTGCCGGCCTTCGTAGGCGCTGCTCGTGAACAGCACTTGCCGCAGCACTTTGTGAAGTCCGCACGGGGGATCTTTGTCTTTGTGTGCTTGCACGTGCAGGTTTGAGTTCATATACAACTATCTATACCTCGCCAACATGAGGGAGAACTGGGAAGAGTTGAAGCGGAACGCGTACAAGGCTCCCCAGCCGGAAGTGCGGCGATACGTGCTGCCCATCAACTTCGACGAGGTGAATTTCTCCTCCTCCTGCTGCTCCTCATCATCATCAGTACCATCATGGTCATCATCATAATCATCACGATCGACAACACCATCACCACCACCATCATCACTATTATTGTCATCATCATCACCATCGACACCACCATCATCATCATGGTCGTCATCATCATTATCTTGGTCATCATCATCATCACCATCACCATAATGATCATCATGGGGAGGACTCGGGCTGGCAGTTTGCTGAAGATGATTCCCCGGCCACTCCGTTATCCCTCCGTCACGGAGCCAAACATCCATCACAGACTCATCCACAGGTCCCCGCGCGGGCCTCCTCATCAAGGGGCCTCGACACTTCGACAGAGACTCTCAGAGACACCGAGCCTTGTCGGTATCCTTCGCCGAGGTTTCGTCACGTCTCACTCTCTTGCGGATCGCCGGTAGACTCCTGGGACAGGCACGTGACGAGCGGTGGCCACAGTCATAGCGAGAGAGGTCAGAGGTGTACTCGATGTGGTGTGCCGAGCGCGGGGAATGTTCTCGTCCCCCATCCCGCATCCCGCTCAGGAGGAGTACGGCAAGAACCTGGTGCGTCTCGGAGACACCACGGCGACAGCGACACTCCGCAACGACGGCACCATCTGGCTGGAGCCCGAGGTGCTCTTCTCTGGACCGCGACAGGGTGACGACGCACGGCACCTCTCGCCCCCGATAACCGCACAACGCTCTTCTCGCCCCCGATAACCGCACAACGCTCTTCTCGCCCCCGATAACCGCACACCGCTCTTCTCGCCTCCGATAACCGCACACCGCTCTTCTCGCCCCCGATAACTGCACACCGCTCTTCTCGCCCCCGATAACCGCACAACGCTCTTCTCGCCCCCGATAACCGCACACCGCTCTTCTCGCCCCCGATAACCGCACACCGCTCTTCTCGCCCCCCGATAACCGCACAACGCTCTTCTCGCCCCCAATAACCCTACACCGCTCTTCTCACCCCCGATAACCATACAACGCTCTTCTCACCCCCGATAACCCTATACCACTCCTCTCACCCCCGATAACCGCACAACGCTCTTCTCACCCCCGATAACCCTACACCGCTCTTCTCACCCCCGATAACCATACAACGCTCTTCTCACCCCCGATAACCCTACACCGCTCCTCTCGCCCCCAATAACCGCACAACGCTCTTCTTACCCCCCCACCCCACAACCGCTGTTGATATCATCTTGTTGGCGAGAACAGGGTTTGTTGATTTTAAACATATCGTGGAGTGTTAGCCTGAGCATGCTGGATCACGGAGGGGCCAGGCGCCTTGTGCGCTGACGCGGGCCACATAAACCCCCACGATCGATGGGTCGTTACCCTACTAGAAAGCAGGGCTCCCCGTCCGTAACCGACGTTGTACCCTAATGTGCTCAACCGGGGCGAGGTATTCCAAAGGTGTGGGATTGCATCCGAGCCAAAGGCTGGCACCTTCAATGACAGCTGCGGGGAAGGACTCGGGGCTGAACGGGCAGATGAGTTGAGAGGTGGTCAGGTTGAGAGGTGGACAGGCAGACAGCGTTGGCAGAGAGGACGGGACGCAGAGAATGACAGGTCGGCAGGTTGACAAGTTGACGGGTTGACAGGTGGACGGGCGGAGATGCTAACGAGCTGCGTGTGCACTGTTGCAGCGTTCGAATTCCCGCGGATTAATTACGAGAAGAATAACGGACGCGACTACACGTTCGCCTACGGCCTGGGCCTCAACCACTTCGTGCCGGACAAGGTGAGCGCAGAGACCTCGCGTGCAGAGCGTCCCGCGACATCCACCGCCGCCACCACCACCGGTTAGAAAGACAAAGTCCCCCCCGTATAGCTTTAGCAGACTGTTGAGGCAAGTGCTGTTAGGGATATAATCTACGAAGACGGTCAAGGCACACTAGGGGGTGGGGGTGGGGGGGGCAGCACCACGGCCGGCCGCCTTTGTCTCCCCAGTGGCGATGTTTACACGCCGCGCACCAGGTACTAATTTAAGGCTGAGTCGACTCAGGGGACGCCCAGGACCGGTTCAGGGAATCGTCACCGATGTTGTCCGTGAGCGGGAATCGAACTCGGGTCGGCGGGTTCGTAGCGCAGTGAGCTAACCGCTGCCCGTACCACCAACACCACCGCAGGCAGCGACACCTCTAAGACCGCGGGTTCGTGAGCGCGATGTGCCGTGGGTCTCACCCGCAGATCTACAAGCTGAACGTGAAGACTAAGGAGCACTGGGTGTGGCAGATCCCGGGCACCTACCCTTCTGAGCCCATCTTCATCGCCCGGCCGGATGCCCAAGATGAGGACGACGGTAAACTATAGGAATAGGTTTTTACCCTTTTAACTGGCACAAAAACTGACACCTTTATTCAAGGCATCATGTTTGCAATAACCACAACACAAGCAGTCAAAATGCAAACAAAAAAGACAACTCTAATAATAATATGCACTGTCCTATTATCAGAGTAAAACCTATTCCTATATCTTGTTTCTGGCAAAGGAGGTCTCATAATGACGGTAAACGAATAAATAAATAATCTCGGCGCCGCGGGTGAACTCGGTGGTGACTGTATGATGACGCACGTGGAACTTCTTTCGCACCGTACGCAGCCGACCGTGTGAATCGGAGGTTCCGGGGGAAGGACAATGAGAGGCAAAAAGCAGTTCAGTTCTGATGACTGGATTGCGGCGGCAGTGTGCCATGATTGTTGTTGTTGATGATGATGATGATGGTAATTATTGATGATGATGGATAATTATTAGTTTTACATTTGTTTAACCCAGGATAGCCTCACTGAGTCTCGAGACTCTCCGTCAGGAGGGCCCTGCTAAGTTGGTTGCAGTAGCTGGTAATGATTCCTATCTGTAATCTGAATTGATCTCGGTTTTTATTTGGTTAGATCGCGTAAATATATAAATGTGTCGTTAAACCCGCCACCACCCGACACAGCCAATCAGCGAGGTTTGTCACGTAAACAGAACATGCCAATTCGTTACGAGTACAGCACACCGGTGTGCTGTACTAGTGACGAATTGGCAAGTTCTGTTAGCATAACGGTGTGCTAGTGACGAATTGGCAAGGTCTGTTAACATAACGGTGTGCTGTACTAGTGACGAATTGGCAAGGTCTGTTAACATAACGGTGTGCTAGTGACGAATTGGCAAGGTTTGTTAACATAACAAACCTTACTAATTGGCTGTCGGGTGGTGGCGAGTTAAACGACACGTTTATATAAACGCGATCTAACCCAAAACCTATACTATGGATGATATCGTTCGCGAAAGCCTCCGTGTTAAACTTAAATGATCTCAAACGCAAGTTTGAAATTTGCGAGATTTCTAAAATATGGAGCGTGACGCAGCGGCACGCAGTGGCCTCCTCATCTTCGAACGACGTCACGGGATCTCTGAAGTCCACTGCGAAAGCATACGGGGACGAGTATTTCATTAATCACACACACAGCGCAGTATTAACCGGGTCGGCCTGCTGGGTGTCTGAACGACGAACCTCTGCAACAAGCGGCGAACGCGCTCACGCTTGGCGATGTCTCCGCCCCCATGATGAGCGTTGATGGTGGATAAAGATGGATGAGGATGATAGGTCATGATGACTGATGATGATGATGCGCCAGTTAAGGGGTCCTCCAGACCAGCTCTGTGACGCAGCGGGGGCTCTGTGCTCGCCATGCACAAGAAGCCTGGCTCTCAGTGGGCTCTCGCGTCGTTTCAATAAAGAAAATTGCGTGTGTGGTGTCCAGTTTGTCAACGGGTGGCACAGTGGTTACACTCGTGTCTCACAGCAAGAAGGACTTGGGTTCGATTCCCCACGAATACACCTTTCTCTGCGGAGTTTGTATTCTCTACCCCTGTTCTGCATGGCTTTCCTCCAGGATCTCGGGTTTCTCCCGTAGCTATTTTGTTTTCAAACAGTGTGAATACAGCGTAGCTGGCAATGGCCAAACATCCCAACGTTGAATTACCGTATTACCTGCAAATGACTCAATTGGGATGAACATCCCTGCGGCTACATCGCCACCTACTGCGCAAACTTGGCAAGACCCCCTGAAACTCAGTGAGACTTTCTTGGTTAAAGATATATTCATCCGATCGGTTTAGCTTTTCAATGAGTCTGCCTACCACCGCATCGCCGCCTCCTCCTCCTCACGAGATGGCCCGACCTCATGGTGACCCCAGGGCCACTCTAGACGACCCCGGGAGCCTCCCCCCGCCCTCCCCCCCCTTGATCTCACCGCTGCCGTGTGACCCCCTCCCACCCATAACCCTGCTCCCTAGGGGTACTGCTGACGACGGTGGTGAGCCCTGGGCCCGCGGGACGAACGCCGGCCTTCCTGCTCATCCTCAACGCCAAGGACCTGACGGAGGTCGCTCGCGCGGAGGTTGACGTCAACATTCCCGTGTCCTTCCACGGAATGTTCAAGGAGAGCTCGAAGCACTAGGGGGCTGGTAGGGGGTACGGGGGGGGTAGGAATAGTGCGGCTGCTGTGGGGGGCTAGCCCAATGCTCCCTCTGGTGGCCACAGCTACGAGTTGGGGCTCCCTCATCCTTGTCTTCGACAACGGCGTGAAAAGAAAACAAACACTGATGTAAGGATGTGATTAGGCAAGAGCAGGCGTGATATTTATAGCCTCGATGCGACCGTGCGAGACAAATCAAATATTGGGGAGGGGGGGGGGCACCCTGACCGATTGCCGCACCCACTGAGCTGACAATGTCATTACTACGTCACTGATAATGTAGTTACTACGTCACTGATAATGTAGTTACTACGTCACTGATAATGTAGTTACTACGTCACTGATAATGTAGTTACTACGGCACTAATAATGTAGCCACTACGCCACTGATAATGTAGTTATTACGCCACTGATAATGTAACCACTACGCCACTGATAATGTAGTTACTACGTCACTGATAATGTAGCCACTACGTCACTGATAATGTAGTTACTACGTCACTGATAATGTAGTTACTACGGCACTAATAATGTAGTTACTACACCACTGATAATGTAGTTACTACACCACTGATAATGTAGTTACTACACCACTGATAATGTCATTACTACGCCACTGATAATGTAGTTACTACGCCACTGATAATGTCATTACTACGTCACTGATAATGTAGTTACTACGTCACTGATAATGTCATTACTATGCCACTGATAATGTAGTTACTACGCCACTGATAATGTAGTTACTACGTCACTGATAACGTAGTCACTACGGCACTGATAATGTCACTACGCCACTGATAATGTCACTACGCCACTGATAATGTAGTCACTACGGCACTGATAATATAGTTACTACACCACTGATAATGTAGTTACTACGCCACTGATAATGTAGCTACTATGCCACTGATAATGTAGTCACTACGCCACTGATAATGTAGTTACTACGCCACTGATAATGTAGCCACTACGCCACTGATAATGTAGTTACTACGCCACTGATAATGTAGTCACTACGCCACTGATAATGTAGTTATTACACCACTGAAAATGTAGTTACTACACCACTGATAAGGTAGTCACGACGCCACTGATAATGTAGTTACTACACCACTGATAATGTAGTTATTACACCACTGATAATGTAGTTACTATGCCACTGATAATGTAGTTACTACGTCACTGATAATGTAATTACTACGCCACTGATAATATCATTACTACGTCACTGATAATGTAGTTACTACGCCACTGATAATGTAGTCACTACGCCACTGATAATGTAGTTATTACACCACTGAAAATGTAGTTACTACACCACTGATAAGGTAGTCACGACGCCACTGATAATGTAGTTACTACACCACTGATAATGTAGTTACTACACTACTGATAATGTAGTTACTACGGCACTGATAATGTAGCCACTACGCCACTGATAATGTAGTCACTACGGCACTGATAATGTAGTTACTACACCACTGATAATGTAGTTACGACGACACTGATCACGTAGTTACTACACCAGTGATAATGTAGTTACTACACCACTGATAATGTAGTCACTACATCACTAATAATGTAGTCACTACACCACTGATAATGTAGTTACTACACCACTTGTAATGTAGTTACTACACCACTGATAATGTAGTTACTACGCCACTGATATTGTAGTTACTATGCCACTGATAATGTAGTTACTATGCCACTGATAATGTAGTTACTACACCACTGGTAATGTGGTTACTACGCCACTGATAATGTAGTTACTATACCACTGATAATGGAGTTACTACGCCACTAATAAGGTAGCTACTACGCCACTGATAATGTAGTTACTACGCCACTGATAATGTAGTTACAACACCATTTATAATGTAGTTACTACACTACAAATCATGTAGTTACTAAACCACTGATAATGTAGTTACTACACCACTGATAATGTATTACTAAACTACTAATAATGTAGTTACTACACAACTGATAATGTAGTTACGCCACTGATAATGTAGTTACTACGCCACTGATAATGCAGTTACTACGCCACTGGTAATGTAGTTACTACACCACTGATATTATAGTTACTATGCCACTGGTAATGTAGTTATTACGCCACTGATAATGTAGTTACTACAACACTGATAATGTAGTTACTACGCCACTGAAAATGTAGTTACTACACCACTGATAATGTAGTTACTACGCCACTGGTAATGTAGTTACTATGCCACTGATAATGTAGTCACGACGCCACTGATAATGTAGTTACTATGCCACTGATAAAGTAGTCACTACACCACTGATAATGTAGTTACTACGTCACTGATAATGTAGTTACTACGCCACTGATGATGTAGTTACTACACACTGATAATGTCGCTACTACGTCACTGATAATGTAGTTACTACGCCACTGATAATGAAGTTACTACGCCACTGATAATGTAGTTACTACGTCACTGATAATGTAGTTACTACGCCACTGATGATGTAGTTACTACACACTGATAATGTCGCTACTACGTCACTGATAATGTAGTTACTACGCCACTGATAATGAAGTTACTACGCCACTGATAATGTAGTTACTACATCACTGATAATGTAGTTACTACGCCACTGATAGTGTAGTTACTACACTACTGATAATGTAGTTACTACACCACTGATAATGTAGTTACTGCGCCACTGATAATGTAAGTTACTACACCACTGATAATGGTGTTACTACACCACTGATAATGTAGTTACTACACCATTGATAATATAGTCACTACACCACTGATAATGTAGTTACTACGCCACTGATAGTGTAGTTACTATGCCACTGATAATGTCGGTACTACACCACTGATAATGTAGGTACTACGCCACTGATATTGTAGTTACTATGCCACTGATAATGTAGATACTACATCACTGATAATGTCGTTACTCTACCACTGATAATGTAGTTACTACGCCACTGATAATGTCGTTACTACGCCACTGATAATGTAGTTACTACGCCACTAATAATGTAGTCACTGCACCACTGATAATGTTGTTACTATGCCACTGATAATGTAGTTACTACACCACTGATAGTGTAGTTACTATGCCACTAATAATGTAGCTACTACGCCACTGATAATGTGGTTACTAGGCCACTGGTAAAGTAGTTACAACACCACTGATAATATAGTTACTATGCCACTGGTAATGTAGTTATTACGCCACTGATAACGTAGTTACTACGTCACTGATAATGTAGTTACTACGCCACTGATAATGTAGTTACTACACCACTGATAATGTAGTTACTACGCCACTGGTAATGTAGTTACTACGCCACTGATAATGTAGTCACGACGCAACTGATAATGTAGTTACTACGCCACTGATAATGTTGTTACTACACCACTGATAATGTAATTACCACGTCACTGATAATGTAGTTACTACGCCACTTATAATGTAGTTACTACACACTGATAATGTCGCTACTACGTCACTGATAATGTAGTTACTACGCCACTAATAATGAAGTTACTTCGCCACTGATAATGTAGTTACTACGTCACTGATATGTAGTTACTACGCCACTGATAGTGTAGTCACTACACCACTGATAATGTAGTTAGTACGTCACTGATAATGTAGTTACTACGCCACTGATAATGTAGTTACTACACCACTGATCTTGTAGTTACTATGCCACTGATAATGTAGTTACTACACCACTGATAATGTCTTTACTACACTACTGATAATGTAGTTATTACACCACTGATAATGTCGCTACTACGTCACTGATACTGTAGTTACTTCGCCACTGATAATGTAGTCACTACGCCACTGATAATGTTGTTACTACGCCACTGATAATGTAGTCACTACACCACTGATAATGTAGTTACTATGCCACTGATAATGTAGTTACTACGCCACTGATAATGTAGTTACATCACCACTGATAATGTAGTTACTACACCACTGATAATGTAGTTACTACATTTTCAGTGATAATGAAGTCACTATGCCACTGATAATGTAGTTACTACGCCACTGATAATGTCGTTACTACATCACTGATAATGTTGTTACTACGCCACTGATAATGTTGTTACTACGCCACTGATAATGTAGTCACTACACCACTGATAATGTAGTTACTATGCCACTGATAATGTAGTTACTACGCCACTGATAATGTAGTTACATCACCACTGATAATGTAGTTACTACACCACTGATAATGTAGTTACTACAACACTGATAATGTAGTTACCACGCCACTGGTAATGTAGTTACTATGCCACTGATAATGTAGTTATTATGCCACTGATAATGTAGTTACTACGTCACTGATAATGTAGTTACTACGCCACTGAAAATGTAGTTACTACACCACTGATAATGTAGTTACCACGCCACTGTTAATGTAGTTACTACACCACTGATTATCTAGTTACTACACCACTGATAATGTAGTTACTACACCACTGATAATGTAGTTACTGCGCCACTGATAATGTAAGTTACTACGCCACTGATAATGTTGTTACTACACCACTGATAATGTAGATACTACATCACTAATAATGTCGTTACTATACCATTGATAATGTAGTTACTACACCACTGATAGTGTAGTTACTATGCCAATTATAATGTAGATACTACACCACTGATAATGTAGTTACTACACCACTGATAATGTAGTTACTACGCCACTGATAATGTAGTTACTACGCCACTGATAGTGTAGTTACTATGCCACTGATAATGTAGTTACTACACCACTGATAATGTAGATACTACATCACTGATAATGTCGTTACTACGTCACTGATAATGTAGTTACTTCGCCACTGATAATGTATTTACTATACCACTGATAGTGTAGTTACTACACCACTGATCATGTAGTTACTATACCACTGATAATGTAGTTACTACGCCACTGATAATGTAGTTACATCACCACTGATAATGTAGTTACAACACCACTGATAATGTAGTTACTACACCACTGATAATGTAGTTACCACGCCACTGGTAATGTAGTTACTATGCCACTGATAATGTAGTTATTATGCCACTGATAATGTAGTTACTACGTCACTGATAATGTAGTTACTACGCCACTGAAAATGTAGTTACTACACCACTGATAATGTAGTTACCACGCCACTGTTAATGTAGTTACTACACCACTGATTATCTAGTTACTACACCACTGATAATGTAGTTACTACACCACTGATAATGTAGTTACTGCGCCACTGATAATGTAAGTTACTACGCCACTGATAATGTTGTTACTACACCACTGATAATGTAGATACTACATCACTAATAATGTCGTTACTATACCATTGATAATGTAGTTACTACACCACTGATAGTGTAGTTACTATGCCAATTATAATGTAGATACTACACCACTGATAATGTAGTTACTACACCACTGATAATGTAGTTACTACGCCACTGATAATGTAGTTACTACGCCACTGATAGTGTAGTTACTATGCCACTGATAATGTAGTTACTGCACCACTGATAATGTAGATACTACATCACTGATAATGTCGTTACTACGTCACTGATAATGTAGTTACTTCGCCACTGATAATGTATTTACTATACCACTGATAGTGTAGTTACTACACCACTGATCATGTAGTTACTATACCACTGATAATGTAGTTACTACGCCACTGATAATGTCGTTACTATACCACTGATAATGTAGTTACTACACCACTGATAATGTAGATACTATACCACTGATAATGTATTTACTATGCTTCTGATAATGTAGTTTCTACGCCACTGATAGTGTAGTTACTACGCCACTGATAATGTAGTTACTACGCCACTGATAATGTAGTTACTACACCACTCATAGTGTAGTTACTACACCACTCATAATGTCGGTACTATACCACTGATAATGTAGTTACTATGCCACTGATAATGTAGTTATTACGCCACTGATAATGTCGTTACTACGCCACTGATAATGTAGTTACTACACCACTAATAATGTAGATACTATACCACTGGTAATGTAGTTACACCACTGATAATGTAGTTACTACACCATAGATAATGTCGTTGCTACGCCACTGATAATGTAGACACTATACCACTGATAATGTAGTTACTACACCACTGATAATGTAGTCACTACACCACTGATAATGTAGTTACTACGCCACTGATAATGTAGTTACTACGCCACTGATAATGTAGTTACTACACCACTGATAATGTAGTTACTACACCACTGATAATGTAGTTACTACACCACTGATAATGTAGATACTATACCACTGATAATGTAGTTACTACGTCACTGATAATGTAGTTACTACGTCACTGATAATGTAGTTACTACGTCACTGATAATGTAGATACTACACCACTGGGGGTTGGGGGGACACGGCAAGTTCTTGCCACAGCAGCGATCGTTTGGCTGCTCGTGACGCCTCTCCGTCACCACGACGTGAGACTTTGAGTTGCCGCCTGCTTCAGGTTTGACCCGGACAGCTGGCGTCATCCGGATGGGACACAGAATTAGCATCCTGTGTGTCGGCTGGCGATTATTGATTTGTAGCGTTGAACTTCATTTCGGCAAACTTTACTGCACAGCGCAAATAGAGCGAGGCTAACCTGAGAAATGCTCCCTGCCCGCGTTTCGCCTGCGGTGGAAATAGTGGCAGCCACCGTTAGAATTGCGCAGCGGTTTTAGTCGAGGTGGGGTTTGCTGCCCTTGGACCGGTTTTGTACCTCCACTAGAACCTCGTGCCGCGCGCACAAGCACGCGCCTGGTGGTGGCACAAAAAATCGCCGGATATGAAAATCCACCGCGTTCCTCCTCCTCACCCACCAGATGGCAGAATAAGCTCGCGTTTTGTCGCAATCCGGGGCCTCCATGCGGGCACGCGGAGGCGGGGTGGTGTCCCCGTGCCATGCCTGACCACTTTGAGAGCGCAATTCCCCAGTGCGGTTGGGGGGGGGGGGGGGCAGGGGGGGGGGGCTCTCGCTCTTCATCTCACCGTGATCACTCCAGGTTGAGATGGAGATGCGATCCTCTAAATAAACCCTCTGGCTGTGTCGCTGGCTGTGTGTGTGCGCTTTGTGTTTCGGTCGCAACGCGTCGGGAGCGTGAGGAGGCCACGTCGCGACGTTTGGTGCCACCGACCCGCACCGCACTGCAGGCCACGTGGCTCTCGGGCTCCGAGTGAGAGTCGAAACTCAGACATGCGGATACTCGGAGGCTGGCTTGGGGATGTTCAGCGAATCGGGGATTTCTGGGATTTGAGGACTCGGGGATCTTGAGGGGCCACTCGGACACCCTGGGACACTGGGACCTCTGGTCACGTGGGGCAACTGTCAGAAAAATGGCCTCCAGCCCCGCATAGAGAGTGATTTCAGGAGCTTTTTATTCCAAATGTAATCACTGTTGGTTTGCAGGGATTGTTAATGATTGGGCCGAGACCATCAACTCACTGCACTTTGAGAAGACGGATTAATCACGGGTGGCTGAACCCGGGATTCTAACCCAGGAGCTCGGCAGTGTTGGCTCAGTGCCCCTGAGCCACTGTGAAACTTCTCCCTCCTAAATGTCGCTTTTGGAGCGGTGGCGCAGCGGTTAGCGCACCGTGCCGGGAACCCGATCTCCTGAGTTAAATCCCAGGCCTCAGCGACCCACCAGTGGCGAGTGGAGTCGCTCCACGCACGTGGCAGACCAGTTCATTCGGCATAACGATAGCCCCTGGATGAGTGTGGCCCTTCCCGTGATGCGGTTTTGCAGGAACGTTTTCGTAATTTTGCGGACGCACGCCGACACGCTGGGGCGTTGCGAGGGGGGTCCGTGATGTATCTGCCAGGGCGCGGCAGTGACTCAGTTCCAACAATGGTTGCAGCCGCGCACTTCGCAATTGACGATTTCAACGTTTGAATCTAAATTCTCATATTGCACGTACCTATGACTTTCTAATGCTTCATTTATACTCTGCTGCTGAAAATAGAAAACCGCTCACCTGCCATTTCAAAATTGGGCATTTGTCAACCTTAACAAGAATCTATCACGGTTTTCTCAGGATTCTTTTCCCACAGTGTATAGTGTATGATGACCTCCAACGAAAAGTCAGTCAGTCTCTCTCGACCCTCCCCACCCGATTCACCCCGAAGAAGGACCATTTCCCCAAACCTATATTCTTATATTGTATATCACGATGAACGTCGTGTGTGTTTGTTGTTTGATAGTTGTTATTATTGTTATTATTCAACTTGATCACCCAGCAAAGCCTCACTGAGAGTCTCAAGACTCAAGTTCAGGAGGAGGGTCCTGCCAAGTTTTGTTCGCAGCCGGAGGCGCCGATCGCTGCCGTTGTGTTCCCCAATCGAGTTTAAATATCCACGCCTCACTAAAATCACCTCCAAGATAAACAAACCTCGCCCGGTGGCATCTCTTCTCTGTCTTTTTTTTTAATCGCAACGTTTCAGGAGACCGTATAACGAACGGCTCTGCAGCATCGTCCTCTGGAACGTGGCTGAGAGGGGGTGGGGGGCAGGGGGGGCTGTGGAGGGGGGTGATGGTGGGGGGGGGGGGCAGTACAATATCTCATCCTCACTTCCCAAATCTGGCCGGCACCGTGGAATGAGCGCGCTATGCCGTAATGCGCGCCACGGTGCCAAGGTTGGTCTGATTGAGAGATTACAAGCGGGTGACATGCGGAGAGCGCCGTGAGTCCTCGGCGTCGGGCCAAGTGTCCAATTACCGTAACAGTGGCACACGGAGGCATGCAGATGGCCCTGCATCTCAATTCCTGTCCTCCAGCCAGCGGGGAAAGGTCATCTGTTAAGTAATCTAATTGGTCCTGCGGCTCTAAAGGAGAAGAGAGAGATTCCAAGTCGGAGTGTGTACATCGCCATTGGGTGGGGGTGGGAGGGAGCACAGGGTGTGAACAGAGCAACCGAGTGTGTCTTTGTGTCTGTGGGGAGCGGTAGTGTCGTCGTTAACGCACTGCGCTACGAACCCGGTGACCCGAGTTCGATTCGCGCTCACGGCCAACAAACGGGCGACGAATACCTGAACCGGTGTTGGGCCTCCGCGAGGTCGACTAAGCCTCAAATGAGTACCTGGTGCAGTGTGTAAACATCGCCACGAGGAAGACAAAGGCGGCTGGGCATGGTGCTGGCCACCCACCTCCCTCGTGTGCCGTGCCCGCCTTCATTAGGTGCTCGCTAACAGCACTTGCCCCAAATCTCTTAAGGCTATACGGGGAATCTTTGTCTTTGTATTGTCTGTGCATGAAGGCGCGTGGAGCACAAAAAGACAAAGATCCTCCACATAGCCTTAACAGATCGTTGGGGCAAGTGCTGCTAGCGAGCACCTATGAAGGCCGGCACGGCACGCGACGGGGTGAGGTTGCCAGAACCACGCCCGGCCGCCTTTGTCTCTCTAGTTGCGATGTTTACAGATCGCACCTGGTACTAATTTGAGGCTGAGCCAACCTAGGGGAGGCCCAGGACTAATTTATATAGTCGTCGTGTCGGTGGCCGTGACCGTGAGTCGAACTCGCCCGGCCACCTTTGTCTCCCCAGGTTCGTAGCGCAGCGTGCTCACTGCTGCACCCCACCGCTCCGAGCCGCAACTCACGTCCCGTTGTGACTTCTCGCTCCGATCTCGTCGGATCTCAGAATGTAAGAAGCTTCAATCCTGGCTTGAACTTGGGTGTGTGGCCACCAAGGTGTGTTAGACGCGATGCTTCGAGGTGATCAGGAGACGGCATTGCAACAGTGCTCTCTTGAATCTATCCGTGCGGAGAGTCGAGTGTCTTCCACTCTCAAATGTGGTTGCTTTTCTCCAGATACTCCACTTTCCTCCCACGTTGAAGCTCAGCTGTCACGAACGGAATCGGCCAAACATCCCCGTTTAGCAGGACCCGCCTGAAAAAGTCGTAAATCCTCAATGAGACTTTTAAGTATAAATAATTGCTATTATTTCAGCATATATAGTATTACTACGACTGAGTTTACCATATTTAATTCTAATTAGTATGCTTTGTTTAATTGATTGAACAATCTGTTTCATGCATAGCAATGTTATTTTTTTTGTATGGTTTTCACATAAGCCCTCTTGGGTTTCTAACCTCACCAACACACCTTTTAACTTTGTTTCGATTTGTATTTTTTTGCGCGAATAAATAATAACTCGTTCAAGATTATTCCCAAATATGGGATCCCACTCAGAGGGCCCCTCCGTTGAGTGGCGCGTCACTTGGAAGCGGCGATCGCCCCGTGACATCCCAGCAGCCCGCACGCCGCGAGATGACGAATCGATCTTTTCCACGGCGGATTCAACTTATTTTGTCCAAATTGACTGCGACGCTCGCCGCGCATCTCCTGCAACACGCCATTAGGAGTCCATTAATTTCGCCGAAATGACATCTCGCGATGGGCCCTCCTTCCAACACGCGGTTTGTTTTGCCCGTCTTCTGGGTGGGCTGGTGCGGGGCGGGGGGGACCAAACATGAACTCTGCGAATCCACCCCCGAGTTGGGGGAGGGGTGGGGGCGCCTTCCTTGTGAGCCACCCGTGGGTTCCTTATTTACGAGCCCCGTTTCGCGTTCCGTGTATGATTCGTAACGGGACAGATGTGTGCGATTCGCGTCGGGCGGGGGGGGGGGGGGCCCTCCCGGAGCCCCATACATCACGCGGCAGGCGGCGGCACGCGGCGCGGATAAAGTGCACGGAGCTCCCGATAAATCAATCGCGGCCGTGACATCTCCCAGCTGCCGCCTGTCGGCGATGACAGCTGCGAGCGTGGAAGGAGACGCGTGGCGGCGCAGGCGGTGGCCGTGGCGGCGGAGGCGGTGGCCGACAGTGAAATAAACAACGAGAAGCCGACGTCGGAATGAGATTCATTTCGTCACGTTCGCTCGCGTCGCTTTAATTTAATTTGTTGGTGTTTTTGCTATTGCCCGTTTCATAAATTCCTGTAATTAATAGATGCCTCGTCGTGACTTTCTCGCTTCCCGCAATATGCCCCGCCATATGCGAAGTTTTTCTTCTGTTTGCGCCTGTGGCACGCGCCCACTTGCCACCGCTCCAGTTTGCCGCCCCCGAGGGACAAACTCCGTCACCGTCATCGTTTGCGGGCGCGCGGCAGCCCGGGCGGCTGCTCCCCCTTCGCGGGACGCGCGGCTTGGTGGCGTGCACGGGGCGAATGTGTTTCGTGCGCGGTTCTTCTCCTTGCGGTGATCGGAGGCCGGTGGCAAGGACGGATGTGATTGGTTTTAGAGCTACTGCATGCACCGGCGGAGCGTGGAGCGCGCGCGCAGACCCGTCAATACAATGCAATTACAAACTCCGTTTGGAGTTAAAGGGCGTCTGAGCGCGGCCGCGTCACCGGGCGTCGCCTGACTGCTGGGCACACGTGCTCACGTCTGCACGTGCCCACTCACCGCAACGCACCTGCCTACACCTGCACACGGGCGCTCGCGACTTTATCACGCCGAAAAACGCACGCGCGTCAGGGTTAGACGCGCGTACACTTGCACGCAAAGACAACGATCCCCCGAATAGCCTTTACAGACTGTTGGGGCAAGTGCTGTTAGCGAGCACCTATGCGCAGCCGCCACGGCACACAGGGAGGTGGGTGGCTAGCACCACGCACGACCACCTTTGTCTCCCCGGGGATGATGTTTACACACACCGCACCAGGTTCTCATTTGAGGCTGAGTCGACCACTTACGCACACACACACACACCCATCCACTCCTGTTCACGCCCACTCGCACCTGAACACACCGGCATACACTCACTCACATTTACTCCTCACGCCTGCTCGCACCTGCGTGCTGACCAATCTACATCCTTAAGAGTAGCACGCATTCGCAAGTTTTCTCACGCGTGCCACCACAATTGATCTGCCCTCGGCACGGCGTGATTCTCGGAGAGCTTCGCGGAATTCTGAACTCTCAGGTTCCGGAGAGGAGGACGGCGGCGAGTGAACTTACCACGAGCGTCACCAATGTCAGGTTCGCGCACTGCATCGCGTCCTCACCCCCCCCCCCCCCCGTGACCCCACAGGTCACCCACCGACCCCCACCTCCCTCGATCCCCGCACGTGAAAACACAACCGCGCCCGTGTCACATTTCACAAGCGCTTCTGTCCCCCGTGCGTTCCACGTGGAGCGTATGCTTGGGCAACATGATCACGCTGTTGCTATTATTATTACACAAATAATAATGATGCCTTTTTTAGCAAGAAAACCGCGCACTGAATTGTTTGTTCAGTTCTGCAGGGCCTCCGACTTTTAGGGGGCTTTGAAATTGAAAAAAAAAACTTCCGGTCAATATTCGTCTCGTTACTGAACTACATAGGGGTGAACATTTTATAGCGCCTAACCCTTCTTGGGTCATCGTTTACAACTTCTATCCGTCATTGTGAAACGGGGAGAACCTCACGTGAACGACAGCCTTCGCGCTGCATCGCCTCGAGGGGGAGGTTGCGGATTTTGTTTTTTGGGATGTTTTCACTTCTTCGAGTACACTGGCCGAGTTAATGTTTGTATGTATGGTTAACTTCTTTCTTACCGTACGTAGCAAACCGTGCTATTAGGAGGTGCGGGGAAAGGTCAGCAAACTGAAACACAAAAAGCAGTTCTGAAGAAATGAGTTTTCAATTTATTTTTAAAAGTGACTACCGAATATTGGAAGGAAGAGTGTTCCAGACGGCCGCGGAAGAGCATCTGAAAGTGCGCGATGCGGTGATCGTCGTTTGTTCGATGGCCAGCAGCCAAAAGCTGCTGCTGCTGCGCGAATGACTGGGGGAGTTCGCGTGATGATGGTTGTCGCTCCTTGACGAGGAACTGCGAACAGGCGCGAGGTTTCGTTTCGAGCAGAACGTGACGAGCTAATAGACGCTAATCCACTCGGGCGAAACCCGTGCCTGAATTACATCACCCAGAGCGGTTTTGTTGCACCGAACAACTCTGTAATTCGTCACTAATATTCGATATTCCTGGACGAAAGCAACAAAGTCAGACTCCTAAGTTGAGCGTCATCCCTGTGCCAGCTGACGGTGTGAATGACTAAACGTGGATTTGTTGTTTATTCCGCTGCGTCCTCCGATTGTTCCGATCCACATTTAGAAACAAGCGTTGTGATTACTCAGATTATTTAGCTGCAATAAATGTCCACATGCTAAACAACTTCGTTGAGCTATCATTTGTAGCCAAGTCGCTTCTGGAAAATAAGCTAATAGCTCGGTGAGCTGTACACCTGGTAAAATAAAATAATAAATTTGTGTATTTTTTTTCGTGATTTGCTCCTATACTTTGCACTCATATCGTGTTTTTATTGTTTGATTTTGTAACGTTATGGACCCCCCCCCCCACACCTCGGACATCTGCGAAAAAGAGCTTTATAGCTCATCGGATTCCTCCAGTATAAATATTCTGATTCTGAAAAGTGGTGTAAATATGTTCCGCGGGAGGAGGGGGTGGGGGGGCTGGCGGGTTGGTGGGACAACAACAATCAAAAACATGTTGTGAAGTTGCACCATCTATTTGCGAGCGTTAATTATACGAACATTATTCATTTCCGCTGGTTTGCTCATTAAAGGAAATTACTAAAAGCCCCAGCGTAGTGGTGGGGCGGCACACGCGTGTTCACAATTGGTAAAGCAAACGCTGTGGCGCAGTTTATTACGCAAGATATGGCATATTGAGCAAACTGCTGTTGAGGCATTCATAATAATTAGTCCGCCAGCAGTCACACGCTCACAGCATAGCGAAATAAAGAAATAAATTCGTGTCATTTTTACAAATTTCAACTACACAAACATTTTTTTAAGACAGTGTTCTTTATTAATTTACAGTGTTTCGTGTAACATAGCTCTATAAAATGAACATTAATTTTCCAAGTGACAACACCTAACTAAATAATAAAAAAACAATGTAGAGATGTTAAAACGGTGGGTGGTGGGGGAGTTAGGGATGGAGGGGAGGAAGAGAGGCAGATGCTGCTTGCTTCAACATCCGTGCGCCTCTGCGTTCCTCTCGATTCCCATTGCTCATTGTCCGCCCCGTGCTCCGACTCGCATACATCACACTTTGCGAGGGGGCCGCCTCCCCGCAGCTCGTGTGCCTCCCCTGCCCGCCCGCCCCCCGGGCCAGCTGGCCGCCCGCCCTCTCGCCCGCCCGCTCGCTCGCCCGCCCGCCCTCTCGCCCTCTCGCTCGGCCGCCCGCTTGGCCGCCCGCTCGCCCGCTCGCCCTCTCGCCCGCCCGCTCGCTCGCCCGCCCGCCCTCTCGCCCTCTCGCTCGGCCGCCCGCTTGGCCGCCCGCTCGCCCGCTCGCCCTCTCGCCCGCCCGTCCGCTCGCTCGCTCGCCCGTCCTCTCGCCCTCTCGCTCGGCCGCCCACCCGCCCGCTTGGCCGCCCGCTCGCCCTCTCGCCCGCTCGTCCCACTACCGACGCGACGGTCCGTGCCACCGCATCGCCTCTCCCCTCCCCCCGCGACAGCGACAGTCGCCTTTGGGGCCGTGCGGGGCGCGCCTCGGCAGACCGCTCCACGGCGGGGTTTGGGGCCTCGGCGGTGTTTGCGGAGAGGGACGCGGCGTCGTTGTCCTGCAGCCGCAGACAGCCCCGGCCGTGGTTGTTGTTGTCACGTGCCTGACACGCCGTGCCGACGAGACTCAGAGACGTCAACCGCAGCACGCAGATTTCCTTTGTTTCAATTATTAACCCGTTCAGTGATACGTTCGGTGCGCTTATCCTGGTGGTCACGTCACAGGTGGGGGGACTTCTTCCGTGCTGAGGGGCGATTCGTCCTTTCAAGACATTTAGAGGGGGCCACATAATCAACGCTTCAGCCACTGCAAGAGGCCCTTGCAAGTGGTTCAACGTGGCTAAGCGCACTCTGCTAACAGCTAAAAATAATCTCCCCTTCCAGTACCCGATTAGTGCGGCCATTATGCTTGAAGCGACAGGTAAGCGTCGTGAGTAGGGCCACATCGAAGCGGTGGGCCTGGCTTCAGGCAAGCCGCGGGCAGCGTCAACTGAAGTCGCGGGCCGGGCTGTGATTCTCTCACCCCTCCTCCTTCTTCTTCTTCTTCCGTACGGCTGCTGATGTAGATGCAGAACAACGACTTGCAATTGCACATTCAGGTGGTCGCGCCAGACGACCGCGTCGGGAGGAGCGGAGTGCGTCGCTGCGATGTCTCCGTCGCATTCGTGGATCGGGCATCGCGTCGTTCCATGCCGCACGTGCTGTCCTGCGTCGTTCCATGACGCACGTGCAGTCCTGCGTCGTTCCATGCCGCACGTGCTGTCCTGCGTCGTTCCATGCCGCACGTGCTGTCCTGGGTGGCCACAGTCGCACGCCACTTGGAGGAATCCGCATCCACCGCCATGGCTTGTGCAGTGGATGAGATTTAGGGCTCCCACCACCGATCGCGATGGCGATCGCTGATGACTCGTGGCAGGTCGGTGGAGTCGTCGCGGCACGTGGCTCAACCCCCGCCACATTACGGAGGCGCCCTCTGTAAACTCCAACGAGCTCTGAAGGCCGGTCGGCAACAAATGTCAACATCGTCCTTTCTTGATAAGTGGCAGCATAACACCTGCTGCTGTTGTTATTATTATTCTTGTTGTTGTAAGTTAAGCTGCTCCTTATTTCAGTCGTTCGTATTTTATAATTGGGTTTAGTTCGTTATAAAATCGCTCTATTGACAATTTTGGGGCTGGTGGTGGGACTACGCCCATGATAGAACGCTTTGGAGGCGGAGGGGGGGGGCGCGAAGTTGCCTAGAGATGGCAGAGGCAGTAGTGGGCTCGTGAACCCGAGCGCGCGGACCTCAGCGCGTTGTTCCACTCGCACGTGTCGTGCTTTTCTCTCGAGGTGCTCCGCTTCCCCCACCCACCACCCCCTCCTTGCATCTCAAAGCGGGGACCGTTCACGAGTGGAGTCTTTCACCCCCCCCCCCCCACGTGGCTCTCTCCCGAGTGAATAACAGACGACAGCGCTGTAAACCGCGGGTGGTGCTGGTTGTGGTGGTAGTTGTGGTGGTGGTGTGGGTGACTCAGGAGCGCAGTCGCATTCACTCGATGTGGAGGGGTGGACGGAGGCGACCGTTTTGTTTATCAGCCTCTCCCGGAATGCAACGGGGGGAAAAGTTTGTGTCTTTGTTTGTTTCACAGATGCCGTGAGTCCCTGGTGAGAGCCCCCCCCCTCCACCTCCCACACTGCCCCCACCCCCGGCCCAACGTGTCACCACATTGCGGCACTTCGCCGCATTCCCACGGCACGGTCACTCTCAATTCAACCGCGGTGCCACGCCCTGCCACCCCCTCCTTCCTCGCTACTATAATAAAGCTAAATAATTAGAATTTATACAGCCTCTAAATACTCTTAAAGACATCCCGAGACGGTGTGCGGGGCAATCGTCGCATCGTAGACGGCAACGCGCAGGGCAAGAAAACACCGCCACGGCTCGGGCGGGATGGGGCCGTGAACGCGGCGCTACGGCTGGGACGCGACAGCACGCCCCGCTACTGACCGATGTTGCACGGTCCACTTCTTCTCATCCTAAAAACAACAACATCAAGAACAACAACAACCCCCACGGAGGTGGCCCGTGATTGCACGCCAATTAACGCAAGCGCCGCGGCAATGGACCCGACGTCCGCGCAACGCGCACGTCCGATCCGTGGTCGTGCGATCGTCGCTCGGGGCCCCTCCGCGGCACCGCGCGGAACACTTAAAGCTGTCACCAAACCGCAATAATAAAATAGAATAATAATAAAAAAACTCCCACCTCCGAGGAGAATAAATATTTGTCGGTACCATTCCACCACTTCCCGGCCGCTGGTTTTTACATAAAATAAAACAATAAAAGGTGCCAGCAACGCCTCATCGCGCCCCACATTTCACGAGACGCGTCAAGAGCAGCGGCCCTTTCCGAGAGGGCGTAGAGGCGGTGGTGTCGGCCCGGTGCCCGCCGGGGCCGCTCGTAATGAAGATTTATTTGCGGATCCCCCCCCCCACCGACCCCCGCCCCCCCCCCCCCCCAAACACCGCCCGCTCCCGACACGCCGATCCCCGAAGACGGCGGCGGCGCCGTTCGCCGTGGCCGAGCGGGGCGGCCGCCGCCGTCTCTCTGCCATCTGGGAGCGCTCATCACTCAGGAGCAGCGCTGGCAAATGAAGCATCAATTGTGACGGCGCGCCGTTCTGTGGCTTAACTCGCGCCGGAGCCAAAAAAGATGCCCCGGGGACGCTGCGACGCTGTTCCTCAACCGCCCGGCAGCAGCCAGCGGACCGGACAGATTCAGCAAACAGAAGCAGCACGCCAGCCAAATCCAGCCAAGCTCAACCTCATGCAGCCAAAACGCTGACAAAAAACATCGAGACCCAGCGAGGCAGAACGAGACTCAGGCAATCCCAGCCAGACCCAGGGAGAGGAGCACAGCCATCCAAACCCAGTAAAAAACAGACTCGCACAGACTGAGCCAAACCCAGCGGAATCCAACCAAACCCGGCCAGACCCAAGCAGATGCAGCCAAGGTCTCGGAAAACCTAGGCAAGGGCCATACAGCCCCAGACAGAGGCCATCTAAATTCAACCAGGCCCAGACTCATTCACGCTCAACCAGAGGTCAGAAAAAAAACACAGTGAGACCCCTGCCGGAAGCCAGCGAGACCCAACAATGTTTTTGCTATGTTTTATTTACTTTACCAGGTATATCCCATATTAGCCCTTTTTCATAAGCGACCTGGTCACAAATTATATCTGAAGTGGCTTTTCATGTGGAAATGTAAAGCAGCCAAAAACCCCAAACGCACATTTCTAAATGCGGAAGGAAAACCAGAACCCGGCAAAAAATGTATGCGACCACAGGGAGAACACGCAACTAAGAATCGAACCCACGACCTCCTGCATACCAGGCGAGGGATATAACATCTCGCCACCGTGGCACCCCTATCTTCAGCAAACCCAGCCAGACACGTACCAGGGACAGTGACACATTGCCCCTGGGTGACAGGGGCAAGACAGTGACAGTGCTGACTCACGTTCATTCAGACTAAACATTCTTAAAGCACGGTTTCATTAATAATAATTAACATAAAAATTGAACCGAGTGAGTCTCCCGTGCCATATATTGATTTTAAAACTGCGGCCTTGATTATGGGATTTGTATTTTTTATTTGGCATACTTTTTGCAAAGCACACTCCGGCTGAAATGAGCACCAATCAATGACCCCCAACCCACCAGTCACGAACCCAACCAACCAGTCACGCTTTTGAAATCCACTATCTTCAATGAAGGGGCTCTTCTCCTGAGTTTGACATCCACTCACTGCCAAACGCGAGCCTGCGGGGCTGCCAATGGCCTAGCGTCGTCTCGGGGGGGACTGGCAGCCTCCGTGGTCCCACGTGTTTAATAATCCTCATCCTCCACCCTTGGGTGGGGCGTGGATGGGGGGTCGCGGGGTGCGGGGAAGTCCCCGGGCATCACAAGAGGAGGACCTCACTTAACACAACCGGCCCCCGGGCAGTGACCGCACAACGCACGCGGTCACACGTTATGAACGCAGATAGAGGCAGGGGGACGGGAGCACGCTTGTCTTTTTTTCTTTTTCTCTCCCCCCCCCCCCCCCCCCCGCTCTCTCTCTCTCTCTTCAGCCAAGGGGCTCAATTTTAGCGAGATGAATCGCGTCTGATTTAATCAATTGATGGGACGCGCGGATGGCAGGCATGCCGCTAACCGTTTAAACCGAGGGGCCGTGGCCCCGTTCCCCCCTTGGGTGGGGACCCATCGATCGGCGCACCACCAACCCACCCCCGCCACTAACCTCATCCTCCACCCCCTTCTCGTCCCTGCCTGCTCGCGGGAGGGCCCCCGCGAACGCGATGACGGAGCAGGGCCCCTGGGGAGGGAGGGAGGGACCGAGGTCTGGCCGCAACTTCATCGATCGGGACTCGAGGGGGGCGGCACGGGTGGGTTTGGGCCCTGACATTCCCTCCAAATAACGGCGCCGCCAATCAAAGGTGGTGGTGCTGTTGGTGGTGGTGCTGGTGGTGGTGTGCTAATGTGGGCCGAGGTGAGCACGCCGGCCTGGGCTGGGTGTCAGGGGTGAGCGGTTTGCGGTGATTAAATATTTGTAAACACACTAACTGCTTGGCTATTGGATTTCTGGACGAGTAGCCACAGCTCGGTAATTCTCCTCCTGGCGGGCCGTTCCCTGCAGCCGTGCTGGGCCGTCTCCGTCATCGCCGCGTCTCTCTCCTTTCTCGACGATTTCTCGCGACGATGTCGAGCGACCGACTTGCGACGCGGTGGAGTTACGGACGAAGCTGTCACGCAGCCGTCAGGGCCGCAAGACGACCGACTCCCACTGAGCGTGCCGGCCGCGTGTGCACGCGAGAGAGAGAGAGAGGGAGAACGAGTTAAGAAAGGAACTCCGTAAACGGCCACTAGATCCTGCGTCCGCGCTTCGCGAAAAAAACACAGACAACAGCACGAGTTTGAATTGACACAGCGTCTACATACAAGGGCATCACACATACACACTTTACAAACTATAACCAAAACAAGGGACCGTACATGATCGACTCATCGAGTAACGTCGATTCGTGCGCTTGAAATTCGTTTCCAGTCGTCTACCTTGCGCGTAACGGCGGTTTCGCGAACGGCCACGGGATGCCACGGCGTGAGGGTCGTGACGGTCAAACTTTGTGACGGGAGCGAGTCGCGACAGACTCTGCGCATACATCATCCGCCGCATGGCCACAGCGATGAAGCAGACGCCTCCGATGAGCACGGTTGGCTACATACGGTGCGAAAAAAGTTCAACATACGTGCGTACAGACACAAGAACTTCCCGACTTCCAGCGTTGTCGTCCTGGGTGTGACCTTTACCCTGGGACGATAGCCACCGGAACACCGCTGCTGAGGAAGGCGAGAAAAGGGAGGCAGCGGTTTGAGCCATGGACCTGCACTGTGGCAGAGAACTAGACAGAAATACGATATGGAGACCCACAGAGTTAACATAGAGACGCGGAGACTACCATAGAGACCCATAGGCATGCAGAGACCCTCCGCACAGATCCATAGACATACATAGAGACCCTATTCCTCTATCACTCGTTTTCAAAAACGACCTGGCCACAAATGCGTAGTTCAACGCAGCGGCTGATCACGTCAAAGTGTATAGCGGGCAAATACTCAAGGAAAGGCCCCGTCGCGTGCCGAATTTTAGGGTTGTGAGTTGAGCCGTGGGCCAGCCCTGGGGCTACAAGCAGGAGAAGATGCAGAGCTTCTGAGATCAGTCACACGAAGCTCCACGGCGATATTCTCCGGTGTCAGTAGCAGCTGGAAACCCCTCGCACCACGCCGCTCCACTCTTACCGAGGACCCCAAACAAGCGCAGGCAGGAGATTTTAATTGCGCAGTTAAAATAAAAGGTCAGAGACATTCGCAGCGCGTCTTGATCACATCACAGCGCGCCTCGGGACGTCTCAGCACAGTTGCCGATATCAGCAGGGCCTTTACACGGGGCCCCCCAGACCCCCCTCCCCAAGCCTCACCCCACCTTTCCCCCCAACTGCCCCCCACCCCACCCCAATTCCCATCCCTGCTGCAGTCAATCTTTGCCCCCCCCACCTACCCACCAGCCCCAGTAGCCTAGGGTGGCCTGGCGTGAGCCCTACATTACCCCCCCCCCCCCCCGCTTCTGAGCACAGCGCACGAGCTCCTCTGACCCGTGGTGCCCCGGGGCAATAGCACCGCCTGCACCCTCGATGCGGGGGCCACGCGTTCTGCGTGCACGGCGTCGTGGGCCCAATTGTTTTTTTGGTTTGTACCGAATTTGAGAAACTTTACCCACCAACGACTACGTTGGAGAAAACCACGTGGCGACATCGCCCCTCGCCGCTTACGGACTGTGCCCACGTGCTGTTCACACTTTGTGCCGTATAGGAATCGTGTCCTCTGGGGGGGGGGGGGGGGGGTCTCCCCTAGGCTACAGTCATCCGCAGGGCCATTGAATGGTTGAGATTAGATGGTGTAAGACGCTTGGAGATGCCAATGTATTTAAGCGATGCCCTCTAAATTCAAAATCCTTATCGTCGTCATCATCATCATCAGCCACGGTCAATTCACTGCTGGATGAAGGTTATGTGATGCGCCATCTACACGCAAACGGATTTCATGGCTCCATCTCTTTGGAGGACCTCCTGTCGCACGGGTTCCATTCATTGGTTTCCACAGCGTCATTGTGTATGACGATCAGCCATCATCCTGAACCTCGCAATTGTTTTAACGAATGGAGAGGGGAGCTGGAGCCAAATGAAAAGGTGGACGACTCTAGTTTGTTTACGTTATTATTATTATGGTGATTGCGATTGTTAGGATTGCGCTTGTTTACCGAGGAGAGCCCGAGTCTCGCCTCTTGTTCGGGAGGGTCCTGCTCGGTGTCGCAGTAGAGGGCGACGATTGCTACGCGTTCAGTAATTTGCGAGGATTTTTTTATTTTTATTTGATTTGGACCATGACGCCGGCAACGCGTCTTCGAACGACGTCACGGGATATTGAACGTCCGATGCGAACGAGACGTCGCGTAGTTTATCTTATTGTCCTTATTCCCCACCACGGAGTTAACCAGGGCCGCCTTACGGATTCCGACCGCGAACCTCCGCAACAAACGACGAACGCGCTACCAACCGCCGGGCCATGCCACCGCCGCGTTACTGGAGGCGTGGAGAGGTGGGTGGTGGGTAGGGGGGGCACAAAGGGGGGCCAGGCTGACCCCCTTCAATGCGGGCGCGCTCCCTGTTGTTATCTGCCGCCGGCGCGGGCCGCGGGTTCAATGTGGACGAGGAATTATCGACCCGTGGAGCGGCACACGCACGGGAACGGACACTGAGGAACCCTCCTCAATATTGCATGAGCGCGAAAATGAAAAGGGGATGAGGCGCGTTGTCGTGATAATTACGACGGATACGAGGGGAGCGCAGGGCCCGCGTTGATACGTGGGGAGCGCACGGGCGCAGGTGGATTGGGGGAAGTTCAGGAGCCGCGTAGATACGGGGGAGAAGGAGGGAGCGCTGGACCCATGTGGATACGGGGGGAGCACAGGGGCCGCGTGGATACGGGGGGAGCGACGCGCACGCTGGATGAAGAACACCCCACGCCATGTTGGTCATGGGGCTTAAAATCTTAAAGAAAAAGGGAAACAGGACCCGTTCACCTGTCATTCACCACTGAGGTTAGCCGTGGCCAAGAATACAATTTAATTTGAAGGTGGTGGGTGCGCGGTAATCCTGGCGGGTTCTTAGCGCGATGCGCTAACCACAGGGCCACCGCTATTTGGGTATTGGGGGGGGGGCAATGACCCCCCCCCCCCATCCAGCCCATCTGCGTCTCTTGCCTCGATCCCTCAGACTCGCGCTACGGGCTTCATTAGTAGCGCTCCCACGCGCACTTACAAAATTAACAGCCCGTGACACGGCTTCTCCAAATTTCAGCAGATTTGGGATCGCTCCATTACCCCTGAGCCGCCCATTGCTCCGCTCTCCTTAAGTCCATTTGCGGGGTTTTTACAGATTTGTCAGTAAATTTACTTTCGGATGCAAATTATTCCGTCACTTATTTCCCCACAGATCGGTCGCACGAAGACAAAATCCATACCCAGTTGCTTTCCAGCTGATTTTAGGTCCTTTCTGGCTGCCTCTGTGGGATCGATAAGCAATATGAACTGTTAAGGAACAGGTAAATTTTGCAGAACCTCATTAGACTGTGCCGATAACGCGGCCGTGAAGACTCGCCCCGGCTACACACGTGACACTGCCAACGCCCCTCTCCGCGATAATAAACTTGGTGCACCCCCCACACACACACAACCCCCCTCCTGCCCCCCATCCCCCCAACCCACACCGACCCCCCCCCCCCCCCCGTTCCTCCCACCTTCACAACCCCAATGTGTTTTCGGACAATATATCTTCGCGCTCGAAAGGGGCAAACGCGGCCAGGAGATGCCGCTCAGTGACAAGGGCGATGGGGAATGTTTTTTTTTGCGACGATCGTCAGAGGGGTGGAGCGGTGGGTCACTCGTTTGCGCACTGTGCAATAAAACACACGCGGCGATCTAAGTTCAAATCACGCTCCCCCACACCGCCACCCACCCACTAGACCACCCTTCAGCGTTGACCATCATGGTGAAGTATGGTCAAATAAACTCCCATGGGTAGGCCTGCAGTAGACGAGACCTGGCACGGGCCATCCTGAATGCGCGCGGTCTCGTCAGGTCTAGCAAGCCCGGCCAAGGAGCGAGCCCGGCTAGCAAGCGCCCGGTCGCTGCTGTGAAATGTCGAACTCATGGCTCAATGTGAAGGGGGCTCATTTCTGTCCGGCGGTCGGAGCGGCGAGATGACAAACGGGGGGGAGGGGGGCTATCGACAGACGCCGCTGGCCCTCTCGAACACGCCGTGCCCGTGGTGAACACGCAGAGGCACGAGAAGCCGGCGGTGTTAGCGCGCGGCTTCCACCCTGCACGCGCACGCAGGCTCCAGGCTTGGGGGGGGGGGGAAATCTTCTTGACTGCCGGGGATCTCAACGTCGCATCGCCTGGGAGGTTTCCCCGATCGCTGCACGGCGATGAGAAACGGAAGGAGTGCTTTTGGGCCACAGATCGCGTTTGCCAACAGATGGAAGGCAATAGGAAGCAAGTGGACTAACTCGCCAACTGTTTATGTCTGTACGGGGATAGAGTGTTGTCCCCTCGCGTGTCTGGGTTCTCTCCGGGGTGGTGCGGTTTCCTCCCACGTGTATAATAAACACAACTCAACGTTACATTGGCTGAAAACAAATAATCGTCACTGGTATTGGCCGGAAGCAGGTTCATAGCGCAGCGCGCTAACCACCGCTCCCCAATACAATGATCCCCCATATAGCTTTAACAGACTGTAGGGGAAAGTGCTGTTAGCGAGCACCTATGAAGGCCGGAACGGCACACGAGGGGGTGGGTGGCCAGCACCACGCCCGACCACCTTTGTCTCCCTAGTGGCAATGTTTACACACCGCACCAGGTACTCATTTGAGGCTGAGTCAACCTAGGGGAGGCCCGGGACCGGTTCAGATAATCGTCACTGGGTGTTGGCCGTGAGTTGGAATCGAACCCGTGTCGCCGGGTTCATAGCGCAACGCGCTAACCGCTACACTATCGCTCCCCATACACACGTCCATACACACGCGCGTGCGCACACACACACGCGCGCACACACATACACACGTACACACACACACGCGCGCACACACACATGCACACGTACACATACACACGCGCGCGTGCACACACACGCGTGCTCACACGCGCACGCTCACACACACACGCGCACACACACATACACACGTACACACACACACACGCGCGCACACACACATACACACGTGCACAAACACACACGCGCGCACACACACATACACACGTGCACACACACACACGCGCACACACACATACACACGCGCGCGCTCACACACACACGTACACACATACACACGTACACATACACACGTACGCGTGTGTTGCACACACACACGCGAGCGGGCGCATCGCGCACGCGTAAAGGGCTTCGTGTATCACCGCCATTCATTGATTTTGTCCTTTCCTTTTGTAAAGCCATTTTTGTATGTGCTGTTTATGCCTTTTTTGAGACATCCATGTGAATGCGAGGCCGCATTCACGTGGACGCAAAGATTAATTCCACGCGCATTCTAGGCGTCCTAAAAACACGAAAAACAGCACGCGCGCAAACAAATATCCCATCATGTAGCCTTAACAGGCGTTTGGGAGCAAGTGCCGCTCGCGAGCACAAGACGGGAGTGGGTGGCAAGCACCACGCCCGGCCGCCTTCGTCTCTCCAGGGATATCGTTCACATATCTAACTCGGAAAGACGGGTTCATAGCGCCGCGCTAACCGCGACAGCACACACACGAACACACACACATACACACACATACATACACACACATACACATACACACACAACAACAACCGCCATTCGCCACTAAGTGGCGGTGACGTCAACACGACGGTTGTGCCAGGCCATGTGCACTTTGAGGCCACGTGAAGTGTCGAACGCCCGCTGGCAGGTCACGGGGCAGACCCAAGTTCCAAGGGTCGACTGACTAAGATGACTGGCTGATGCACCACCTGTGCCCCCTACTGTGCCAACCTGCTGTGCTTTAGCCGCCCGGCGCTCCGCTCGTTGTTGTGAGCGTCGCTCTTCCGCCCTCCGTTGTTGTTGGAGGGCGACTGCCTCCAACTGCCCAGTAGCGTCCTTCACGAGCCTCCTCCTCAGAGGCCGATCTTGACACCGCTGGTACCAGTCATGGGCAAGTCCACTCAGCTCCACGTCCTCCTGTACCACATCACTCCATCTCTTCTCTAGCCCGTGCCGCGCCTGTTTAGCCCCCTCGATCCGGCCGATCAAAAGCTGTTTCGGCATGCGGTGGCTGGGCATGCGGGCTACATGACTCAGCCAACGCAGCCTTGCCTGCCGGAGGAGCTCACCGATGGGACCGTGCCCAGATCTTTCAAGGATTTGTGAGCTCCTCACACAATTCAGCCTGGTTAAACCCAGGATGGTTCGTAGGCAGGCCAGCTTAAATGTTTCTAACCGGCGAAGATGTTCCATTAGGGGGGTTCCACGTTTCGCAAGCGTAGAGAAGGGAGGGAATGACCGTGGCCGCGAAGACCTGAAGCTTAGTGCGGAGCGACAGACCAGGTAGCTTCCACACAGCGTTATGCAACCGATGAAAAGATATTGCCGCTCGACTGATTCGGAGTGAGACCTCTGCTGTTAAACTGGAGCCGGTCATAAGCACACTCGCCAGGTATGGGAAACTCTCCATTCTCTCCACAACTGCCCCATCACCGATTCGGAGTTGTGGGGGTAGAGTGTCCGATGGTACAAAATACCCAGGCAGGTGCTTAGTTTTGGTGGGGCTGATGGTAAGGCCCCATCTCTTAGTGGCACGCTCCAGTCTCATCAGCAGCGTCTCCAACTCCTCCTCTGAATAAGCAGCTATTACCAAATCATCGGCATAAATAACGTGGTTGAGCAATAGGGAGCCATCTCTTGACCGCACCCGGGCATCGATCAGCCCCCCATTATATCTGTACCAAATTGAGATTCCCCCGGTGCAGCTATTGAAGGCTTCACGAACTACGTGGTCAAAATAGATGTTAAATAATGTGGGAGCCAGAGGACATCCCTGTCGCACCCCAAGGTGTACAGGGAATGGCTCTGACTCCCGGCCACGTAATTTACCCGGGCCCGCTCACCATCATGAAGGTCCTTAATGATCGTGAGCAGGGGGTCAGGGACTCCAAAAGCACGACGAACAACCCAGAGCCCAGGCCTACTGATGGTATCATAGGCCTTGACCAGGTCAATAAAGCAGAGAAGTAGGTCTTGTTGGAATTCCCTACACCTCTGCTGTAGCATACGGACAGAAACTATGGCATCTATGCAGGACCGCCCTTTCCTGAAACCGCCTTGGGGCTCCGCAAGCCACTCCTCAGCGTTCCTGGCAAGGCGATGTTGAATAATCCTTGCCAGGACCTTTCCCGGCACACTGAGGAGTGAGATGCCTCTGTAGTTGTTACAGTCTGTGCGGTCCCCCTTCTTAAAGAGGGGGACCACCAGGGCATCCTTCCAATCCTGCGGAACCCGTCCAGTGGTCCAGACTATTGTTATGATGTCATATAGGGCAGTCTGTGCACAAACGCCACCCTCCCTCAGCATTTCGCTTGGGAGATCATCTCTGCCCGGTGCCTTTCCTGGTCTCAGACTCCGGATCGCCTTCAGTACTTCCTCAACAGATGGCACCTCAACCAGCCACTCACAGGGGGTGACTTCTTCCAATATTTGAGGCACCGCACCCTCCCCCAGGACCTCACAGAAATGCTCAGCAAATCTGCAAACCTGTTCCTGGGGGTCGGAGATTGGATCACCATTTTTTCCCCTAATGATGGTAATAGGTGTGGCGCTGCAGGTTACTTTTTATGGAGTTTAATAGAGATTTGTGATCGCGGGCCACTGAGGCAGACTCCATCTCCTCAGTAACCCGCGACCACCACCCATCCTTGCAGCGCCTCACGGCTCTCCGAACCTCCGAGCGAAGGCTGCGGTAAGCCTCCTCATTCTCTGACGTGGGATTCTGTAGCTGATGACAGTGGGCTTGTCGCTTTTTCTCAACTATCCTGAACAACTCCTCTGTCAGCCAGGGTCTCTGGGGAGGTCTGGACCGCGTACCCAAAGCAGCCATTGCAGCTGCATGAGTCACAGTCCTAAACTTCGCCCATTTACCCTCGACATCAGGAGGAGTGGGGGACGATGCCAACCCCAGCCGCAAGCGATGATGAAATTCTCGCTTGCAACTTTCATCAGCTAACTGATACCAGGCCACTTTAGGTTGTAATGGGGTCCTGGGTGTACACCCACCACCGGAGTGGAAGAATGGCAGGCGCATCTTACAGATGACTAGTCGATGGTCAGAGGGCAGATCAGCTCCACGGAAGGTCCTGGTGTCAAGGACATGGGCTCGCATCCGCTAGTCCGTCACTATGTAGTCCAGCAGATGTTCTTGCTTGGACCCGGCATGCATCCATGATGTTGTGTGGATGCGCCGATGCCGGAACAGCGTGTTGGTAATTACAAGCTGCAAAAAAATCTAGCAACCTCCTACCGTTATTATTGAGCTGATCTGGCCCATGCCCTCCAATCACTCCAGACCAGGTGCCAGCATCATGACCAACTCGGGCATTGAAGTCACCCAACAAGATGACTCTATCCCGAGGGGCCACTTTAGCCAGCACCTGTGACAGGAGGTCATAGAAGGCATCTGACTCATCGGCTTTGCCTGCATCCATCCACGGATGTTCGTCTTCGGTGGGCGCATAAGTAACCACGACCACCACTCCTCGCCTCCGGTTGATGGGAAGGCAAGACCAAAGTAGCCTTTGGCTTACAGCTTCCCACACCTCACTACCACGCTCCCACGCACCCTTCATTATTTTGTTCAAAAGAAGAGCCACACCCTGTTGTTGGGCAGTCTGCTGCCCCGAGTAGAGGACTGTCCACCCCTCATGGTGGCAGGAGGAGGAACCAGTCCACCAGACCTCCTGAATGCCACAGCGATCCAGGTGGTACCGGTCCAGCTCCGGCAAAACAACTCCCTACCTCCTCACGGTGCCGGACGGGCAACTCGTGGACAGTGCTGTGGGGAGAGGGCCAATTCCGATTGGCCTCTCCCCTCATGGCGTCTGTGACCACCGCAGTGGCTAAACGAGGGCTCTGGACAGGTGCGAGGGGCTGGTAACCCCTCCACATTCAAAAAATTACCACGAAACCACGACATACACACACATACACACACACGAACACACACACATACAAAGACATGCATACACACACATACATCCACACACACACACACATACACACACACATACACCCACACACATACATACACACATACATCCACACACGAACATACACATACATCCACACACGAACACACATTCACATACACACACACGAACACACACACACACGAACACACACACACACACATCCACACACGAACACACATACACAAGCAAACACATAAGAAAACACACATACACACACATACATCCACACACGAACGCACACATACATCCACACACGAACACACATTCACATTCACAAGCACGCATACACAAGCACACACATAAGCACACACACACACATACAAGTAATACTTTGTCGGCAAAATTGCAGACTTGTGAGAGTAGAACCAATCTGGCGAGAAGTCACATCTCATTCCCCGGGAGAGATAAATTGTTCCCTATTTGCTTAAAATACATACCTCGCTGTAAATGCTCGGGGAAGTCAAGTACAGGGCCCCCGGCCGTAATTTATGGGTTTTTGTTCAAATGCGGCGTCTCAACCGTAGGAGGGATGCGAACGAGTGGATCCCCGGGTTCTTGCATGAGACCCCCACCATCCAACGACCCCCTCTCCACCTCGAATCCCGTACCCATCGCCTGGGTCAGCCGCTCCTATTGCCCCCCCGTGCCAAAATTACGCGAGACAACAATCCGCGAAACGCGCCTCGCCCAGGTCGCGTTATTCCGAGCGCTGCCCACAAAAGACTTATCAAGCTGTGCCCTTATTGAAAGCTACAAGCGCCGTATTAAGGCAATAACTCTTTCCAGAAGATGATATCGCGAGCCCAATAATGTACGGTAATAAAGGGGGAAGGCACGGAGCAGTCAATCTGCCCGGGCGATATCTCATTCTGCCAACGCAAACAATCAGCGCGCAGCCTCCCTTCATCAGCGCTAACAATTTCATGCGAGCGCGCAAGAGAGGGTGAGAGAGAGGGTGAGGCGCACGGGACCCCCCGTGGGGGTTTGCGAGATGAGAGGCGGGGGAGGGATGGGGGCTGCGAGGAAGGATTGGAAGGTAGGGAAGGGCGGGGGGTGGCGGAAAAGAGGGAATGGTTGTAGTCGTCAAATTATCTTGAATTTACGCACGGGTTTACTCCACTCCCCTCCCTCGGCATCCTCTACCCCTCTCCACAAACACCCCCCCCCCCCAACAAACCCCGTTATGATGTCTTAATTAGACAGGAGAGATGCATATATAACATCGCGTAATTAAAACATCCACTGGGCATTGCGGCGCACGCGGCAAAGCCCCCGCCGCCGCCGCCACGGCTTCGAGAACGCAGGGGCCCTGTCCGGCCGCAGTCGATGCGCGCGCAATCGGAAGCGCTAAAGACGCGCGCGTTTGTGTGTGCACGGCGTGGGCTGTTTGTTTGTTGTTGCGGTTGCTTTTTCCGTGCCAAAACATTTTCATCTTCTGGCCAATAACGTCAGGAACAATTAGCGCAAAGCCCGCTACCGACGCAAGCCCAGGGCCGTCTCCGAGCATCGTTAATGAATAAAGCAGCTCCCATCTGGCAGCAAGAGAGTGCGAAGACAAAGGTCCCCCGCCCGCATAGCCTTGAGCAGACTGGTTCGGGAAAGTGCTGTGAGCGAACACCAATTAAGGCCGTCACGGCACACGAGGAAGTGGGTGACCAGAACCACCCTCGACCGCCTTTGTCTACTGCACCAGGTACTCGTTAAGGCTCAGTATACCTAGGGGAGGCCCAGAATCGGTTCAAATCCTCGTTACCGGTATTGGCTGTGAACGGGAATCGGGTTTAGTCGCACAGTACACTAAACACTGCGTCACCACGACACACTGACACTTACCCAGCACACACACACACAACACTGACCCTGCACACACACAGGCACCAACTCTGCACACACACCCTACACTCCCAGCACTCACCCTGCACATAGAACAAGTGCATCGTCCCCGACTCAACCAGAAACCCTCTGCATCAGAAAACGCCACCACGTCGAGTTGCCGGCCTGCCCCTTCACTCGATCTGGTCCGCGCCTCCTCTGGCTGAGAAGTCACTGCGTGATTTTAGGGGCCCACCGCATCATCTCTCTGTTCAGTCGCCCCGTTGTTCTCGTGACTGTGTGTCATGTGGCGCTGCACTTGCAGTGTGTGGAGATGTCTACTCGTTCGACAGATGATATTATCTGCCCGACTTAAATGTTTTAGCATCACCCTCTCCATCCCTGGCTCCCATCGCCACGTCACTCCCATCACCACGTGGCTCACAACACAACTGTCATCACTACACGACTCCCATCACCACGTGGCTCACAACACAACTGTCATCACAACACGACCCCCATCACCACGTGGCTCACAATACAACTGTCATCACAACACGACCCCCATCACCACGTGGCTCACAACACAACTGTCATCACAACACGACCCCCATCACCACGTGGCTCACAATACAACTGTCATCACAACACGACTCCCGTCACCACGTGGCTCCCATCACCACGTGGCTCCCATCACCACGTGGCTCCCATCACAATATCCCTCACCATGTGGCTCCCATCACCGCACAAAACTGTCATCGCCACCCGGCGCCGCGTGGCTCCCATCCAACGGCGTGGCAGCGCCGATCACCGCTCCCGGTGACAGCTCGCTCACCGTTCGTCTCGCTCTGCACAGGGAATTAAGGAGACGTTCGCATGCCGGGACTCGACGCGAATCCGTCGGTCGCTCTCCGTCGCCCCCCCCCCCTCCTTAATTAAGTGTCTCTGCGCAGCAATTAAAGCGGCCCTGAATGGGGCGCAAACGACACAACCGCACAGGGAGCTGTGAGCAGGCAGCAGCAGCAGCCTGCAGATGGGGGGCGGGGGAGGCGGTGGGGGGGGGGGGGGGGGCTGGTTTTAATGGTGTCGCATTCGCCTGTAATTTACCTCTCCCGTGTCTCTGGGAATAATGAATTCTCATCGAGATGGGCGCTTTCAACAGTTACCCCCGTGGGTCGCCACAGACCGCGAGCTGGCTGGCTCTATGTAAATTATATGCATGTATATAATAAATCCATATATGTTTCATATATGGGTTAATATATATGTTTAATCCTAATGTGCATGTAAAGTCCCTTGGTCGATCCAGTGCTGAATGAGCGCCTCCTGATGGCGTGCGGGCCCGTAGGCGGTTATTTGACCATACTTCACCACGCTGGTCAATGCGGAGCGCTATAGGTGCCGGGGAGCTTTTTTGCCACGTACGCGCGCGTGTGTGTGTGCGCGTGTCTGCGTGTGTGTGCGCGCGTGTGCGTGTGTGTGCGTGTGTGCGCGCGTGTGCGCGTGTGTGCGTGTGTGTGCGCGTGCCTGCGTGTGTGCGCGCGCGTGTGCGTGTGTGTGCGTGTGTGTGCGTGTGTGTGCGTGTGTGCGCGTGTGCGCGCATGTCTGCCTGTGTATGCGCGTGTGCGGGTGTGTGTGCGAGCGAGCGCGCACAAGTACAGTCCAACAAATCGTTGATACCGCGCTGCCCTCTGCCAGCTCACAACGTCGCCCGTCAAGTGGACGTGGCCGCGAATCCAGGCACCGTCGCCCCCTTTTGGCTTCCGAGATGTGGCGAGGCCTCAACTCGGACCCGGCTCAAGCTGCAAAACGTCGCCACACCTGGACACCCCTCACCGCCGGGCCACAGGAAGACGGGGGGAGGGGGGGTTGAGGGGAGGGGGGATTCAGGGAGAGGGGATTGAGGGGGGAATTGAGGGTGGGAATTGAGGAGGGGGGGTTGTGGGGGGGATTGAGGGTGGGATTGGGGGGGGGTTGTGGGGGGGATTGAGCGGGGGGGGGGGTTGTGTAACCCGGGCGGATTTAAAGAAGCCAGATGCGGATGCGTGCACGGGGGGTGGACTGGGTAGCGGGGGGGGGAGTTCGCAAAGCCGCTGAGATTTGGGACTCTGTTCCCTCACGGCGCTTCTGCCGTTGGCGACGAAGTTATCGCCCCTCCGCTTATTCATTTTTGAGTAAACAAATCAAAACGCTGTCTCCCCGAGGGGCCCTCCAGTGCCGCGAGGATGGCACTCAGCCCTGAAAGGCAGCCGAGGGAGTCCGATCGCGATATTTCTCAATATCTCCCTATCTCGACATTTCTCTCCACACCCCCCATCCACCACCCTCTCATAACCCCCCCCCCCCCCCCCCCCCCGCTCCACGTCTGTCAGCAAGCGCTGAGGCTCCGCTATCGCGCGGCCCGATCGCGCGTGGGGCTTTAGCGGTTTAGGGAGCGGCGCAAAACGACGGCGAGCGCCGCTCAAATCCACTGCGGGGAAGCGTCCCGAGTGCGAGACGCCGTCGTCCGTCGCACAGCTGAGGTCTCTCCGACAACAACCCAGTAAACTTGCAACGTTGACTCAACGTTGATCCAACGTTGGCCTCAAGGTTGAGCCATCGTTGACTCAACGTTGACCCAACGTTGACCCAACGTTGGCCCACCATTGAGCCATCGTTAACACAACGTTGCACGTTTACTGTGAACGATTTGCAATTACATTGCGCCCGTAACGTGACAAACATTGCAGAGGGCATTTCCTTGGCCTAGGGGGACCCCCATGGCAGCAGCTGTCCCTGCGCTGCGCAAGATCACGCACCAACGCCTTCCTGCAAAATGGACATCAGGGCCACGCGCTCCACGTAGCCGCGGGCGATTCGCACTGGAGAACAGCTGCGAAGCAGTGGAAGGTTGAGTGGAAGTCACCGCAGGTGTGGCGGGGGAGGAGCTGAGATGGAGATGGAAGAGAGACCGCGACGCGAGACCCATGCCTCGTGTTGTTGCTGTTAAACTATTTTTTTGTGTTTTACCAAGGTAAGCCCCCACCTGGCCACAAATTAGTATAGCTCAAACGAAGTTGCTCATCGCGTGGACATTTACAGGAGCAGCCAAATACTCGAAACGCGTGGCGTTGATTCCAGACGTGGTAGGACAAACATGAGTGCCCGGAACATAATCCACGTGACCACGAGGGGAGCGAGAGAGACGCAAACTTCAAATATACAGCAGGCATCGTCAGGCTCGGAATCGAACCCACAACCTCCTGTACACGAGACGCGGTAGTGAACATCTCATAGCCACCGCGACGGGACGTTAGGGGCACCGTCACTGCCAAAATTCATCGCCTCCAAACTCCAAATGTATCCAACACGCCGCCCGCCAGACACCACCCCCCCCCCCCCCCCACTCCACCTGCACTAGGGTGTGAGGCGAGATCGCTCCAGTGCCCGGGTCCGTTATTGGCTCCCTTGGTCAATCCACTACTGGATGAAGACCTCCCGATCCCGTATGAGTAGCACTTAACCAAGTCAAGTGTGGATCACCGCGCATTCACCGTCGTTTAGATCCTCCAGGGACTCGCCCGCCACCACGGCCTGCCTCGCCCCTCTCACCCCCCCCCTCCCCCCCGATTCCCCTGTTGGCGCTCTCCGCGCCACAGATCAAGACTCTCCGACGAGGCCCCCAGTCAACCTCCGCTCAGTGGGAGGTCGCTTCTTCTCCGCTGCTGCCTCCACCAAATCGGGAATTCCCCTTCCCGCAGCCATCAGCGCCAAGGACGCCTGCGTCCATGTTCAAGTCGAGGCTCGAAGAGCTTCCACTTTTCCTGCGTGTGACAACGATGACAATGGTGACGCTCAGCGTGTGGGTCCGAGCGTCATCCGTGCCACTGCACCACACCGCGCTTCGCTATCCGTAACGCCACACGGAGGCGCGTTGAGACGAAGATGTTTCAGCCCATGGGAGACGAGCGCTCATTATCGTGTTGCATCGCGTCGCGTTGAGTCGCATTATGTTGTATTGCGTGGTATTGTGTGGCATCGCGTGTGGCATCGTGTGGCATCGCATTGTGTCACACTGAGTTGCGTTATGTTGCATCGTGTGGCATTGTGTCGCATTGTATTATGACGCATTGACTCGCGCCGTGTCGCATTGTGTCGCATTGGGTTGTATTGTGGCATTTTGCTGCATTGTGTGGTATTGTGTTGTATTGTGTGGTATTGTGTTGTACTGTGTGGTATTGTGTTGCGTTGTGTGGCATTTTGCTGTATCGTGTGGCATTGTGTCGCATTGTGTCCCATTGTGTCCCATTGTGTCGCATTGTGTCGCATTATGCCGCATTGTGTTGTATTACCAGCAGTGGAGGCACATGCGTGGGAGATGTGTTGCATACAATCCGAGTGAACATTTCCCTGGGCTTCAATCTAAATCAATAGCATGGCTACGGGAAGATCCCACTTAATTCGGTTCACGCGACTCGCCATCGATCATTAACGGTGACACTTCCCATTAGAAAGTCAACAAATAGCAGAAACAACTGATCACTCCCGTCGCTGGCACGGATCTGGGAGAACTGCGGAAGGGGGCATCGCCTGAAACGTCCGCCTAAGGAGGAATTTTGGCTGGTGCGAGGAGCTGGTGGAGGGGCATCCTGGGGGTGCTGGCGAGCGGTGGCGATGCCCGTGGCTGCTGGGATGAGCGCGGAGTTTTGACCGAGCAGATCCTCATTGGTGACCTCGCTTATTTAGTTTCTTATTTTTTGTTTCATAATTTTGTTGGCTTCTGCAGCGAGCGAATAAACCTTTGGTTCCTCCTATCGGGTCCGGCCCCTTATTCCTTGATGCAAATTGAGTTATTCTCCGATTAGCCCGGTTGGCTACGTACGGTGTGAAAGAAGTTAAACATACATTATTTTACAGCGGTATAAGCTGCATCACACAATTATATTAATTATTATAAGTATTACTGTATATATTTCTGTTATCAGACAATGTTGATGATGAAGGTGGTGAGTTTGTTTGGATTGCCCACCGACTCACGTGTCATTGTTTTCACTCACGGAATATTTCAGAAGGTGGCCAGGTGGCATCTCAGAAGTCGGGGCAATGTGTTTTGCCAGCACAGCTGAGATCCTGGGTTTGAATCTCAGACTCTCAGGTGCAGCAGGTCCATATTCTCAGGCCGCTCACCAATGACGGCAGAGAAAAAGTCCCATACATCCTCAACTTGTCATGTATATATAATATCTCGTGTGTCGGTGAACGAGCGAGACAACAGAATGCAGTCATCAGTAATCTAAGATACATCCGATGGCTTAAGTAGTCACCGTACAGTAAACCACGGTAGTCTGCACCCCCTCAACGGAGGAGGAAAACGACACGAACTCTCTCGCCTGAAGCCCTCTCATCAGCAGCAGACATCGACGTTGGCGATAGTAGTCATCAGCGAGTGATGTGGTCAACAGTCAGTTATCTTATGCTGGTGGTCTAGATACAGGTGAGATATTTTGCAAATGTGTTGTTTTTGTTATTGTTGTTTTTTGTGAAACCTCTGAGCGAAGTGAGGTGGTTACCCCCCGACAGCCGTGCCACCTCTGTCGTGCCACCTCTGTCGTGCCACCTCTGACGTGCCACCTCTTCCGTGCCACCTCTGTCGTGCCACCTCTTCCGTGCCACCTCTTCCGTGCCACCTCTTCCGTGCCACCTCTGTCGTGCCATCGTAAACGAGGTGGCAGCGTCTCCTCTGTCGTCGCTTGATAACTAAACAAATAAATCATCACAGGCCCGCGCTCCACAGCCCGTGGTCATGAGTGCCCGTGAATTAACCACGGTGGTGGAGACGGGACATTGAGAGGAGGGAATTGAAACTGGGGAATTGTGACGGGGGCATTAAGACTCAGGCATCGAGACGGGGGCATTAAGACTCGGGCATTGAGAGGGGGGCATTGAGATGGGGGTATTGAGAGGGGGGCATTGAGATGGGGGTATTGAGACAGAGGCATTGAGACTCGGGCATCGAGACGGGGGCAATGAGAGAGGCACCATCGCTCGCACCGTGCGTGACGGAGCTGCCGGCTTCCCCAAAGGAGAATCGGGCCGCGCGGTCCGGGCCTCCTGGACCGCTGCCGCACACCGACCGGGCCACCTCCATCGCTCTCGCTAAGGGGCGCGAGTAACGGCCTCGCCCCCCCCCCCCCCCCCGTACACCCCCCCCCCCCCCCCCGCAGCTCGCCGCCTCGCTTTAACTTCTACCACGTCCCCGAAGTAAGAAACAAACGAGCGCGAGTGTTTGTATTAAATATACATCTAACCCCGCGCGTCTGTTTCTGAAGCTCTGTGATATGATGCATGGGAGTATGCGGGGTGGGTGGGAGGTTGTTGGGGGTGGGGTGGGGGGGGAGCAGGAGGGGGTGGATGGAGGAGGAGGATTCGCTGTGGTGCGAATCATTTAACATAACAAACACGCGGCGCTCTTCAAGTATCGTTACTCACAGGCAATAACCACGAGGCTTATTTGCTGCTGGTATTGATGCGTTTCATCGCCTTCCATTTGAATGCGCTAGGATCGCTGTCAAGCGGAGATTACCCCCCCCCCCCCCGGGTGCCCGCGCGCCGCGGGGGGGGGGGGGGGCGGGAAGAAGGGGAGGGGAAGGGGGGCGGTGGGGGGCACGCGCACGAAGCATACGTGCAGCATAATAGACAGCATATATGCAGCATACATAACAGGATGCATCATACAGACAGCATGCAGCATACGTACAGCCACCGCCATTCGCCACTAAGTGGAGGTGACGTCGTCACGGCGCTTTGTGCCAGGCTATGTGCACTTTAATGCCATACATACAGCATATATTCCATCATATGTACAGGATACATCATGTAGCGTACATACACGTAGAGAATAAACTACATCATACATACGTAGAGCATACAGACATCATACATACACCTCCAGCATAAATACTGATAGATACACGGAGATACAAGCATACAGCATGAATTACACATGGGCTTGAATACACGCAGACGCACGTACAGAGTACACACAGCGCACACACCCGCTGCGCACTAAACACATGTATCGCACGTAGGCACGCGCATGCACACACACACACAGAGGGACCCGCACAGACCCGCACACCACACCCCGCCACCCCTAGCCCGCCACGCGCCTCGCCAACAAAGCGTGCCACGTGCACCACCCGCCTCCTGCCGCGTGCCACGCTGCCATCCCAACGCCGCCCACGCGCTTCCTCCCCACGCACCGCGAGAAAGTGGAGAGTGGGGAGCGAAACGCAGAGGGCCGCGCCACCACACGGGGGTCACCACCTCGGGGGTCACCACCTCGGGGGTCACCACCTCGGGGGTCAGCACCTCAGGGGTCACCACCTCAGGGGTCACCACCTCAGGGGTCACCACCTTGGGGGTCAGCACCTCGGGGGTCACCACCTCGGGGGTCACCACCTCGGGGGTCAGCACCTCGGGGGTCACCACCTCGGGGGTCATCACCTCAGGGGTCACCACCTCGGGGGTCACCACCTCGGGGGTCACCACCTCGGGGGTCAGCACCTCGGGGGTCACCACCTCGGGGGTCACCACTGGGGGCCCACCACTGGGGGCCCACCACTGGGGGCCCACCACTGGGGGCCCACCACTCGGGGCCCACCACTGGGGGCCCACCACTCTCGCCGCCTCCACGACCACAACAACAAAGATGAGACGACAGCGCCGCTCTCCATGGCAGCCGCGGCCGGATCTTCAATTTAAAATCTGTGCTTTTCAATCCCGTCGTGTCAAAAGCCAGGATTAGCGATGTGGGGGGGGGGGGGAGAGCCGTATAAAGGGCGGTATTACTTCCCTTTATTTTGCGCCTCCCTTTCTGCGCTGGATTTAAAAGCTTTCAACTCACGCCTTTCATATCTGCCGCGAAAGTGGTTTCCAAAATAAAATATTACAATCCCGACTGCGGTGCTTGAATGAGCTGGGGCGGCGAGGTGGGTGGGAGGGCACGTGTTGTCATTAGCGCAACTCTCCAGGCTCCGCGAGACCCATTGAGGGGGGGGGGCGGGGGTGGCGAGAAGGAAGGGGAGATCCAGGGGGAAGAGGGGGCCGCTTCTCCCCCGTCCGCTGTCGCCGGGTCGCGCGGCCATTGTCATGAAAATGAGAGCGCGGCCACTTTGCGCGGTGCGGGGATGCTGTCGCGGCAAGGAGGCCGGGCACGGAGATAATGCGAAAAGAGACCCCCGCCGAGCGGGGCTGCAGATCGAGTCCCGGACCCCGACCCCTGAAGGCTGCACCCCCACCACACACCCTCCTCCCAGCGGCGAAAACCCATCGACTCCATGAGGCGTTCCACGTGGAAAGCGAAACAAAAGCGGACGGGCGGGCGGATGGGCAAGAGAAATAAAATAAAAAAAATATATAAATAATAAATAAACCAGAGCACGGACGAAGGGGAGCAGCGGCCGATGCGGCCCGCGCTCGGAGACGCCGCAATGATCGGGGCGAAGAAATCTGACGCGGTTATTCGTGCTCAATTGATCTCTGCTCATCCGTGACAGTGTCCGCACCACGCAGAGCGAGCGAGCGAGCGGCCTCTGAGCGTCGTGTATTGAGCGCCCCGGCTCGGGCTTCGCTCACGCACCGCACTCATTGCCCCTTACGGCGGCCTCCCGTGCCGGACCCGAGGCGAGGGATCGCGACTTTATGAATGGAGCGAGGTGGGGGAGGGAGGGGCGTCAGCACAGCTGCGCGTAGCCAGGTGGATGTTACCTAAGGCAAGCGTGCCTTCCGTCAATACAAGGGTGACATTTGCCAGACACTTAAGGGGTCAGAGATAGGGCTGGTTGTTGCTGGTTGTTTCTGGTCGCTTGTCCTTTGGGTACCGTCATTTTTAATTTTACTTTAAGAAAGATAAGACATCTGTTGAGGTCGTGCAAATGTTAGGTGTCCGGATGAATATTCACGCCCTCGGTGTAAAACTCCGTAGGTGAAGGGACCTTGGCGAGTGCAGAGTCGCGCTCTGTCCGGAGGGTCACACGCAGCGCCGCGTGAACTCGCGTGAAGCGATTGCAACGCCCGCTGGCCTCAACTTCGCACGCGGTATATACAGTATATACACTCAGTGAACGTAGACCGTATAGACCGGAGTGGCGGATAAACGGCCGCAACAAATCAACGCGGCGATAATGGAGACATTGTGCACGAACTCGCAACGACAAATAACAAAAACATAGAGCGCAAACGTGAATGTGTAACAGCACTGAAATCGGGCCCGCTTAAAAGTTTAATTTGTCGAATGCTGGAACATATGGGCCCATTCCCTTGGCATCATCGAGAAATTGTGTTCACACGTTAAAACGTTCAGTAGATCACGCTCTACATGTGACAAATTTCGCGCCTATATCAGCAAATCAGCTATATTTGTAACTTGTCGACTGGGTTCATAAAACAGAAACGCTGCCACCACGTTGTGCCGCTGCTGCGCCTCCAATGATATCAGCACCACGGACAGCGCCAGCGATCATCAGCGCGCGGGCACCGCGCCCCGCGGGTACAGACACCCCAGCGCGAGCGAATGAGTCACAATTCACGGTCACGACTCCATTCAAGAATAGTTTTGTCTTTACGTTTTGTCTCGTTCGTACTCTCTTGATTTTATTTGCGGTCCCGTTCTGTTCTGTTTGTCAAGGTTGCACCTCATTTGCATATCGCTTGCATACATCTAAATAATCAATTTGTACACGCATTTGCTCAATCCGCATTTAGGAAGTGTACGGATTGAAGTCACAGTAATCGAGTGATCGCACCGTGACCTGCCAGATCAGCACCATGGACAACAGCAACAGAAATTCCCTCTGAGAAACAAGGCTTTTGTCTCAGTGTCTTTTCCTACCTACAGCCTCTTTCCTTTGCGAAATGAAGGGAATGTAATGACGCATTGATACGTGAAGGTAAAGGGAGCAGAGGGAGACACCCAAGCCTACGAGGGGAGGGGGTGACATGCACAGCTTTGCACAGATGAATTCAATAATCCATTGCTGTACTGCCATCTCCCGGTCATCTCGCAACCCCAGAGTACAACGCCTGGCATTCGCAGGCAGTTTTCCATCCAAATTCTAACCAGGCTCAACTCTGCTTAGCTTCTAAGATCCGGCGAGATGGGACGCATTGAGCACTGTTTGCTCTTTGGCGACCGCGTGCGCTGTCCGTGGTGCTGATTGGTTTCAAAACCGCGGACTGAGGCGCGGTCGCTATGCGCGGGGCCGTATCCCCGGCGCCCCATCGCGTTGATGCTGTCGTTATAGACGCGACGCACTTACAGCAGCTGTTCCCACACATAATTACAGACATCGCTGCTTACAGATTCAGCACACGCCCCAAAGACACTGTGACAAAGATCCCCCGTGCAGCCTTTAACAGACTGTCGAGGCAAGTGCTGTTAGCGAGCACCTATGAAGGCCGGCACGGTGCATGGGTGGGTCGTGTGGCCAGTAACATGCCCGATCGCCGTTGTCTCCCCAGTTCTGATTTTTGCACACCGCATCAGGTACTAATTTAAGGCTGATTCGACCGGTTCTGTTATCACTGATGTTAGCCACAGGAGGGAATTTAACCGAGGTCACCGGCTTTGTAACACTAGCCACTACCTTCACTAGCCACTGCCTTCACTAGCCACTACCTTCACTTCACCCTACGCACATACACAAAGACGCGGACAAAGAGACAATCCGAGACACGCGCCTACACTGGACAGCACCAGAGACGCCAGTGAAACTGGAGGTGATGAATCTATGCAAATGAGAGACTTCCTCTGCACAAGCCTGACCCCAAACAGGCTGCGGTTTTACTGCCTCACACGCAATTTCCTGTCAAAGCACTTGACTTCCAGTGTTTATTGTGAGAATGCAATTTCCCTTATTACACGTATTGCTTTAATTTGAATAGATGATTTAAACACACATACACACGTAGACATACACAGAGATGCCCGTTAAGCCTTGCAAACTGTATGGACATTTACTATTGACACAAAAGAGACAACGACCCTCCCCCATATAGCCTTAACAGACTGTAGGGACAAGTGCTGTCAGCGAGCACCTATGAAGGCCGGCACGGCACACGAGGGGGTGGGTGGTCAACACCACGCTCGGCCGCCTTTGTCTCCCCAGTGGCGATGTTTACACATCGCGCCGTGTGCTTATGTAATGCTGAGTTGACCTAGGGGAGGGCCAGGCCCAATCGAGATACCACTCGCCACTATTATCAGTCGTCGCCGCCGGGTTCATAGCCCAGTGTGCTAACCGTTGCACAATCGGTCCTTAGACACACGTACCCACACGAACACCCACATACACACACGAACACACACACTCACGTACACAGAGATACCCACGCACACAGAGAGACCCACGTATAGAGAGAAACGCACGGACACAAAGAGACCCACGTACACAGAGAGACCCACGCACACAGAGAGACCCACGTACACAGAAAGACCCACGTACGTACACAAAGAGACCCACGCACACAGAAAGACCCACGCACACAAAGGGACCCACGTACACAAAGAGACCCACGTACACAGAGAGACCCACGTACACAGAGAGACCCACGCACACAGAGAGACCCACGCACACAGAGAGACCCACGCACACAGCGAGACCCACGCACACAAAGAGACCCACGCACACAAAGAGACCCACGCACACAGAGAGACCACGCACACAAAGAGACCCACGCACACAGAGAGACCCACGCACACAGAGAGACCCACGCACACAAAGAGACCCACGTACACAGAGAGACCACGCAGACAAAGAGACCCACGCACACAGAGAGACCCACGTACACAGAGAGACCCACGTACACAGAGAGACCCACGCACACAGAGAGACCCACGTACACAGAGAGACCCACGCACACAGAGAGACCCACGTACACAGAGAGACCCACGTACACAGAGAGACCACGCACACAGAGACACCCACGTACACAGAGAGACCCACGTACACAGAGAGACCCACGCACACAGAGAGACCCACGCACACAGAGAGACCCACCCACACAGAGAGACTCACGCACACAGAGAGACCCACCCACACAGAGAGACCCACGTACACAGAGAGACCCACCCACACAGAGAGACCCACGCACACAGAGAGACCCACGCACACAGACAGGTCCATGGCAACTAACACGCCACACAACACAGGCGCACTTTGTGGTCGCCTCGAAAGCGGAACAACAAACAACAACAACAACTCAGGTGTCACTGCGACAGGACGCGCCGGCTGATGAGACCACAGGCTCGACGAGGCTCGACACGGTGCGTGGCGAGGATGAGTGGGGGGGGGGGGGAGGCCTCACTCTCGCGCCTCGGTCGCCGCACTGATTGGCGCAGATTCACCCCGCCGAGTGCATAACATTTTACAGCCCTCGTCCTGCACTTCATTATCATTCTAATGAGGCCCCCTATATCACGGCGGCGAGATTAGCTTGTTAGGGCGATCACGCCCGCCACCTCTCGCCTCGCCCCTGCAGCGCCGGCAGCAGCAGCAGCAGCAACACATTTCATTCGCGGTTTGTAATTAGCGCGGCGCAGACTAAAGCGAGTGCAGCGAGGGTAGGCGACCGTATGTGGGAGACGAGGCCAAGATGCGCGTGGCTCCTGCGCTACGGCAGGGGCAGCCCGGTGTCATTGAGCGATTGCGACGTCCCTCTTCCCCGTGCGCGCAGCCGCGGCGAGATTGCAAACACCAAGAAGTGAAGAGCGAAAAGTGAAGAGGGTGGGGGGGGGTCATGAAGAAGCGCCCGGAGGGTGTGGGGGTGCGGGTGTGAGTTGGGGGGGGGGGGGGAATGGGGCTCAGTGAGAGGGGTATTTGTATTGGCCGGTTGTCCAGTTGATTAGGGTTAAGGGTAAGCTGAGTGCAAGTGGCTGGCTGGTTTATTAATGAGGGTTATGGGCTAAGGTCAGTGTCGTGCTCGTGGCGATTTGGCTAGGCTTGGGGATCGAACTAGCAGCAGTAGCAGTAGTTCGCAGTGGCTGGTTGATCGTTGGTGAGGGGAGGGAGTGATCGGGATATTTAGCGTCGTGACTCCAAGGGTCGCGCTCCATCGCGGGCACGGCCAGGCGCGGCTGCTCGTGGCGGTGTCAACGTCGCTACTTTTGGGCCCAACTCGCGCATCTGTGTGGGCGAGCCGCGGCGCCGCGGTGTGAGAATGCCACGCGGTGCCACGCGGAGCCACTCGGCTGGGATGCCACGAGGTGCTGTCGGTTTTTGTACTTCGTGGTGCCATGTATTGTAGTGGATTCGGATGCCGTGTGGTACCGCGTGGAACCACCGAGTTCCAGTGCCTGGTGGGGCTAAGAGTGCGCGTGTCACGTGGGGTCTCGTGGAGCCGCGTTAACAACTGATCACGACCCCGAAATACTGGCCCGGTTATTGTTGCACTGCTGGTGGTGATGGTGGTGGTGGTGGTGGTGGTGATGTTGATGATGATGGCGGTGGAAGCGGGCGGCTAGGCGGGCGGGGCACCGGCTGCGCTGTTATTGCTCTCATTGTCACAGTTATCGTTACGATGTTGGTTTTAGTCCGGGTTGGAATGGCATCATCATTACGCGCACCTCTGGCATGCAGATGGGCTTTAATAGGGCCTCGCTGCTGCCAGCGCCTCCGCCCCCCTCCTCCCGCACCGGGCCCTTTGGAGTTGAGATTGTGGTGGTGGGGGGGGGGGGCTCGGCTCAATCGGGGGGCTCATTAGGGATGCGAGTCGCGTGGCGCCGTAATTAGACGGCGCCGCACCGCGCTCGACGCCGTACGCGCCGCTCCGCCAGGCGCTCTTAGCGCTGTAATCACGTTTTAATTTCGCCCCGTCGGGGACTCGTTCGCGGCAAAATAAACAAGCGGGTCCGTGCCACGTTTGATTTGTGAGCCGGAGCTGGGGACGAGTTGGAGGTGGGGGTTCTGTGGGGGAGCGAGTTGGTGGTGGTGGTGGTGGAGATGTTGGAGGGAGGAAAGGATGGGAGTGATGGGGACACGAGTCCGCCTGAACTCCGTGTCCAGGCGCGGCTCCGCCACGTGACCCCTCGTGCTGTGGGCGACTTCGCCTGCCACGTCACGGCTTTCATCGCCACCGACAGCGGGCCGATTCAGTAGCCCCGTGTTAGGGGATAGCCCGCGGAACGAGATTCACGGAACTACGTCTGAGGTCCCTTCAGGTGACATTCATATCCAGGCTCGGCGATGCGCTTCAGCACGCACCCTGCTGTCGAGAAATGTGTGTTTGTCTTTGGTTATCGGTGACCGGACTGAGGCTATCAACTCACCACACTTGAGGTCTTGGTTTAAACTCATGGATTTGGCCAAACAGCCCTTTCTTGTGTTAGAGGATGAAACAGGGGTGCCTCGGGCCTCATAGAAGCTTCCCCGGGTAAATCAAGGGCATGATGATTGTTAATACTATTATGAGGATATGCACGGAGCACTTTAACTGCCTCCGAGCTGCACTCGGCAGTAACAGCGACAATTCAATTAGAGTCATCGCAACGAGACAGCCGCGCGGCGCACAGACAGGAGTCGCCTAGCCGGGCACAGCACACACACAGCACACACACAGCACTCACACAGCACATACACAGCACGCACACAGCGCACACACAGCACGCACACACCACACACACAGCACTCACACACAGCACTCACACACAGCACGCACACAGCCCACACACAGCACGCACACAGCATATACACAGCACGCACACACAGCACACACACAGCACACACACAGCACGCACACAGCTCACACACAGCACGCACACACACCATGCACACACCACACACACAGCACTCACACACAGCACGCACACAGCACACACACAGCACTCACACACAGCACTCACACACAGCACGCACACACAGCACACACACAGCACGCACACAGCGCACACACAGCACGCACACACCATGCACACACCACACACACAGCACTCACACACAGCACGCACACAGCACACACACAGCACTCACACACAGCACTCACACACAGCACGCACATACAGCACACACACATCACTCACACACAGCACGCACACAGCACTCACACACAGCACACACACACAGCACTCACACACAACACGCACACAGCACACACATCACGCACACAGCACACACATCACGCACACAGCACACCACGCACACAGCACACACACAGCTCGCACACACAGCACACGCACAGCACACACACAGGTGTATCTCCATCACACAATGCTGTGCAGGTATATCTCCATCACACAGAACTGTACAAGTGTCGCCCACCTTGCGTGCTACCTTCCCACCCATCCCCTATGTCTCTGTGGGCCTCCATGCCGATCCCTCGTGATCTCCCGCCCCTCAGCTCGCCAGTCTACACGATATCTCGACGCTTCATGATCTCCCCGCGCATGACCTTGCAGACACCTCGTAATCCGCCGACCCCGTATGACCTTGACTTATTTGCCTGACCTTTGTGATCACGACCTCGCGATGTCTCACACAAATCCCCACGATTCGTCGACCTCTCTCCCGAACTCTCAAATCTCTCGCCCCATTTTTGATCACGATCTCCGGATCCCTCGTGATGTCCAGACACACCTCACCACCACCACGGCTCTCCATCCACCCTCCCCCCACCCCCACCTCTCAGTCTTCGCGCGATCTCCCGGCTGCTGAGATTCTGCGCGCAGACGAAGCTTCGCGCATAGCGGCCACGTGTTTGGGCGATGGGATGGCCGGGGTCTCCGAGCAATCTCCCAGCAGATAATGCAATCTGAGGAAAGGGCTGCCCGCCTGTAACGAGGTGATGATAGCCCTTAGCCGGGCCGCGGCTTCTGCCTTTCAATTTTGAGATTTTTTTCTCTCTCCTCTCTGTGTGTGTATGTCGCCTCTCTCTCTCTCTCGTTCGCTCTATCCCCCGAGCGCGCGGCAAGTCAGCTCGCTTTAGATAAGGAGGACTTGTCCTCGTGTCTCCCTGCTCTAGCGCACAGAGCCCTTGACGTGCCCGACTGCAATCACGGGCTGCTTGTGGCCATGAGAGGTAAAGTGAAGAGTCCTCGGTTGTGGGGGTGTTAGGAGGTGGGTGGCAGGGAGACCCGGGTGAGAAAAATGTCCAGCAGCTTGTCTCGAATAAATGAAGGGTTTTATTTCTGGCCGTTAGATTTTTTGCTAATATATATGCATGTACGTTAAACTTATTTCGCACCGTACATAGCCAACCATACTAATTCAAATGTTATTTTATTACGCTCGTGTACGCAGGAGAGAAGCTTTTCGACTATTTTGTTTTGGTTCACGAGGGTCCTGCCAAGCGTTCGCAGTCGCGGGCGACGATTGATCTCCAGATCACACTTGAGTCGCTTCGCTGCATTCATTTTTTTTCAAATTTGTCAACATTTGACCCCGCCACGCAATGGGCCCCCTACCCATGCGAAAGACGTCGCGCGATGTGTGAGTGAAGCAGACGGTGCGTGGTGGCATTGATGTCACACGCGAGGGACATCAACCACCATCGCGCGATCATCCACGCAGTGGCGGATTTCGGCTCAGCCATCGAACAAAGGCGGCGTTCACCGCTTCGCGTGCTTTCGGATGCGCTTCGGCGGCCGCCTGCAACGCTCTTCATTCCGATTATTTAGGAAGCCACTGGAAGCTCTGCAACTTTTAAATCATCTCGATTGACGAACTAATTTCTTTTTTTAAGTTATTTTTGCGGCGTTCAGTTTGTTGTCCTTCCCGCGCACTTCCCCGATTTGCGCCGTTGGCTACGTACGGCGCGCGGAAGAAGTTCAACATACACACGTGCATATTTTCGCAGCGCGGTAATAACCAGGGCGCCCCTGGGGATTTGAACCGTGAAAAAGCCACCCGCAGCGACAAGCGGCGGACGCTCCCTAACCCCGCGACAACTTCGCAAAGAACCCTCCTGGAAGAGCGAGTCACGCTTGGGCAGCTCAATTCGCATTCGAGTCCGAAACTTAAACGCAAGGCTGCTCCATTCACCGCAGTGTTACAAACAATCACAGGGGAGCAGGAGGCGGCGGGGGGGGGGGCGAGTGGGAGGGGGTAGAAATCGGTACAACCTTTGCGTGACTGTAACAGTGAGTGTGTGATTGTCACCAGGTGTATGTGCCGGTGCGTGCGAGTGCAAAGCTGTGGATGTTATTGTGCGAGTAGCCGTGTGTGGATGCGACTGTGTCAGAGTGACAGTGTGAGTGTGTGACGGTGTGAGTGAGTATGACGGCGTGAGTGTGTGACTGTGTAAGTGTGTGAGTGTGTGACGGTGTATGTGAGTGTGTGACTGTGTGAGTGTGTGAGTGTGTGACGGTGTGTGTGAGTGTGTGACTGTGTGAGTGTGTGACTATGTGAGTGTGTGACGGTGTGAGTGTGTGACGGTGTGAGTGTGTGACAGTGTGTGTGAGTGTGTGACGGTGTGAGTGTGTGACGGTGTGTGTGAGTGAGTATGACGGTGTGTGTGACGGTGTGAGTGTGTGACGGTGTGAGTGTGTGACGGTGTGAGTGAGTATGACGGTGTGTGTGTGTGACGGTGTGTGTGAGTGTGTGAAGGTGTGTGTGTGATGGTATGTGTGAGCATGACGGTGTGTGTGAGTATGACAGTGTGTGTGTGATGGTATGTGTGAGTATGATGGTGTGTGTGTGTGATGGTATGTGTGTGATGGTATGTGTCAGTATGACGGTGTGTGTGATGGTATGTGTGTGTGTGATGGTATGTGTGAGTATGACGGTGTGTGTGTGATGGTATGTGTGAGTATGACGGTGTGTGTGAGTATGACGGTATGTGTGAGTATGACGGTGTGTGTGTGATGGTATGTGTGATGGTATGTGTGAGTATGACGGTGTGTGTGTGATGGTATGTGTGAATATGACGGTGTGTGTGTGTGATCGTATGTGTGTGATGGTATGTGCGAGTATAACGGTGTGTGTGATGGTATGTGTGAGTATGACGGTGTGTGTGTGATGGTATGTGTGTGATGGTATGTGTGAGTATGACGGTGTGTGTGTGATGGTATGTGTGAGTATGACGGTGTGAGTATGACGGTGTGAGTATGACGGTGTGTGTGATGGTCTGTGTGAGTATGACGGTGTGTGTGATGGTCTGTGAGTATGACGGTGTGTGTGTGATGGTCTGTGTGAGTATGACGGTGTGTGTGTGATAGTATGTGTGAGTATGACGGTGTGTGTGTGATGGTATGTGTGAGTATGACGGTGTGTGTATGATGGTATGTGTGAGTATGACGGTGTGAGTGATGGTATGTGTGAGTATGACGGTATGTGTGAGTATGACGGTGTGAGTATGGCGGTGTGAGTATGAAGGTGTGTGTGTGATGGTATGTGTGAGTATGACGGTATGTGTGAGTATGACGGTGTGAGTATGACGGTATGTGTGAGTATGACGGTGTGAGTATGACGGTGTGTGTGTGATGGTATGTGTGAGTATGACGGTGTGAGTATGACGGTGTGTGTGAGTATGACGGTGTGAGTATTACGGTGTGAGTATGACGGTGTGTGTGTGATGGTATGTGTGAGTATGACGGTATGTGTGAGTATGACGGTGTGAGTATGACGGTATGTGTGAGTATGACGGTGTGAGTATGACGGTGTGTGTGAGTGTGACGGTATGTGTGGGTATGACGGTGTGTGTGTGATGGTATGTGTGAGTATGACGGTGTGTGTGAGTATGACGGTGTGAGTATGACGGTGTGTGTGAGTGTGAACGCTGCCGCGCGAGGCGTGTTCCGGCGTGTGCTGCGAGTGTGTAACAGTGTCGCGTGTGAGCGTCACAATCCGGGGCCACCGCCGGGCCGCCTGGGATATTGACACATCGTGTGCACTCGATCGGCAGGTTAAATGTCACGCAGGATCTGACCTTCTAAAGCCGATATTCCCATCCGCATGTAAATTGAAAATTAGTTGTAGGGCGGTTCTCCTAGGCGAAGACTCGCAACTCTGGGCAGCCTCCCATCCGCACGCGTGCGCCTTACTCATCTCTCTCTCTTCCCCTCTCTCTCTCTCGCCTGTCCGTAGCTTCTGCTCCACGTGGACGTCGAGGCGACCCCTAGGAAGCTTCGCAGTGGAAACACGAGATGGGGGGGGCCCTGAGAAATGACCCTCACGCTCGCCCTCCCAGCCCTGCCCAACGCTCACACGGTCACCCTCATTTTGTGGGTCAGCGCCTGTGTAATGACCTATTAATTCGTGGGCCCTTCTCTTCCCTCCCGCGAGGCAAACTCAATTTGCGGGCGGGCAGGAGGGAGGAGTTGTGGGCTGGGGAGGGGTCGGAGTTGGTGGGGGGCAGCGAGGAGTTGGGGGGGGGCATCCCCCAGACCCCTGGGTGATTGATTCAACACCTCCACCACCACCAGCAGCACGTTCCTCCACCTCCCCCCCCCCCCAAACTCGTCCACCCATCGTCGCGATGCTGCAGGTGATTCGCCAGAGAGCGTGGCGACGTGAAAAATGACGAGAGCAGAGAGAGGAGATAATAAATAAATAAACAAATAGCAACGGTGGAGCGGGGGGAGGGGGCAGGTGGGAAACAATCCCGGGGAATAAATAGGATTTCGCGGAGCCAATTCTGAATGATTACAGCGACGGCGCGCATCGCGGACAGAGGGGAGCGGCAGTGGCTCCGAGCGAGCACGTGGAGCGACGCCCCTAATCAGCAGACATGAGATTTCCTCCCTCTCGCTGCAGAGGCTGTCACTCGCCGGCACAATGAATGGCAATGAAAGCAATCTGCTCCGTGATAAATTTAATTTGTACACTCACCCCCACCTGCCCGCCCCACCACCCAACTCCCCCACACCCCCAACGTGTACACACACACAGGCGCACACACAAAAAAACACAACCGAAACATCCAACCCCCTCCTCCTGCTGCTTTATTGGCCCCGATGACAGCACAAACAAACGCGCGAGGAGGCTGTGAGATTGTTGACGGCGGCGGCGGCGGCGGCGTCAGAGCTCCGAGATAGCGGAGAGAAAAGATCGGAGGGGCAGGGGGAAGGTCTCGTAGTTACGTAATTGCCGGGGCTGCGAGACACGAGCAGATTAGCCATCACGACTTGACGGGGGGGGGGCGGTGGCGGGGGTCACGCAGCGTGGGGGGGGGGGGCGAGCCCACGCGTCCCGGCTGATTTAGTGTCGCGCTGTGGCCGCGTGGTTCACGGGCGCTGAGTGGAACACGCACCTGCCCTGCCCGCATTGTTTACGCGAACGTACGCCGGCTGCCCAGACCTGCACACTCGCGCCGTGCGGCACGGTGTAGACTGTAGGCTGTAGGGTCAGGTTTTTTTTTTGAATTTTTTTTTCATTATTAACCCAGGAGAACCTCGCGGAGTGGTGCTGAACGTTGTCATTTGTGTGTTGTTCATAACGGTCCTCCTGCATTGAGGGTTTTGGACCAATTCCATAGCGGCTGACGGTAGGAGGAGAGGAAACTGGAGCCACAGAAAAAAACATCCCAACACAATGGGATGACAGTCGAAGCCGCACGCAGATAGATGCAATAATCCATCGTCACACTGCCACTTCCTGGTCACCTTATAGCACAAGCCCACACCACGTGGCTTCCCATGCGGACACCGAACCAGGCTCAAGCCCTGCTTAGCTTCCGTGGCGCGACTGTATCAAGTGCAGCCAGGGTTATCCCGCAGAGGCGATGTCTCAGCGCCGCTCTTCATCTCTGTGAGAGCACAATTAGAACGCGGCTTAGTTTAATTAAATTACAGCTATCATTACACCTTTGAAAATAATTAATTTCCAGCTTAATTGAGTTGTAACTATTCAACTGTTTAATTCGGAATTTTAAAATTGCAGCTCGCTGTCGTGATGTGGTGATGTGCTTCGCTGCTCGGGCATGCTTGCCGCTGCAATGTAACTTAGTCCACCCCCAGGTCTCCACTCGACGAAAACAAAAGAGCTCCGATCTCCGTTGTCTGTCACCTGCTCTTAAACAGAAGCCACTGGATTGAAGAGCCAGGCGGCGCGGCGCTCTGGCGGTGTTTAGATTTTTCCAGGCAGCTCTCACTCGGTTTTCTGACGTGCACAAAAAAAAACACACGCACACAAAGACAAAGATCCCCCGTATAGCCTCTAACAGACTGCTGGGGCAAGTGCTCTGTTAGCGAGAACCTATAAAGGCCGGCAAGGTACACGAGGGGGTGGGTAGCCAACACCACACTCGGCCACCTTTGTCTCCCCCCCCCAAGTGCTGATGTTTACACACCGCACGCACACTCTTGACTGCCCGTGAAAGCTAAATAAGCGGTCACCCGCTGTGAATCAATCACGGCTCCGCATTCTTCAATGAGCACTGATAGGCGCGATGCAGCCCACACAAGGAGAAGATCTCCATCCACGCGCGTCAGTGAAGGATGGAGGTCACGAGACACCCCGGCCCGCGAGCGTGCCTCACATCAGCGACGCATCCACGTGACCCGTGTCTCCACGTGCCCCGTGTCTCCACGTGCCCCGTGTCTCCACGTGCCCCGTGTCTCCACGTGCCCCGTGTCTCCACGTGCCCCGTGTCTCCACGTGCCCCGTGTCTCCACGTGCCCCGTGTATCAACGTGTCCCGTGTCTCCACGTGTCCCGTGTCTCCACGTGCCCCGTGTCTCCACGTGTCCCGTGTCTCCACGTGCCCCGTGTCTCCACGTGTCCCGTGTCTCCACGGATCTCGCCAGCGGCCGAGCGTGGTTGGCACTATCCCTAGTTCCAAGCAATTTAATAGGGCCTCCCCCGCCCCGTGTTGAATTTATGCTCCCTCCCAGCTCGACACCTGGGCTTTTGCGGACCGTGGGCTCCGGTGCAGTTGCACCTCCTGCGCATTCAAGGGTCTACGCTACTGTGTCTCGCGTCTCCCGTCTCCACGCGTCTCCCGCTGTCACGCTATCTCGGGCTGGGCGTGTTTTCACAACGCAGAGGTCAGAGGTTGAGGTCGGAGGGACTGCTCGTCGCACGCAGGAGGTGGGAGGAGGGGGGAAGAGGGGGGAGGAGGGGGAGGAGGGGGAGGAGGTGGAGGAGGGGGAGGAGGGGGGAGGAGAGGGGAGGGGGAGGAGGGAGTCACAGAGCGGGGCACGCGAATCGCGGGCATGGAAAACACAGAGGGTAGGGGGACAATCGACCCCAACCCCATACGTTTTCACAGAAGGGGGGCTATACACCGCATCCCCTTATCCATAGGGATGTTAGTGGGGGGCTGAAGCCAATTGTTTGCCCCACGAGTCTGCCAAGTGGGATGAGGACAGGAGCAATATCCTCCCATATTGCTCTTCGGATACATCGGGTCGACGTGGATGAGTAGACCAAATACCGAGTGGAGGGCCATCGGCCAGCGGTGGCGCGAGTGAGCCGTCAGCAGGGCCGCACCATTGAAGTGTTTGACTCGTAACGTGGGTGGCAGTGCCAATGTAGAATGTCAGACAACTGCTCACTTTGTAGACTTCAGCACAGACCTGACAGGCAGGGCTTCCCACCTAAAGCACCCGTGGGTATAATTATAATAATTATTTACTTAGGACAGCCTCACTATTAATTATTGGGTTTTTTTTTACTATTCTTAAATTTGACTACTTTGGAAAACTTCGCCGAGGCTCATGCATATTTTTCAGGAGTGTCCTGCCAAGTTTCGCAGAAGGTGATGACCACGTGGAATCCCAATAGCATACATTTGTGGCTTAAAAAAAATTAAAAAAATTAAAAATGTGGTCCGTGACTATGGCCGCTTTTCCATAAGCCACAGAACCAGAGTCCACAACTTCAGATGCCCTCACTGGAACTGCGTTTCGATGCTTCCAATCAACTCGAGTTGGTCACGAATTCGTGTGCTTTGGCGTGAATTCCCTCCCTAAGAATTTGGGCTGCGGAGCTCGAAGCGGCCCCTTTCAAATGAAAATTTTTGGAGTAGATGGTGGGCAAAATCTGCACTTGTCAGCGACACGGTCTTGACCTTTGACTCGTAAGTATTTATGGGAAGGTCTTACTTGGAGAGTGCTTACAGAAGGATCTGCCCAGCTCGCTCGTGTGGTAACTCGGGCAAACTTGCACATTCAAGGACACCCAACTTGTCACCAACTCGAGTTGCCCTTCAACTCCAGTAACCTCAACCTGACTCGACTAAGCTGTCGATGGAAACAAGCAGTACGTCTCCTTCAGGAGGGTCCCGCTGCGTTGTGATGTTTGGCCAGTTCCATTCATGAGTGTTGTCTTCGCGAGGGAGCGGACCGGAGAGAGCGAGGAGCTGTTTGTGTTGTGTAGTCGCCTTCTCTATCTTTTCGAATCCTCGTCTTCTCGGGCTCTCCCAAATGCGAAGTTACACGCCGGATCACTTCGTGATCCAGGTGACAGTCAAACCCAGATCAGCGGATGATGCAGCTCACCAATAAGAGGCTTCACCGTGGCATTAACCGGGGATCGTGTGAGTGGTGTTTGTCGTGGTTGTTTAAACTCCCCACGCAGTCACAAGGCGCGCCACGATTCATACCCTCACCACAATCCCAACCCTACCCCACACCACCCCCCACACAATGGAGTTCTCTGGGCTCTTGACGGAGGGAGGGGGGGGGTGCCTGTGGGCGGCGGTCGCGGCGGCGTGGCACGAGTGTGGGAAGAAGAGGCATCGACGCTGCCTCGCTCACTCACTCCCGGCGGCTCTTCCTCCCTTTGCCGCCCCGGAGAAAGATGCTCGCTGTCATAACGCGCCGGGGCAATTTAACAAACTGTCAGCGTGAAGAATGCGGTCCCCCAGTAACAAACATAATCGTTTACATCTGCGGCAGAGCTACATTCATCAAAGGCGCAGGTTCAAAGCCGTCCCTGGGCCAAGTGCGGCCGTAAATATAGTAATTGCCCTGGTTTCAGTGGAATATATATGCGAGTGTGTATGGAGGTGTGCATGTGTATGGGTATATATATGTTAGTGTATGTGTATTATTGTGTGTATATATATGGGGAGCGGTAGTGTAGCGGTTAGTGCGCTGCACTGTGCTACGAACCCGGCGACCCGAGTTCACGGCCAACACCGGTGACGATTATTTGAACCGGTCCTAGGCCTCCGCTAGGTCGACTCAGCCTCTAATGAGTACCTGGTGCGGTGCGTAAACATCGCCACTAGGGAGACAAAGTAACACGGCCGTGGTGCTGGCCACCTGCCCCCTCGTGTGCCGTGGCGGCCTTCATTAGGTGCTCACTAACAGCACTTACCCCAACAGTCTGTTTAGGCTATACGGGGGATCTTTGTCTTTGTTTCGGAGATGAGGGAGCAAGTGTGTGTGTGTGTGTTCTTCTTAAAAGTTGCATTAAATGAATGCCCTGCTCATTATGCCTCCAAATTTTCGTAATTAACCTTTTCCCTTCTTTCTACGCTTGATTTATTAAATGTGCTAAAGTAATTTTGGCAATTTGCAAAACAAACACAGCCGCAATATACAAATGCGATCTGCAGACGGAACAGCGTTGCGTATAGCACGCACTGGCTCTGCTATCGCTCGCGAGATGTGTTCGTGGGGTCCCAGTCAGGGTCTGGGTCAGATAAGAGAGGCAATCTGCATTCAATCAATCCCACAATCGCAAACACCCATTCACACGTGCGTAATAACTGCAGCTGTTATGCGCCATTCAAACCCCTATATTTTACATTCTCAGGAGCCGGAAAAGTTTCATTCAGTGACAAAAAAAAATTGTTATGGGATTAGTTTATCGCAGTAATTGGCCACGAGGCTGCAGTGATCAACTCTCTACATACGACAACCGGTTTACTCACCCAGACTCGAACCCAGGAACTCCGTATCCTCGAAACAGAGCATCACTTGCCTGAGACGAGACAGCGGGAGAGTGTGGCCAGCACCTCGCCCGGCCGCCTTTGTTTCCCCCGCTGTTGAGCGAACCTATGGGTGACCCACGACTCATTCTGACACCACACGCCACTGATTTTAGCCGTGGCTGGGAATCTAACCGTGGATTTGGGTGGCGGGTGGTGCTGGATTCCTAACTCGGTGCGCTGACCGCTACGCCTGGTCGCCGTCACAAGTGGAGGCGTCTCGATGCCAGCGAGGAAAGTCGTGCGGCTCAACGTGAGAGCGGTGGCGGCGTCTGCGAGAGACGCCGCCACGGCTCCTCGAGAGGAATACGCGCGCTGGTGGACGAGCTTCCAGCGTGCAGCGAGAGAAGAGCGACAGGTCGCACCGATTCCCAGCGCTTGACCTCGGCGGAGTAGACACGGCGGCAAGTTATCGGGAGGCAGCGGAGACAGGAAAAAGGGAGAGGATGAGAGAGAGAGAGGGAAGAGAGAGAAAAAAATATATAGAAAATAGCGGTGAAATATAAATTAGCACAAACCATTTCCAATTGAGCTCATCCCTGTGTTCAAACCTTAAGCGATTCATCACTCAGCTCAGCTGCAGCCGGAGGTCCAATCAATCAGGGAGGACGGATCGAGCCCGGACCCCTCAGCCTGAGAAATCATTGAACAAAAAGCTGTTGTCATTCCATCCCCCTTGTTATCAGTTCCTGTCTTCCCAGCGGCGGTTGGAAATTAACAGCAATTCGTCACGGACACTCATTTTGCACAAAAGCATCTCGGGGCGCAAAAAAAGTAAAAAAAAAATGGAATATGTAAAAAAAAACGTGGCCAGTTTCTGTCCTGAATAGAATAAATTTCACACATTTAAAAGTCACGGACTTTGCTGGTAGGCTTTTTGTGTAATTCTTGTAACGGCCTTAGTTGGCTTAAGGTGAGGCAATTTTTTTTTACAAATTTCAGTTCATATCGGGCCTCGAATTATTCATAACTTTATGGGGGTCCAGTTTAATTTGATACATCCAGAGGGCACCCGCCCAGCCCATGCGTAGCCGCGGTGGGAGGGACGGCCCCGGGTCTCCAAGTTCCCCAAAGCTCGCGCGTTCCAATGCCAAGGGAGCGGTGGCGCAGTGGTTAGCGCACTGCCCGATTGCAATTCGGTCAGCCCAAGTTTGTTTCCCGGCCAGGGCCACGAACATCGGTGGCGAGCGATATGCGACCCGCGCCGACCAGCGTGGTGAAGTATGGTCAAACAACCCTGCATCACCGGCGTGACATGGGCAGGCCTTCTTTGTGGCAGTGGATTTACAACTGCCCGTACGCACCGACACAGAGAGAGAGAGATCACCCATTGAGTCGCACCGGCTAAAGAGGGGGTAAAGTACCGTTAGCGAGCGCCTTTTCACGTTGGCACGACGAATTATTAGGTGGAAGTGTAGCCAGAGCCAATCCTGGCCACCTTTGTCTCTGTAGCTCTGTCATTGACACATCCCATCAGGTACACACACACACGTGACGCATCCCATCAGGTACACACACACACACACGTGACGCATTCCATCAGGTACACACACACAGACACGTGACGCATTCCATGAGATACACACAGACACGTGACTCATCCCAGCAGGTACACACACACACAGACAGGTGATGCATCCCATCAGGTACACACACACAGACACGTGACGCATCCCATCAGGTACACACACCCATACACGTGTCGCATCCCATCAGGTACACACACACACAGACACGTGACGCATCCCATCAGGTGCACACACACACAGACACGTGACGCATCCCATCAGGTACACACACACACACACGTGACGCATCCCATCAGGTACACACACGCACTCGGCTGTCACTGCCGGTCAAGTAAACAAAGCCAGCGGCGAGACCGCGGCGCAGTACCAGAGTTCCCCCACAGACACACCCGTGCAGCACCTAGCCTGGCACCAGCAGCCTCCGCCCGTGTCGACTGTGAATTCGCCGGCCTGTGCACTGCGCCCCCAGTCCGTTCGGTGCTGTGGGCAAGTGGAGCCGTCGACAGCGCTCTGTGGAGTTGTGGTGTCGTTACCCAATGCGTCGTTTTGATGTTTACAGCAATCGCCTTTTGTTTAGATCACAGGTCTCAATTGCCGGCGAGAAGGTCTTGCCGCGTGCCGCGGTGGGCTCTCGGCTACAAGTTGCAGTTGTGATGAGGATCGCCTCGCCAGAGGTACGACGACGATGACGACGATGATGATAAAAACGATGACAGGTAAGTACCGCACGACAACAAAGTCATCTCAACAATGACGCCCAGAGGGCATTTATTTAAAGTCCCAACTTTGCGCCTTCCTGAGCCTTTGCTCGTAAATTCTCACCAATACCTCAAAGCAGCGCCTCTCTCCCCTTTATCTCTCTCGCTCTCTCTCTCCCCTTTATCTCTCTCGCTCTCTCTCTCCCCTTTATCTCTCTCACCCTCTCTCTCTCCCCTTTATCTCTCTCGCCCTCTCTCTCTCCCCTTTATCTCTATCGCCCTCTCTCTCTCCCCTTTATCTCTCTCGCCCTCTCTCTCTCTCTCCCCTTTATCTCTCTCGCTCTTTCTCCCCCCCCCCCCCCCCTTTGTCTCTCTCGCCCTCTCTCCCCTTTATCTCTCTCGCCCTCTCTCTCTCTATCCTTTATCTCTCTCGCTCTCTCTCTCCTTTATCTATCTCGCTCTCTCTCTCCCCTTTATCTCTCTAGCGCTTCTCTCTCCTCTTTATCTCTCTCTCCCCTTTATCTCTCTCGCTCTCTCTCCCCTTTATCTCTCTCGCTCTCTCTCCTTTATCTCTCTCTCCCCTTTATCTCTCTCGCTCTCTCTCTCCCCTTTATCTCTCTCGCTCTCTCCCCCCTTTATCTCTCTCTCTCTCTACCCTCTATTTCTCTCTCGCTCTCTCTCTCCTTTATCTCTCTCGCTCTCTCTCTCCCCCTTATCTCTCTCGCTCTCTCTCCCCTTTATCTCTCTCGCTTTCTCTCTCCCCTTTATCTCTCTCGCTCTCTCTCTCTCCCCTTTATCTCTCTCGCTCTCTCTCTCCCCTTTATCTCTCTCGCTCTCTCTCTCCCCTTTATTACACTGCCAGCGGCTCAAACCAATGTTCCTTCTTTTGGGGGACATCTTCAGGAAATTGGGGGTACCCTTCTACAACAGCAGCTTCGTATATGGGGTGGTGCCTTACCTGGCTAACAAACACCATGATCTCGCCAACTTCGCCTGTGCTCAGGCGAAGTTGGCGGTGTACAGAACGAGAAAAAAAGATTCTGCAAGGTGACACTGACGGCTGCTCTGTGCTTCCAGTGTTCAGGGGCCTGCTTAAGGCGCGGCTCCGGTTGGAGCACGCCACGTACCACACACATGTCGGTGATGTGCACGTCTTCTTCGAACGCTGGGGAGCCGGACAAGCCCCTCTCTGTACTAGCGTGGACGGCACCCCCCTCATGTTCACCTTCTGAAGCGTTCGCTCGTCAACGTGGCGTGCGCGAATGACCACCACAACCACGTGAATTTTCTTTCATGTTGTGCGCGGTGCATTTAGCGCCACAGCGCGTGGATTTGTGACGTTTATTTTCATTTGTTTGCTGGTGACTTTGTGTATTTCATATCGAAATCGCCTCCAGTGCTTTTGCTGCTGGCGGAAATAAAAGTTGTTTAAAAGTCAAAGTCTCTCTCGCTCTCTCTCTCCCCTTTATCTCTCTCGCTCTCTCTCTCTCTCTTTTTTACGATCAGAGGAAACAAGAAGATGCTCGGTATAGTCGGCACTTTGCTTCGTTCATCATTTCGTTTTTTTTAATGTGTTGCTTTATGTAACCCCCCCCCCTTTTTACATGAAAGATTTAACAAAATATTTCTCGCACTGCTCTCCTTACCCCTTCCCTCTCTCTCTCTACCCCCTCTCTGCCCCCCCCCCTCTCTCGCTCTCTCTTCCTACTCCATGTCGCTCTCGCTCTATCTCGCTCTCTTTTTTTATAACTACGATAAGTGCTGCAACTGCACGCAGCCATTCCCACAGTCAAACGGCCTCCGATGGGTAGCTTAGATCTGCACGCAGAGCTCTCCGTCATCTGCCACCGAGCACACGGCCTCCTCCAGCGCCCACTGCTCCTTGAAGGCCGGCACGGCGTGGGTCAGCCGCGCATGGCGGAACTCCAGCAACACCCTGGCTCCGACCAGAGCGTGGAAGATGCCCAGGCTGCTGGCCGGAGGTTGCCCCTCCAGGGCCACCTTCCTCGCCCTGTATATGGCGAGCTTGGCGTAGCCGACGAGCACATTGACCGGCCCCTGAAGATGTTGGGGTCCGTCGCCCTTCGGGTATCCAAAGATGAGGACCGTCGGGGAGAAGTGGAGGCTGAACCTTAGGAGGATGTTTCTCAGGACCTTGAACAACGAGTCCAGGCTCTTGCACTCCACGTATTGGTGCGCCACCATCTCCATTTTACCGCAGAACCGGCACTCCGGGGACGTGTCGGTGAAGCGCGCCAGGGAGGCGTTGGTGGTGACAGTGCCGTGGGCGATGCTCCAGCTGAGGTCGCCGATGCGGTTGTACGTCGGGCTGGAGTAGAGTTGCCTCCAGCGAGGCCTCTCCGGAGAGATGCAGGGCAGAGCTTTCCTCCAGGCATGGTCCTTGTGGCTCCTCAGGGTGTCCTGTTGGTGAAACCGGACCATGTAGGAGTAGAGCACCTTCCTCTTTACATTTGCGAAGGCCACCTCCGGTAGGTCTTCCAGCCGGCACAGGTTGTGATCCGCCTTCGTTTGTCAGCATTGGCGATGCAGTGGCACGACTGAGAGGTCCGGTGGTGGGGGACCGAGAGGGGCCTCGTCATCCCCAATGTAGATGGGGGGCGTTCTCCCCGCTGCCGCTGAGAAGGCCCCCTTGGCTTCGGCCCCGATCCGGGCAGCCACCCGGAGCGACTGCAGCCCTGTCTTTGCGGCCATGTCTGCTGGTCCGAGCCACCGGCCCCGTGTTTCAGGCTTCACCAGATCTCCCATCCCGGTGAGCCGCGCGTTGGCGAGGCGCCTCTCCATGCCTGGGGTGGCGGTGGTGGATGGCAGCTTTGACTGTGGGTTCCTGAGGATCAGTTCGAAGACCAGATCCTTGGCCAATCGCGACTGGTTCAGCCTCCTGACGGCGAGGGAGCTCCATGTCTGCAGGACGCTCCTGCAGAAAGGTGGCAGCTGTCCCATTGGGAGGCCCTGCAGGTCCATGTAGAATAGTTGTTTGGAACACTGCTGACCCCCCCAGCTGTTTCAGGAGGAAGGAGGCCGTGACGCTCCAGGCCCGGTGCAGGGGCGGCGTTCAGGATCTTTTGCGCGGCCTGCAGTCGGAAGGTGGCCAGCTGACTCCGCATATACACCAGCCCATGACCGCCCTCGTCCAGTGGCAGGGCCAGGACCCCAGCCACGACTTGGTGTCCTCCACCTGACCAGAAGAAGTCGAGGACTCGCTTCTGAAGTGCGTTGACGAGGCTCATGGGGGGGTGCAGGGAGAAAAGCCGGTGCCACAGCATGGACGTCCCCAGCTGGTTCACCACCAACGTCTTTGTCCTGAAGGTGAGGAACTTACGCAGGCGATTCCAGGTACCCAGCCGCTCCTTCGCCTTCTCCTCCAGCTCGACCCAGTTCGTCTGTGGTGGTTGCTCCTCTGGTCCGAGGAACACCCCCAGGTGGTGCAGCGATGTTGTGCTCCACTTTATGGCTTTTGCCTTCTCGGGACAATCAGACATGTCCCACGCTCCAACCAGCAGGCCGCTGCACTTTTGCCAGTTCATTTTTGATGAGGAGGCTTTCGAAAAGACCTCCTGGCACTCATGCAGCAGGGCGACATCATCCAGGGAGCGCAGGATGAGGACGTCGCCGGCGTATGCCGTCAGGACCAACTTGACGCTTTTTTCCCTGAGCACCAGGCCGCTTAGTCTCCGCCTTATGAGACTCAGGAAAGGCTCTAATGCCAGGGCATAAAGTTGGCCCGACAATGGGCATCCCTGTCTCACTCCTCGCTCGAATTTGACCGGGGCAGTGAGGGTGCCGTTGATCTTGATCATGCACTCCGCCTTGGTGTAGAGTAGGCGGATCGTTCGGACAAAGACATCCCCAAAACCAAAGGTCTTGAGGGTTCCCAGCAGGTATTTGTGGTCCACTCTGTCAAAAGCCTTTTCCTGGTCAAGGGCCAGAAACGCGATTGGGATGCCCAACCTCTGGGACACCGCGATGAGGTCCCTGACCAGGAAGATGCCGTCGTGGATGGTTCGTCCGGGGATGGTGTAGGACTGGTCCCTGTTTACTACTTGTGCAATCACCTTTTTCAGTCGTAGGGAGAGAGCCTTCGTCAATATTTTGTAGTCTGTGTTCAGGAGGGACACCGGACGCCAGTTTTGTAGGTGTCTCAGGTCTCTGTTCTTGGGAAGCAGAGTGAGCACCGTCCTCCTCCAAGACTGACGCATCACCCTGGTGACAGAAGCTTCCTCCAGCACCTCTCTGTAGTCCTCCCGTAGGGATGGCCAAAAAGCGGCGTAAAACTCCCCTGTTAGCCCGTCTAACCCTGGGGATTTATCTGGGGCCAGTCCTCTTACAGCTGCGTCAAGGTCATTCCTGGTGAGCTTTTGCTCTAGCAGCTCTTTCCCGTCTTCCCCCAGGGTGGGGGGACCACTCCATGCCTCCGCCTGGGCCGCTTCCGATGTTTCCTCAGGGGAGAACAGGCTGCCGTAGAAGTCTCTGATGATGGTCGACTTCTGCTGGAGTTCGTGCGCCAGGACACCGTCACCATCAAAGAGGCACTCCATGGATTTGCGTCTCCCGTTCTGCCTCCCGAGGGAGTAGAATAACGGGGATCCCGTGTCGAGGTCGGTGATGAGCTTTATCTCTCTCGCTCTCTCTCTCCCGTTTATCTCTCTCGCTCTCTCTCTCCCCTTTATCTCTCTCGCTCTCTCTCTCCCCTTTATCTCTCTCGCTCTCTCCCCCCTTTATCTCTCTCGCTCTCTCTCTCCTTTATCTCTCTCTCCCCTTTATCTCTCTCGCTCTCTCTTTCCCATTTATCTCTCTCGCTCTCTCCCCCCTTTATCTCTCTCTCTCCCCTCTATTTCTCTCTCGCTCTCTCTCTCCTTTATCTCTCTCGCTCTTTCTCCCCTTTATCTCTCTCGCTCTCTCTCCCCTTTATCTCTCTCGCTCTCTCCGCCTTTTATCTCTCTCGCTCTCTCTCCCCTTCATCTCTCCCACTCACTCTCTCCCCTTTATCTCTCTTTTTTACGATCAGAAGAAACAAGAAGATGCTTGGTGTAGTCGGCACTTTGCTCCGTTCATCATTTCGGTTTTTTTATGCTGTGCTTTATGTAACCCCCCCCCCCCCCCCTTTTAAATGAAAGACCCAACAAAATATTGTTTTTTCTGCTCTCATTACCCCTTCCCTCTCTCTCTACCCCCTCTCTGCCCCCCCTCTCTGCCCCCTCTCTTCCTACTCAATTTCGCTCTCTCTTTTTTTATAACTACGACAAGTGCTGCATCTGCACGCAGCCCTTCCCACAATCAATCGGCCTACGACGGGTAGCTTATATCTGCATGCAGAGCTCTCCGTCATCTGCCACGGAGCACACGGCCTCCTCCAGCGCCTACTGCTCATTGAAGGTCGGCACGGCGTAGGTCAGTCGCGCATGGCGGAACTCCAGCAACACCCTGGCTCCAACCAGAGCGTGGAAGATGCCCAGGATGCTGGCCGGACGTTGCCCCTCCAGGGCCACCTTCCTCGCCCTGTATATGGCGAGCTTGGTGTAGCCGAAGAGCACGTTGACCAGCCCCTGAAGATGTTGGGGTCCGTCGCCCTTCGGGTATTCAAAGATATCTCTCTCGCTCTCTCTCGCTCTCTCTCCTCCTTCATCTCTCTGGCTCTCTCTCCTTTATCTCTCTCGCTCTCTCTCTCCCCTTTATCTCTCTCGCTCTCTCTCTCCTTTATCTCTCTCGCTCTCTCTCCCCTTTATCTCTCTCACTCCTCTCGCGCACTCCGTCCCATCCCGGCTGTAACTCTCCCACCACCACCCCCCCGTGCCCCCACCCCCGACACGAGGGACGCTGCGGGACAGGACACGTTTGCCAAAATGATGAAAGGGGAAGCTCATCGTGAACTTTGCGAAACGTTATGCACTTTCAGCAGCCGCATGTAAATTCACCGCGGCGGATAGTGGCGCCCCGTGATTTAAGTGTGGATTCTGACTCTCGGTGTGGTGGAGGTGGAGGCTGTTGGACGGGGGCGCTTTCTGCTCCGTTAAACGCTCCTCGCGCACTCCTGGAGCACGGAATCTTGCGTCCCTCTTCCTCTCTCTCTCGCTCTCTCTGACACCACCCTCCTGTGCCAGTCCGTTCTCTCACGCTCGCCACACAAACGAGACGACACCACGCACCATAAATTATTAATTGCCGAATTTTACACATCATGACCTACACTTGCAAATGGCAAACGTTTTATTAAAAAGCACGATCAGGGCCACACGGAGCAGATTTGCAACAGCAACCAAGGACTGAATTGGATTTTTAACTGCTAGAACCGTAATGGATTTAGCAGCGTGCAGATACAGTGGTCGGGACGGTCCCATTACAGGCGCCCTATTCATCATGTTCAGTGCCCTCCAACGAACGGGGGCCCGCATTAGAATTTATCTCGCGCGAGACCCCATCTATCACGCTTCGTCCGGGGTGGGCGGGGGGGGTGGGGGGAGCTGCTGGGGGGGATCTCTCCGCTGTGGGATCGTTCCGAGCCGTCCTACTTTACCGGCGGCGGTGTCGGTGCGAGAGAAGGGCCTTCAGTCGCGACCGCTAAGACGACGGAGCGGAGCGGAAGGGAAGAGAGAGAGAGAGGAGGACGAGGTGGCGATGAGCAATTATAGTCACAGCGCCCGGCGGTTCCGTGCCGGTGATTTACGCGGCACTGCGACGGGCGGCACAAACACGGCGCCCGGATTTCACGCTCAAACATAATGTATCTGTCTATAGGAAAGACATTAAGGCCCCTGCCTGGCCGCTGATTGATGGCTGGCGCTCCGTCCCTAGCCCTCGCCGCGGCTTGCCTAGCTCATTAGCACGTCCGGCGAGCGTTCAAAAGGTTAGGGGCACCCCGCGCTGCCTGCTAAACATCCCATTGTTAATGCGCAGCGCCGCCCGGGCGGCAGGCGTCTCGGGGTCACCGAGGGTGTCGTGGTGGTGGTGAGCGTGGAGCGGTGGAGGTGGGGGGGAGTGAGCGAGCGTGGTGGGGATCGCGGTGTGAGTGTGTGGAGGCGATCTGCGGGTGAGCGCGGCGAACACGGTTGGATTCGTGGTGAGTGTGGCAAAGGGTTTATGGCGAGCGTCGTGGTGTGATGATGATGATGCGCGGTACGTGTGATGGGGTTCGTGTAAATTGTGGTGGACTTTGGCAGTGGTTGTGGCGTGTGTGGCAGGGTGTGGGGTGAGTGCGGTGAAGTGTGCGTGGCGGGATTTGGCGCGAGTGTGCCGAGACGTGGGGTGAGTTTGGAGAGCTGCGTTAGTGAAAGTGACAGTCTCCGTGCAGGGTTTAGAGGTGTATGTGGTGAGTGTGCGGTGAGTGTGTGTTCACGGTGTCTGCGGTGAGCGTAGCATCCCCATATCAACCTTGCTTCGGCCCGACGTCTTTCACTTGTAAAATCGTCTTTACGGCCCAGCACACGAGCGCAGGAGCCTAAATAAGATACAAAATCCATATACATCTGTTTCCCATGCAAGCTCGCTTTAGTGCCGTAATAATAGCACTTTACGTCTTGAAAAGTGACAAGGCCAGCGATGCACTCTGCGCATTTCTCTCCCACCTCTCCCGGAGCACAAAGCTGCCCATAGATTCACTCCGCACGGCCCGCATTCCTGCTCAGGGGGCCGAGCGATCCGGCACGATTCGCTTGTTTTGTTACCGATGTCCAAAGATACAAAAGGTGCGGCTGTGGTGGCCCGGAGAAGGCGGAGGGAGGGACGCAGGGGGGGGGGGGGGGGGTTAATAAATTGCAATGTCCTCAGTGGCATTGAGCCGGTATCGTTGAAGCTCTGGGTTCCAATCGGGCGATTAAACCGGGTTTCTCACACGCGTGTGTGGCAAGTTGATGATCTGAGCCCCGGTTATTAATTACCGCGCGCGCACACACGCGCACACACCCATAATTATATTTGGTTTCCACTCAATTTAGCTTTTTCCCGCTCGGAGGAATAGCACGTTTTCAGCTGTATCGATATGCGATGGACACCATCTCTGTAGCCGGGCGTGTGAGAAGATGACATTGCCTGCAATGGGTGGATAGGAGGCAAATCGCTGGGCCCTCGGCACGAATTCTTGCGATGTCCGCATACAGAGGCCGTTCTCCATCCATGCGGTGCTGAAACGTGGCCTCTGCAGGAGCATCCGTGTCGACATTCGTCCCGTGACTCTGACCTTTATTGCAGCTGGCCAGGCCCACAGCTGGCAAGCAGCTCAGTTACAGAATCAGAATATCTGATTTATACTGGAGGAATCCGATGAGCTATTAAGCTATTTTTTTCACAGATGTCCACAGTAGGGGCGGGCAGGAACGTTATAAGGAATACAACGACATGATAGGAGCGCGAAGTATAGAAACGTGAACACATCACTTAAAATATACAATTATAATAAACTAATTGTTATCCTACCAGGTAAGGGCCACCGAGGCATTAACTTAATGTTCAGAAGCGACCTGGCCACAAATGATAGGTCAACACCAAAGTGACTTGTCATCATGGTGGACATTGATAGTAGCCCAAGGCAGTCGGCAGTGGCGATTGGACATTGCAAAACGGCAACGCACAAACCACGTGTCGCCATAGCGACCACAGATAATAACAATCAATGCTATTGTTAATATACCAAAGAAAGCCGCACTGCGTTCCAATACTCTTTTTTTCAGGAAGGTCCCGCTACATGGTGATGTTTGGCCGACCCCACAATAACATCGTTAGCCTTTTAGCTATGGGCAGAACATCGGAGAACCCGGAGGGAACCCCATCGAGAACAGCGGCGAGAAGAACACAGACACACACAGACACTCCAAAGCGCACGAGTCCTGAGTCGAACCCAGGTCCTGCTCTTGCTGCGCTAGGCGCTGCACACCTCACAAGGCGGTGCACACCACACAAGGCGCTGCACACCTCAACACCTCCACGATGGAGGGGAAGTGTGGGGGGGGGTGGAGCGGTGCGGTGGGGGGAGCACCCTGCGTGCAAATCCCCGCGTGACGACTCCGAAGGCCCCCAGAAGATTCACGATCCCAGGCACGATCACAAGCCCGGGGTGTCGCGCACCCACCCCACTCTTCCATGAGGACAGAATCACTCGGCTATTGTCTTCTCATCCTGGGCTTTCGGTTTTGTTTTAATTAAAGCCACCCATGGCTAAGAGGCGTGCATTGTGTCCGGTGATTGCGTCCGTGACAGAGACAGGGGGAGGGGAGGGGGAGGGAGGGAGGGGGAGGGAGAGGAGATGCGAGATTAAGCGATGTTTATTTTCTGGGCTGCGCTCCCCGTAACGCGGCGCTGGCAGCTGGGAGCCACCCACCCGCGCTCGTGGACGGGAGACGCGCGCCGGGGAGCATTCGTCTTCCCCACTGCACCGAGCCACGGGACACGCGGCGCTACCCCCTACGGCACCCACCACACAGCTATCTCCCCTACAGCACGCAGACGGCTATCCCCTACAGCAGCGCACAGTTATACCGACAACGCACGAATATCGCTACAGAAACACAGCTGCCCGCAACGCACAGAGGATGTCCTCACAGTGCACGGCTGTCCCGAGGCAGCGAGGTGGCTGTCCCGATGCGAGCCGGAATACTACGGTTCGACTTGACGAGAAGACGCCGACTCAAACCCCCAACCGCGACCCCTCGGGGGTGGCACGGCCTCGTTAATCACGGCTCCTCTGTTAGGTCTTCTGGAGCGCCAGTTACGCCACGTGGATCCTGGGTGGCCCCGCGAGTAAGCGGTGGCGTGGGCCGACGATGTCCGGCGACCCCCCCCCCTCCCCCTCGGGCTCCCCCTCCTACGCGGAGCCGGTCGCTCAATCATCCCCCCCGCCCCCCCCCCCCCTGATAAAGGGTCGCGAGACTCATTGAAGCTTTCCCGGACGAATAAACACCGTTGTGAGTTATAATAGGGTTTTTCCCCTTTTTTCTGGCAACAAAACTGAAACCTTTTTTACAAGGATTCATGTCAGGAGTACAGCTCAAAGACAATGCACTATCAAAGTAATGATGTAGATGCTCACCCCGAGCCCTCATTACTTTGATAGTTCATTGTCTTTGAGCTGTACGCCTTTTGGCGTCATCTGGTCGAGCACCAATTGGGTTGAGGCTCAAAAGAAAGCCGTCCCTTGGTGTGGACCAATCAGTTTCAAGGACAATGCATATATTATCATAGTATGTTTTTTGTTTGCATTTTGACTGAAGGTATTGTGGTTAATGCAGACATGAATCCTTGTAAAATAGGTTTCAGTTTTGTTGCCAGAAAAAAAGGGGAAAACCCTATTATTACATTTTGTTACTGGCAAAGGAGGTCTAATGACCGTTGTGAGTTGTACACGCCAATGAGAATGGCCGCGCCCAATGCTGCAAGACAATCGGAGTTTTGAGCCTGGTTAGTATTGAAACGGATGACGGTCAGGGCCTTGCCAGGTGCTGTCGGCTAGGAGATGGCAGTGCTGAGTATCTCTTTCCCTCGTGTGTGCGTGTGTGTGCGTGTGTTTGTGTGTGCGCGTGCGTGTGCGTGTGTTTGTGTGTGTGCGCGTGTGTGTGTGTGCGCGTGTGTGTGGTTTTCTCCGGGCTCTCCTGTTCCCTCTCAAACATCCCAAATTGCAGCGGGGGGACCCCTCTTTGACGAGAGTCTCGCGGCTCAGAGAGACTCCCCTCGGTAAATCTATACCCTTAGCGGCAGCCACCATCATCATCATGAGTATGCCACTGCTGGGTGTGGAGTCTTGTTGGGTAAACACTCGGGTTGTTACAGGATAAACGGTAAACCTGTAACAGTGTTTTTTTATTCGATTAACGGTTTAAGAAGTTAGGATGCGGAAACCGATTCCATGATTTAATGTGCAGTACTGATTTAACACAGTCTCCACTGTGTTCCCTACCGTGCCAGGAGTCTAACCACCACCCTGTGGATCCTAAACGGGTAAACCCGTTCGTATGCTGGATATTTTTTACACCATGCGGTTACCGGTAATACAAACAAATATTTTAACCCAACCCTCGTAGACGCGTTATCCGCATTGACCGACTAAAGCCGTGCCCGCCGAGTCGTGGGGGGCATCCGCCACGTGGCAGGTGCGAGGTGGAGTGAGACTGGAGAGAAAGGAGGTGTAAGAGGTGGAGCAGCAGGAAAGACAAAGGCAGCGGCGGCAGCGGCAGCAGCAGCGCCGCCACCTCCTCCTCGCTTCCGACAGCCTCCGATGGCCACGCTCTTGCATCTGCATCCAGAGGCGTTAAGTGGGGATACACGTGATTACAGAGGCTATTGATTGATTGCGGGAGGGGCCGGGGGGAGGGAGGATGATGGGGGGGTGGGGCTCATTGGAATGCAGGTAAATGTACGAGTCCCTTTGCTCATCGACTGCAGGAGGCGGTGGAGACACGTGGGGAGGCGGAGGGGGTTAGGGGATTTGTCTGTGCGGAGGGTGCCTTGTTTAGGAAGAGCGGAACATTTGGTTTGGCGTTGACTACACCCCCCCCCCCGCAGCCCCCCCGCCACCATCCCCACCTCCCCCACCTCCCTCCTCCACAACTCCCCGCCTGCCCAGACGCTGCCCTAGAATTATGATCGATCGGCCATTTCTCAATGTCACTTTAGGCGCGTTGGACGTGGACGGGCAGAGGAGTGGGTGGTGGATGGGGGGGGGGCGAGAAGAGGGGGGGGTAGGGCGAGGGAGCTTTCCAGCATCCTTTATGCGATGTCACGGCTGCGCGCAGCATGGCCACAGCCCGGCTGACACTGCTCGCGAGGCGACGTGATGAATCCATTTTCTCAAGGAAATAGTTTTGACAATCCAATATCTCAGTTTGGGTGGCTTCCACCTCGCCCCCTCCACCCCCCACCCCCTCCCTCCCTCCCTCCAATTCTTGTTTCCATTGCACTCCCTCTGCTCTCTTACCCCCCTCCTCGTCTCACCGCATCAGAGACCCACACAAACGGATGGAGCCCAGAGACTTCTCACCACCACCCCCCCTCCCCTCTCACCTCCCCATCTTTGAAATTACATGCGCATCATTTTGTCTTCATGTTATCCCATTTTTTTCCATCTTCTCAAGGACAGTCGGCCGGGACGAATTTTAATAATGAATTTTCTCGTCGTCGACTCCTCGCACACAATTTAATTTCTGAGTGCATCATCATCTCAGCCACGGCTTCATTCACCACCTGCACACCGCCCGGAACAGCCCGCTCCTAACGGGCATCACCCCGCACCACACCGCTCCTCCACACCGCACCACGCCAGACACACCACCAGACCTCGCTCCACAACTGACAGCACGGGCGATGGACAGACCCCCCGTACAGCATCGCACACCATCGCACACCATCGCATTCATTAAACAAAACCTTATTGGAAAGCTCTCGGTACAAGAGACCAACACCACCACCACCACCAACCACCACCACGACATGGATCATCACGAGCATGGACTTTACGTTTACGCAAAAGGCGCACCACATCGAGTATGCCTCTATTCCCATACCCCAGCGACCTGGACAGCCCCTCCCCCACCCACCCCTCGTCTTCCCCGTACTGACCAGCTTGGTGAAGTATGGTCAAACGATCCACACGACTCACACCGTGTGGGCAGGGGAGGGTATTCACGTCTCAGTAGATTGACAAATCGGTTAGAATGGATAAGAATCGTTTGAATGTTTAATGAATAACTGCTGATAAACGAATGCGATGTTTCATTCGTTTTAATTTCCTTGCTAATTGTTGATTAACGATACGGAATGTGTGGCACCTCGCGTTTTGTAATCACCACTCAAACTAATTTGGTCTGTGCAACAACAAGTAATCCGCGAACACAAATGGAACCGGTTTGTACTAGCGGGGTATCGAACCGGTTTCTAGTAGCGAGGTATCGAACCGCTTTGTATTAGCGAGGTATTGAACCGGTTTATATTAGCGAGGTATTGAACCGGTTTGTATTAGCGAGGTATTGAACCGGTTTGTATTAGCGAGGTATTGAACCGGTTTGTATTAGCGGGGTATCGAACCGGTTTGTATTAGCGGAGTATCGACCCGGTTTGTATTAGCAAGGTATTGAACCGGTTTGTATTAGCGAGGTATCGAACCGGTCTGTATTAGCGAGGTATCGAACCGGTTTGTATTAGCGAGGTATCGAACCGGTTTGTATTAGCGAGGTATCGAACCGGTTTGTATTTGCGAGGTATCGAACCGGTTTGTATTAGCGACGTATCGAACCGGTTTGTATTAGCGAGGTATCGAACCGGTTTGTATTAGCGAGGTATCGAACCGGTTTGTATTAGCGAGGTATCGAACCGGTTTGTATTAGCGAGGTATCGAACCGGTTTGTATTTGCGAGGTATCGAACCGGTTTGTATTAGCGACGTATCGAACCGGTTTGTATTAGCGAGGTATCGAACCGGTTTGTATTAGCGAGGTATCGAACCGGTTTGTATTAGCGAGGTATCGAACCGGTTTGTATTAGCGGGGTATCGAACCGGTTTGTATTAGCGGAGTATCGAACCGGTTTGTATTAGCGAGGTATCGAACCGGTTTGTATTAGCGAGGTATCGAACCAGTTTGTATTAGCGAGGTATTGAACCGGTTTGTATTAGCGAGGTATTGAACCGGTTTGTATTAGCGAGGTATTGAACCGGTTTGTATTAGCGAGGTATCGAACCGCTTTGTATTAGCCAGGTATCGAACCGGTTTGTATTAGCGAGGTATTGAACCGGTTTGTATTAGCGAGGTATCGAACCAGTTTGTATTAGCGAGGTATTGAACCGGTTTGTATTAGCGAGGTATCGAACCGCTTTGTATTAGCCAGGTATCGAACCGGTTTGTATTAGCGAGGTATTGAACCGGTTTGTATTAGCGAGGTATCGAACCAGTTTGTATTAGCGAGGTATTGAACCGGTTTGTATTAGCGAGGTATTGAACCGCTTTGTATTAGCGAGGTATCGAACCGGTTTGTATTAGCGAGGTATCGAACCGCCCTTCCCGTGACTGGCGAGAGGGGCGGACCTGCGTGGTCAAGTATGGTCAAACAACCCCGATTACCGACACGGCATGAGGAGGCCTTCAATCAGCAGTGGGTTAAGCCAGGCTGTACATGTCTGATGTACCCCTGTGCGTGGAGGATCTGCCATGGTGCCCGTGTGTGAATTCCTAAACGTGGGGAGCGCGATGCGCTTACCTCACCAGGCCACCCTAATTCAATTCCCGCTCACAACCAACACCAAATGGCGATTATGCGAACCAGTCCTGGGCCTCCCCTAAGTCGACTCAGCCTCAAATGAGGACCTGGCGCGGTGCGTAAACCTCAGCACAAAGGCGGCCGGGCGTGGCGCTGTCCACTCAAACCCGCGGTGCGCCGTTCCGATCTTCATCAAGTGCTCGCTAACGGCACTTGCCCCACAAGTTTGTTGAGGCTATACGGGGGGTGGGGGGGTCTTTGGCTGTACATAAGAACACTTACACTGCAAGACGCTGCTCTTGCGCTTATTTTCCCTGGCACACGTTCGCCGCGACCTTCTGCCGCCACTAGAGGCCGCTATATTCTGAAATTGAGTCGCGAATCCCAAACGAAGAAATGCATCGAGTGGTAGGGGAAGGTGGTGGCTGGCCGGGGGGTTAGGGCAGTGGTTCCTAACCTGGGGATGCACGCTGCACTCCCTGGGGGTGCGAGGCATGGCTGGATTTTGTGCGGAAGGTAAATCATCGAAGCACGGGCAGAGTTAGACTGATAACTTTAATCTAAATTGTCTTATGGTTGTTATTGTTTGACTTGCATCCCGAGTGGGAATTTTTGCACACAGCGTTGATTTACGGCGCTTTTTCTGGAAGACTTTGCTGTTTTTTCCTGGATTTTTCTGTTGCGCATCGTCACTTTAAGATGTTTTTCTTGTTCACGTTTTTGTTTGTTGCGGTTGCACCCGATTCAAGAGCCGCATGGCTCACAGGGCTATACCAAATAAATGAACTGAACGTAAGTCCAACTACTTTGTTTCCTCAATCCCCATGTGTTTATTCACATTCTACTTTTTTTACAATTGAGAACCAAAGGGCTGCACAGCTGCAGTGAATGTTTATAAGAGCCAGCGGGTTAGGGGATCGATTTGTTACCACTCGGCGAAGGGATTAGAGCGAGCCCGACTCTGCTGATGAGACACCGAATGTCGAACCCGGTCAAGAGTTTGCTCGTGTTGAATCAATCATGCTGACAGTATGCACTCGCAGATTGACAGCGCGACTGTCGTGATGAGTAATGAACCCGGGTTTGTTTTCTCGACTGTGGGAGGGACAGATACGTGACGGTGCCTGGTGTCTCGATTGTTTTTGTGTGCTCCTGTCACAGGCGATGCCACCATAACCTCGCCTCCCTTGATCTCCATCCGCGCGGGAAGCCACTAGGGGTGCCGCCTTTAGCTGGTCGGGAGATTGCAATCCACAGCTGTTTGCACCCGGCAAGTGGAGCGAAACGTCGGACACCACGCAGACCAAGACCGTGGTGACACCCTTGAAATACAACCACATCGGAAAACCTACGGGTGCTGCTTGTGACTAAAAGCCCCGTCTCAGTCTCTCTCTCTCGCCCTTCCCCACTCCCTCCCTCCCTCCCACCCACGCCTGACTTTGATTGTGTTGTCCCTCTTTATGCGGCTGAACAATTGAAGTTGTTTGCGATCATTAGGGTTCATTAGCGATGGCGGCGGCGGCGGCATGGAGCAGCTCACGGAGATAAACGCGAGCTGCGGGCACGCGCCTCCCTCCGTCGCGGCCACGGCGTCCCGCGGGAGACAAAGACGGCGCGCCGCTGCTGAGGGTAGATAAGTGGGGGGTGAGGTGGAGGGGTGAGGTGGGGGGGGGGGAAGGCCGCTCTGTTGAACGAGCCCCTCCCCTACACCCCTCCCCTACACCCCTCCCTCCCCAACGCCAGGCCCCTTAGAGGTGGGTGGAAAGATAACGCGTCAATTTGTTCATCCGCAGCACTGTAGAACAGTCCAATCTTATCGGCTCGCAGCTACAAGGGGGAAACTATTATCGGACAATTAATAACCACGCCCGCGTGGCACTCGCGCGCGTGGCGCAGATAATCATCGGCGGAGGGGCGGTGGGAGGCAGGGTGGATGGATGTACCGGTCCAGGACGTGATGCCAGCGACAACTACAGCCGTCATGTGGAGCCGGGTCTACAACAATAGTACCAACAGGATCAGAAACAACTTATTGTCGACATCAATAATAATCATCATGATCATCAACCGTGATGCCCATGGCCATTCATCATGATCATCGTCGCTCAATGCTTCCACGAGGACATCTACATCATCGTGCCGTGTGTGGTGTGCGTCATCGATCATCATCATGGCCACTGTCGTCATCATCAATATGTACTTGCAGTGGCACCACCGCAGTCGTCATCCTCACCATCGCAGCATATACCAAGACATCACTCTATTATCATTAACACCACATCATCATCACTCCGTATTTTGGCGATGACACCGTTACCATCACCAGTGTCCCATGCGTCTGTACCCGAGGGCCAACATCACCCACAACTCCCCTAACATCAACACACACAACAACCACACACACAGCACCAGTAGCCAAAGTCGCCCAGAGAACCCCATAGCCACCACGGACAGCGCCCACGGCCCCGACTGACGCGGGGCCAGGCCCTGCTGTGCCATGGCAGTTGCCGGGCGCGCGCGATCGATCGAACATAAATCTGCCCCGATCGCGGACAAGGGGAATTCGTGTCCGGTCTCCCCGTGGCTCCACGTCTGGGGGTTGGGTGTGGGTCGGTGTGTGTGGATGGGGGTGTGGGTGTGTGTGGGTGCATCAGCCAGTCGTCTCAGTCAGTCGACCTGTGGCACCTGGGTCTGCCCCGTGACCTCCTGCTAGCGGGCTTTCGACACTTCACGTGGCCTCAAGGTGCACATAGCCTGGCACAAGCGTCGTGGTGACGTCACCGCTACTTAGTGGCGAATGGCGGATGTTGTTGTGTAGGTGTGTGGGTGGGTGTGTGGGTGTGTGGGTGTGTGGGTGGATGGGTGGATGGGTGGATGGGTGGGTGTGTGGGTGGGTGGGTGGGTGGATGTGTGAATGGGTGTGTGGGTGTGTGGATGGGTGGGTGTGTGGATGGGTGTGTGGGTGGGTGTGTGTGTGTGGGTGTGGGTGTGTGGGTGTGTGTGTGGGTGTGTGTGTGTGTGGGTGGGTGTGTGTATGTGGGTGTGTGTGGGTGGGTGGGTGTGTGTGGGTGAGTGTGGGTGGGTGGGTGGATGTGTGGGTGGGTGGGTGGGTGTGTGTGCGGGTGGGTGTGTGTGCGGGTGGGTGTGTGTGCGGGTGTGTGTGCGGGTGGGTGTGTGTGCAGGTGGGTGGGGAGCGGTCGTGTCACGATTGGTGCGCTGCGCTATGAACTCGGCGAGCAGAGTTCGATTCCTGCTCAAGGCCAACACCAGATGACGAATATCCCTGAACCGGGCCTCTGGGCCTCCCCTAGGTAGACTCAGCCTCAAATGAGTAGGGAAACAAAGGCGTCCGGGAGTTGTGCTGGCCACTCATCCTCGGTGTGCCGTCCCGGCCTTAGGTGCTCGATAACAGCACTTGCCCCAACAGTCGGTTAAGGCTATACGGGGGCTCTTTCTCTTTGTTTTGTGTGAGCATGAGGGGGGAGGGGAGGTCTTTGCTCAGCAGTATCCACACCTTTCTCCATGCTAATTAACAATGAAAATGTTGTACAAAAAAAAACTAAATCTGCTCCCAGCAGTGAATGTATAAAAAATGGCAATTATTTACCCGAGTCTCAAGACTCTGTTCCAGAAGGGCCCTGCTGCATTGGGATGTTTGTTCCGTTCTGCTACTCTGCCTTTTGGCTTCGTGTGGGGGCGAGGAGTGGAACCTGGGAATCCGGAGAGACTTCACGGCGCATGCCGAGGTGATGGGGAGGGAAACATTCAAAGCCCCCGCAGGGAGAGGCGTTTGCGATCCACAGACTCACTCCAAGCCGGTGTACCAATACATCTGATAGCCGCAGCCACTTGGCTCTACTTGGCATCTCGTGACCACCTTCGCAGCCCCCCGCCCGCCCCCCCCCCCCCCCGCCAGAGCCACAGCGTTAAGTGCACCCACACCGCCGGAGATGAGAGTAGCAGTGGAGAGGAACTCACAATGGGTTAATCCGTCACCCCTCCAGCACGGCCGGGCATCGGTTGCCGCTCGTGTCCGTGTGTGGCCATCGGTAAAGAGGAGGAGGAGGAGGAGGTGGGGGGTGCAGACGACACGGAGTGACGGCGCTGGGATCGGACGTTGCTACAACGCTGCTGGGCCACACAGGATCCCGCAACGTCTCCCTCTCTCTCTCTCCCCATCCTCCCCTCTCCACTCTCCCCTTATGGTCGCCCATATCAATCCTCCCCCTCATCACTCTCCCCTCTCTCCCTATTTTCTCCGATATCTCTTCTTCTCTCCCCCCGCTGTTCTGCCATCTATCTCACCATTTTACGTTGGGCTCTCTGCTCTCCCCTAACTCTCTTCACGTTCTCATCGTCTCTCTCTCTGATTAATTTCTCCCCACGTTCCGTCCTCGCCGTTCACATCTCTCTCTCTCTCCTCACTCAACCTCCCCGCATCTCCCCTCTCGCTCCGCATCTCTCCACTCAAGTCTCTCCCCGCCTAATCTCTCTCCTCTCTCTTCCACTCTCGTCTGAGCCCCCCCCCCCTTTCGACTCCCCCCCCCATCCGCCCCGACCCCCCTCTAGATCCCCCCCCCCCTTTCAAGACCAACGCAGCAAACAAAATAATAATAAAAGAGAGGCGCATGACACCGCTGGCAGCATAATTAGATATTGTTTTCAATTTCCAAGTAATTGTAAGTGAACCATTAATTTATTTAAATACAATATTTATTTGCAATCACTCCTAATAAATGTTCAGAACGCGCAGTGGCTTGCTACAGTCCAAGGACGCGGACGCTTGCCAGCGGCACACAACAGCGCCCGGCACCACCACCACCAGCAGCAGCACCACCACGAGCCGCAGCTGCCAAGGGGCCTTGTTCGTGATGCCGCTTCCTCAGCCCCTCGGAAACAGAGAGTCTGGCTCCAAATAGGAAACACATTTCGCGATCACTCGCGGGCACGCGGAGTTTCTCACGCGGCTGCCCCCCCCCCCACTCGCGCGCCGCAACGGGGCGGGGTGGACACTGAGCGCATGGACTCAGCAGCGCCGTGAGGAGTCCACTCTGGCTGGTGGTGATGAATCGTAGTCCGCCGTGTGGTGGTGATGGTGATAGAGTCCACCCCAACCACCCCCACAACCCGCCCCCACCAACACCCCCCCCCCCACCAACACTCCCCCCCCCACCAACACCCCCCCCCACCAACACTCCCCCCCACCAACACTCCCCCCCCCACCAACACTCCCCCCCCCACCAACACCCCCCCCACCAACACCCCCCCCCACCAACACTCCCCCCCACCAACACTCCCCCCCCCACCAACACTCCCCCCCCCACCAACACCCCCCCCCACCAACACCCCCCCCCCACCAACACTCCCCCCCCACCAACACCCCCCCCACCAACACCCCCCCCACCAACACCCCCCCCACCAACACCCCCCCCCACCAACACCCCCCCCACCAACACCCCCCCCCCCCACCAACACCCCCCCCACCAACACCCCCCCCACCAACACCCCCCCCCACCAAACCCCCCACCCCCCCCACCAAACCCCCCACCCTCCCCACCAAACCCCCCACCAACACCCCCCACCCCTCTGGATGTTAAGATTCGACACGAACTCGACACTAACTCGTGTCGAGTTATCCGCTGGATGAGTCGGAGTTCACCTTCGTGTTGATCCGCGGTTAGACTCGACCGCTCTGTCGAGCTGTCGAGGCTTCGGTGCTGGACCCGGTCCAACAATGGGGGCCTGGCCCCCTCCCCTGCCCACTCGCCTCCCAGCGTCAACCCGGGACGAGTTTCCCCGGATTCATTAATCAGGGGCGATTACAACTCCTGCGGGTAGCGCGTAATGAATATCCCACGGCTTGATGACGTACACGCCGGGTGGAACCGGTCACCCTACGACCGAGCAATTCGATGAATCGTCACGATCCAAGTGTCGCGCGTCTCGCTTTAAAATACCACCAACAACAACAACAAAACACCGTCGATTGGCTGTTGTTGTTGTCGTTGTTGTTGCGCTCAACGAAGCGGCCCCGAGCGGCAGCGGGGAATCGAAGCCGACCGATCTTTGACCGCGCGTTACGCTACTGCAGGTTTCATCCGGCGTTCGAATTTATTTTAATCGACGATTCCTCACAGCCCCACCCCCCCCCCCCCCCCCACGAATTACATGCCTACCTTGTGAACCCCTTAAAGGGGGCAACTTTTTTGTTTAAAGGTGGTGGGGGTGGTGGGCGATACCCGCTATAGAATCATTTAGCAGGTGGGGTGGGGGGGGGGGGGGGGGCACCGACTAAGTGCTCAATGAAGCGCCACGTGATGGAGCCGCCCCACACTCGCGCAACATCTGTGGGCGCACGTGGAGGGGTGGGGGGCGATAACCCCCCCCCCCAGGTCCTCATTAGCGATCCACGCGGATCCCTCTCCCCGCTAATTAGTAATTACGCACGCATCAACAGCCGCGCGCAAGAGAGAGGAGAGGGAGAGGGGCGTCTCGCGGCAGCCCTCGTTTGACCACCCGTGACTTAACCCCCCCCCCCCCCGTCCGCGTTTAAACAAACAGCGCAGTCATTAACTAATTAACCAATTAACCAGCGCGGCCGGGTGCAGGTGGTGGCCGTGACGTGGGCTCAGCTGTTCGCTGTGGGCAGACCCAGCCGCCGTCTCGCACTTCTCCTCTGCTGCCCGCTCGCACTCGCCGGCAGCAATCGCCACGGTCAAGGTTCGACTCTGGGTCCCGTGGGGCTCGGTCAGGGGTCAATGTTCGCAAAGTGAACATTGACCCCTGTAGCCTCTCGGCGTTGATGTCTCACGAAAGGTCACTCGCTCGCTTCTACCCGAACCTTGCCGGGTTCCGAACGCGATGTGCCAATAACCGTGCCGCCACCGCTCCCAAAGACAATGACCCCCCCCCCATTGCCCGAGCGGACTGTTGGTGCAAGTGTCGTCGTCGAGCACCTATGAAGGCACACGTGGGGGTGGGTGCAGGCCCACTTTTGCACACCGCGTCAGATAATCAATTAAGGCTGAGACGACCTAGGGGAGGCCCAGGACCAGATATTCGTCAGTATCGTTGGCCGTGAGCGTGAATCGTAGCGCGGCGTGCTAACCACTGCGCCACTGCTCCCAACACACTGACACACGCCCAGTGTGTGACTACTGTGTGTGTGTATATACGTGAGATGTGTGTCTTGGGGTTGCGCGTTACACAAAATGTGCGTCCATGAAGGCGCGCGTCGTTTAACATTGCGCGATCTCACACGGGGAGGTCATACGACTGCCCTCCTGGCTCGGCGAGTCATTTTCAACGGGAGGCCGATCGCCACTGCCACACGGGGAGGCTTCCATACGGCCAGCCGATGACCCATAACTCCGGCACAGGCGTGGGAAGGCGATGGTCATGTGAACGCGATGGTGATGGAGTGGATTATTGATGCTGATTGAACGGCTATGGGAATGTGAAAATTATGGCGTGGAAGGTGATATGGTGTGGGATGCTGATAGCTACGGAATGGAAGGTGGAGCCGATGGTGTGGAATGTTTGTTGACGGAAGGTGATGGTGCGACATGTGAAGGTGATGGTGGTGGATTAGTGGATGTGAGGACACAGGCAGCGCATATATGGGTGCCCGTGTCTTTGTGTACCAAGCTTAAAGATGCCCGGGCAATCGCACAGCACAGATTGCTGGGGCAAGTGCTGCTCGTGGCCAAGTGCTGCTCGTGGGCAAGTGCTGTTTGTGAGCACCTATTAAGGCCGGCACGGCGCACAGACGGGGGTTGTTGTGCGCTGCCGCACATACAATCCTAGATAAGATATCTCCCAACGGTGCACCCCACATCAATGCGATCAGCTCTTAGTCGGTGTTTTGTTTGCGTCACGTGTCCCACCAGTGTGTCTGCGCGTTATCTGGTTTCGCACGAGCGACAACGGCGGGAGGGGGGGGGGCTTACACTTCAGCCGGGACTATCCCGAGGGTCAGCGGCACGGCACACCGCACGCAGTCCGTGTGCCTCCCGCCTACGGCTGTGGCTTGTCACTCACGTGCCACTTTCTCTGCAATATCCAGCAGAGAACCCACCCCCCCCCCCCGGACAAAAACACAGTTCCTGCATTCGGTTGAGAAGTGAACATCTTTCGCGTGAGCGTGCGAGCGAGCGAGCGAACGGGTCGTTCGGGACAAACAAACGATTCCGTGCTTGTTACGCCATCACACACCATCAATTTCATTTTATTAAACCTTTTTCGGAAAGCTCTCGCTACAAAAAAAGAGACCACCAGCACCAGCACCACCAACCACATGGATCATCACGGAACCGAGACTGTACACACGCGAGGTGGCTCGCTAGCCTATGTACAGCCGTTGTCATCACTCACAGCGACACCAAGACACTCGGCTACAGAAGCGGCACGACTCGTAGGTAAGACTTGCGATGGGGAAGAAGGGCTGTTATTATACGACAGCTCCAACCGTACACATAATAAACACACACTTGCTCACTTTAATTATGTATTCGTGTTACAAACAGCGACATTGTTATATACCTTTACCGAATATGTACACTCGGTCGCCTCGGTCGGCCCTCGGGGCCAACCCCCCCCCCCCCCCCACCGCGGAGGCCGCGGCGCCCGTGGGGCCCCTACAGAATCAACACGTGCGGGTCGGGGAGTGGGGGGCAGATGGTGCAGGGGGGAGGGGGGCTGGGAGGGGGGGGGTGGAGATGCGCTCTCCGATGCCACTGCGAACCCAACGCCTTGCACCGGTCAGCACTGTTGGCTACGTCGTACGGTGCGAAAGAAGTCCCCAACGTCCGTGCGAGCGACCGATCGACCCCGGGACGAACCCGAGCTCCTTCACCCCTCGCCGTCGTCATCAGGAGGGCCATGCTCAATCCACCGCTGGATGAAGCGCTCGCCATGCCGCCGCCGCCGCAGTCACCTCTCGTCACGATCTTGCGACGTGAGCTCAACTCGTTAGCCCGCGCCGTGTGTTGTTGTTGTTGTTGCTATCTCCGATATCCATTTGTTTAAAGAGACGCGAGCCTCAATAGACAGGCAGCTCTTAACACTGAACTTGTGAGGCGCGCACACACACACACGCGCGTGAGCGCCTTGTCTCTGGGTGTGTGTGTCCCGGGCTATCCGACAGCTGCGTTATTATTTAATGACACTTTTTTAAAATTGATTTGTTTAAAAATTTCATAACAAAAAATACTCTCAAGTCACGTGGGGCGGCATTCCCCCTTGTGACGATGGGTAACACGCGACCCGTTGTGACGTCACGAGCGATACTACTGTGCGCCTGACCGTAACTTTAAAGTTAGCGTCTTTTTGTTGTTGTTGTTATCACTAACGAGGGATACAAAACAAAAAGACAACAGCCTTGCGCTGGGGCGTGGCTACGAGGTTCAGAGCTGCGTGTGTGTGTTGGTGGCCACGGGGCTCCTGTTACCGTATTCTCCCGGTAATGACGCACTACGGGGACCCCCCCCCCCCCGTCACTCCGTGGATGTGAATGGGGGGGGGGGGAGTCGCGGGTGCGTCTTATAATCCGGTAGGCGCGCGTGCAAACTCTCTTCGTGTGACGGTACTGACATTTCGGGTGCGTCTTAGAATCCGGACAATACGGTAACACCTTTCACCCCCCTACCCCCGACCACCATCACCAACACCACCACACAAACCATCACGCGAGTGTCTCCCTCGGACTCTGCGAGTCTCCTCCAGCGGTGTCTGCGGCGTCGGTGACGGCGCCCGCTCTCCACAACATTGCCCGGCGCGGGGAGCTCTTTAGGGAGTCTCGCGGCCCTGGACTTTGCCTATGTCAGAGCATGGCGAGGCGTGACCGATGAGCCCACGTGCTTATTAGGCAGCGCAGTACTCACCCAATCTCGCACCACCGGTCTCCCCGTGGGTTAAATTTTGCACATTTCTGGAGTCTAATTATGTTTTGACTCAAGCTGCACGGCTTTGTCTTCGAGGTGCTGTGAACGGACCAGTTTGGTTCCATGATTGTTGTTATCATAATACTAATAATGCGCGTCAATTATTCGTGGCGGAAATCCTGATGAGTCTCAGTCGCCTTCGTCTCTCACACCATGGGATGTGTGGTCAATCACATCGACGAGAAATTTGGCTTCGTGTGGGGAGAAAATGGAGACCGCGGAGAAAACCCAGAACTCGAGAGGGGGTGGACACTTGGCACTGCCATCACCTGGCAACCTCGCTCACTCGTGTGTCTACCGCAGCTGGCAAAGCCCTGATGGCAATGCGTCCAGGCGCTAAGCAGGCTCGCATTTGCTTAGCTTCCGAGATCCGATGAGCGTGGTCTCATCCGATGAGTATTACGTGATGGCGGTTATGTCATGCGTCACACAGACACAACCGATATCGCACGGAGAACCGCGTATTAAAAAAAGGAGCGGACCGGGCCAGTGTCGCTGCTCGGCTTGGAGCTGGACTCGAGACAGAGAGAGACACACACAGAGAGAGACAGAGAGAGACAGAGAGAGAGACAGAGAGAGAGAGACAGAGAGAGAGAGACAGAGAGAGACAGAGACAGACAGAGAGAGAGACAGAGAGGGAGAGCGAGACAGAGAGAGACACACACACAGAGAGACAGAGAGACAGAGAGAGAGAGGATTCCCCTGACATGGCCCATCAAGTGCGCTGAGCGAGCAGTCACCCCTCTCCTCGCTAACAGAGACATCTGGCAGACGCTGCGGTTGAGAGAGTTGGTACAGAGACGCTCACACCGCACACCCAGATACAGCACACCGGAGGTGTTACGATTTCACATACCCCACTGACGCCCCCCCCCGCACCCTCACCACGGCGATTCGATTCAATAATAATCTATTATTTAACATTGCAGTGAATGGTAGCGCCTCTAGTGGCTGCAGGGGTCACGCGAACCCCGTTACGTACAACATATATACAAATCGAGAAACGTCGCTTATCACGCGAGGCAATCCGATAGTGCGCCGTCTGGAGATTTAAGCGTCGATATTTTATCGACGATTCATCGTGGTCATCATGATCCCCCTATAACACACACACATGCGCACACGCTGCACTGAATGTCAGAGGTCAGTGGCCGGCTGGAATTGTCTGCCTGTTAATATTTATAATAAGGGACTGGGTGACAATTCCACGTGTTCCATGGCTGGTTGGCGTTAAATCCGCCAGGTCACGTCGATAGTTACTCTGAGAGGGTGAAGCGGCGCTCGGAGCAGAAGTAGGCCGCACGCACAGCAGCACACACAGCAGCACACACACAGCATCACACACACACACACAGCAGCACACACACATAGCACACACACACACAGCACACACACAGCACACACACAGCAGCACACACACACAGCAGCACACACACACAGCAGCACACACACACAGCAGCACACACAGCATCACACACACAGCAGCACACACAGCATCACACACACACACAGCAGCACACACACACAAACAGCATCACACACACACAGCATCACACACGCACGGCATCACACACACATAAGATTGCACACACAGAATCGCACATGGCACGCGCCACACACAGAGACACAGCATCACACAGCACACACTGCACACACGCACACTCAGTGCACACACCGATTGGTCTGGATCGTTCAGACAGGTCAGGAGACTGGGACTTGCAAGGAACAACTCATTTCGTCCGAAACTCTTCCCGGTGGGGGCGTTTTGGGCGAGCAGCAGGGATTTGCGTCCATTGGCGAGCGGTGGAGAATGTCAGCGGGGGGGGGGGGGGGGGTGGCGACGACACCGGGATCGCGCCGGCGCTGCAACGGCACCGGCGTTCGTCACGCCACGAGACCGGTGAGAGAGAGAGAGCACGTGGCCTCCTCGTTGCGGTTGTGCTTTTAAAACGTTGCTGCGAATCGCACGCGAGTGCGAGTTGCGCGCGAGTTGCGCGCGAGTTGCGCGCGAGTTGCGTGCGAGTTGCGCGCGAGTTGCGCGCGTGCGAGATGCGGGACCCGCGCGCGAGCCACCCCCGCCCCCCCCCCTCCCCCACGACAGCAGCGGCCCCCCGCTGCTCGCGGAGATGGCGACAGCGGTAGACGCCGGCCGTTAGGCGGGCGCACGCCGTCGCGCGTCGGTTGGCCGTTCCGCGGTCGCTCCGTCTCCGCGATTTCCTCCGTGTCCCGAGTGTGCGTTTGCGGCGGGGGGGGGGGGGGGCGCGCGGTTACGGGGAGAGGCCTCGCGCCTCGCCCCCCCGTGTCCGCGGGTTCACGCGCGGGCGGTGCTTCGCCCGTTTTATAGAATTTCCTCTGTACAACATCACGACATCACTTTACATGAACGACAAAATATCTTCCGGAAGAAAGCTAAACGGGCACCCTATGCGTACAGTTTTGGGCCCGATTTTAATACACTTCTGTTCGGAGAAAGAAAAAATAACCTTTTGGACGTGACATTTAAATAACAAGCCAATGAATTGGCAGCAGATTCCTAGTCATCATTATTATTATTATTTTAGCGTTTGTTTTGTTGTCTTTATTTATTTAAATAAGCGGCAAGAAATATACGCTCCGTTACTGAGAAGTTTCCGGCGCCCGTGCAGCTGTGCGTGCCGCCGCCGCCGCCGCCGTCGTCGTCACGTTTAACGGGGACGACAGGGGGGGAAAGTGAGAACTGGAAAAACTAAAACTTTGCAGGAACCGAGAGGCGGCGATAGCAGCAGCAGCAGCAGCATCTTTGTCATTGGCGGGGACTGCGAGAGAAGGGGGGCCACAACCCCCTTCGCTCGCCCGCCCCCGCCCCCCCCCCCCCCAAATAAAACACCCACCACCCGTGCCGCCGTGGCCTCAGCGGACGGGGCCTGCGTTCTACGTGCCACGTGTCAAAGCGGGCGCTTGAACAGGGAAGCCCCCCCCCACCCCCAACACACGAAAAACGCAAACGGGGGGGGGGGGGGAAAACGACACGCACGGAAAAACGCGACTCCTCCTCCTCCTCCTCCTCCGCTGCCATCGCTCACACCACTGGTCCCTTTTCGCGGCGTCAGCGCCGACGCTCACCGATCGGCGCCGAGGCGCGTGACATTTCGGCGGAAGTGTCCCCGTCGCTCCGGACGGGAGCCGGCGGCGGCGGCGGCGGCGGCGGGGGGGGAGTTGGGGGGGGGCCCGGCCCGGCCCCGCCACTACAGGAACACGCGTCGGAGGTCTCCGGGGAGGTGATGGTGTTGCACTGGGGACACAGCTTCTTCGCGCCCTGGAACGATCGGGAGAAAAAAAACGAGAAGACGCGCCGCAACGGCAGTGAGAGGAGGGCCCTCCCTCGTTTATGTTTTGCGCGCTTTTCCTTTGCGGGGTAAATTGCACGACGAGCGACGGGGGCGGCCGAGCGAGGGAGCGGCGCCGCACTGCCGAGCGACTCGTCACCGTGTCCCAGGGTCGTTACCAAAGCCGGCCGCCGCGTGCGACAATACCGGGCTAACAGCTGAACGAGTCGCGCTCAAGTTGAAAGTGCGCGGCGGGGGGGGGCGGGGCCGGTGGCTGTACGGGGAGACTCGCGGCTCACGGCCGCGCGGGAAGATGTAGGCGAGGGTCCTTCCGCGCTGGAGGCTGTTGGCCTCCCCCCCCAACCCCCCACAGCGACTCCCCACATCGCCAGAATTTGAGGATGCCATTTGAACCGATTCCTGTTTATGCAGCGCTTAATACCGTTCCGTTTGAACGGTCTCGTAATTCGTTCGGCGTTATTTTACACGCGGCTGTATTCGCTCCATTAGTGTCCATTCAATAATTGCGTATAACTTGGAAAATTGTCTTGCACGTAACAACTGTGGCACGTGCACCATGAGCCCGAGATACGTCGTGCTCTCACCAACGCCCCCAGAAAACCGGACACCCCTTTCCTCTCGGTGTGGCCGGTCACTCGCGCCAAACCAACGCCACACTCGCGCCAATAGCATCACATCATGATCTCTATTTTTAACCTTCGAAGTGAGCAGTGCATCACCTTGTGTTAGAGAGAGAATGGCCTGCAAAAGGTGATATCACACACCTACTCGTGAGTTCCCTTCAGCCACGTTTGTCCTTTTAATTCTGAGAGCTGGCATTGTAGCAGCATTAAGTTAAGAACAAATAATATTTTTTTTTTTTGCAGTCGTTGGTGGCCAGGCTGAGATCATAAACTCACTTGGCTTGGGAAAACCTGCAAAAATGTAATATTCACCCGCAAATGACTCAATGGAATACACGCGACAATCGGTGCCCCCCCCCCCCACTGAAATGGAGGTCATGAGAATCGGTGAGGCTTTCCTTGGTAAACAAGTGTTACAACAATAACAATAATAGATAAAAACATGCTTTAATCACGAGCTGCTGAAACTCGGATTCGAACCCAGCGTCTCGGCGGTGGCGGTTCCGCGCTCTGACCCCTGACCCAACCCGACCACCCTCCCGACCACCCACCCACCCACCCACAGTGTTTGTTCACGCGATTGATTGCCCGGCGGTCGCGGTGGCGGAGGGATGGAGAATCTGGCGACGCGGCGCTCGGTTGTGAATCACAACACGGCGGTAATCTCCACCACGACCGTTCTGCTCCGGTATCTGCTGAGGGTAAACAAACCCCGCAACGCCCGCACGCCCGCCCAGGGATCACCGGCTGACAAGCCAGCGGTTCATTTTCACCGCACGGCAACAAGCGCGCGCCCGTAGCCTATTGAACCGAGCGCCGAGCTTTAAAAAAAAAAAAAAACTTTATAAACGAATTAACATAATTGGAGTTGCCACCGGTTCTGCATTTTTGCGCTGGCTTGACTCTGGTTTCCCGTCAGCGAGCGGCGGCGGAGTGCGCGTTTGTGATTTCGATGTTGTTTGTGTAGCGTGGGGTTTCGGGGGCGAGCTGCTGTAATGAATCAATTACCAGGGTGCGGAGCCAGCATTCCTCGCAGTGGACGTGCCAGCACTGGATGGAGGTGAGCGGCAGCGTGTACGAGTCCTGCAAGGCACACGAGCCCCGTCGTCAGTGCGGCACGCACACGGCCCGCCGCGGAGAGAGACACGCAGAGAGAGAGACGCGCGCAGAGAGAGAGACGCAGAGAGAGAGACACGCGGAGAGAAAGAGAGAGACACGCGCAGAGAGACACGCGGAGAGAAAGAGACACGCGGAGAGAGAGAGAGACACGCAGAGAGACACGCGGAGAGAGAGAGAGAGACGCGGAGAGAGGGAGACAGCGCAGAGAGAGAGACACACGCAGAGAGAGAGACACGCAGAGGGAGAGACATGCGGAGAGAGAGACACGCAGAGAGAGACACGCAGAGAAAGAGAGACATAGAGGACTCGTCCGGAGAGCATAATCACGATAATGATTTGTGTTCAATAGAGCGCCGTATACGCCGAGGCATCGATAAATCTGGGAAGGCTCCCGATGGGCTGCGGGGGGTGGCATGCGGAGTGGCGGAGCGCGACGGTGGAACTCACCATACAGATAAGACACTTGTGTTTGTCTCCTCGTTTCACCTGCCGCTCCAGGTCGTGGATGCGAGTTTTCAGGGCGGCCACGACGGCCCCCGACACTTCGTCACCGCCGCCGCGACCCGTCCTGGGAGTGGCGGGGGAGGGTGGTCAAGAGGGTGGGGGGGGGGTCGGCGGAGAGACGCTCAGACACGGTCGCTCTCGGCGGAGAGACCGGCCCCGGCGAGGACTCGGCGATCGTGCCGCCGGTGCCCGCCCCCGTACCGAGAGGCCGCCGGGCCTCCCCACGTGACCGCCGTGCTCGCTCCCCGCCCCGGCGCGTGACGATGCATCGATTCGCCGGCGAATATTGTTCGTCTGCCGTACGGCAGCCTTGTCCATCCGCCGCAGGTTGAGGGGCTTGCTGTGTGCGGCGTGGGCATTATTTGACCGTACTTCACCACTTTGTTCAGTGTGGGTCAGTGTAGTTGAAGAGGAGGGGGGCAGGGGTCCAGGCTGGGAATCGAACCAGGGTGGCCAGGTTCTTAGCACTGTGCGTGAACCACTACACCACCGCTCCTCCGCCCCCTGCCACCGTCTCTGAATCGCAGTCACCACAGCTCTGCCACGGACTCTCGTAGCTGAGCGAGAACGCTGCCGGCTGGAGTTGACGAGGTCGGCACCTTCGCCAGGATGGGCCTGGCAACGCTTCCCCGGCAGTCCCGTGGCTCCCGAGTGCTAATGGGGGGCGGCCAACTATGGCGGATGCCTGTTCTCCCACTCTCTTTACTTCCAACTACATTTCCGGAAATTTCACGAAAAAAAAATGTTTCGTACGTCCTAACAAACAACAGACGGCGCCGCCTCCATCAAGGCCTCACCTCCATCACGCCGGGACGTTCCAAAACACGGCGCCGCGATGCTTTACCGGTCACGGTTTTTGTTGTTTTTACTTTACAGCGCCGCGCTCGAGTGGTTCAAGGAATCAAAGCCCCCGACTTTTCGGCGAGATATCCCTTTTTGAAAAATGACACCTCGCGATGAGTAACAGTCCTTTTCTTTAGCGCGACTGAGTTTTTAAAAGACAGGTCGGGTTCGGAGGCAGACGGAATTTATCAAAATTGATTTATACGCGCTGCGTAACATTTCACGGCGCGATACATCACGCGGCCGCGCGGTGCAAAGAGTCCTGCGGAGGAGCAGCAGGAGGAGGCTGCGCGTGGTTCTTAATAAATCAGTCACCTCGCTGGCCCGACGTAGGGCTGTCAGCGCGAGCGGAAGCCTGCACTTTAATAAAGCCACCGCCGCAGCCGCCGTTCATCAAGCAGTGACAAACAGCTTATGCAAGTTAAATTAAATATTACAAACAAATAATTAAATTACAACAACAACAAAATCTAAATAATCCCCTCGACTCCGCAGCTGTACGGAAAGCGGCCTGTGAATAATTACAATGGGGTTTTTTTTTTTGTACGAAAAAATAAACAGAACGTAACTGGATTTCCCTAATTTCAGATGTTTAATGTTTCGTTATTCTGCGCCGCTGAGCCGCGCGTCGCTCGTCGCGATCGGTACTGGCACGGCTTCCCGGTAATGTGCACGGCACTCACACGCGCTGCTTGATTACCGCTAATGAGCAACAATTAGGTAAATCTTGAAACCCCTCCACACGCGCTCTCTCCGCACGATCACGGTTCCCGTCTAATTGCGCCGGCCAGGGATAGAGGCCACGGGCCAAATCATGTGCCGGTGGTGACGATGGCCATGGGCTCAGGGCCCAGCTGCCAGACTGACCTCCCCTGCCCTCCCCCAGGGTCGCGCACTCCAGCGGAAGGGGGCTACGCGACGCCACCGACACGCCCGGAAAGGGCAAGTCAAGTTTATTTGTTTAACTCGGTAAGAACTCAAGAGACCGGGATGAGTTTCATTCGCCGGGTCAGCAACTGACCTGCTACGCGGACACAAGGACGCATTTAGGAACCGAAATTAAAGTTGAAAGATCTAAGTGAAATGAAAGCAATTCAATGCACACAGATAATAATAGTAATATAATAGTAATGGCGTGCATTTATGCAGCAAGACTGCGCCGAGATTCAGGGCCCCTGTTAAGGACATTGGATGTTTGGCCAATTCCATAAACGAGTGGAAAAACCACCAAGCATCCTGGGGATAGCTCTCATAACCCCGCACGGGTGTATTAAAGTATATCTTGCTGTAACGCCGTGTCCTGTCCACCTCGCATCCCCAGCCTACAATTCCTATTATTTCCAAGCGGTATCCCATCCAAGCGCTAACCAGGTTAAAATCCTGCTCAGCTTCCAAAATCCGACCAGACTGGGCACATGCAGGGAGCGGTTTGGTCGCGGGAGCGAACTGAACAGCGGAATCGCGCACCGGTTGCAATTCCAGAGCTCTTTCTGCTCGCGACATCGGGTGACGGCCACGACTTCAGAATCAGAATATTTATTTAGACTGGAGGAACCCGATATCACGTCGCGACACCTCCTCTCTAGCTCAGCTGCATCTCACACCATGGCTCTCCGCCCGTCACTCTCCGTCAGCGGAGGGGCCACCCCGTCCCCGTCCCCCTCCGGCGCATCTCTCGCCGTCACGCCGCTCCCCCCCCCCCTCTCCCTTCCCTCCCCGCGTCCGACGAGCCGCTTCGCTTACTTGTCACCGTCCCCCTCCGCCGACTTGTGCTGATCCTGCGCGGCGGCGGTGGCGCCGTCTCCCTCGCCGGCGCTCGTGGACGGGGTCTCTGCGGTCACGCAGGAGGACGAGGCCGCGGGGGTTAATCCGCGAGGCCGCCCCGGGGCCGCTGGCGGCAGAGCAGAGCCAAACCGCTGGAGCCGTGCACTTTTAAATCGAGATTGAAAACTAATTTCTTCAAAACTGCTTGTTGATGCGTCTGGTTTATTGTCCTTCCACCCCCCCCCCCACCTTCCCGCACCTCCGATTAGCACGGTTGGCTTCGTGCGGTGCGAAAGAAGTTCAACGTACAAACTGTAATTTCCTGATTGCTCCTGGCCCGAGTGGGGGACCACAAGCTCCCAACGAGTGCTGCCAGGCCGCATCACAGGTTAAAGACACGTTCACTGCGCGAGACTCCCTTAATTGCATCCTCGGTAAACTAAACAGCGAGGGGCCATTGTTGGCAGCAGCGCTCAAGCTTGAATTTCACCCGCTTCCCAGGTTCATCGTTATCCGGGCCTAACAGCGGCAGGGAATGTCACAGGTTGAGCCCTATCTCAGAGCAGAGATCGCACTCCTCACTGCTTGATCTCCTCCATAGCGCACACACTGATCACTGTCCAAAAGCATTATTCATGATGAATGTGGTACATGTGTTTTTAATTGTTATACATATGTTAGAGTTGCGTGGTGGGCTGAGACAATGAATGAACGAGTCAGAAAATAATGTTTGTGAGTGCCGATAAACGGCGCTGGATTTCAGGTTGCGACGATGGGATGGTGGGGGGGTTGGGGGGAGCCCGAGGTGTTGGCTGGTGGTGCAGGTGAGACGGAGGTGAGACGGAGGTGAGACGGAGGTGAGACGGAGGTGAGACGGAGGTGAGACGGAGCATTCCGTACCGTCGCTGGGCCACGTAGCGGCCTCGGAGCCGGGGCGTGCGGAGGGAGCGGGCGAGCCGTCCGCACTGTGGGGAGACGAGCGCGCGTGAGTCACGGCAAGGGGGGGAGGGGAAGGGGGGATAACGCCGGGCTCTGCGGGCGCGTACGGAAACGCAGGTGTCGAGTGCACGTGGCCGAGACGGACGGCGCTACAGGTGCGGCCGCCCGCCTTGCGCCGCCGCCGCCGCCGCCGCCGCGATCGCGGCCCGTCACTCACGCGCGCGGCGCGGCCCGGCGGCTCGCATCAGGGCCGCCATTGTTCAGAGCTGTCGGCGCGTGCCGTAAACAGAGTTCCTCCGCCGCTTGTTTTTATATCAAATTCGCCCTGGAATTGGACCGCGGGGTCGAGTTTCGTCGGCGACTTTCGGCGGGCCCCTTGATCGCCCGCGGGCTCGCGCGCCCCCCCCCCCCCCCATCGCCCCCCCCACCCCTCGCGCGCAATCACCCGCAGGACGGGCAACTCGTTTAGCGCCGTCCCGTGCTCGCCGTCGCCGCCGCCGGGACGCATTAACACCTGCCGAGGACACGCATGACGGCCGGCCGGCCGGTCGGCCGCAGCCGGGAGACAGCTCCCACGGCACGGTCGGCCGGCGATGCGGGTGCCGGCGGGGGCGGCGCTGCGGTGTCGCGCCCGCATTGCCGCCGCTCCGCGGCCCCCGTCAACAACGCGGAGCGCGAGCGGCGACGGGTCCGGGACGCTCGGAGAAGCGCGGAGCGCGCCGCACGTGGGTGGTGGGCGGGGGGGGGGGGGGGGGGCCCGCGTCTCTCTCGCAGACGCGGAGACGAGCCTCGAGCAGAGCCTTAGGCCGAGTCGTTTTGCGATTTAAAACTTTTATGTTCCGCGTTACTTTATTTAACGGCGGGATTTACCACCGAACCGCATGGGCCAAGTGGAAACCCTCCCTCTGAATGGAGCGCTCATTCGGGCACACTTTTAAATTAAATTTCAAGAGGCCGCTCGGATTTTTGATGAGCAGCAATTTCCGAAACACCACCCCCCCCCCACTCCGCCCGCCCGCACCAACTCATTTAATATTCAAATTTAACTGGTGTCGGAAGGCAATAGAGCCACAAATTGACGAGAGCGTAGGCCGTCGCGGAGAAAGACGCCGCGCTTCGACAGGCTGTCTCAAAGTCGCCCAAAGTCACCGCCCCCCGCGTGGCCACGGAGACTCCTCTCGTCCGCACCGCTGAGCGTTCGGACCGCCCCGCGTCACACGCTGCAACCCACGCCGCGTCCCAGATACCCCCTTGCCAAGAGGAGACCTCTAATCTCAGCGTGCTACTAATTGTTCGAAAATAAAATACCGAAAAGAGTTTATCGATACTTCTTGCTGAGCAGGCATTTCCTATTGTACCACACGATGCAATTTATCTAACGTACAGACATATGTATCTAAGCTTAAGGATGACATAGAGGGAGCGCGTGCCGGCCTGCGCGGGATGACTTGGGAATGACGCCGGCGGCGCGCCGCTCACCTGGCACCGGCGGGGCGAGGGCTCTCGCGCGCCAGCTGCTCCCCGCTTCTGTCTCCCGTGCTGCACGGGATGATGTCCGATTCCGAGTACCTGGAGCGTCGCGTTGTCAAGGAAGCCTCGCCAAACACTGGCTTCTTCCCCACCGAACTCTGCAGGGCCTGGTAGTGCTGGTGCTGGTGGTGCTCGCGGTGGTACTGCTGGTGGTGTTGATGCTTGTGGTATTGGTGGCGGTGCTGGCGGCGGTAGGGGTGGTGTTGGTGGGTGTGCTGGTGCAGGTAGTGCTGGCGGCGCTGCTGTTGATGCTGGTGGTGGCGGCGGTGGTGCTGCTGCTGGTGCTAGTGGGGGTGCGCCGTCAGCGGAGGGGGGTGGAGGATACTGTGGCTTGCCGTAGTCCAGCGTGTCGTCCCCGTCCACGTCCAGGTCCGCGTCGCTGTCGTGGCCGTCGAGGCGAGCGCCATGCAGCGCGGACAGCGCCAGCATCGGGTGAGCGCCTGCCAAGACAAATGCACCCCAGGTAGCCTCAGACACAGACTTTTGGGGCAAGTGCGAGCGCCTGCGAAGACCGGCGCGGTGCGCAAGGGGGGGGGTGGACTGGCCAGAACCACGGCCCGGCCGCATTTGTCTCCCCAATGCCGATATTTTTCTACACACTGCATCTGGGTGGCCATTTAAGGCCGAGTCGACGTTAAAGCAAGGGTCCAGGAAAGGCCCAGGTGGCACTTGTCACTGCTGTGTCCCATCACCGGCAATCAAACTCAAGTTGCCAGGTTTATAGTGCAGTGTGTGAACCACTCTACCACCATTCGTACACACACACACACACGTCATATGTGCGTCCGCACACGTGCACATACACACTGAGAAACAAACAAGGGAGCGACCCCATCATACGACCATATGGTGAACACCATAGCGTCATGCAAAACTAAAATATTTAACTTCCCTTAATCCGCTGCGTACCATACGTCTGTACCTCCTCCACGCACCCCCCCACCCCGTCCAGCAAAATCACAACATTTCACAGCGTGCCAAACACACACGCACGCATGCACGTACACATACACGGACACAAACGCACACACACACACACGTACACACACGGACATAAGACCCCTCCGTGTAGCCTTAACAGACTGTTGGGGCAAGTGCTGTTAACGAGCACGCACAGACACACACGCACGCACAAAGACAAAGAAAGACACACACACAGACAGACAGACATATTACACGAGACACAAATCGTCCGGTGCAACTCCGCGAGGCGGCTGGGCCCCGGCGACGGGACCGCGCGGGGGCCGACAGATTGACAGCGGAGTGGGCCGCAAGCACACGCTTGTTCCATGAGCGAGCGGACGAGCTCCATCTCGGACAATTATGGTGAGGGATCACACCCCTCGTTGTGGCCCGAGGTCCAATCACACACGCCCCTGGGCCCCGCGGCCTACCTGACAAACGGCGACATTAATTCACGGTCGTATTTAAATGGGACGGCCCGGGGCGGGGAGGCGGGGGGGGCGGGGGGAGCGGTGTGCGGCACTGCCCGGTCAAGAGGGCCTGCCGAAAACCGCTCCTTCCCGGCCCGAATCGCTGCTAATTTGATCAATGCATCAGCGGCTTTTCGACCGCCGCTGCCCCAAAGCGTTCATGGATCACGAGGCTGTTAGCGCACCGCGCGCGATGTTGGGAGGTGACTTTGCATCGATCGCGCGGGTGGCGAAAATAACACTTTCCCCCCCCGCGACGGCAAGGACGCGGCCGGGCAGACGCGGATTCTGCCGAGCGTGCCGCGCGGATCCCAGCCTTGCCGGGGCGGCGGCAGCAAAACCGCAAGGGGAGATTTTCATGCGGTTTTTTTCCTCTTTCTCTTTTCTCCCCTCCGCCCCGGCACGGCCGCAGTGGGGATTTAGCGCCCGGGCGGGAGACGCGGCGCGCTCTCAAAACACCGCCATCGGTAATCATGAGCGGCACGTGACTCGGGGCATTAAACGGAAATCGTGTAAATGCTAAACGTGTCACTCGGGGGAGTATTTATGCCGTAAGTGACCTGCTGAGCGGCAATCATATTTGGAGGGTGGCCGTGTTTTAGACAAATTGCCGTCTGCACTGGCGGCACGACGGAGATTGTTCCGACTGTAATCTAATCATTCTCCCGACTCGTGATGAAATAAGTCTATACAAACACGCCGCGACTCGAGACACATTTAACATCTTCGCGGAATATTGGGATCCGCCCGCGAATCGCCATTCGCGGGCGCTTGCCTGCGACGCGCCCTTTCGCACGGGACTTAGGCCACATTAGTAAGTAAAAAAAAAAAAACGGAATTAAGTAAAATTAAATCTGGTGTCCGCGCATCGCCCTTGCACCGAAAATCGTGGCGCAAATAAATAAATAAGGAGGCCCAGAGCGGTGGCTTTCACCTTGCTGTCAGCCCCACTCTAAGCCACGTCCACCGCTCCGCCTAAAGAGGAGCTGACAGGTAATCCAATCCCCACAGGAAAAGGTCAGCAGCGCTTTAAATGCCTTTCAATCACCGCCCGGGGAGCGAGTGAGCGAGCGAGCGAGCGGGGGGCAAGAGTGAGCGAAGGCGGCGGTGGCGGCGGCGGCGGCGACGGTGCTGGCGAGCGTGTTGTGTGCGCGCTCACGCCCCGCGCCCTCCCACGACAAATCGATGCCGCCGCTCGCGGAGTGGGGACTCGCGAAGACTCGTGAGTGGGCGGGCGGGCAAGAAAGCCGGAGGGGGGGGCAGGGAGGCGCGCACGTGCGTGCGAGCGTGTGTAAGTGCGCCGATAGCGGTGACACCCGCCGCGCGGTGACCCGGGGCCTCGCTATTTACAACCGCGGACCCCGGGCACTGAACTCGGCCGAGCGCCCGCGCTGCCTCGTAATCCCCTTTCGCCGAGCGCGGCCGAGAGCGGCCGTGTCGGCGGCCGTGTCGGCGGCGCTCGCCGCCAAACTTTGCGATTATCCCCGACGTTGGCGCGTCGAGCCGCGGGAAGGCAGCCGGCAAATTACACGGCAAAAAATCCCTCTCCCCCCCCATCGCCCGCCCTTACCCGCTACCGGAGCTCTTAATTTGAATGCACAACTACGAATGCTACAGGCATTCCCGGTAAGGTGTAATGGTAAAAGTTAGCGTAGTGGAGTGGAGTTGCTCCTGGTGGTTCTACGGTTATGGGAACTGTGCGGTGTCAGGATAAATTACTGTGAGAGGAGAGTTTCGTGTCCGGCGGTCAACAGCCTCATTACGACTGGAAGAAACCAGGGACGTACCTTTATTAAGATGACCTTTAAACAACCTCTAACCTTTGACCGAGGTAAAAACAAACGGTGGAAATATTTCACCATGATTAATTAATGGTGTTTTTACGACCGTACAAACCCTCCGAGTTCGAGTCGATAGTCAGGAAGTGGTTGGCAAAATGCAGCAAACTCTAGGCAACAAGCGGAGGAAAACTCGAGAGCCTTCACTCGAAATGTCCAGGGCTTCCAATGTGAACGCGTCTCGTGGAAATTACCCGGGGCATAAACGACTCGGGAGGAGGGGCATCGCCCTGGGAGCGGCCCGAGTGGAGAACTCGGAGCACTCAAACACGGCAGGCGATGACGCCGTCGTACGCAGAATCAGAATATTGATTAACACTGGAGGAATCCGTTGAGCTACAAAGCTCTTTTTTCACAGATGTCCAGGCGATGACGTGCTCTCGAGGAGATTGCATCACGCTGCGTCTCGGCTTCCCCCTGAGACGCGAT